>NW_026693024.1:11875000-12475000 GCF_021218885.2 Marmota monax
GAGGGTGACTATGTCCCCCCGGGGAACATTAGGCAATGTCTGGAGACACTGGGTGGCCACAAAGTGGGCTGAAGGGGTTGCTACTGGCCTTTAGTGGGCAGGGGCCAGAGATTACAAAACACCCTACAGGACCTAGGACAGCCTGTTACAACAGAGAATCATCTGGCCCCAAGTGTCGACAGTGCCCAGGAGGAGGTAGCTTGCTCTAAGCTGACATGGAAGGCTTAGCTGGAGGTCATAGAAGGAAGCTTCCAGGGGACAAAGCACCCATCTAGGGATAGCGCCTGCTGCATTGCAAAGCGACCCACGAACCACGGCCCTGGGTCTAGCAAGCTGATGGAGCTCCATTCACCACTTCCAGGCCTGCATTCAGCGGGGCCAGTTTCCTGCCAGTTTGAACAATGAAAAATCAAAGAGAGAGAGAGAGAGAGAGAGAGAGAGAGAGAAACTTTCTTAGAGCACTGGGAAAGGAGAAGGTGCAGTTCTCCATGTGGGAGAGAGGGGGGTGCCTCAGTCCTAGAAATTGCCTTGCTTTTGGCCAAGAGAGTAGAGCAACGAGAGGAGAGAGGGAGGCTGAGCTGTCCAATGGGGCTGACACTCTCAGGAGCCCCGTAGGTTCACAAGAATGTACCTTGTAGCTTGGAGGGATGCTGCAGGGCAAGCGTTCCGTGTTGGTACCAAATGCAAATGGCTCTTGGTTGTTGCTAACTATTTACTAGTGTGGGCTGCGAATCCCTATTTAAAACCCCCAAAATCCAAAATCCGAAATCTTTTCAGTGCCAACTTGATGCCACAAGTGGAAAATTCCACACCCTGAATCTCTGCTTCATGCACAAAATTATTAAAAGCTTAAAAATTACCTTCAGGCTATGGGTCTAGGGCATAAGTGAAACATAAATGAGTTTCCAGTTTACACTTGGGGTTCACCCCCAAGTTATCATTTATGTGCAAATTTTCCAAAATTTGAAAATTAAAAATCTGAAGCACTTGGTCCTGAGTATTTTGCATAAGAGACACTCAACCTGTGTCCCTTCCTGTGATCCTTGTCTTCATTTTGTGGATTCCTCCTGATACTTCCAGTTTAAAGCCTCGGTTAACCAGTTGCCCGGTTCTTCTTCTTTCAATTTTACTCTCCCTGTTTCTCTACTGATCACCTCTTTCTCAGTTGGGCTAGTGCTTTGGGGGCTTCACCTCTGCTAATAAACTCACTGGTTGCCCTCCACTTCAGCTCTCCACACGCTCCTGTGTGAATGTTTGGCACCTTCCATCTGCCCCAGGATTTTCATGTCTGCTGCCATCCTGTGTGCAAGGCCAGCTTCTTGGAATGTCTCCTATACAGTCACGTAGGATCCCATGCTCAGGAGGGCCCTGGGATGGGGTCAATGCTCTGCTGCCACCATGTTAAAATTCTTACAAGTTTTCTGTTTGAACTTGAATTTGGTAAGTGAATTCCGATGAACGAACAGCACGTGTGCAAGAACAGAGCACACACGTTCCATTTCACTGTCTATCCATCCCTGCTACTCCACTTGCATGGGGGGTTCGCCATGAGCACAGAATTCTGGCATGTGCATGACACGTGGGAGTTCAAGGAAATTTAAGTGAATCCAAAATAATAAGAGTGTTTTGTCTATGACTGGGTAAGCTGGCGAAGGGAAGGGATGCCCACAGCCCCAAGAGGCTTCCCAAACACAAAGGAGGTGGTGAAATTCTAAGAAACACAAATGACCAAGGAACCCTGTCTTGTTCTTTCTTACTCATGATTTTGGCCTGAAAAATGAAGACACAGCAGGGAAATGTGGTTCCTTCCCTTTGGATTCCTCCCCACTCATCAGTCAGCCCGTGGTATGGAACGTTGGTAGAATGTGCATGTGTCAGGAAGTGAAGTAAAAGCAGTGGGATTAGGTTTTGTGTAGTGTTTCCACTGTTCTGGTAAGAGTGAGCTATGCAAATCGTGTAGTTTGGGCCACTTAGCATGTGGGTTCAGCACTCTCTGCACTTAAAGCTGACACTGCACAATATGGAGACGCAAGGTCAGTTGCATAGTAATAATTAAAAATTTTAATTTTCCTTTAGATGGCATTAAATAGCAAATAACAATAATTTTTAAAAACTATATGACAAGTCAAGAGACCGTGGAAGAAAAAGAGAAGGTTTTATTTTAGGACTTCCTATGGCACGTTTTACCTGCTTTTTTGAAAAATAATAAAAAAAATGACACCCACATTTCTTTTTGCACTGGCCTTGCCTGTGTATCAACCACTGCTGCCCACCATGGAGAGGAGCTCTGTATCTTGTTGGCGTGTGGTCCTTGGCAAGATGAGCCCACTTGGCTGACATGCTCAGACAATAGGTGTGCCAAGGAACTGAGGCTGCCCGGGAGCCTAACAGGCTTGGAGGTCTAATCCTGCAGCTCCTGTCTTACTCACCAGGACGACCCTGAAGTGTAACCTACATGGACTCCACGCTCCCCCACGGGGTTGGCTCCAAGTCATCTTCTATGCACTGACGTTTGCTAGGGCATCTTCTCTTTCTTCACCATCCTCATCCCAGTTCCCCACTCCTGGATCTGTTTCCTAAACAACCACTTTCACTCAACCCAAAGCCCCATGTCTATGTGTCCAGAGATCTGGGCCCAGCCAGCTGAGGTGTTTGAGTGGTGCTGTGGACAAGCTCACCTGTCCTGCCTAGGTCCCTCCATGCCCAGGTCATTGTTTTCATGAAGAGTCAATCTTAATGAGATCAGACCACGGGGTAAAAAAAATCCAACGTTAAGAAGGTTCCCAAAGGAATCATCTACACAAGTTGACTTTTAAGACTTGAGGGTGGAACATTTTTGACAGAAAAACCTTCCCAGGCTGATCAGAGGGAACTTGGAGAACAATTTGAGGATCTGGCCCATCGTGGGCAATATTCTTGGCAGATCTTGACCAATCCCCAAATGAGTAAAGTCCAATGGCTTGGACCTCAGGAAAGTGGGCTCTATTTACTTAAGATGCCCCCTGATATCAGTGTCCCCAGATCTACTTGTTTTGATAGGGGAAATGAAAATGAAACTAACCAACAGCAAACTTCGTTTTGCTATTTAAAGTTAGTCATCTGTCCTGCAAGAACCAGTGTTATGGTTCCGATGTGAGGAGTCCCCCAAAAGTTCACGTGTGAGCCAATGCAAGAAGGTTTAGAGGAGAAACGATTGGGTTATGAGAGCCTCAACCCAATCAGTGAACTAATCCCCTGATGGGGACTAGCTGAGTGGTAACTGAAGGTGGGTAGGGTGTGGCTGGAGGAAGTGGGCATTGGCAGCTTGTCTTTGGGGTATTTATTTTGTATCTGGCAAGTGGAGTCTCTCTCTTTTCTGCCTGATCATCATGTGAGCTGCTTCCCTCTACCACAATCTTCTGCCACGATGCTCTTCCTCCCCTTGAGCCCTGAGGAGTGGAGCCTGCTGTCTATGGATTGAGACCTCTCTGAAACCGTGCGCCCTCACATAAACTTTTCCCCCTCTGTGATTGTTCTGGTCAGGTCTTTTAGTCACAGCAGTGGAAAAAGCTGATGAAAGTAACCAGGCTGGGATGAAAACCAGAGTCATATCATCTTTTCCACTCATCCAGGTAGGTGGCCACTCAACCTGAGTCATCTCAGGATGCCTTTCACCTTCTCCACCTGGAAAATTTTTGTTCACTCTTCAAAACTCAGCATAAACCCTAATTGCTAAGAGAAGTCCATCTCATCTCTCCAAGGATAGTCTCTCTTTCCTGTGCTGCATGAAATTTCCGTAGAAATATTAATGTGTGTCTTGCTACTTCCCTTGGACTATAAGATCCTCAAGTCAAAAATTTTGTCTTTTTTACTTCTGAAGCCCCCCTGCTGCTCTGCGCAATACTTGGCACCTGATCTCAAAAGTGTTTGACTAAGTAATAACAATGGCTGCTGGTAGGAGCCAGGCACGGTACTGGACACTTCATATGTATTATTTATTGACTTTCATTTTCATGACAATACAATAATATCTCAAAGAGAGGACCAGTACCTTCGTTTTATAATTGGGGAAACTGAGAATAAGAAAGGTTTAGTAACTTGCCCAAGACCTCACAGCCTCCCTGCTGTAGAACTGACTCAAAGCCAGGTTTGTTGGCGCCAGAATCTGTGTTGTTAACTAGATGAGCTTGGCAAATAGATATTTCCAAGGCTGTCAGGAAGAGTGCTCATTAGACAGACTCATCTGTACAACACCTTTTAATTAAGCAGCATCTCAAAGTTCCCTTTGTTAGAAAAGATTTATTTTTATCTCCCAATTCTATATGGAATCAATTTTCACCTTAACAAGTCTCTCCTGTGTCCACTGGACTTTGTTGTCAGAGGTCTTTTGACACAAAAGTATTGGCTCTGGTGCAAGTTAAAAACAATACAGGGACCAAGCACAGCTGCAGAGCTAGGTTCTCCCCTCCCCAGGCTCCTGATTATAATTTGCATAGGACCCGTTTTTGGCATGTAAGACATCCTTGAAGGTGGTACTGCTTTACCAAAGACACTAATATGTTTACCAAAGACAGTAAAATGTTTTTTACTTTGTTATGGGAAGCTCTTTCTTATGGGGAGCTTTATTGTTCACAGAGGATTTCAAAGTATTATCTAAGTCTACGAACTCCATACTGAGTCATCTGGATATATGGGAGGGACTTTCATAGCCCAAATGGGTGCTGTTTTACATTGTTTTTTCTTTTCAATCCAGTGTGGATTCATTTTTAAAAAATCATAAGAATTTGACATCTTCCCTGTCCCCTGCCACTCCTGGCCTTTGTCACTGAGAACACAGGAGCATGGTGGGTGGCTGTCTAAGGCGTGGTGGAGGCTGTGGGCTTGTCTGGTGACCCACGGATGCCACCCCTGCACTCTCTTCCTGCCTCCTCCTCTCGAGAACAAAAGGCCCATAGTCTAGGCAGTCTGGATTTGGAGTTGTCATTTGCAGTCACCAAACTTTGAGGATGACTAACTTGCCAAAGCATAAGAGATGAAATCAGATAGGAGGAACCGTTTTGTAAACCACAAAAAAGAGAGAGAGAGAGAGGCAGAGTTGTGTAATGGCAAAAGTGACGCAGTGGCAGTTAGGGGACTTGGGTTTTAGATAGGGTGACATAAAACTCCTTGTCCAACCTGGAACCCCTTTTGAGAGTGACTAGGATTACTGTTGATAATTATGCTGGGATGACAGGTACTACCTGGGATTGTCCCGGTCTGGTCACCAAAGGTCTAGGACACTCACTGCCTTCAGCAAGGCACCTAATGCATCTGGGTCTCAGACTGGGGAGGACCTCACTGAGTTCCTCCCCAGTCTCCATGTTTCCAAAATGATCACGTCAAACAATGCTAAACGAAACACAATGAGACAATCTGTCCATTGGAACCTTTTGCCAGCATGAAATAAATGGTTACTGTACCATGTGAATGCAGTTTTAGGCAAAAGAAAAGAAAATGTTTTTGACATTTTAACACAACTGTGAATCTCAATTAAAATAAACCTAGGAGTTCTGGAATCATTTTTGAAAATGCCCACAGCTTTTGGGACCCTTCCAATATCTTTGTGATCCACAGACCTCTAAGTAAGGGAGTCGAAAAGCTCTTGACTGGATGCTGCATCAATCCAAAATCCTTTGGACCTTTTCTTCTCACCTGACAACTTCAGAGCCTCCCTGGATGACCTAGGGACAGAGAGGGGGAATGGAATGCGCAAGAGGGCATTTGGGAGTCAGAGCCTATTGGCATGAATGTGGGTCTGGAAGGGATTTATATGAGGTTGTTAGTTGGGGATGGAAACTCTCATCTCAGGACTCCTGGACAAGCTCCTATAGGCCCAGAAGAGGGCGAATCCCCTTCCTCTGTGAGCCTTCTTGCTTCACACTGGGAGAATCCATAGGGTGTATTCACAACCTTAGGAGATAAAATAACTGTGCAGTTGGTCATTCTTGCCTCCCCTCTTCCGTGCCTGGTCTCACTCTTAGGGAAGGAATGAGGAGCCAGGACCCTCCCATACAGATTTGTCTGCAGAATCAGAGAGCAAAATAAAGAAAGCACAGGCCCACTGCTTAAATGCCCCATGGGACTACTGACATTGTAGTTTCTAAGGCAATCATCTTGTGATGTCCTACCCACCCAGTGGGAAATGCATGTGTCAGTGGGTGGGTGGTTGTGACCATGACTGGACATAGACACACACCCCTAGCATCTTCTTCCTGGGAACTGGGGATGCTCAATGCCCTGCCATGAGCTGGAGGCCCTCCCATATGATGAATCCTCCCATACAACATGTCCAGAGCACCTCCACTGAATCCAAGGATTGCTTTTTAATTCTTTTTTTTTTTTCAGTAGCATTTTTTAATTTATATATGACAGCAGAATGCATTACAATTCTTATTACACATATACAGGCACAATTTATAAAGAACTATTGCACCCCCTAAGATGGTTCCGGTCACTCTGGACAACTTCTTATGGTGCCAGACCAATGGACAGAACTTTCCAATGGAGCATGTTGATTCTGATAGCTCTTGGATATGAACAGAGAGTAGACGTCATCCTAGAAGGGACCAGGAAAATCATCCCCACCACAAGCTCAAGAACATCAAGTATTTTGTGGGTGGCTTCTCTTGCCTCTCACTGTCGACAGAATCGCTGAATCATTGTCTTTCTGTGCTTTTGAGATAATTGGCATTGTCCCTGAAAGCAGAAGAACAATTCGAGCTAAAGCTAAAATTCAGGCTCCAAGCCACGAGGGCGGGCCCTGCTCTTTGCTTTGCCTTCCATGGTAAAGTTCAACTTCTCCATTCACTTCAGCTACGAGTGTGCGGCGGATCAACTTGTCACCACTCTTCCCCTGGAATGGTTGACTGAGCTCTGCTGTGAGTTAGTGGCCCCTGGGGGGAGCAGGCCAGGGGCTCCTTCTCCACGAGATGCCTCCTAAAAGCAAAGAGGTCACCGACGACTCACAGAGGAGGCTGTGATCATAAATATTTCAGAATTGGGTTTCCTTAAGATCTTAAATAATGAGAAACATTTGCTTGTTTAAGATTCTTAAGGCCTTGGTATTCAGTCCCCAGTGCCTTGGAGTCTTGGTATTCAGCCCCCAGTGCCTTGCTTGGGAATTCCTTGGCAGGGCAGGGACATGAATGACATCATGGGAAGGAGGAAGGCAGGGCACAGTCAGAGGGGAGTGCTAAGCTCTCAAGAGGGCCCTGGGACGGATTCACGCATGTGGCCCAGCAATGTCAGAGACCCGCGCAAGGGCAAACGTCTTTATGACGTTCGTCCTGGGAAGAGAGACTGGGCCTGGGATTAGAATTTACAGCCAAGAGCTGCTGATGGAGCAGTAATGGCCATTTCGTGTGTGAATGGCCACTTTGGGAACTGGGAGCTTAGCACACCAGGCTAGAAATCTCAGAGAGAAGCCCAGGGCCAGACCCTTCACCTTTGCTGGAATAAGTTAACACACCTCCCAATCTGTCCCTTGGGTCCTTTCTCTGCCTTGCTTTGGATTTACAGCCTTCCCAGCAGTTCTTTAGGGCTTTGGCACACATGACAATTTGGCATCAAGGGAATCCCCCAGGCAGGGGAAGAATACCTTTCCTGGCTGTAAACACCACTCTGAAATTCTTCTCATCTGTTCTGTTTTAAGAGTACTTATAATGGGACTGACCTGCCCCTGTGATGTCCCCACCCTCTGAGAGTTTACAAGTCTCTGAACTCATCTTGCTTATAAGCATGCCTACAAATGTCCTCCCTGACTTCCAAAGTGTCTGTGATCTTTAGTGTAGAGATTCTCAACTGAGGTCACTTTCGTTCCCTAAAGGACACTTGGCAGAGTCTGGAGACATTTCTGATGGTCACAATTGGGTGGGTGGGGAGCTCATTACTGGCACGTAGGGGACAGAGCCAGGTATGCTTCTAAGCACCCTCCAATGACAGGACAGCACCCCACAGCAGAGAAAGATCTAGCTCAAAAATGCCAATAGTGCCAAAGTTGAGAAACACCTCCCTAGGGCAAGGGGTAGGCCTGGCTTCTGCACAGGTCACGAAGCTAGATGTACTCTCTCCACTGGAATGTTCCATGATGTGCTCAATACTGGTTTTGTCCAATATGGGAACCAGTGGACACATGGTTACTTAGCCCTTCAAAGTGGCCGGTGTGACTAAAAAACTAAGTTTTTAATTTTTATGTGATTTTAAGTAATTAAATTTTAATTGTGCCATGCAGCCTGTAGCTACCCTATTGGACAGTGCAAGTCCACATAATGGGAGTGTGGAACACTGAGTACCTGTGCATTAACTCATAAACCACCAAGTACCCCTGGTCAGCTGTCTCTTCTGTTGGTTTATAAATGAAATTCAATAGTAGCCACTATTTCTTTAGCTAAGATTTTAATCCTTATTGATATGACATTATCCCTGGTAGAGAGATGACCTTTTAATTATAAAGAGCTGCTGCTACTCTAATATGACTAATGAACCAGAAAGATATTTTGATAGGAGCAGAGAGCACTGGGAGCCTGGAAATGAAAGCAGGGATGACCATGAAATTGAGCAGGGAGTGGACTTGGAGAGGGGGGGTCTAGAATACACTGGAGGAGGTGGAGACATGGTCTGGAGACAGCAGAGGCAAGCTGGGCTGACTTAGTCACGTGAACTCTGCTGAGAACAGAAGCCAAATGCCCAACATTCCCATTCAGACCCGTCTGGGAAAACCAGGACCAAAGAGAGGAGAAAAGTCAAGGTGTAGTGCAAAGGACAGCCTGTTTCCTAGTTCCTCTCTACCTGCCTTATGGCTCTCAGGCCAAGTCCTTACACACTTAAATAGAATGGCATCCCCTCCCATATGTAAGTGCAGATAGAAGCATCACTAAACCACAGAACACAACATGTGTTTTTGCATTCATTGATTTTAAAATGATGGATAAGTCCACCAAAGCCCATGGTTCTGATTCCCGCCACCTCCCACCCTCCCGCCAGTGCTGGGGATTGTATCCAGGGCCCTGCCATGCTAGACGAGCACTCTAACCACTGAGCTACATCCCCAGACCCATTGCTATGATTTTTCTTGGTGCCCTAAGTAAATACATGTCTCTTTGTTAACCTCCAATTGTCTTAGGATCTGAGTATTATGGTCTATTTTCTTCTTAATTCATTTTACATCTATCCTATTGTACAGTTTTTAATAGATGGAGTATTGGGAAGATCCTCTATGTGTAAAGATTTCTAGAGTGGAAATCACCCAAGTTCATCAGGTAAGCTGTTATCTACCCACTTTGCAGAGATGAAGGAAAGACTAACTGCCAGGTCAAATGGAAGTATAAACCCTCTCTTCCTAAATGTTCTGTAGGGCTCACATTGGAGCTCCTGGTGGCATGAATAATGGAGGTTGAACCAAAAGAGAGAAGCCACCAAAATGGTAGCACACTGTGGTATAAGGAATCCTATAAAGTGAATTTTTTTCCCCCAGAAAGATCAAGTTGGAAAAGAAATAGATGGAGAGATCAAACAGTTATGAGCATTAACTCATGAATCAACATGCAAGGTGAAGAGGCTGGGGAGGGGGAAGGTAGATCAATTTAAGACTTAAAAGAAAGCATTACAAACTATTTCTGACTTACGATGGTTTCACTTAACAGTTTCTTGACTTCACGAGGGACAAAAAACTGACATGCATTTGGTAGAAAGCATACTTGGAATTTTGAATTCAGATCTTTTTTTCTGGGCTGGCCACATGCAGTCTGATTCTCTCTGGGGGTGCTGTGCGGCAGCAGGAACTGTGGCTTGTGTTGTAGGTTAGGAGTATTCAGTGCATCTTCAACTGAAGATATTTTCAACTTAGCATAGCTTTGTTGGAATGTAAGGCCATGGGAGGTTGAGGAGCATCTGTACTTAACACAGTGCGATGCTAGTGTAAAAAATGCTAAGGAGTTCAAACGTTTCAGTGAGCAGTGACAATTCCATGGTGAATTATGGACTGGTGAAAAACAGAATGGTTAAAGAATCTCTTGAAAGTCATACAGAGAGGTGTTTCACTTTCTTCTTAAAGTGGTCTCTCTGCCAGCCTCCAACTTGGGAGGCTAGGTCAGCTTGACCACAAGCCTTTGGTTTATTGCATATGGCGACTCTAGCTGTGTGATGAGTGGCTGCGCTCGTGGGCCAGTTTGTGATTTACTGATATCTGACATAAGCAGATTTCACATGTTGGTGTTAAAACAGCCCAAGAAACACAGTACCTCTCTGGATAGAACTGGGAGGCTTCCTGTGGCAGAAGCAAGCCCAGACACCTGGGGCAGGGGCTGCTGGGGAGCTGCACTTCAAATGCAGTAATAGCTATTTTTAAAATGATCTGCTCTAAGTCTTTGAGTGCAATGGCTGATTATTGGGTCAACAAACATGAAAAGCTTTGTTATCAGCCCAAGTTGGAACCAGAAGCAACATGTCTTTCATGAGCATTTAGGATGAAAGATGTAAAGATTTTTTTAAAAGTTGATATTAGTGAGTAACACTTGAGGGTCTTCATTATGTGTGTTTTGCCCTAAGAGAAAAATAAGGCAGGAAGATCTGTAAAATACCCTTGATCTTTCTTCAACCTCAAGTTGCAATCCCTGCACTATTACCTTCAGGTCTCCATTGCAAGAAGGAGGAAGGAGGGTGGGTTTCCAATAAGACTTTCAAATCGTAGGTTAATAAGACTGGATATGATGTGGTGGAGTGGATGCTGGCTCAAGGAACACTTTTTGGAGTGATTGTGGCTACATCATCCCCTTTCCTGAAGTTCTTAAAATTCATCAGTAGCTCCAGATTACCTTCAGAATGGGCAGTCTCTTTGTCAGGACATATAATCCCCACTCTGAGCTACTTCCAGTCCTCCAAATGCTCCACATTCTCCCCCTGACCCCTCTCTCACTCCACCAGGGATTTAACCCAGGGGTGCTTAACCACAGAGCCACATCCCCAGCCCTTTTAACTTTCTTATTTAGAGATAGGATCTCCCTAAGTTGCTTAGGGCCTCACTAAGTTATTGAGGCTGCTTTTCAACCCTCAGTCCTCCTGCCTCAGCCTCACAAGCCGCTGGGATTACAGGCGCGTGCCACCTTGCCCGGCTCCACCTTCTCTCATAATGCCATACCCTTGCAATGCTGTTTTCTCCTTTTGGAATCAAATGCACATCTCTGAGACACCACCCTCAATAATCTTTGGATTAAATTCTCCTTGGCCCTCTATGCTTGACTTTATCATAGCACACCTCGAGTCCTATTTAAATGACCTCCCAGCTGAACCATGAGGTCCCAGAGGCCAGGAGGCAGGCGCTCTGTCGTAAGCATCCCTGAGTTCACAGCGCCTAGCCCCATCCCAGGCGCATTTTATAAACTCCTAGATGATTGCTTAATGATTGAATGGATGAGTTTCAGTGCATGGCAAATGAATTTTTCAACAAAGGTACATCCCATATTTTCTCTGATGCAAGATAAATTCTGCATAGAAGCAATTAATGGTGCCTTTATAACAGATCTGCATAAAGGTATATTCAGTCAGCCCTCTGGGTCCCTGGATTCCATGCCCACTAATTCAGCCGACTATGGATGGAATATATATATATATATATATATATATATATATATATTATATCAAATACAGACTTTTTTGGTTGTTATTCCTTAAATAATACAGTGTAATGCCTATTTACATAGCATTTACATTGTATTGGGTATTATAAGTAATCTAGAGATGATTTAGAGTGTATGGGGGTGTTCATGCATCAGATGTAAATACAGTACCATTTTACATAAGGAACTTGGGCATCCCAGGTTTTGGGTATCCACGAGGGGCCTCCAGAGATATGGAGGGACAATGATTCTAAACCCTATGGTTTTAAGACAAATGAAAAGAAAAGGTAAGTTCAGAAGTGGTTCATACACTTTAGAAAAAGGAAGAGAGGGAGAGAAGGAGGGAGGAGAGGAGGAAGGAAGGGCTTTTCCTCTGAGATCTGTTGTTGTTGTTGTTGTTGTTCAGAAGCTTGGTCCATAAACAAACAGAAGAAAGTGACTGAAGCATATGGCAGGTGATGAAAGGTGGGACAGTCTTTAGTTCCCAATCAGTCACAAGACAAGATTTGTATTTCCACCAGAAACCTTTTCTGAAGAAGCTCAGGGCGTAGGAGAGCTTCATTAGCCAATGGAAACCAAACCGAACCCAACACGAAGGTCCTGATTAATTAGTCAGTTTATTTTCCAACACCTCCCCAACACTGCCCTTAGATTTTTTAGAAATGAATAAGCTTTCTTATTCATCAGATGGACTTAATGTGCCTCACAGGTGTTGATGCCTGTCTTGGAAAACATCACTTTTCTGTTTCCTCCCATTGCTGTGGAAAGATCTGGGGAAAGGACCGACAGGCCCTCCCAGGATGTGGGGGAGACATTAGGTGAGTGGCAGGTGCAGAGGCTGCAGCGGGGGCCTCACAGCTGGGAGAGTGTTCCCTCCTGGCAGGGCAGGCTGTCTCTACTTGCTTCTCGCTGGGATTGCTCATCAAGTGCGGCTGGGGATTTTAGCAGCCTGCAGCTGTGTTTAAGAGAGCATTTGCTTTATCTACCACATCCTTTGAGGATTTCATCGCAGGCCATTTTATCTACTTTAATGAATGTTTTGGCAGTTTCTGAACATGGGGCTGTGTCTGCATGCTCCGAATGTGATTACTGTCCCCATTGTTGGGGTTCATTTTATATATATATATATATATATATATATATATATATATATATATATATATATATATTATATATTTTTATAAATAAACATATATATATATATAAAAATAAATCTCCACCTATCCTTTTGCCATGTATTTTCATAGTATGGATCCTCCAGTTCTTCCCCAAAACAAGGGAAAAAGTTATAGAGAGAAGAGCTAAAAATCAATTTTTACCAAATTATTTTATGGACTAGGAAAATATGGTATATAAAGTAGGCAAATCTGGTTGCAGAACAGTTTGAACAAATTACCACCTATGCACATGTATATGACTTTGAAACGAACTTAATAAGATGCATTCTTACTATTGACAATGTTTTATTCCCAGAGTGGAATGAAGAGTCTTTTTTTCCTGTCTCTATCCCTAGTAACCAGAAGTCTGTTTGGGCTCTGCTCTGAACATGATATGTCCCAGGATCCCCTCTGCCCTTCGCCCATCCTGATAAATACCTGCACAAACAGACCAGAGACCTCAACATCAAATCCAAGGATGGACATTCATAAACAGATCAAAGATAACTAAACAGAAACAGTCCACATAGCTAAAATTCTAGGACATACAGCCACATGATGGTTTTAATTGTGTCCCCTAGTGACCTCATGGCTGACAGGAGCTACAGTGTGCTGATGATAATCTGCATTGAGGAGAGAGGATCACACTGTCTGGTGCTAGACTGAGAAGTAAGTCCTCTGCCAGCTACCCAGATTCCCTCCCCAGAGGCAGCCTACTTTATCCATGCACATACGTACATTTCCTTCTTTATATAAATGGTCGTATTCTGCAAGTGTGGTTCTCCCGTGACTTTTCTCCCTTCACTAAGGATGTTGGAGCCGATTCCCTATTAGAATGTACAAACCTGCCTCATTCATTTTGAGGACTTCATGGTATTTCATTAATGGATGTATTTTTTTCTGCCCAATTTTAATAAATTCTCAGCCAACTTCCTCAATCAAAACAGGCCCAAAACATTCCCAGAGTAATCCCTTCACAGCCTGGGTGGGACTGAGCCTGTCTGCTGCTCTTTATCTCCTTAGATGGATACTTTCTTTGTCACCTAATGTTGTTAGACATGTTTTAAACTTGGTGAAAAGTTGGCATTCCTCTTTTTTTTTTTTTTTTTTGTAGACTTATCTAAAGCAGAACAGTCTAAGTTTGGCATGAGATCAACCCATTCTGGCTCACTGGGTTATATCTTACCAAGTTTTTCTCCTCTAATGAGCTATGCTAGAAATGATCAATTAGACACAGATTGGACCTGGGAGAGGACACACGTTGGATGTGAGAGGACACATGTCAATCAAACACTTGCAGTAGATATCCATTCCCTTTCTGTGGCCATGCATCAGAGTTCACTTCCTAAATGCTATGGCACTGGATTTTAAGACCAACTGAGTTCTTCCTTCTTACAGTTACCTTTCTTAAGTTCTCACAGGGACAACTGGGAAATGCTTTTTGTGAAAAAAGATTGTACTTACATTCATCATCTCATTTTCAAAAACAAGCTCATAAATCCATTCAGCTGTAACAGAATTTTATCCTACCTGGTTCATATAGTTCATTCTGAATGTGAGCTTACAGAGATAATGAACATGTCTGATTCACAATTTTTTGCTTTGAATCTAAGAAGTTCTTTAAATATTAGCCCTGCCATATGTTCAGGGCATCTTCAGAAGCCATATTCCTGTGGAACATCATTTGTAGTAGGTCAGTAGCTTTCAGGTAGGCCGGGAAGCACATGTGCATGATATAAACCTCCTTTCCTTTTCAGAGGGCTGCGTCTTATTCATCCTTCAAACTCCAATTTCCTCTCAATAGTCTTCAACGATCTTCCCTGACTGCATGAATATCTTTCCTTCAAGAGCTGGCAAAGTGTCCCTCGACTTAGCTCCTGTTTCCTTTGGTGTTATTTTAAGATATTGTTTCGGTGCCAGCTTCCTTTACAAAGCTGCATATACACCTTGGGAACAATAACGGGGTGTCTGGAGCCCTCATTCACAGAGTAGAAGATCAGTCCATGTCTATAGGTTAAAGAAACAATCATCAGACATTCAGATTCTCAGATAGTTAATCACAGAGTGTTTACTACGTACCTATCAGGCACCAGCTAGAGAATTTTACATGAATTGTCTTGTAATTGACACAATATTTTTATGAGAGGCATTGTTATCATATCCATTTCATAGAAATAAAGACACAAAATGAACCTAGCTTCAGATGAACAGGTTCTTACACCAAGGTATCTCTCTCTTAATGAGCTCTAAACTCGAAAATTGATAAAAACCCAGTCATCAACATTGAAGTTTAATTAATTTTCAAGGTAGATGATGTCAACAGCCTATAACTGGGGATCTGTTTCAATAGCAGTGGAATCCCATTAAAACCCAAATCAGTTCCTGGACCAAAACTTTCTGGTGGGTTCTCATCTCACTACAGTAAAAGTCGGAGTTCTTCCCATAACCCACACAGCTGAGCAGTATCTCCTCCCAGCTCCACACCTCTCTGACCTTCATCCTCCCCTCCGTCCTTTCCTCACTGACCTTCAGCCATGTTCTTCTGACAAGTTGGACATGCTTCTGCCTCCTGCCTCTTTCCACTGATCTTCCCCCTGTTTGAAACTCTTTCTACAGATATTTCTCATTTTCTTCATATTGTTATTTAAGAGGACCACTCTAAGTCTGCTGTCCATGATGTGCTTGTGTCAGACTAGCCCAACCCCTGTAACAATTAGGAAACTAGACAGGATATGTGACAGTAGACTGTCTTCAGGCAATGGACAATAATAACAGCGCCATACTGTGATACCTGGGGGAGGTGGGCATGAGGTTGTCCAGATGTGCACCTGGAAGGCCAAGTTCCATAGAGCACTGTAAAACAGCGGAGCCAAAGAGTCAGGGATTAGAGCTCATGGCAACATTGAGTAGTTTGGAGGGTAAATATATGAGTATTTAAGTTTAAATGAACAAAAATAAGTAAAATGTAAAATTCCTGTTATACTGATCACATCCAAGTGTTCAATAGCCACAGGTGAGTTGAGTTGTGGTTGCCCTATTGGACATAGAACACCTTCATCAGGGCAGGAGGTTCTGTTGAGCAGTGTCCAGTATTCAATCATAAATCACTAGATATGTAAACCAACACACCAGGATAATAAAAAACAAAAGCATCCAAAAAAGAACAAAACAAAACCAACATTAGATCCATAAGGGATCAAATGGTGGACTTTGGAAATAAAAGATTATAAAACCTACATGCTTTGTTCAAGTAATTAAAATATGTCCATTAATTAAAAGGTGGTCCGAATGTATAAATAGATAAGGCATTTTTTTTAGCAGAGAAATGGGAACCATAAAAAGAAACAAATGGAAATTCTAGAGTTGTGCAATACCCGAAGTGAATCATTCACTGGAGGATTCACCAGCAGAGTGGAGATGTGGGAGATAGTGAAGTTGGAGACAGATCAGTAGAAATGATCAAAGCTGAGGAACAGAGAGAAAAAATATGAAGGAAAAATGAACAGCGGGTGGAAGAGCTGAGGACCAATATCAAACAATCTTGGGATTGGTGTTCCAGAAAGAGAAGAAAGTGAGAGCAGAAAAAAATTGTCTGAAGAAATAGTAGCCAAGAATTTTCCACATCCTTAAACAAATGGTTTAAAAAATTCAAGAAGCTCAAGAAGGATGGAGATAAAGAAAACCCATTGAAGTTGAGCTAATGTATCCCCAAGGTAAAGACAAAATCCTGAGAGCAGTCAGAGAATAAAGACACACAGTAGAGCCTAGACATAATGAAACAATGTCTCTCAAGGGTGGAATCAAAGGTCCTGGCAACAAAGAATTCTGCAATGAGGAGAGTAGTCTTCCAATGGAAGGCAACATAAAGACATTTCCAGATAAGCAAAATCTGAGATGATTCATGACCAGTAGATCTGAGCTACAACAAGTGCTAAAGCATTCTTTTCCTTTAGCAAATACTACCAGATAGAAAGCACAGAAAGAATAAGGAGCAGGAAAAATAATAAATGACGGAATAAATAAATGATAGTATATTTGTATAATGGACTACTGTTCAGTTATTAAAAAAATGCAACTAATGATAAATGTGATAACAAGGCTCAAGGCGACTACAAGAAGCTACAAAGTCCTGTAGGATTCCATTAGTGTGGAATTCTAGAACAGGAGGGACTAATCTATAGTGAAGTAAATCATATCCTTGGGAGTTGGGTTGGGAGTGGGAGATTGAGTATAAAAGAGTAAGGGAGAGCTTTCTGGGGAGATGGACATTTTCTATAGATTCATCAGAGTAGTGAATGCATACATAGGTCAAAAGTCATCCATCAGCCAGGTGTGGGGCGCATGCCTGTAATATCGGGGATTTGGGAGGTAGAGGCAGAAGGATCAAAAGTTCAAAATCAGCCTCAGTAACTAAGCAACTTAGTGAGACCCTGTCTCAAAATAAAAATAAAAAGGGCTGAGGATGTGGCTTAGTGGTTAAGCGCCCCTGAGTTCAATCCCTGGCAAAAAAACAAAAACAGAAGTCATTGACCTGTGCACTTCAAATGTGTAAATTTTACAGCAGATAAATTACAATACCGTTTTTATAAAGCCTGAAAGAAGTTACCTCCTCAGTGAGTCTTTCCCCAAGTAGCCTATTTAAAGCTATACCCCAACACTCTTTATCTTTAATCTTTCCCTAGCACACATTTTCTAGCACACTAGATACTTATCTTGTTTTATCTTTCCTTCTAGAATGTGACTTCAATGTGAGCAAGTATTATTACCTGTAATGCTCGTTGCTGTGAACCCAATCATGTGCCTGGTACATAACATGTGCTCAACAAATCTTTTATGAGTACACAAATGAAATACATGAATGAATTTGTTTTCTTTAAAGAGTGAGTGGACAAGCTAAAATGACACAATACTCACATGTTATGACAGTTGAGACACCAGATTTTAGTCTAACTCAGGCAAGAAACTTGAGTAAGAACGACATTGTTCATAAACGAGATATAGGGGCCAGGAGCTGGCATCTGGGTTAGCTATATTGGCAAGTTTCTGAGATAAACTGTAGATGTTTACTATGAATATACCCCAGATATCCTTACTGCACTCATTAATGCCAGGGGCATCCAGTAGATTTGGGGCAAGAAAGGGGAGAGAAGTGGGACTGGCTCACAGGAGAAGGGGTGAGCTGTCTGCTATCCATCATTTAATAACCTACTGAGAGACCCCTCTCTGGTTCTCTCAGGGAATTAAGAAATATGAACTCTTAGAAGAGTGATCTCATGACACTCCAGTCCAACCCATCTCTGGCTACAAAAATATCTGAGATGCACTTGTAATACACAATATTCGAGTATGAATTTGGCCTCAGAGTTAGGCGTCCCATTTAGCATCAGATTACAGACAGTTGAAAAGAATCCACCTGGTCCGCTTTATCACAAGATCCACCCACCCTGCTGGAGATGTTTATCCTGCAGAGGGAGGGCACAGTCAGAGAGGCTCAGAAGGTAAACAAGAGAGCAGCAGCACCCCATGAAAACACACTCCTTCGCTTCCCAAGTGTCACACCTTTCCAAAGGAAAGAGCAATCTGAATTCCAGCGTTCCAGGTGACAGAATGTCTATTCCCAGAAAACAGATGATCCCACACTCCGACATGGGGCCCACTCTGCCTGGGACTGTGCCCTGGCTCCTAGCCAGGCCTGGGCCCCCATCTCCTTAACACTATCATGAATATCAGCCCAGGTAGTTCTGTAGATCAGAAAAAGATACCCTGTCTCTTTATTTTTACTATTAAAAAAAAAAACCACTTTTTCATCCTTCTTTGCTTTCCACTATTTTCCAGTATCCCTCCTTCCCCACCCTTTCCATTAGAGTCAGTATTCAAAAAAAAAAAAAAAAAAAACCAACCCTGAGAATTGGGTCACACGGGTGGAAGGAAGGAGAGTGGGAGTATTCGTGCTTCTCATTCCAAGTCCTTCTGGCTTCTAGAATTGTAAAGGCCAGCAGTCAGCCCTTTCGGCGCAAAGGGAAGGAATCTGCGGGAATTCTTGTGGAAGGAGAGAAGACACTAACGAGGTAACGAGGAAAGATGTTTTCTAAAAGAGCTTCGTGTCTGGAAGAGGGTGACCGAGAAGGGGGCTTGGGAAGAGGGGTCAGGGCCCGCAGGATGGGAAGGGGGTGAGAGTGAGTTTATGTAAAGTGGAAGGTTCTGAAGGAAGAGAGCCAGAGAGGCAATCCACCCACGAGAACTGGGAGGAGGAGGAGAGATGGAGAAGACGAGCTGATGAATACTTTGAACCCGAGCCAAGAAAATTGAGTAATGAGAAACCATGGCACTTGTGACTTATTGTGCATGCAGATTCTATGTAGCTTTGGGCAGTGAGAGGGAATTTCAGAGTCTAAAGTCACTTGTGTGTGCAGCTGTCTTGGTGTACGAGGATGAACTGGAAAATCAAATATGAGATATGTGGTGTGCATGTGTGTGTGTTGCTCTGAAGACCCTAAAGGAGAATCCCCTCCTGCCACTGCAGCCCCTCCTGGGGACCCAGGGTCTGCCCCCCCCCCCCCCCCCCGCTGTCATGCAACACTGGACTGGAGCCACCTTTCCAGGTGGTCATCCAAGACAGATCCTATTTGTAGCCCTCCGTTCCCCTGGTTCCAGAGACTTCCTGGGGGGGGGGAGGGTTATCTTCTCATCCACAGGCCTTTCCTCTGAGTACAAAGTCACAGTACTGTGACATACACTGTGTTGTAAATCTCAGTAGGGTATAAATGGAGCAGCATGAGTGAAAGGGATTTTCAGCTGAGATCAAAGGCCAGGTAGCAGGACAGATGGGACATCAACAACTACCGGTCATCTCTTGGTCCCTTCCTCTGGTCCATGACCTGCAATTTCACTGGCCCTCCTTGCTATTCCTCAAACACCCTGTGCACCTGCTGTCTTTGCCTGAAGGCTCTGACCCTGCACATCGAGGGACTTGGAGATCTCCTTTATCTAAATTGTCTCCTGCACCATGTCACCCACTTTAAACTTTTTTATGGCATTTACTACTACCTGAGCCTATCTAGGGTATCTTTTGTGTTTCCTACAAGGGAGTTTTCTGCCGTAGGTACTTGTTTAGCTGACTTCCCCAGCCCTCCTATTCCATATAATCATGAAGATAGCCTTTAAACAGTAAAGAATGAGGGAGACCGGTGTTGACAAAGACCCACCCACAAGAGCAATGCTTTTTATTAAGGAAGTAAATATCTGAGGGTTTGCTTTTGTTGTGTGGTTCTAAGAAGGCTCAGAGGCCCCCAGGTGAGTTCAAAGTCCCCTCTGTTTACCGGGTAGAATAAACCTTATTATAATGGACACACTAGAATTCGCAGACAGAGAGGGCTTGGCTCTTTCTTTGACTCATCTCCATAGAGATGGTCCTCTGTTTGCAGCTGGCCTGGACTCTGGTGGGGGAGGAGGTTAGGGCTGGGCACACAGGAGTTTAAGACACTTTCAAGGCTCCCTGGCTTGCTTTGATCACGGGCCAGTAGCTGCTACAGGTGGCAGCCCTGGGTTTCTGCTCAGCAGGGTCCCAGCTCTTGGGTGCACATGTGGAGAAGGTGTGAAAACCTTCTTTCTCTGGAGCCCAGGCTCAGCCAGCAGCCAGCAGCCAGCCCAGGGCTCCTTAGTCAGGGGCAGCCTCATGGCCTCCTTGGGGAGAGTCCACGACTTCCCCTGTGTCAGCCCCTCACCACCAGCTCCGTTTCCACGCCCAGCCCTGCACCTCCACCTTCCTGCATCCCAGTGCCCCCAAGGGCTCTCCTGGCAAGGTTCACCCAGCCTGCTGTGTTCGGCCCTCCACTTCCCAACTCCTTAGCCCCATCCTGGGACCCCCTGCTTCCACCAGAAGAGCAGGGGCCAGGACCACCAGGTACAAAGATTCTCTGGCAGGCCATTTATCTTATCTTTATGAGCTGCAACTTGGGTAAGTCACTTCTTGAAACTCCATTTCTTTATTTGTAACTATTGGATAAATTCCCTGATTTAACTCAGAGCATCTCTTGGCTCCAAAAAGACAATGAACAGTTTACACACTGGTCTTATGAATCGCCAGTTCCCAGTCTTTGGGAGCTAGTCCAGGCGATACAATGTGACCTAACAAGCAGACTCATGGACAATCAGCTTCCACAGTCAAAGGGTCCAAGGGGATCCACCAATGAGCGGTGGCTTTATTTACATCTGAGCTTTGCCTATGTCCAGTCTTAAGAAAAATTGTTGAAGATGAGGATGTTGGCATCAGGCTGAGCTCTAAAGCAATAGCTTGAGGGAGAAGGGGCTTTGCACACTCAAATCACTATTTTGACAATTGTCCTCTTAACCCATACACAAGGCTGACCCAGTTACATACAAAGTCTAATAATCTGGGCGTGGCCAAATGTGGTCCCAGAGGCCACCATCACTGTTACACAACTAATCATTTCGCAAGTCTTGCCTCATCAAAACTATGTTTTTCTCTCAGTTTTGTTTGTCTTTCAAACACCCTGATTACAAATTGCAGACCTGGGCAACCCCAAACGAAAGTCTCGTCGTCATCTGGCTTTGGCAATTTCCTCTCCAACTAACTGTGGGAACAGAAATATAGACTCATGGGTGCAGGGGGTGGGTGGGATCTTGGAGGTCAGGGGGGCTGTCCTCCCATCAGGGTCCTCAGCCAGTCGACATGATCATTGGCTTATGGAATCCCTACTTGGTGCCAGATGCTTGGGTGCTGAAGGGACTTCGCCAAGACACTGAGCAAGATCCTGTCTCTGATCTCACAGAGGCATGTCAATAAGCAGTTGGGACGCACCTATAAACACAGTCTAGTTGTACACTCAGGGGGCTGAGGGGCCTGGGGGAGGGAATGTCACCCAGGGTTAGGGGGTCAAAGGGCTTCTTGGGAGAGGTGGAATCTTTCCTCCAGCCCCAACTTTCCTGAGGTATAACTGACAAAATATTCTGCACGACTTGATGGACCACTGTATGCATACTTGGCGGAATAATCACCACTCAAGCTAATTAGCATACCCACCACCTCCCAGGATGCCCATTTGATTTTGAGAAGTGGAGTTTTGCAGGGAAAAAAAAAAAGGAGTGAGCTAGAAGGAGACGCAAAGGGGGAAGGAAGGTGTTCCAGGAAGAGCTTAGAGCATGTGCACGTGAGGGTGGGAGGCGAGAAAGGAAGGATAGGAAGAGGGAAGGGAAGGGAAGTAAGGGAGCCAGCCAGGGTCAGGGGACAAACTGTGCTCAGTGCTTATTCAGGGAATGGCCAGGAGTCTCCAGCCTGAAGTGAGAAGTTCAAGGTGAGGGGTGGTGGGAGTGAGGCTGGAGCAGGCAGTGGACCCCCCACTCCCCCACCAGGAGGAGCCTTGCCAAGGAGGTGGGACTTCCTCCCGACCAGGTTCAGGGCACACCACTTCCAAACATGGCACCCGCTGCCTTTAAGAAAGCAGGAAGGCTGCGCTTACCTTCCCCAACTCTGAAGCAGGACCTAAGACCCTCGTGTGAGAGGTGGCCTCCTTGAAGCTGGAGGAGAAGATCATCCTTATCTCTGAAGACCTGGGGACACTGAGAAGAATCTCAACAACAGACATGGCTGAGATCCCAAGTTCACTGCCATCAGATCCCACCCCCTTTCCACTCATGCTCCTCCGTGCCTCTCCACTCTTCCCCACACAGAAGCATGAACATGCACAAGTTTTCCTGTTTGTCTCTTTCCTTCCTGAGGCTCTGTGTCAGGGAAAGCTTGCATCAAATGTACATGCCTGACTTTTTCTTGTGGCTGGATTTTGTCCCAGGGACAAATGAACCTAGCAAAGAGAGAAGAAAGGAGACTCTTCCTGCCCTGCACTCCCAGAGACAAGGTGGTGAACAGTACAGCCGTTAGAGAATGCTAGGTGAGTCCTCAAGTCTCTCAGGGGTCCCATCAGCGGACCATTCGTTCCACTGTGAGCCAGGTCACATGGTAAGTAAAATATTTGTCAAACAGAGCCTGAAGCTGCATCCAAGAGGACAGGCATGGTCCCCGCGGTTCCAAGAGCAATGTTCTCCATGTCTGAAGACCCTCCCTGCCCATCCCATTTCCTCTTTTCAGGCTTGACAAGCCTAGCCCCCCACTTCTCTTGGGAAGCATGGGGTTTGGAAAGTCCAGCTTTCTCCCTCTTACCTCTCCTCTAGAGAAGTGAGTTGTCTACACCACAGAGGTTCCACTGGGGCATAGATGGAGCAGGTGAAAGCAGTCCTGGAGTGCAGGGTGGACGTTTGCACTGACAGTGAGCCCACCTTTCTTTGCCTCTTAGCTACCCACTTTCTCTCTGCTCTTGCCTCTTGCCCCAGGAGCATTCTCTTTACATGTTGCTTGCTTTGCTAAGCTCCAGGTCCAGTTACCAGGGTTCTTTTGACAGCATCTTACTCTGAACCCATGTAAATTTGAAGTCAAATTGGCAATATGGTAAGAAGCGCCTCCAGAGTCACAAAGACCCGGGCTGGAAATGTGGCTCATCTGGTTAATATCTGTGTGACTTCAGGCAAGTGACTTAATTTTTCTGAGTTTCTGCTTCTTCATAGGTATAGTGCTTACAACTAGAGCTTTCCTCTTTAGATTTGTCTTTAGTATTGTGGAGAAGTTCCAACTTTCCCACTGAAGGGTTTGATATTTGATCCTGGCAATAGACAGGTTAATAGGAGCAAAGGCATGAGACATTTACTTAACCGTCCTTTTATGGGTAACAGGAAGCTTCAGACTGAAGACCTAATGACCCAGGGCAAACTATCCATTTTTAGTGTAGGTTCGACAAAGCATGGGTGGCCATGTAGAGATAAGATTGGGTAGAAAAGGTATGACCTAGTGGTAATGGATTGAGGGGGAAAAAAATTTGCTTAGATTCTTCTTGACCTCCTAGGTAAGGGGCAGGATCTTCTCTAGAACCAGATCTTAAGACCTATAATTAAATAAGCTGTGTCCCCCTAGGGATTCATCTTTCTTTATTTTCTCCGGCAAGTCTTACAGAAAGGTCGGGGAAAGTTGTAGCAATATTCTCAGCTTTTATGACTGGCTTTGGAGGAAATGGATCCTGGTTTCTATGACCCACCTTGGGGAAGAGGAATTCTAATTTCTGTGGCTTGCTTTAGGGAAGAAGGGGAAGCGTCAGAGAATAGGGCAGGAGAAAAAGAAAATTCACTTCAGAGGATACTTCTGAGGCCTCCGCTGGGGGGTACCATTTTCTGAGCTCCCAAAAGCAAATGGCACACACTAATAACTATAAAAGATAGAAGTGACAATGGTGGTCTTGCTCTTCCTCACAGTGATACATGGTTTCACTCTGATTAGTTACTTGGAGCCTCAGTTTCCCCATCTGCTGAGAATAGTAGCAAGGATTTGGCAGCACTATTTAAGGATCTAAGTGCACAGTGGATCTTGGAGCATGTTTACTTTCTTGACTTTGACCTCCAGTGGATCCCCGGCCTCCGCTAGGCCCCTTCCTTCTATCTTGAGATGTTCCTATCAGGGTCCCAAATCTTTCTGGGTAAACATCCTGGGAAAACATGAGAGAGGATCTTCCTTTTGGCTATCCAAGATCAGAGAGTCACACCCTGCTCCTGTGTTATCTCTTATTCTCTCTTTCCTCGCTGCCATGGGCTAAACCGTGTCCACCCACCCCCGACTCTGACACACAGACACACCAAAAAGGAATGTGGAAGTCCTAATCCTCAGTTCCTGTGAATGGGGAAAAAGTTCACTGTGGATTCCATCAAGTTAAGATGAAGTCCTGGGGATTATCCCTAATCCAGTATAACCACCGTTCTTATAAGAGGAGGAGAGAAAAATATGTGAAGACAGAGACACAGGGAGAAGATGATCGCTATGTGAAGATGGAGGCAGACTGAAGTGATTTGGTCTTGTCTTCAATGCATCCCATAGGAAAAGAATAAATAGCCCTGGAACTCCTTGGCTGTCAGCATCTTTTTCTAGCAGTTTCCAAGGGAGGAAGGCTCTGCGGGCACAATGGTATCAGACTTCTGGCCTCCAGAACTATGGGTCTTTGTTACAGAAAGGAATGCATTGTCTCCATTACTAGTTAGAGTCCAAATGATGGAAAGGTCTATTAATTGGTCAAATAAACATTCCTGAAGCCCACCTTTAAAATGGCCAGTTAGTTACCCAATTAGGATTTAGGAATACACTATGTGAATATGTATAAGATAAAATGAGTGCAAACTGAGGGTGTAGCTCAGTGGTAGAGCACTGGCCTAGCATGTGCAAAATCCTAGGTCTAATCCGGAGCACCACACATCAACCCCCGACCCCCAAACACACACACACACACACACACACACGGTAGATGGAAAAGGGTCACAGTGATCGAGAAGGAAAGAAAACTGCTTTAAAAGGGTTCAAAACACTGCTTCTTAATGGATAAGAGAAAGCAACTTGTAAAAGTTGGAAAGGTCTTAAATGAATGTCAGGACAGGAAGAAAAATATAGGGCCATAATTCAAGGGTCTTAGGGGAGCTGGCATTTTTGTGCTGATTTAATCTAAGATTTCAGCTTTAACAAGGGGTAAGGTTTACAGTCTGAAAATTAGCCACAAGGTATAACTTTACCCCTGACTTAACAGAGAACTTGAAGAATAGAGCAAGCAGCTCTGTCAGAACTTGCCAAGCAACTGCAGAATGCTGTTTGAACAAAGCACAGTTGCCCTGCCTGTGAATTACAGGAAGAAAGGAAGGAAGAAAAAGAGAGAGCTTCAGGGCTTTTCATTCTTTTTCTATGGGATGTATTGAAGAAAAGATCAATTCACAAGTCACAGACCCAGCTGGAAAACGTAGGGCCAAACAAAGCACAGGGCCACGAGTCGCTCACCCCCAACTTGCAGGAGCTCTGCGTCTGGGAGGACATTCAAAGGCAGGGCATGATTGTGGTGGAATCCCCTTGGTACTGGGCTTCTGCAAGCTATATCCAAATGTCATCTGTGTCTTAAAAACCAGAACAGACAGTGATGGCCTTGGAGTTATGCAGAGTACTCAGATCTCTGCTGGTGGGCACGGGGAAGGAAATGGGGCCTTGCACATCGGACAGAACCATCAGTTCTCTTGCAGTGGATTGTGGCTCCATATAAGCACCTTTAAGACTTCCTGGACATCTGATGTTTTCACTTACACAGCATCCCTTCCAACCCTGCTTTTGGGAACCCTGTTCTGATTTTCCCCTAGGGATTCATCTTTCTTTATTTTCAGTCCCTGGTTGTAGGTGTGAGTACATGACCACAGCCTGACCAATCAGGGTATTTCATTGTCCTGGAGCAAGGTAGTAATTGTTTTAGAGAAGGCATGTGACCAAAGCCTGGCCAATCAGGGTAGTCCAGTGGTAGTAATTGTTTACGGGAAGGCACATGACCACAGCCTGGCCAGAGTAATTCATTGTCCTGGAGGCAGTAACCGATTTAGGGATGGGCACATGTCACAAATCAGCCCAAAGAAGTTTTGTGGAGGAGAAAAATAAAATAAAATGGAATAGCGTTATTTGGGGCACTTAAAATAGTTGAGAGACTACTGTCAAACCAAATCTCAGACGTGTCTGCTACTGAACCTTTGGATTGGGCCAGAAACGCATGAAAGATGACCTTTGAAATAACACTAATCTCTATTGACCTTGTATACAACAGACCCCATGCCCCATACTACCCAGAGTCTGAGGCTGTACCCAGTCTCTTTTTCATAAACCAACATCACTTCTGCCAGCAGCAATCATAATCCCTGTCTAACAAATGATGTCATTACCAGCCCCCTTGTGGCTTAAAGCTATAAACCCAGCTGCCATCTTGCAAAACCTCAGAGCACATTCTCAAGACTGCAGGAATCAGTGTTGGCCTGCACTGAGGTCCTAATTGGCCCAATTTCTTGCCATTTTCTTTTTTTCTTGACTAGACTGATTTTATCTTAGGTCACAGGTTGATCCTAAGAACTTCGGCAAAAGCTATTGGTGCCGAGATGAAGGCAGCTGGGTTGCTAAGAGCACTGGAGGCCTGTGGAGCTGCCGCCATCTTGCTATCACATGGGAAGAGGCAGCCTGAGTGTGTTGAGGAGCAAGTGCTAATGAGACTGAGCCCCTGGATCCAGCTGCAACCAAAGCTTTTTTTCTGTTGCATGAACCAATATACTTCTTCCTTTGGTTTACTTAAGATTTTAGAAGTTATGTATCTTTTACTGGCAACCTAAAGATTTATAACACAGATCTTGGTAAGCTGCAATAGGTATGATGGCAAATATCATGGAAATTTAGAGAAGCCAGAGAGATTTATATGGCATATTGGATCTGAAAACTTGTAAAATAGGAGCTGACATGACCATGAGGAAAGAGTACAAAGAGTATTTTGAAAACATAAATCGATGGTATTATTCCTTTAAGTCCTTCTGGAGTGAGGGAATAGAAACAATGTTGTTAGAAAGAAAACAATAGTAATCTGATTCTTCTTGCAGTATTATGGCATCATACAGACCTATCCCAAGAGCAAGAACTGTGGGAGAGGATAGGCTCTGCACTAGGGAGACCAACTCTTCTTCTTGTCTGGGACTGTCCCTGTTTTAATGCTGAATGTCACTTGCCCTGGGAACCCCTTAGTCCCTGGCAAATCTAGATGGTCATTCATGTGCTTTTCTAGTCTGATCAGGTCATTTTACTTTTTCGAACCTCAGTTTCTTCATCAGTAAATAGGGCATATGTGGCAGGGGGAGGGTGCGGTGGGAGAACCAGCTGTAGTTTTCAAGTCATGATTTGGGGAGCTGCAGGCATTTGTGAAGGGCCACCACAGCCACTCCAGAAGGGGAAGGTGCTGAGCACCCTTTTCTGCTGTAGCCAGAGGAGTTTTTTTTTTCTGTGTGTTTTAAAAATAGGGATCTACCTAAGATTTGCTGGAGGGAGGGAGGACCTGCTCACCGAGGGACCTCCTCCAGAATGCCATGCTTTCTTTTCTTTGTTAAGAGGCAAATGGTTCTTATAGACCAGTGTTCCTGCACCTGGCTTCTCCTCCTAAGAGCCACTGAGGAACTTTAAAACAGTGTACATTCCTGGCTACCACCCCTGGAGGCTTTGGCTCCCCTGGAATTGGGTGGAGCTTGGGAACTGTATCTTTTTAAAAAAATCTTTGCAGGTGACACACATATGAATTATTGACAAATGTCAGTATGTTAACTATGATTAATAATAAATTACTTTCCACACACCTCACAAATGGCCAAGACATCACTGTTCCAGAAGCCATGTTCCAGAACATCTCAAACTTTCCATGCATCAAGAGGAAGGCTCTTTAAAAAAACAGATGACTGGGCTCCATCTCCAGGGTTTCTATTAAAGTAGGACCTGGAAGGGCCCAGAAATTCGCATTTCTAAAACACTTCCTGGAAGGTATTGGCTACATTCAGTAGCATCATTTTATACCACCAACTCCAGTAAGTTGCCTGGTCTCTTTGAATTCTGTCATCACTGTACCCTCCCCTTTCCCTGCCCCCCCCCCAAAGCACTTAGCAAATTATTGATGAATAAATGAGTGGAGAAGGGGTTTGTAGGCTTCGGTGATAGCCACCTTTCTTTTTTTTTTAAATTAAAATTTAAATAAAAAATTTTAATTGCTAAGTAACGATAACACGTATTTGTGGGGTACCATGTGATATTTCAATGCATGTATACAACATGAAATGATCAGATCAAGGTAATTGGTATTTTCATCCCCTCAAACATTTATCATTTATTTTCTACTGACTTTCTAAAGAATCTTGTGGCCGACACCCTTTAGCATGTGAGAAAGATTGCTACTGGCTATCTAAGGGGTATTGTCTCATGGAACTGTGGTTGAGAACATGGGTGGGAACAACAGGATTTCCTGCTCTTGGCTTTAGGGACTTTATGCTGAATACATAGAAGCAACTGCTTCTTTCTGTCTTGGAGCCTCCAGCCAAGTCCACTGGGCTTACTCAAAGACTCCATTTTGCTTTGTTTTTCACTGTCTGAGGCCAGAAGACTTAATTTTCTTCTACCAATCCCTCTCTGGCTTTCTTTAGCTTGTTGTTGTATTTAAGCTTTTAAATCAATTTGCTGGGATGTTATGCAAGCAATTCTGGTTGCTCCAACTCTCTATTCCTGTGGCTAAGCTTGTCATGGTTTCTCTGCAAGCTCCAGATGACCACTCTGATCTCTGCTCTGACTCGACAAGGCACCCAGTCATCCTGCATCCTTTGCCTTGTTTGGGGGGCTCTGTTGGGGCTGGAACAGCTGCGGGCAGCTTGGCACTATCTTTCCACCCCTCATTAGTACAAGAAATGTTTCTTGGACTACAGAACCTATCATGGCCACCACCCAGACCTCAAGGCCAGACACACCCCAAATAAAGTTAGAAAGGAGGAGAAACCACTGACCATCATTAGCCACTAAATAGGGGGTACTCGGTCCAAGTTCTGGAGGAACATTCAGATGGTTAAGTGGCTTTGCAGCCTTTATGTAACTGTTGAAATAAGAAACAGCATTCAG
Organism: Marmota monax; assembly: GCF_021218885.2. Classification (NCBI taxonomy): domain Eukaryota; kingdom Metazoa; phylum Chordata; class Mammalia; order Rodentia; family Sciuridae; genus Marmota; species Marmota monax. The sequence goes on from NW_026693024.1 coordinate 11,904,322, forward strand.
AAAACAAACACAAATAACAATCATAGAATTGAAAGAGAGTTTCCCTCTATTTCAGATCCTGCTTCTGGGGTGGTGACACGGACAGTCAATTCGTTGGCATTACAGTCCCACGTTTGCTAGGAAAACAAGATGTGTGTCGAACAGGCAGGAAATAGACGACCTTCCCAACTCCTCCCTGCAGAGAGGGTTTGGTTCTGACCAGAACCTGAGCTTATGGAGAAATAATCTCTTCTAAATCAGTTCTATAAAATCAGCCCAACTGAAGAGCCACGTCTGTGGCAAGGTGCAAAAGCAGCCTTATCTACCATCCCACTCAGGGGTCCCCACAGGTCCCTTCTCCAGAGTGACTGCTCAACAGTCGTCGGCAGCTGCCCAGCTATTGCCCAGTGGTAGTCAGCAAGGCAGGAAGCATGCATTTCCCCCTGCAGGGCAGAGATGCCTGCCAGAGCAGAACTGTCCCCTGGTGCACACTGGTCTAGGAGGCTTGGCCATGTGTGCTCTAGAAACATCCAGAATCTTCTTTGTGTTGTGTTAATGACATTTGTGTTTCAGGAAACACCTTTGAATCTTGCTGACAGGAAACTGTCTTGTTAGGTAATTAACACAAGGGAGGATTCAAAAGTTTTCCACTTAGAAACCTTGTGCACTGGACACTTTCCTTGTAGGGAGTCTATTGGGCTTTCACAACATGGTAGGTCATGGAGGGCAGGGCACTTGGAGGAGGGAGGGAAGGTGACCTGCATGTCCCTCTTAACATTGCCACTGGTCTTGGAATCAGGACATTTTTGTTTTTCCTGATTTACAAAATGTGTGCTGTCCCACAGGGGAAAGATTATGGGTGATTAAGAGTGACTGCAAGGAGAGATTGAAACCCACTCGTGCCATTCACAGAGATCAAGGAAATTCAAATACTGAGAGAAGGGCCAAGTTCACACCCTTGCAGGCATCAGAGAATGGGAAAGGCAGACTGTTTGTGGCCCCAGATGTACATTCTCACTACTAGGGGGAAACTCAGTGGTCCTCAAAGTTCATCTTTCTCATGGTGGGTTGAAAAAAAAAATTTTTTTTTTGTTAAGAAACACAATGAGTCCAAATAGCTTAGAGAACTTGAGAGAATCCCTATATGTGGGGAGAGAAGAGAAAGTCCCCACTGCATGGGGCAGCAGCACTCAGGAATCTGAAGGTCAGATGCATTAGGGAGGGAGAGCTAGCAGGGGAGGAAGGGAGTCGAGAGCAGGATCCATGTTTACCTCTGGGAAACAAAATCATTGGAGAAACAAACCAGAACTTTCCATAAAGCCTTTCTGTTTACACTTGGAAGAACCCAGAAGCAAAGGCAGTGTTCCCAGGAGTCTACAGGTGCCATGTTGCTACGTTTGGATTTTTCCAAGGAAGTGTCTGGAGGCAACATTGGCCTGATGTTCTGGCACCAGCTTGGAGAGAACTGCCCTCCGGCCCCTATTTCACAGGATTGGCTATTTATTTGTTTATTGGTAAATTCATGTTAACAGAAATAACTACGTATCTAACAGTTCAGAGTGATCCAGAAGTTCTTCTCATGCTCTGTGCCAATTTTACTTTCTCCTTGTGTCCTTCTAGACCTCCTCCTCCACCTTGATGGTTGAAGTCGTTTCAGCAGTTCCTCAAGAGCTGCTTTAACCACGAGGAGGCAGAGTGGAACATTCTTCTCTTTCATGATGTCCCAAACAAGTTGCCACATGGTAGCCCTGGTCTGAAGGAGATCCAGCATATAAGGTTGGCATCCCACCCATTAAACATGGTCTTTGTCATGAAGACATTTTCTGGTTGAGACCTCTTGACATGTTGGTGTTCCCTTTGGTGACCAGAGACAGTCAAGTCTCCTGAGATTCGTTTCATGCTATTGAGGGGTGACCATATCTTGAAGCACTGTGGTTGACAGTTGTGTCACAAAGTTATCAGTCTTCTGTAATCTCTGCCTGTATCATGACAGAAGGAGGATGTTGTCCTCTTATCACAGGTCAGTGTGGTAATCATAGCTGAACCATTTAATGGTAGCAGAATTCTGTAGGCTTTGGTTGATAGCAGGTCACTCAGTGCAGGGAGAATACTCCTTCCCAGCTCTGGTTCTGGGATTCCAGGACACTGCCAATGGAACAAGACTCAGTGTCCAAAACCATGCAAAAGGGGAAGTGTGGATCCATTAAAAAGAAACTGGAAGAAAAGAAACTGGATTCGTCTTGAGTTGTAACCCCAAGGTGGCTGTAATTTTTCCTGCACGGTTTCCCAGCAAACTATAAATAAATCAAACCATCAGAATGGCATATGGAGCTTTACAACTGGACCCTGGCACCAGGAATGTGCCTGGCTGACATTTTCTTAAGATAAAAAGGTACAAATTGGCTAAGATAAAGTCATTTTTCCATATATGTGTATATTCTTTTCTTAGCCAAATTGCAGGGATCCACTTGAACTTCACCCCTGCCACCCAGCCCGGAGCTTCTCAGTAAGTCCCCTAATAAGTTGCCCTCTGTGCCATCCTGGATCTGTCTGCCTCTTCAGTCTCATGGCACCTGGGGCCAGTTCTCCTTCCGTGGGACCAGGTTGTTCCAGAACACTCCCTTAGGACAAGGAAAGTGTGACATACAAGGAAGGAGAAATCACTGGAGGCTGGAGTGGGCTGGGGTGTTCAAGAGAAGATGTCAAGAAAATGCAGGTATGTGAGCTAAGCCTGGTATGCCGTGGTGGGGAGAGAAATTCATTGGAGCATTGCAGAAGCACTGATATCCAGGGAGGTGCATTAGGAAACAAAAATGTTTTCATGAATCATGTGATGCTGGCTGCTGGACTGAATTCTTATGTATGTGCCAAATTTTCATGTTGAAACTTGACCCCCAATGTAGCGATAATAGGAGGCAGCACCTTTGGAAGGTGACTGGATCATGAAGGTAGAATCCTCATGAATGGGATCAGTGTCCGTATAAAAATGACCTCCCAGAACTTTCTTGCCCCCTCCCTGCCATGTGAGGGTACAATGACAAGGCAGCACCTGCAGGTCTGGAAGATGGACCTCACCAGAATGCAACCAAGCTGGCACCCTGATCTTGGACTTGTAGTCTCCACAACTGTGAGAAATAAATTTGTTGTTTGTAAGCCACCCAGACTTGGGTACTTTGTGATAGCATCACTCTGCTTTTATCTCTCATCTCTTACTTTTCCTCTTTCCCGTGTGTTTTGCCTCTTGCTTCTCCTTTGCACATCTTAAGTCATTCAGCAGTGACCAGAGGCCCAGCTATCAGTAACCAGTGCTTTGACCTCCTTGTCCCATGAAATTCACATAGTATTTCATCTAAATTCCATTGCTTATTCTTCAAATGATATCCAACAACCCCATTCACTTATGCTTTCATTTTAGGTCTCTTCTCTTGCTTAATTTTCTCATTAGAAGAAGAAATTTGTGTAGGTGTCAAGATTCGGCCCTAGGTTGGCTGCTATAGTCATCCAAGAAATGTCCACCTACTCACTTGGGATATGTTGTAAACCATCATGCTCAAAGATGGGCCTCTTTTTTTTTTTTACATAAATGCATCAGGATTTGGGTGTCAGTGGAACAGAACTTTATTGAACATCTACCATGTTTGAGCTCTATGCTAGGCTCTATGGGAACAGAACCAAGACATTTTTAAAATCTTCATTTATTGGAATAGACAGATGCATAATAACTAACCGTGTTAACATTAAAATAAATTATTGCTTCAAGATGTTTTGCATTGTACTCTGTGCCCACACGGCAATCTGCATTGATGATGCATCTTTTGTTAAATTTATCTCAAATTCAAAGGATTCTTCTAGCCCTGGCCCCATTTCTAAATCCTCCCACTTTAAAAAAAACTAAAATACTCCCTTAATTGGCTGTAAAAATGGATTAATGGGTTTCCATGGGGAGAGCGTGGGTAAAAGAATTTTTTTTTCCAGAAAATTTTTTAAGCCTATAGGATGGTTTCAGTTGTCATGTGAAATTTACTATCTAGATCTTACAAAAAGAAATTCTTGGGGGCATTATGGATACATATCCTAAAATATAAAGGACAGCAAAAAAAGATTGTCCTAAGTCCAAAACATGCTCATGTGAGGCATTAAGGCTCCAGAATATGAGTATACTCTAAGAATAATTTTAATCAATGAGAATCCTGTAACGTAGTGTGATAAGGCTTAAGGAGCTATGTGTTCAGTGTAGTCAAGCTGTAGGTAAGGGATTCATCCACTGTGAACTTGAGAATGGAGAGATCCATTATCTCCATTTTCCGGTCATGGTTTAAGGGGACCATTTTAAGGAATAGCCAAGTGTAAGGTACTGATGTAAGCAATGGATACATATTACTCATCTAATTTCACAACAATCTAATAAGGCTGTGTGCAGAAAAGAGTTAACATGGGGGACTGAGACTGCTGTCCTTGGAAGGTCTGCTTGCATGGTCGGCCCTTCTTGGCATCAGGGATATTGTAGAGCGCCCCCACTATTCCATGACAATAGAGGTGCGCCATGTTGGAACTCTGTGTGCCATGGATGTTTATGCTGAGCACCTGTTTCCCTTCTTGGAGTCTGAAATTTGGGCATATGGTAGAGGGTGCCTAAGTGACCAGCTCCCAACTCAATCTCTGATGAGCTTCCCAGGTCAATGTTTCACACCTGTCATAATTCATTGTTGGAGAAGTTCCGTGCGTCTTGTGTGACTTCATGGGATGGGGTTCTTGGTAGCTCGTGCCTGGCTTTTTCCATGTGCCTTTCCCTTTGTGAGTCTTGATGAATGGCCTTTTGATGTAATGGAACCTAGTTGTGTGTTTGATGTATAGAACTTAGTTGTGGGTATGACTATATGATGAACACTGACTCACTGGGCCTGAGGATGATCTTGAGAATCCCCCCCCCCCGCCCCGCCCGAAAGGTGTGTGGCATTATTATTTTCATTTTAAGAGGAAGCTGATTCATGGAAAGGTTAAGTAACTATCCCAAGGCCACAAAGCAGGTCCATGGCACAATCAAGATTTGAACCCAAGCAGGCTGGCCACACAGCCCTAGCTTCTTAACTCTATGGAGGATCAAAAATTATAGCTATATCACCTCCCTTGTTAGGTGGCTATGAATCAGAGGAGGCAGGTTTGCTCAGAACATACTAGATACTCAACAAAAAAATATATTTACGCTATTATATTATTACACATAGCCCTGATCCTTTCCACCTATTAAGAAAATCTACCAGATTTTGGGTTTATAATTTTATCTGTTATGATAGCTTTTCTTTATAAGATAAATGTATCATTGCCCCTTATGTGGCCTCCTGGTCTCCAGCTGTGGGGAGAGACTAGGTGCAGTAGGTGATAATGATAAAGTGCATACAGTAGGCTGGGTGTTTAGAAGAACTGACAGGGACAGAGGTAGGAGATGTGACTGGTTTCTGGGGAGCCCCTCTCATTACAGTGGCCACATTGTATACCACCCATCCCCCAACTGGGGACACTTTTAGAATAAATAGTCAACGTTCTATTTGCAGCAATTACTTATTTCTCCATCACCTTCATCTCTTCCTACCTCTCGAACTTTCTAATTAATGCAGAAACACCCTGTTTCTTTCCCCCGAGGAAACCAAATGAGGCCAGCATTCCATAGACCTATTCTTGCATTACTTTCAAAGAAAACAGCTCTTCCTACGAATGCCTGTCGGTGGTCTCTCACAACTTGGTAGATCAAGATGTCCCAGCTATAGGCAAGCTGGCGAAAGCACAGTACATCTTGCGGTAGAATTGGGTGGGGGTTGGGGGGTAAAATAAAAAAGGTGACCCTAATTTAAAACTTCCTCTTCTGCATCTGTTCCTTGAAATTTTTCTTCACTAGAGAAGCCAATCTCCTTATTAAAAAGCACATAGCGGGAGTGGGGTGGCAGGAAGCTACACCAATACATCAATAGATTGAATCTTTCCTTGTAAGCCCAGTTTTGATAAAGTAAAACTGGAGGGAGCCTGTGGATATTAGGGACTTGCAAAGGGGGCTTGGTCATAACAAGTACTTAGGGGGAAAAAAGGAAAGAAAAGAAAAGGGATGTGGAATATTTGGGATGAACAAATAGTGGTATCAAAGGATTACTTGTATGATCAATTTTTCCATGGGATGGCCCTCTGTGTGTGAGAGGTAGAAATAACAGGAAAACCTCCTGTCTTGAGATAAAAGGTTTTAGTCTGAGAAAAACTGGTGTCTTCGTACCAGACCTGAAAGCTGCAAGGATCTACAGCAAGGAGCTCCCCAGGATTGGGTGACCTCCTTTAAGCAAATGGCTCTGGCAGGAGACCTGAGCTTGGGTCCCAGGTGTACCACTTGATCAGTTGCCCAGTCTTAGCTAAGTCCCCTCATCATCCTCTGTAATCGCCTCAGTGTCTTGAGTTGCAGAGTGGGGCATATAATACAAACTCTCTAAGCCAGTGCCCCCAAACCAAAGGCCAAATGTTCTCTCTGATCTGTGGATGCTAATCCACACCAAGGGAGAGTGGGGAGGGGAAGAAATAGAAGTCCATTGGATCAAAAGAGAATGAAGGGAAGGGAGGGGGATGGTAATGGGAAAGACAATAGAAGGAATCAGACATGATTTTTCCATGTTCATATGTATGAATACACGACTAGTGAAACTCTACATCATGCACAACCTCAGAAGGGATCCGAATTAGAAGAAGTTATTCTCCATGTATGTATAATATGTCAAACTACACTCTACTTTCATGCATATCTACAAACAACAACAACAACAACAACAACAAAAGACCTCTCCAGGACCCTTGGGAAAATTAAATAAGATGGTGTGGCTTATGGTACCAAGTGAATTGTAAATTCATATCTAAATGTTGGCTATTAAAATTTTGATCCCATGTTTATTAGCACAAGGATTGAAGAGAAAAATCAAACATCGAATAAATACTTAGTTTTCACTGTATCAAACATTAAGTGAGGAGGGCAACCGAATCAGGAGAGCCTTCTAAATATAAATTATAGGTGGAAGGAGTACTGCCCTAAATTCACTATGTGATTGCTTAAGATGAAAGCCAAGCTCACCCCTCCTCCTGGGCTTGTCTGGCTGAACTCGCACACTGTGGTCCAAACAGACAGTGGACATCAATTAAGATTTAGGTCAAAGTCTCCAAAGTAGCCAGTGATTTAGTTTCTGGGATTAAGGAAGACAAAACCTCACCGATGGCCGGATAAGAAGAACATTCCTTTCTATTGTGGTCATCCTACATCAAGGAAATGTTTGAACTTTGGGCAGCATAGTGTGATGTGCCTGTTAAAGTTATTATATGGCTGAACTTCTGAAAAACACCACAGCCTGAGTGTGTTTTAACCATCTCTGCTGTGGGTCAGAATCTTGGAGAAGTGACATTTGACAGATCTCTGGACGCACATGGTTGGCTCCTAAACAGATTGCCATCTTAAAGGGCCCCTGGTGACGGCTGGATACAGATCTTTCAGATCTGTCTGTTAGGAGCTCCCCCACCTACAATCATCATTAGAATCTCTTGTACTTTTTTTTTTTTTTGTAAATGCTACAGACTGTTATTGGATTTAGAGTAAGCTGCAATTAGCAAATCTCTCAGCTTCTCTTCGAAGGAAGTTATTTTTCAGTGGAAATTTTTGTAATGGCTCCTGTCTGATTTTTAACTCTTCTGCAGAGACCAGACTCCCAGCTCAGTCCTTGGATGCATGATTCCAAGAGTGAAGGACTCCCCCTTTGAACCAACTGATTACTCTGACTTCTTAAATTTAGCTGCGAGCTGTCTGGGCACCTTCTGTACTACTCCCCTTGCAGAGAAATCCTGCAGTGCCAGGAGATTCTTGGTCTTTCTGTTTGAACTCTCAGGAGGTAACAGGGCTGAGCCTGGGCGCTCACAAGGGCTTTTCAGTGTGGTCCAGGTAGTAAACAAAAGCCTCAGAGTCACAGGAACCCGACCACATTTATTATGGCAGGTGAGACTGGCAAGAGGTTTGCCAAAGTCAACTAGCTGAATTGCCAAAGTCAGCTTAGAACATGTCATGGGCAGCCTGACCCTCAGCTCTTCTTCCCCCTTCTCCCTTGGTCCCTTATGACCCTTTGCAAGCGGAGAGGAATAGATGGGGATGAAGGATTCTCAGAGATCCAAACAGATGGAGGAAGGGTTTAAACTTAAAAGGAGAGCAAGGAAGATTTGTTGAACTTACAGATAAAAGAAGCATAATTGGATCTATCGACTTCATTCCTGCAAATCTCCATTAGCATAGAAAATGAAGAACTGTCGAAGTCATAAGGGTACGACCATGTCCCCCCCACCCCAATTTATTACTGAGTCAGATTGAGGACACTGTCGCAGCTCTTGGGTACTTTGCAAGTCAACAATAAAACAAATGAACAATAAAACAAATGAACCCAATAGTTTTCTGACATGAAGTCCACTAGAGAACAGTTCATGCCGGTGGGTGCTATATGTATCTTGGTCCCAGCTGCATCCACCTTGTGGGAGGGACTCACTACATATTTGGTGACCAACGACTGATATGCAGATTGGGTTACATGAGACCAAACAAAAGCTACTTTAAAACATCTTCTTCAATTTCATTGTGATGCTTGTACCCATCTGTTCCCGTTTATCACCTTGGTAATAAAATGTCATTTAGACTTTCTTTACAGAGGTTGAGCTGAACTGAACTGGACGGTCACATTCATCCCAGAGGCATTTGGTTTTGTTTTTGTGTTTTTCGTGTTCTCTTCTGAAATCCTACTTGTTCTTCAGCCTTTTCTCATTTATGAAACCATATTCCCTGTGCTTCTTTCCTCCTGCTAGGTAATAGGAAACCCAGCCCTTAGTGTGTCAGATCCAGCTGCAGGTGCTTGCTGTGTGCTGACTCAGCGAGATAGGCATCTCCTCATCTCCTTGGTGCAGATGAGGATGTCACTAGCTCCAGAGCATATGGCTGGTATAGCAGGAGTGGGACGTGGACTCAGGAATTGGCTCAGAGCCTCTGGGATCTGCCCATCACCTGAATTCTAGAGATCACATCTCCCCTTTAGGTTACTTGCTAATTGCTTCAAGCCTGTTCCCATGTAGCAAAGAAAGGATCTCCTTAGATGCTCTGTGTGTTACTGCTTCTCACAAGGCTTAGAAACTTTTTTCACTTTGCTGTTTATTTTTGGCAATTACTTAGGAACAAATGAACTACATGATCAAATAAACCTGAACAAAACAACCAGGAGATAAGCCTGATTTTAAGCTGAGACTATTATTTATTTTTGTTTGGACAGAGAAGGTACTAGCGATTGAATCCTGGGTCACTTTACCACTGAGCTACATCTCTAGACCTTTTTATTTTTTATTTTGAGACAAAGCCTTGCTGAGTTGTTGAGGCCTCAAACTTGTGATCCTCCTGTCTCAGCCTCCCAAGTTACTAGGATTATGGGTGTTTGCCACTGTGCCCAGCTTAAGCTTCAACTACCTTAATGCATTCCTAATATCACACACTCTCACTTGCACACAAATGTACATGCATGCATGCACACACACAAACGTACCTCAATATAGGTACGTATTGAAATGTGATTTAACCTGTTTTTAATCACAAAAGCAGCTTAAATTCATTTGAAAAAATCCAGAGGCTGACATTTTCTACCGAAAAAAAAAATGGGCCTGCTTAATAATGCCAATCCAAGAGAAACATTTTAAAATATGTTGGTGTACTATATTTTACTAGACTTTTGCTTCATGTGGAGATACATAAAGGTATCATTTTGTTAAAAGTAGTCTTTTTCTTGCTTTAGATTTGGTACACATCTTTGCCTATCTCTGTGTATACATCCCTTTATTACTTTTTAATATTAGCATAGTATTCCAGGGTGGATTGCTCAAGTGCAATAATTATTAGGATTGTGCTGATGGTCATTTGGATTGTGTTCATGTTTTCAACATCCTGCACAATTACTTTTCACAAGCTTTGAAAGAAAGAAACTCAGGTTAAGTTGAACTCAAAGAGGGAGCGTTGAGCTAAGTAACTCTTCTATGGCAAAAGAGAAAATCTGACATAGAAGTGGCCCATACTTCTCAAACTGGGTGTTTGGGGAATATCGTTGCTGGGATGTTAGGTTATATATATAGAGACTCATTTCTCCACCCAACACAGTTTATGAAATAGATAACTTTCCCTACTAAATTGTCCTCTCAAGAACCCAGGAGGCCTGCCCCTGCACCACAGGCCTGTGGGGGCAAGAAACTACCCAGGAGCATTGCTGAAGCTTTCCTCTGGCTGAAGCAAGCAGTCTGCAGCGTTTTCTTTGAAAATTGCTCAGGTCCAAACCATTCTTTGCTCTCCTCTGTCAAGTAGAACTCTACTTTTCAACCAGGCTGGTATTCAGATTCTGGAGCAGATCCAAATTTGCTTCCTGAACCTATCTTTGCCAACGGTGTGTGCGGTGGAGGGGTGGGCTTCTCGATCTCACAGTGACAGTGACAGTGACAGGCTTTGGGTCTCTTTTCCAGGGAGCTGCATGGATGGCTCCCTCCTCTGCCTTCCCACAGCCTTCATTCTAGACCACAGGATCCTCTCCCAAGACCAAGTGTATACACCTCTGCTCAAGCCACCCTTCCCCCTCCCCATGTCCTGGTACCTTCCTGGGTCCCTCCTCCTGTGGCAAGGCCACCCTGAGCTGTCCTCTCCTGAGCAGGCCTAGGGAGCCCCTCTTCCCCTGCATGAAGCTCTAGTCCCTACCACCTGCTCACACGCTCGCTCATTCCGACACTCAGTGGATGGTTTGTGAGCGCCTCCCAGGTGCCAGATAGTTAGCAAAGCCCAAGGTCCAGGGAGCTGATGGTCCAGGTGAGGAAACAGAGCACAAGGAAATGCACAGGTATTTCTTTACCTTGCCAGGTGGTGCTAAGCACAGGTGGCAGGCAGAGCGTTTGAGGTGGGGACCTGGGCGTGGCAAGGGAGGCAAGGTGACATGTGGCTGCAGAGCTGAATAAGGAAGGGGAGGGAGCCCTGCAGGTGTCTCTGGACAGCCCTTCCAGAGGGGACTGTAGATGTCCAAGTCCTGATTAGGCACATTCTTGGTCTCTTGGGAAAACATCAAAGAGGCCCGTGTTCTACCTGCTCATCCTCCTCCCACCCTGACGACTGCATACCACTGAAACCTCTACTGTCACCATAGTTGTGCCTTTTACTAGAATGTCATGTATTTGGAGTTATGCCATAGGTAGACTTTTCAGATTGACTTCTTTCACCTGGCCATAAACTTAGATATACTTTATATTTTTATTTTAATTAATTAATTTATTATTATATTTTTTTTGGTACTGAGGATTGAACCCAGGGGTGCTTAAATACTGAGCCACATCCCCAGTCCATTTTATTTTTTATTTTAAGAAAGAGTCTCATCAGGTTGCTTATAGCCTCATTAAGTTCTTGAGGCTAGCTTTGAACTTGTGATCCTCCTGTGTCAGCCTCCAGAGCTGCTGGGATTACAGGCATGCACTACCACACCCAGCTAAATATACTTTTTAAATGTGATTTTTGTTTTGCAAATGTGTTCTCTCTCCTCAGCTCAAATGTAGGATTCTTGAGAGTAGGGGTGCTGCCTGTTGGAGCCCACAGGTGACAGATAAATTGTAACGATGTTTGTTCAGTAAAATTCCTCTTTCTGAAGCACACCAACATGCAGGGTGCATCCCAGGGTTCTTTCCAGGCCTTATTAGAAACTGGATGATGTGTTAGTCTGCTTTCAGTCTCTGTGACAAAATACCTGAGATCAACAACTTTTAAGGAGGAAAGGTTGATATGGGTTTATGATGTCGAAAGTTCCAGTTCATGATCACTTGGCCCTGTTGCTTTGGGCCTGTTGCAAGGGAGTCCAACATGGTAGAAGCATGTGGTGGAGCAAAACTGCTCATTCATGGCCCAGAAGCAGAAGAGGAAGAAAAAGGTGCTGGGTCCTCATATCCCTTTAAAGGCATGTCTCAGTGACCTAACTTCCTCTCTTAAGGCCCCGCCTCCTACAGGCTCCACCAACTCCCAATAGACCACAGGCTGAGGACCAAGCCTCCAATCTGAGGGCCTTTGGGGGACACTTATCCAAGTCATAGCAGATGATGACCTGTAGCTTGTGACACTCAGACATTCTGAAGAAGACTGGTGCTCTTTTGCTATACTTCTGTGCTGGTGGTCATGAATACCACCACCCAGCAAGCTGGTGCAGACACGTACATTTTAAGAAAACATACTGTCAGTTCTCAACAACGTGAAGTATGCCTTTGTTTCTGATGCCCATCCTTCCTTCAGATGGCAGCAACATAACCACACACACACACAGAAATTAATAGGAGGCCCAAAGATGCGAACAAAGAAACACACACCATCAAATGGTTCTAAGTCCCCCCCAGGTGACTCCTCTGAAATCACAACACCTGAATGCAGTCATTCTTTCAAGTGTCTTTCCATAAAAAAAAAATAAAGAAATCATGAAGACAATGAAATAATACACACCAAACTTCTAACCCATTCTATTGTAAATGTGATGGGGTGCAATTTGTTCAGGGTCACATCCCTTGTAACTGAATTAAATGTGCTTTTAAAAGCTGTATAATGGATAGCCCGTTGTATCTAATTGTAGAATGTGTTTATAGTCACCATATAATTTAGATCCGAGGTTCCTGAGTGGGCTATAAAGTCCCCAAACTCAGAATCTTTCTTCCTGTTACCAAATCCCAATACCATATGTAGAAGGGAAAATTAGGTTTGATTAACCTGAGTTGTGTTTGCAGAGCTTCTTGAAGACATGAAACCTATGCACTTTAAATTTCTAATTAAAAATTTTAATTACCCAGACCCCCTCCTCCACCTCCATGTGTGAGTGTGTGAGGATGGGCCTTTGTCTGCTTGGCTTCATGCTAAGCCCCCAGCCCCTGGTATGTGGCCTGACCCATGCTGGACTCTTAACAAATGTTGGATTGATAGATAACTACTAAATTATTTTCTGAAATGAGATACAGAATCCGTGATGGTCAATTTTATGTGTCAACTAGTCTAGGCCAAGATAGATAGGCCTAGATAATAATGTTTAGTCAAAAATTATTCTGGATATCATTGCTGTGGAGTTATTTTATTTTACAATTTGGGGAGTGGGCGGTAGGAGTGCCAGTGATTGAATCCAGGCCTCCTATTTGTTACACAAGCCCTCTACCATCAGATCACACTGTACCCCAGCTCTTTTTATATTTTTATTTTGAGACAGGTTCTCATGAACTTTCCCTGATTGGCCTTGAATTTATAATCCTACTGCCTCAGTCTCCAGAGTAGCTGGGATTTACAGGTATGTCTCACCACATTCAGTTTTATTTTACTTTTTTTTTTTTTTTTTAGATGATTGTAACATCTAAATCAGCAGACTCCAAGCAAAGCAGATGATGCTCTATAATGTGGGTGGGCCTTGTCCAATCAGTGCAAGACCTTAACAGAATCAATACTGACCTCTCTGAGCAAGAGGGCATTCTGTCAGTGAATGGCTTTTGGACTTGAAATGCAACATCCACTCTTCCCTGGGTCTCCATCTTGCTGGTTTGAGACTTGTCAACCTCCATATTGTGTGAGTCAATTCTATAAAATAAAACTCTCTGTACACACATGAGCGCGCGCACACACACACACACGTATGTATGAGATGGTCCCTAACTAACAGTGGTGTAACTCAGGACTTTTCAACTTTACAGTAGTGTGAAAGTATTACACATTCAGCAGAATGAACAAAGTTTAAATTTGAAACTTGTATCTTTCTCCCAGCTAGGGACATGTGGTCCAATCCTCTCTTTAGACGCTGGGCAGGCATGGACAGCCACAGTTTCCAATCAGCCATGTGATCATAAGGGGAAACCAAATCGACTGCACAGTGTTCTGCGTGCTGAGCTACGATGGTCAATGTCAGCGGGTTAAGAGAATCAAATGCATTTTTGACTTGATGGTATTTTCAACATATGTTGGGTTTATCAGGACATAACCCTGGCTTAGTCAACACACATCAGGATATTACCCTGGCTTAGTTAATACACACAAACACACACACACACACACATCCTATTGGGTCTGTTTTTCTGGAGAATCATGATTAACAGGCTATTCCTCATTTATTTATTCTCAATGGGTCAGTCAATATGTGTCACCTACAAAGAATAGTTCACACCCCGCAAGCCCCCACAGCTACCAAAGTCAGACCAATGGCACCCTGACTTAAGGTCATGGCTTCAACTCCTCCATATCCCTGGAGGGACAGAGCACAGCACCCCTCAGTATTCCATTTCTTCTGTGATGCAAAGTGCCTGCTGATAAACTGGCTCTGACAGGGAATCTGACTTGCTAAAGCCATGTCAGGGTGGTGTGACCTGGGAAACAGCCTTCTCATTTCCCATGGTGACACTGAGCTGCTGATGGTCTCACTTCCTCTAAATATTTCCACTCAGTACCAGTGACTCTGTGGGTGGGGACTTTCAGTGTTATGGAAATTAGTTAAAAGGTTACCCATGGCTAACAAACGGTCCCCTGCACCATAAGGAGAAGGTGACTGTAGAAAATTTATCAATGGGAAGCTGACAGGGGGCAGCGTGGGAAATGTTTTCTTTAGCATCAAGCCAAGTGATTGACACTTGTGGAGCCCAATCACTTGTCTATGAACTGTGCTTCTGTAAATGGAGTGTTCATATAGATCCTTCCAGAGCTCACGAGGAGAGGAAGTGGACCGGCCGGCCGCTGAAAGTGAAAGCCTGAATCCTGCCTCCTGGGCTGGCCCAGGCACAGTGTCTATCTCTTTTTATTTTTGGAGAGTCATTTGAATCTCAGGAAGTCTTTTGATCTCCTCCTTCCCACCCACTTAAGGCCCCATCCCTCCTGTGATGTCTCCCACCATTTGGCTCTTGAGTTACTATTTCATTCCCTTGTAACCCCCAGTTCAAAACTGTTCCTAACTTGACCTTGAGCTTCACATCTCTGCTGCTGATCTTTTGTGCCAGAGAGAGGGAGAAATTTGAGGCCCGTTGTGCCCCCCTGAAATCCTAACTCTGAGCCCTTGTCCTTCACAATGACTTAACACTGTCATTTGATAGCATGATCCATTGTCATATGTTCATGCAACAGAGCCCTACACAGCATGAGAACAAACCATCAACTCCCCGCCCCCACCCTTGCTGAGCCAGGGAGGGAACCCAGGGCCTCACAAAAGCTAGGCAAGTGCTCACCACCAAGCCCCACCTCCACCTCCTCACTGGTACCTCCTCCTCAACATGTGGACCTCCCTTACAACATAGTGTGGAGCCAAACAGCAAGTCGTGGAGGAATGCATTCAGTAAGGTTGCATTTATTTACAGTTCCCAAACAGGCAATGCAAATGAACAAAAACCACAACTATATGTAAATTGTGTATATATGCATGCATACATGTACATGTATGCACAATGACATGGGAGGCCCAGGTGTTTGAAGATCCGACCAGAGTCAGAGGTCCAAAAGAATGAAAAAGGCAAAGTTTTCTCTCTCTGTGACTCAAGTGAATTAATGCCATCTCAATGAAATTTTTAAAAAATATATATATCTTCATTTTATTTATTTTTCTATGTGGTACTGAGGATCAAACCCAGGGCCTTGCTCATGCTGGGTGAGCACTCTACTGCTGAGCCACAACCGAAGCCCCCTCAATGCATCTTGTACCATGTAATATTACCCTATTTGTTCTCCACACTTTGGAAAGTTTGATCCATTGAGCTATGGGGGAGACAGCTAAGCAGGGGAACACAGAGCTCATTTGCTGCACAATGCTATTCACCCACTTCGGTTTCCTAGGGAGACTGGTGGCATCTTGAAGGAACTAGTGCTGAGCTAGTGCTATGCGCTTCTCTAAGCTGAGGTCAGAGGGGATGAGTAGAAGCCCCCCATCCCTCATCCCCCCACACTACCCCCTTGAATGGCTACAAGGAATATCAATGCACAGATGTCTGAGGTCAAGGGCAGTTGATCACTGGAGAGTGGAGGACTAAACTACACTGAAGTGCCGCATATCAACGTCTCAGTCAGCGATGGGCTGCATTTACAATGTGGGTCCCATAAGATCACAATGGAGCTGAAAACTTCCTATAGCCTAGTGATGTGCTAGCTGTCACCACGTCAGAACACAGCAGATTTCTCAGATGTGGACAGATCTACTGCCAGTCAGACAAAAGCACAGCACATCCAATTACGTATAGTACCTGATACTTGCTAATGCTAATAGGTGACTAAGTTAATGGTTTGTATATTTACTTAAATTTTTATCATTATTTTAGATTATGCTGCTTCTCCTTACAGAAAAAAGGTTTCCTGTTAAACAATCTGCCATGTGACACCAGCAACAGTCTCACACATCTCTGGTGCATCTCTTGATTGCCTTATTTTCTCCCATGCTTGGTTTAATCTTGTATTGTTCTGTTTAGCCCTCGGAGCAACAGGCTTTAGTAGGCTGTACCATCTAGGTTTGTGTAAACCCCCCCCTCTATGATGTCCACACCATGAAATTGCCTAATGATGCACTTCTCAGAACAATCCCTGTCATTAAGCAACACACGACCGTATTTGAGTATCCGCAGCATCGTGGAGCAGGTGGTCTTAGGTTGGGTTCCTCCAGGAGTGCATTCTGAGTCAGGATTCCAGGGCTGTAGTTTAAGAAATAGTTCCGGCCAGATGTGGTGGAGCATGCCTGTAATCTCAGCGACTGGAGACAGAGGCAGCAGGATCACAAGTTCAAAGCCAGCCTTAGCAACTTAGCGAGACCCTAAGCAACTTAGCAAGACTCTGTCTCAAAATAAAAAAATAAAAAAGGGCTAGGATGTGGTTCAGTGGTTAAGCACCCCTGGGTTCAACCTGAAGAAGAAGAGAAGGAAGAGGAGGAGGAGGAAGAGGAAGAGGAATAAGAAGAAGAAAAAGAAAGAAAGAGATAGAAAAAGAGTCCCAAGAATGAGGGGGCAGGAGGTTGAAGGAAGGGAAGAAGCCATAACAGGCCACTGCAGCCCAATGCATGTGACAATTTGGGCAAAGGTAAGACACAGAGCTTACTGTTAACTCTACTCAGGACTGAACAAGTGGGGATATTAATTCTGGTGCATTTTTGCTGGTCTTTGGGGTGATTGCAGTTGGCTCTAGCTGCTTTGGGGAAAGCCCTGAGGTCAAGGGTTAAAAATTCATTCTGCTTGAAGTCAGCACAGTCACAGTGACGCTGGAGGTCAGACGCAGGGCACCGATTGCTTCTAGACACCCCCTCTCCGCTAGAAGCTCCAAGCCTGTGAGATCAACTTGAACCCCCGCGCCCCGCCCCAGCCCTTCTTTTCCCTTATTTACATGTAGAGGAAGAGGCACCAGGAGGCCCGTCATTTTGGCAAAGTCATGAAGTCTGTCCCCTTCTATATCACTGGTGACTCCTGCCTAATCTTCTGCTTTTTTTCCCTACTCCTGTGTTTTAAATGCTAAAAGGAAATCCATGCAACATAAAGTTAACCATTAAAAAAAGAACAATTGCATGACATTTCATTTATTCACTATACTATGCAACTGCCACCTCTGAAATATTTTTATCTCCCCAGAAAGAAATCCTATACCCATTAAGCCTTTGCTCTCCATTTTCCCCTGCCCCCAACCCCTGGTAACCACCAATCTGCATCCAGTCTCTATTGATTTACCTCTTTGGAGCATTTCATATAAATGAGATCTTCATATGACATATGTTTTCCAGGCTCATGTACTAGCAGGTTTCAGTACTTTATTCCTTTTGATGGATGAGTGATATTTCATTATATGGATATTATGCTATTTGCTTATCCATTCATTTGTTGATGGACATTAAGCCATTTTTATTTGGGGGTTATTATAAATAGTGCAGCTATGAAAATGAGGGTGTATATACTTAATTGAGTCCCTTTCTTCAGTTCTTTTGGATATGTAGGTGTCTCTTGGTATCCACGAGGAATTGGCTCGAGGACCCAAATGTGTGGATGCTCAGGTCCCTTATATAAAATGGCATAGAATTTGCACAGAACCCTTGCACATCCTCCTGTATGCTTTGCCATCTCTAGATTACTTACAACACCTAACACCAATGCAAACGCCAGGTAAATAGTTGTTATACTGTATTGCTTAGAAAACAATAATAAGAAAAAAGTCTGCACATGTTCAGCATGGATGCAGTTTTCCCCTCAAATATTAAATCTGCAGGTGCAAAACCTGGCAGGCTGGAATTGCTGGATCCTACGTTAATTCTGTGTTTAACTTTTCAGTGAGCCATCTTAGACTTCTTGGGAAATTCATTCTCCTCTGCCTCTATTAAAAATGTTAGCATTTTTTGAGTTCAGCCCTAAGTCACTCCCTTTGTTCTCACCTGAGAACTCGGTCTCAAAGCCTATCATCTGTACCCATGGCTTTAATTCCCACGATTACACCGTAACCAAAGGTCTGCAGGTCTCTACTGGGAGCTCTAGACCAATCTGTCAACTGCCAGCTGACATCTGTCCTTGGATGTCCACCAGACCCTCCCCAAATCACTCATCCAGAATTAATTGATCACCAGCTTTATCAGTCTCTGATGGGCATCTCTTTGGACATTCCATGTGGGAAACTGGGGAGCACCTTTGACCCCCACATTCTCTTTTCCTTACCACAAAGCCCTGTTTACTTTCCTTCTAGATGACCCTTGAGTTCGCCCACCTCTGCTTCTGTCACCTTCATCCTGTACACCCATGGCTGCCTCACTTGACGAGCTGCATCAAACTTCTTGTGTTCTCCCTCAGAGGTGGTTCCCTCTGGTCCTTCCTCCGCACCATAGCAAAAGGGATCAGCTCACAACATACCTAGCAACCCCCCGATGAGAACACCTAGCGGCCTTAATGCCAGCTGCACATTTCTGCTCTCTGACATTTCCCCTGAAGTCACGCTCCTCTCCACCCTGGCTGCACTGGCTGAATTTTTCCAGATGATGTCCGCCCGTCCCCCCGCCAGAGCTCTGTATGCCTGTGCCCTCTGCCTGGAACTAGCCCTTGCCTCATGCATCCCTCCACCTCTTTGGGTTCTAATCTCCATCCTTCTTATGGAACCTCCTGAACACCAAGACAAGATCAGGTATCCCCACCACATGTTCTGGTCCTTGTCACATTAGATAATCATCAATGGTGTTCAGAACATGACAGACAACCCCATAAGAAGCCAGAACATGCCACGCCAAAGTACACCTCTGTCACATATTGGTTATGTAGAGCTGATTGTTTTGAAAAACCACAGACACAGAAGCTCTAAAAGTTGCTTGTCTGAGGGGGGGGGGATTTACATCTGTAAAAGGAGTTTCCACTTGTAAGTGCGCGTTCTCTCTCTCTCTCTCTCTCTCTCTCTCTCTCTCTCTCTCTCCCCCCCCCCCCCCCCCACCACCAGAATGAGAAGGATGGCTAAATCAACAGATTCTAGGTCAGTGGAGAATGCACCATGTCAATCTGCCTCAGGACTTTACCCTTCCTGTGCCTCGCTTTTCCTGGTCATCTACTCATAACCAGGCCTTTCCTTCACCATCCCATAATTTGCCTCTGCCAGCCTCTAGAGTCACGGATTCCCTCTTCCCCTCTGCAGCTCAGGATGTTGTATAAGCCTCAAGGATCTAGCCACCTTTTGAGTTTCTTATTTTTAGGTACACAGGTAATTAAAGTTATTTTCTCTGATCGTGTCTTATATCAATTTCATTCATAGACCAGTTGGTCAAAGAACCTAAAAGGGTAAAAGAAAGCATTTTTTTCCCCTGTGGTCTGCCTCTCCCTCAGACTGAAACCCTGTGGGCACAGGCCAAGGCCAGTCTTGTTCCCTCTTCTATAGTTCTGCCTCACAAAGTGGCTGCTACAGGTGAGCACTCGCTAGGCCATTGGTCAATACATTAACTCATTAACGAGAAATGGCGGAGCTCTAATTCCAAACTGATTTCATATCCTTCCCTTTCCATTGCTCCACGTCCCCATTCTTAGCAGAATGGGTCTGTCCTTGAAAACAACCAAGCTTGGAAAGAAACAGCTGTGAGGAGGAAACCCATTTGGCTGGGTCCCAGAATTCGGTCAAGGATAATTGCTCTTCACACTCAGTCATGGGTGGGAAACCAACTCCTGGGGGGAAAGAGGGGCTCCCCAGGCAGGAGTGAAAAAGATCAGAGCACCCTTCCTCACTCCCCTGGCCAGCACGGGAGCGGACTTCTCAGGCATCTCCCTGTAGCCTGAAACCGAGATAGGACCCTTTCAGAGTGACTCTCCTCCTTTAGGTGTTCTTCATTTTGAAGTCATTTTGGTGAGAGAGAAAAACATTACCTCAAATCTTCCAGAAAGGTCTGGAAGAAAGGCAATTGAATGAATGAATGGATGGATGTGTTAAGTGAATAAATAAATATAAAGGAAAGTAAGGATGGAGCGCTGAGGGTGGCCCTGTGTGGTGGTAGAGCACAGTACCATTTGTCCCCAGCCCTTCAGAGATGATGCTAGTGACCCCTGGAGCTGCCCCCCCCCACAACCCCATTCTCAGTCACCATTCCTTGCCCCCCAAGAGCCATCCCCAAAGAGGCTGAAAACAGGGTGGATGTAAGTGACTCCAATCCACACTCCCAAGTACTGAAATAGTTTAAGAAATCAAAAAACTTAGCTCCTCAACTCAAGGTCTCTGAGGACAGCAGGAAGAGAGGAGGGGCCAGGTCCTGGCACACCAGGAAGCATCTACCCGGATGATTTAAAAAGTAAAACTGTCTGGGTTCTAAGGTGCATGCAAGCCAGCGCCTCCAGGTCAACTCAAAGAAGAACTAGAGTCCCTCTTCCTCAATCAGGGCATGTTGAACCCTCCTGGCCCCAGAGAAGGGTGTCAGGAGTGTCTGTCATCAACTCAGGAAGTCAGAGTCTGAGCGAGCTGCACCCTGGCCCCAGCGAGGGGCTGAGCACTCACCCCAGGGCGCGCCTCTGTGATGGATCCTGAGCGCCTGGCCTTCCTGCCCTCTCTGGGCTGGGCGGACAGGCAGGAGGTGACAGCTATTCCCTCTGCATGCTTGGGCTTCTCTCTTTCTGGCTGCAGCCACCAGAACTTGCTTCTAAAGGCAGCTCTAAGCTTTTCTCTGCTGGGCAACCGCACACGTAGGATGTGATGGCGTGTGTCTGGGGGTTTCCTTCCGGTGGCTGTGAAGTGAGGTTGTCTCGGTTCATTTCCTCTCTGGGCCTCTTCTTCTTTTCCTCCCTCAGAACTTCGGATAGGCTGAGGACACCTTATAGTGTGGGGACAGGTAAGACATCTAGTTCTTAGGGGGGGCCATTTGCTTTTTTAGATCTTTAAATTAGCACGACCATGAAGTTCTGTGGGACTGTCTTTTTCTCAGTGGCATAACTCCTTTCTAGGCTGCATTGAAGCAAAGTATAGGCGATTTAAAAGCCAACTGAATTGGGATTTTGTGTTTTCAGGGACCAAATTTGTTCTAGAAGATTCCACTGTGAACTGACATGAAACGCTCTTTCATAGGACAATCACCTATTGAGTTTATCTACTAGACTAGGCACCATGCTAGGAGCTCAGTACTCAAATGGGGAATTTCCCTGGGAGTATAGCTCAGTGGTGAAGTGCTCGCCTAGCACGAGCTAGGTCCTGGGGTGAAACCCTGGGGCTAGGAAAAATGAAAACCAAGCCATATGGAGAATCTCCTAGTTACAAGGTAGTATAAAATAAACTTCAATTTGTGTATATGGGGGGAAATTTTAAAGCCACCCAGCACCCACCCTTTGTCCTCTTCTGTGCTTTTGAGTGGCGGACAATGCCACTCTTGGAACATTTTCATCTTTCCGTGGCTCGGCTTCCTCATCTGTGAAATGGGAACAATCAGGAATTTGTAAACTAAATGAATTAATGCTTGGCACAAATAAAAAAAAATACTAGATAAGTGTCTGCCATCATCATTAATGGCAATTTTGTATCATTATGAGTGGAGGCCTTTGTTTTTTCTCTTCCCTTCCTCATTTCTCACTCCTTGCTGGTGCCTAGAAAGTGACTTGGGGACATAGCAGGTTGAGAGCAAAAAGAGAGAAGGTTTGACAACAAATGCTCCCAAAATAACTCAGTGGTGCCGAGTGCTTCTGGTTAAGCTTCTGCTTGTTCTACCATCAAGTCCAGGAACGGGGAGCCTTTGTCCTGCCTCCCTGGGTCCTGTCCCATCACACACAGCTCATGGAGGATGCTGAACTTTTGTGATTTTTTTTTTTTTTTGGTGTTACTAAGGATCAAATCCAGGGCCTTACACATGTTAAGCAGGCACTTTATCATGGAGCTACATCCCAAACCCCTATTTTGTTATTTTAATTTCCTGTAAGACTTGGCTAAAATTCAGATTTATATCATGGATCTTAAATGTTTGAGCTAGCATAAATCTTGCTAAAGAATATTACACCCATAAAAGATACCTCTTTCCACAAATAAAGAAATAATACTTGGCTCAAGACCTGTACAGTTGGGACTTATCAGTATATCAAGAACAAGAACATGGGTACCAATCATCAAACATGTCCTTCCCTCCTGTGTGAAACGTACAATGTGCATCAAGGTACTGTGTCCTACTCTTTCTCTCTTCCTCTTCTTCTCACAAAACCACTTTGGAATACATGCCATATGTCAGGAGCTCTACCAGATTCCAGGTAGAATTATTCTGTTCCCCAATTTTTATTTTACAGTGCAGAGTTATCTTGATAAATTGATGAAGGTAGAAGAACAACCTATTTTTATATCAACATATTCTTCTGTGTATTTCCTGTTATCCCTTTTTCATATACCATTATTTTCTTCATCAGGCATTTATACTTGGTATATGATTTGAATGTATACATTTTAGGAAATATAGTCTATGATTTCGTGATACAACATGGGTATTAGTACACCAGATTGTCTCTGTAATCAAGGACACTAGGTGGGCCTGAGGAGCAGCTCAGTTTCCTTTTGTATAAAGCACTTGCATCTTACAACTTGATTCTCCTTAACTCTGTCCTTCCTTCTTAGGGGCTTCTTTTCCCACTTTGAGCTGCCTGAGTCTCTCATTGTTGAGTTTTTCAGAATGAAGAGAGAACAGGTCTTTTAAGTCAAGCTGAGGAACTAAGGCTTTGACCAAAATCAGATCAGTTATTTTAGACAGACAAGTGAAATATTTTTCCAAGTTGGAAAGATACAAAGTTTCTATGTCTGGTTTCTTATTTATAATGTTAGATATTTCTTCTTCTTTGATTCCCTCCCTCCCTCCCTTCCTCCCTCCCTTCCTCCCTTCCTTCCTTCCTCCCTTCCTCCTTCCTTTCTCTTTTGATTGGCGACAGGTTATGCTGCATGTCAAAACTTTGACAAACCCCAGATGGTTCTGACAAAAACAAGCAGCTGTAATTGCTAATCACTGTATCCAGGGAAGACAGTGTTTCCATTCCCAGTTTCATTTCAACAGTCTTCTTGATGGCTTTAATCAGCTTCTTCATGCCATTGTAGTTAGCTGGAATCTCAACTCGCACCACAAAATGGTTTATAACTACCTGTTAAGCGGTAGCCAAACCCCCAGCAACTGCTTTGAATTTGTCACGGATGTTTGGTCTAGAAAGTGACTGTTGCATGAGGCAGAGGATGAGGGACAGGAGAAGGAGAAATGGGGAAGCTTAAGATTAAAAGTTTGCAGAGTCTACTACGCCAAGGTGTTTGTGTGTTTATGATTCCATCTGTTTGACTCATTTCCTTCCATGACTGAAGCCAGCCTTAGCCATGGAGAATTCTTAGCTGCCCACTAAGGAATTTAAATGAGTATGCTCAAGAGTTGATTTGGCAAGTTTTAAGAGAAAAATCCCCCAGCATTTTAAAGCATGCCTCACCCCTGCTAGGGAATAGAGTCGGTTTTGTGATTCTCATTTTTAGATGAGGAAATCAGAACTCAAAAAAAAAAAAAAAAAAAAATCTCATTCGATAACTATGTGATAACTATGTGACCCTGCAAACTCCCTTGAGCTTTCTGGGCCTTTCTGATACATCATTTGATAAGACACAGACCCACCCTCAGGAAACTTGTTTCATGGGGAGATAACCTAATGAGAAAACAGTTCCCATGAAAGGGTTCACTCCCAATTTTAAAAGCACTTGTTTAACAGGTGCTGTGATAAATGAAAAAAAACAAGCAGCAGAGGAGTTGGGAGACGGGATGCGGGAATGAGAATCAACTCCTTTCCTAAGAAAGGTTACAGTGCAGGACTGTCAGGGTATGGAGGCGTCACCTAGAATTCATGTAATAGAAACTTAATCCCTAAATTCATGTTAATGATATTTGGTGGGTAATTAGGATTAGATGAAGGCATGAGGGTAGGTCCCATGATGGTATTAGTGGCTTTACATGGAGAAGAAGAGAGACCCAGACTAACACCTTACCCTGCCTTACCCTGCGATTTCCTCTGCCATGTTATGATGCAGCAAGAAAGCCTTCATAGAGGCTGGACTTCCCAGCCTCCAGAACTGTAAGCCTAATGAACTTCTCTTTTTCATAAATTACCTGGTGTCAGGTGTGTGTGTGCGCGCACACGCGCATGCATTTTTTTTTTTTCAAAGCAATTGAAAATGGACTGCAACTAATAGGCATGGAAGAATGGATCTCATCCACATTCCTCTTCTGTTCTCTTACCACCTACAATCCTCCTTTCCCCTCTTTTGGAACACAGCATCTTGGTCATGTGCCACTTCTAGTCTCCCATCCATCCGCAGGATCCTGGAGTCTCTAGGCCTCCCATTGCCCCGACCCATGACCAGCTATTTCAGCAGCACATGTAATGTTGACTTCCTTGTCCTGGTTCTTCAGGGTAATGACCTTGCCGATGTGCAGCCTTGTGTAGAGGATCAGTCCACTTCTTTTTATTCTTCAGAGCTACTTAGTCTCACAGGGGAAGTTAATTAAGGTCAATTTGTTTCCTTGCAAACTGTGCCCCAATGATCTCAACTGAGGCCCTTTCGCTGTTCAAGAATATTCTTAATCATCTCTCAGCGAACACCTGTCAGGATTCCTGAGCATCCTTTCCAAACTTTTCTCTCTCCAGCAGTTCTGGCTCAGCCCTTGCCTCTTGATCTTAGGCTTGGAAAAGCACTGCGGACACAAGCTCTCCGAGGATCCCCTGTGGGCCTCGTAGGATTTCACTCCTCCTTGCACCCTATTCCCATCTCTGCTCATTCTTCAGTCCCTTGAATTACAGCTTCAACCAATGATAGCTACCATTTTTTAAAAATGTGTGTCATTAGGAAGTAAATGACCTTTGGAAAGATGGCACTTTCCATTCTTCTAACTTAAGGAACAGCTCTTTGAAAAAACATGAGCACTGAGAAGAGAAAAAGGAAGAAGCCTGCATTTTAAGAGAGAACTAACTGATGGCAAATTTAAGATCCTGAGGACTGGGAGAATTCTTTACACGCCAGCATCTAGAGAGCCCGGCTTTCTCCATAACTTATATTCTATTCACCTCTCCCGCTTTTTGCTTTTTAAGAACATCAACATTTATTGATCACAATAAAAAAGGTGAGATATGAACATTTGTGCTTAAACAATAACAAGTAGTCTTTAATACATTACAATTGAATGTATTAATTGAATTAATGCTCATTGAATAGCCCGTACACAATGAACATAGTCACAGTTGCACTCAAATTAAATACTGGATTAAAAACCTGCTTATCGATGTACACATCCATTCCAATGAAGTGTAAGCCTATTACTTCAAAATACCTACACTTTTTCTTTTTTTTTTTTTAAAGAAAATTACCCACTTTTTTTACTGGATGATAATTATCTTTGATTTGCAAATATATATATACATATATAAATAAAATTTGGAAAATCTTGTTAGTATTAATTTTTGTATAATTCTAAAAATCTAAAATAAAAACTATATCTTATCAAAAATTGACATTGGAGGTAAAACTTAAATGCCTACCAACCATCACCCCTGATTTCAGTTTCCTCCCTGTTTTTCCCATAGTGAACCCCTGCTTTGGAACGTATTCTTTGAAGACATCTCTCGGCATTGATATAAACGTACAGAACGGCAGGCAAGTTGCAGTCCTGCGCATGCGCAGTATTGCCCTCCTCGATGGTGCCTGGGCACACAGCAATGGCCTGCAACCGTGATGCTCGATTTCTGCGGGGGCTGTATAAACCGCCGTTCTGCTTTCACATGAAACAGTAACTTGAAAACAACATCTGATTCTTGAGAACATAAAAACAAAACTGCATGGCTACTTTCAGTGGTGCAAAAGGTTGGACTCCTCCTCCAAGTACCTGACTTTGCTCATTTGTTTTCTAAATACTCAGAAATGTCGCTTTACGTCCCACTGGTTTACCTCTAAGTAGAGACACCCAGATCAAACACCCAAGGTCCACCAGCATTTGAAAAAGTGTTTGTCTGGAACTTCCTTTTTTTTTTTTTTTTTTGCCTTTATGACCTAAAAACTCATCCCGGCCGCTCCTTGGATACATTCATAGGCTGGTCTTGACCCTCACAGAGAGGGACCACCAGGGGATGGGATCATATGTGTCCACTGGTTCTCCACACTGGCTATCAGTTACCTCTCCTTTCCTTAGACATTTGCCTCCTTCTGACTCCTACCACATTCAGGGGTTATTACTTACTAAATTGATTTTTTTTTTTACTGATCCCCAGTAGTTAAAGCCCTAGCAATGTCTGTTCATTCCCTTCCGTTTTTATATAATGATTCCACTGTAGATAGTAGCAATTTAAAACAGAAATAAAACTCACTCCCCTGTTTTCACTGTAAGGTTTGCTGTCATATAATAGAAGCCTGGTGTCCACATTTTCATGGAGGCCCTAACTCATTCCTTGGTTCCATTCACCTCTCTTATTTAACTTTCTTTTCTTCCTTTCATATCCAACTGACCTAAGAGAGTAGTGAACACCCAGTACCTCTGCTCCTGCACCTTCCAATACCCCTTTCCTCGCTGCATTCCTTCTGCCCTGGTATCTGGCTCCTATCCACAGCTCTCCACTGTCGTTGTCCTTGGTAATGTCATTCTTCATAATGTAGATGATGAGCCTGGGGATGTGGTGGTGCACATCTGTAATCCCAGCTGCTTAGGAGGCTGAGGTGGGAGGATGGAAAGTTGGAGGCCAGCCTGGGCAACTTAGTGAGATCTTGCTTCAAAATAAAGAATAAAAAGGACTGGGTATGGAGCTCAGTGGTAGAGCCCTGGGTTCCACCCTGGGTACCACCATCAATCAATACAAGTTGATCACTTCTCTCGTACCCCTCCTTTCTTTCTTGAAGGACACCATTCAGCCTTGATCCACCTCCCCCTTGTTCAATGCACCTCCTCCAATATTGCTACACAAGTCTCACTGTTAGACTTCACATATTTTTACTCTGCTGCTGTCTCCAGGTGAGCTCATCCTATTTAGATCAGGGGCATCCCTTCTCTTTGTGCACTCCCCATTTATGTCAGTACCGTGTACTTAGTCTCATTGCACCCATATATTGAAACACTTCTCCTGTTTATCAGGGGAGTGGAATATTCCTAGGTCTCTCTCTCTCTCTCTCTCTCTCTCTTTCTCTCTCTCTCTCTCCCCCCCCCACCACTGGAGTGCTTGAGTAGAACCCAGAGGCTCACACATGCTAGGCAAGCACCCTACCACTGACCTACCCTCCCAGCCCTAGATAATGTTACATAACACATCCACAGTGTCCAACAGGCATTTGATGAATAGCAACATTAGGAAAATTGCTAAAATCTCTACTCCCAAAGTCTGCTCTATTTCCTTGTTTCCTTCATTCATTCCTCTGGGGTGCAGTTTAGCTGGGGACAGGCCCAGGTATTTGGCTTAGCATAGATCAAAGTGACCTAATGGGAAATAGCTTAGCATAATTCTCTAACCAAGTCATAAAAGTACCTATTGTCCTGTCCAAACACCAAATTACATGTGAGGTCATTCAGAGTCCGGAAGATGGTTGCTGTGATAAGGACTGAGACATTCTTGATCAAGTGGGAACTGGTATTTGTGAGCATATTCTGCATTAATAACTCACCAAAGCCAAGTTCTTAAGTTGAAGTGGCTAACAAGTGTCTTCTAATGAGCTGAACTCTTCCACTTACAGTGTGGCCACCCTCCTATCAGTTGACAACCATCTCCTGTTGACCTTGGGTGGACTGCAAATGGGCCTTGAAAGATTTTAGCCATTAAGTGAGGCTGATAAAACCTCGTGAAGATTGGCAAGCTTTATGTTGGCCCCAAGGTCTCTTAAAGGTCCTTTTTAATATCTTTAAATTTTGAGCTTTATCAACATGATCTTGAGATCTGTCTAAGGCATCATGCCAAACCTAATGAAGACTTTACTAGGTATGATCAACTGAAAGCCCTCAGGACCCCACACAAGGTATATTAAAAACACACACACACACAAACAACCAATAAATGTGCCAAGGACCTGAACAGACACTTCTCAGAAGATGATTTACAATCAATCAACAAATATATGAAAAAATGTTCATCATTGCTACCAATTAGATGCCGTAGTCCGGCTGCAGCAAAATAACCGGGGGGTGACGAACAACTTGTGTAGATTGATACAGCAGGAGTGGAAGCCGTTTACTGCAGGACAGGAGCGGTATTTATACATTCCACTCAGCTTATCTAATTAGCATAAACTAGATACATCAGTCAACCAATAAGAAATCTCCACACTTAATGGCTCGCTGGCGTAACTTCACAAACCACTCCCTCTGGCAAAATGCCAGGTGCCATCCAGACTGTTTACAGACTCTAACATTTGCCAGGTGCCATCCTGACTTGTTTACAGACTCTAACAATTAGAGGAATGCAAATCAAAACTACTCTAAGATATCATCTCAGTCCAGTCAGAATGACAGCTATTATGAAGACAAACAACAATAAGTGTTGGTGAGGATGTGGGGGAAAAGGCACACTTACATCTGCTGGTGGGACTGCAAATCGGTGCAGCCAATATGGAAAGCAGTATGGAGATTTCTTGGAAAATTGGGAATGGAACCACCATTTGACCCAGCTATCCCTCTCCTAGGTCTATATCTAAAGGACTTAAAAACAGCATACTGCAGGGACACAGCCACATCAATGTTTATAGCAGCACAATTCAAAATAGCTAACTGTGGAACCAACCTAGATGCCCTTCAATAGATGAATGGATAAAAAAATGTGACATATATACGCAGTGGAATATTACTCAGCAATAAAAGAGAATAAAATCATGGCATTTGGAGGTAAATGGATGGAGTTAGAGAAGATAATGCTAAGTGAAGTTGGCCAATCCCAAATAACCAAATGTTGATTTTTTTCCTCTGATATAAGGAGACTGATTCATAGTGGGGTAGGGAGGGGGAGCATGGAGGGAATAGAAGAACTCTAGATAAGGCAGAGAGGTGGAAGGGGAAGGGAGGGGGCATGGGGTTAGAAATAAGGGTGGAATGGGATGGACATTACTACTCAAAGTACATGTATGAAGACACGAATTGGTGTGAATATACTTTGTATAAAACCAGAGATATGAAAAATTGTGCTCTATATGTGTAATAAGATTTGTAATGCATTCCACTGTCATATATAAGTTTAAAAAATTAATTAAAAAATAAAATAAAATAATAGAAAAAATAAAATAAAAATAGGATTTATTTTACCAAAGAAGGAAATTTTAAAAGTACAATTGAATCCACTGTACACCCTAAAGTGGATTCAACAATCCACTTTGGGGTGTACAGTGTAAGGACATAAAATCAGTATCTTGCCTTCCATGTTCATGGCAGCGTTATTTACAATTTCCAAAATATGGACTCTCCCTAAATATCCATCAGTGGATGAACAGATAAAACAGTTTAGTTACACAATGGATATTATTAGACTGAAAGGAAAAGGAGATTCTTCCACTTGGGACAACATGGATGAACATGGAGGACATTATGCTAAGTAAAATGAGATGCGTTTTCAAATATAGAATCTACAACAATGGAATTTACAGACACAAAGAGAAAAAGGGTGATTATTGGGGCTGGAGGGTGGGGAGATGGGGAGATACTGGTCAAAGAGCAAAAAGTTGCAATTAGGGAGAATAGATGATAAGTATTTAAGGTGAGGGATGTTTCTATTAGCTTGACTTGTCCATTGCACACTTTATATAATATCAAAACATCACTGTGGCTGGGTGCAGTAGCTCATACCACTAATTCCAGCAGCTCAGGAAGCTGAGGCAGGAAGATCACCAATTCAAAGCCAGCCTCAGTAACTTAGCAAGGCCCTAAGCAACTCTCTCTAAATAAATACAAAATAGGGCTGGGATGTGGCTCAGTGGTCTAATGCCCCTAGATTCAATCCCCAGTACAAAACAAAAACAAAAATAAATCATTATTTCAATCCCATAATTATATATGTCTATAATTCATCAGGAAGTAAGAGAAAAAATGTGCATATAACAGAGGTAGACACTGATAGCATATATAGGTGAATGCAAAAGTATGTACCTAAGAGGCACAAAAGAAAGGGCAGAAGGGGTGGCTTGAAATTGCTCTTTGTGGTTTCTTTGTAGAGTAGTTGAGACCCCTGAGTGTACCTTCCAAGAGGCAAGACACACCAGCAACTAAGCCCCACCTCCCTGATGGTTCATTCGATGCCTTTGTGGGGCAGAGCATTAGAAGTCATCTCTTCTGTCTTGGTATAAATTATTCCGTTTCTAATACTTCCACATTTCATTACCCAAACAATGCATGCTCATTGCTAAACTAGAAAAAAATAGTAATAAAAAAGATATAACCAATGGTACATTGGAATATGTATTCTTGTAGATAACTTTCCTCTGTATATGAACTGTGACCTAGTGTAGTGCTTCAGTTTTCTATTTCTGCTATGTCAAATTAGTACAAAAATAACAGTTTAAAACAACACAAACCAGGCATGGTGTCACACGCCTATAATCTCAATGGCTTGAGAGGCTGAGGCAGGGGGATCATGAGTTCAGAGCCAGCCTCAGCAGAAATGAGGCATTAAGGAATTCAGTGAGACCCTGTCTCTAAATAAAATACAAAATACGGTTGGGGATGTGGCTCAGCGGTTGAGTGCCCCCGAGTTCAATCCCCAGTACCGCCACCCCCCCTTGAAAAAAAACCCCACAAATGTATTCTGACAGTTCTATAGGCCAGAAGTCTAATATTGTGTAACTGAGCTTAATGATGAGGTTGGCAGGGCTGTGCCTCTTCTCTGGGTTGGGGAGAATTGCCTCCTTGTCTCCTGTCACTGGAGGCTACTCACATTCCCTGGTCTGCAGTCCTCTTCTCTCATCTTCGAAGCCAGCGACTCTGCCTCTATTCATGTTTTCCCAGCCACATCTCCCATTCATCATAACTGGGAATGTCTGGCACCCCCTCCTCCACAGAAAATCTTAACTGGGCTTCTCCAGAAACCTTTGTCATGGCTGATTTTAGGACTGTTGGCAAAAGAGTCTCTACAAAAGAGGTCAATGTCGGTAAACTTCCTATTTTTGTGTCGCCCTGTTTTACTTGGCCACTGGCCGGGAAGATACCAGCACTCCAGGTGCTGGACACCCCCTTACTAGTTTTTTCACAAACGTATCCAGTATAGTAGTTTGTAGAAATGTGCAAACAAGGCCTCTGGCCTTGAGCTGGGCTTCACAGAGATGTCTACATTTCTAAGATAAGTGACCAATTGGTAACAGCTGGCAGGGGAGGAAAGAAAGGGGAGAAGAAGCTCTCCCCTTCTCGGGGGTTGTCCTTGAAGAGTTAACTTGCCCAGAACATTGAAAGAAAAAGCTGCTTTTATGTGAACTTCTGCAGACTGTGGACTTCTGAGCCCCTCCCCTTCCATGCTGGTATAAAGTTCTGAAATTACCTGAACTCGGGGTTCAGGGGATTGATTGATTACAGCAAAAGCTGTGCCCTCTGAACCTGGCTGCAGCCAAATAAAACTGTTTCCCACTATCTTTGGTGCCCTGCCTTGTCTGTCTCTACAATAGGAAAAATTCTCACTTGTTTTAAGGACTCATTTGACTAGACTTGACTTCACATCTACAAAGTCCCTTTTGTCATGTAAGGCACGTGCTCCTGGGAATCAGGATATGGACATGTTGGGGTCATTATCTCCTCTGGAAACCAAATAGCTAATGTCCACAGAGGTTAAGTCATTCACCCAAGGTCACAAAGCTGGTAAATCTTGGATCGATTTGCAAGTA
The DNA here is from genome assembly GCF_021218885.2 of Marmota monax. Lineage (NCBI taxonomy): Eukaryota > Metazoa > Chordata > Mammalia > Rodentia > Sciuridae > Marmota > Marmota monax. The sequence goes on from NW_026693024.1 coordinate 11,936,630, forward strand.
CTTTCAGATTATAAGCTCTGGTGTGATGAGATTTGTGACTAGTGAAAATGTCTGATAAAAAGGAAGTAAAGAAGAATTGCAAAGAGTTTGAAGGGACTTAGAACTGAGCATCTGAGAAGCAGGGACTTCATTCTTGGTCTAGGTGTACCATGAGCCTGTGTGTCTCTCAACTGCAGGCATCTGTGACAGCAGACGAGATCACCGACTGCTCCTTCGGCTACTCTTGACACTTGTCATATCCTTACCCGATTTTTCCAGTGCCTGTCTTACTACTTGGCATGACTCATGGCTTCCACCACCTCTCCAGTGTTTCTCTCTGTAGGTCACCTTCAACCTCCCTCAATGAAAAGATCCTTGGTGTAGTCTGCAGGTGGCCACAGAGCACTGGACATCCCTGTCAGGTAGAAAAAACCCATCAGGGTTATCTCACTCGTCAGACAACTCACAGATGGCTATCTTCAAAAGACAATGGCCATTTTTTAGTTCCATCAGCCAGAATCAGGGGATCAAAAATAACCCTCTGCATGTAAGAATCTGAGAAGTAGCTAGATTTATGTCAGTTGAAACAGACTTTGAATTAAAAACCTTAAAAAGAGACACATTATAAAAAAGGGGTCGACTCAAAAAGAGGATGTAATGATCACAAATATACATGCACCCAAGATCAGGGCACCTAAACATATACGGTGGCAAATATTAGCAGGTCTAAAGGAAGAGACTGACCACAACAGAACAGCAGGATACTTGGGCATCCCTCTTAGAGCAATGGACAGGTCACCCAGAAGGTCAACAAGTATCCTATTGAAATGGCACTCCAGGACAAGTGGATGAATTGTGAAAATCTGTGTGTGAGAAGTCCGCTTCTCCTGGAATAGGGCTGGGAGCAAGGAATTTCTTCCCAACATATCCCTGCATATGCCTAAGAGGTACCTTAGCTGGGTACCACCACTAGAATGATTAGCAGAATGAGGGAGGGGCAGAAGGAGGGAGGAGATGGCCCCAGAGCTAATACTGAGTATGGACATTCTGAAAACAGTCAGGCAATTGCCTTCAGTACTTCAAGGCTATTTACTGATCTTTAACGAAGAGGCCACACAGGCTTAGGAAAGTTCTAAAATTATATCATTTTTATCAGCAACCAGGTCCTCAAGTTGCTCCCACAAACCACAGAGAATTTCGCAATATGCCTTTGGCAAGAGCTCTGATGCTCCCAACTGGTGCCCTCACTGGTTTCTCCAAATGCATTCGCTCTGAATGGGGGGTTGGCATGGGGGGAAGTGGTCTCATTAACTGAGTAAGAGTGAATGTCAACAAGTTTCAGAAGAAAACTCCCTTGGGGACCCTGAGCAGTGCCCCCACCATCCCCACCTTCCTCTTGGACGAACACTTCTGTAAACATTTTATCTGGTATTTCCCACAAAAATGTGTGCTGTGGTCACAGCTCGGAGATGCCAACCCAAATCTCAAACAGCTACCTCCTGATTGAGAATACATTCTGGGCTGTTTATAGTTTGTTTGGTAACCAGGGACAAAAGCTGATTTCAATTTTAATTAATTTTATATGGTGGGGGGGGTAGATATCTGAGAGAGTCATAGTACATAGTGTCCCTGGTGGCACAATGTCACAGTATTGAGAAGTACTGGACATATGTTCAGAGATTTTTCCACTGTGGTATGTGGTACTTTTTCTCCTCCTGTTGTGCTTTTGATTTATTTTTTAGTTAGTTAATTTTGTGGTGCTGGGTTCTCGTGCCTGCTAGGCAAGTGCTGTACCACAGAGAACTTACTACCCCCAAACCCCTGTTATGCTTTTATAGAAAATTCCAATGGTGAGCATAGCAGCTGTGAATCCCCAAGCACCCATGATCTGCCAACCTCAACCTCCTAGAGAGCTGGGATTGCAGATAGATGAGGCAAGAAGCTGGAAAGAAGTTGGTGGTGAGCTGCTGTGTCTGTGGCAGCACCAGAGGCCCCCCGCCATTTAGACCTGCAACAGGCCACTTGATAGTAGTGAAGAAGAATCCGGCTTTGCTGGCTGTGACCCTCAAAGGCATCCCCTGCTGTGATTAGCTGCTAACACTGATATGGGCTTCCTGGGTTACAGAGGCCAAGGAGCCCAGGAGCATGCACAAGCCCCACATGCCAGCAGAAGCAGAGAGTCCTCTGGCCAAGTTGATCTCAAGATCTTATGGTTTCACCCAGGCCACAAAAGGCCAAGCTGTTACAAAATCTGAGTTTGCATTTTGAAGGTTGAAGAATGCACAAAATGAAGATAAGAAGCTTCTTGCTCAAAAAGCAGAGACCAGTGCCAAAGCAGATGAACTTTCTACCAACACCCTCCATCCTTGGCTTCCTGATGAGTACGGAGGATAGAAAGGTAGAGGAACGTGACAGCAATGAGAAAAGACGTCTTGAAGACTCCTCTCCCTCAACTTGACCAAACTAAACTGAAGTCACGCTCCCCTCACTTACTGTTTCTCATTTCCCATTTTGGCAACAAACACCATCATTCACTTGGTAGTATCAACTATAAAATTAGGAATTGGACTTTGCAAATATGTCTCCTTTGCCCATATCAAATTTTTAACTGATTGTTGTCCATTCAATCTCCAACTTAATACCAATGTGATAGTATTAAGAGGTGGGGCTTCTGGAGACCATTCACTGGTGACGGATGGGTTCAGGGTTCTTATAAATGGGCTTGAAGGAGTGAGCTTATCCCGTTTCCTCCCCTTGTTTCATTTGAGAACTCAGAGTCCCCCTCCAGAGCATGCAACATTCTAGGCACCATCTTGGAAGTAAAGATGGGCCTTGAACAGACAGACCTACTTTGATCTTGGACTCTAGAAATGGAAAATAAAAAAATTATATTACTTATAAATTGCCCAGTATATGGTATTTTGTAATAGCACAAACGGATGAAGACAAATGCTTTAAAAGTTGGTCAAATTTAATTTATGCAAAAGTCTTGATAGACTGTATACAGACAAAAGCTCTCTGGAGTTCTTGGCCATGAGACTAAAACATTTTTCAAATCACTGACCAAAAATTCTGGTCATTATGTGGCCACTACCCGACTATCCTACCTGATCCTTCCCTATACTGCTCTGCTCCCAACCCTGACTTCAGTTCCTGTTCTTACCCCCATTCTCTCCCAACACAGGCTACGTTGGCAGAAACCCTGTCATCCTCTTGATCCAATAAACTTGATGCTATTTTCAAATTGCATCCTTCCCGTTGTTAATTCCTCAGGTAAGCCTCCCCCGATCTTAATTCATTCAAATTTGCTGTAATAAAACCTCATAGGTTTCTCACCTCTCATTCATTGTTATGGTTCTTGATTTTACATTAGTCTCTACCCTTGTTTAGTTACTGTATGAAGGTCAACAAACTAAAATGAGGCAGGGAAAAAAAGAAATGAAAAGAAAATTCCCATGGTGTGTTATCTTCTGGACTTCCTATACATTGTAATAATTAATTAATGGGATACATTCATTTTTTACTTTGAAATATGCAGCCGTCTTCATGTAATCAAAGTATATTTTTTGATCATTTATCACTGTTAGGAATAGGAATAAATTGGTGATTAAAAATGTAATATAAAATAGCATGTAAGTTAGATATGCTGGCTCCAAATAATTTAAAATAACACTTATAATGGATTGAACAGTAGAAAAAGACGGGAAATGAAATCAGAGAGGCAGCAGGGATTGCTCAGAGGAGACCCTGTGGGCAGTGTTAAGGTTTGACTCTGCTTTCAGTGAAATCTGACGCTCTTCCAAGCCATTGCAATAATCAAGGCCGGAGAGGGTGAAGATTTGGGTCAGAGAGATACAGTGGAATAGCAAGAAATGGAGGAATTTAAGTTGTAATTGCAAGTGTGATCCACAGGGTCCTAGATTTGAGAAGTAAGAGAAAGAAATCAAGATTGAGCTCAAAGATTCTGGGCCTCAGGACACTCCGGAAGGAGTTGCCCTTTTCGGAGATGAAGAAGACTACACAGGAGCTGGTGGGGAATGGAACAGAAAATCAGACTTGGAGCTCGAGGTTGTCAGACACGGAGGTGAGGCTGTGGAAAAGCAGGCTGAATGTTTGAAGGTGGAGTTTGGGGAAGGAGCGTGGGCTGGGGATAGGACTTTGAGAGACATTGGCATCCAGATGACCTTCAACACTGGATGAGATCACCAAGAGCCTGCCCCCAGGGCAGAGAAGCCGACTGAGGATCAGGTGGGTCCGTGTGGAGAAGCTGGGGAGAGGAGAGGAGCCAACAAAGGAAACTGGGAAGAAGCAATCTTGGGGGAAGGAGAACCATCACGACTTCATGGGTCCTGAAGGGCAAGTGAAGATGGAGTCCAGGAGCACATGAAAAATGTGTCATGGGCAGAGAGAGGAAGTATGATGGGCTCTGTGGTCTGCATGGGTGCCCCAGAAGTTCACGTGTTAGAAATCTAGTCCTCAAATTTGAATAGTTAGGGCATTGGGCAGTGAGGGCCTGTGGGAGGTGATTAGATGACATGGTGAAGACGAGGCACCTACGATGGTGTTAGTGGCTTTATAAGAAGAAGAAGACAGGCCTAAGCTAGCACATGTCCTCTGCCTGGCCATGTGGTGCCCTCTGCCATAACAAGACACAGCAAGAAGGCCCTACCCAGAGGCTGGCATCATGCTCCTGAACTTACAAGCCTCTAGAGCCAGGATCTGAATAAACAAATTATTTGTAAAGTTCCTGGTCTCAGGTACTTTGTTATAGCAACAAAAAATGGATAATGATGGGGCTGAGAACAGAGTGATAGACTGAGTGATGCGGAGGTCTTTGGTGACCTGGACAAAGCAGTTTCAGTGGCAGGGACAAGAGGGAAGAGAGTAGTTGGAGGCAGCACCATAGACAATCCTTTAAGGAACTTTGTTGTAAATGGGAACAGCAGAGTGGAGCGACAGCCAGAGGCAGGTGTGGAAGCAAAGACTTATTATTATTTTTTTAGATAAAAGATCGAATATGCTCAAATAATAATAAAACTGCATGCTCTTTACCACTTAGCTACAGCCCCAGCTCCAGACGCTGACATTTTACTGATACAGCAGAAAGGGGATAGAAATTGCTGGGGTCCTTGGGAAGAAGAGAAAGAACAGGACACAGGAAACTAGCAAGAAATGTTGACTTTGCATCGGGAGAAAGGCCAGACTTCAAGGGTGGGTAGGTGAGTTCATTCTCTTCTTTTCCCAGAAAGTAAGAAACAAGGTGGTCAGGTGAGCTGAAGTTGTGCAGGAGGAGACGCAGGTGCAGGCTTAGGGAGGAAGAACAGGGTGTGCAATGGCTACTTGGAGGGTGAGCGAGGGAGCAGGCTAGGGGAGCGCCGTAGGATCACTGCCAGGAAACAGAGAGACACTGTTGGCTACTGTGTCAACTCCACAGTCTGTTTTCTGATATCTGATGTCTTTCCTGAGTTCCAAGCTCAGTCTCCTCCTGTTCCAGAGAATGTCATCCCTTCCCCTAGTTTCCAAAGCAGAAAGCTGGGAGTTATCCTGAGCCCTCTTCTGTCATTTCCATCCACCTCCTTAGCATCTCTTAACTTTTCCTCCCAAGTTCAGAAACTTCATGATTTTTCACTGGATTGGTTAAATAAGACTCTCACACTGCTGTTGCTTAGACCATCTCCCTCAGAAGTTTACAAGTTTTTAGAATTCATCTCAACAAACATTAAGGCCATGGTAATGAAGGTAAATAATAAAGAATTACTTTGTGCCCTTGAATAACTCACAACTTAGGACAGGACAGCATTTCTCATTTTCTGAAATTGAAAATACCAGAAAAGAATCATGTTTTTTTGGATGAACATTATTAGTTCAGTTTTCAGCATCATTGACTTGTGTTGCCTATGAGAAATTCAAGCAGGGGTGTTCAATAATTTAGCCGGTAGACACCAGGTGGCTGTGTGGCCTGATATTATTCTCTAGCAATTACAAGGTAGGCATGTGGTCCGATGTGCATTCGATTCATCTTGGACTCTTGTTAAAAATACAGAACATGATTCAGCAGGCCAAGTGCCAGGATGCATATTTTGTAGTTTTAACAAATCTCTAGGTGATGCTAATTAATACTGATCCACAAACTTCACCTAGAAGATGACAGGTTAGAAGACAGGCCCATCCAGATCCTATAATGTGCTAATTGTTATCATAATAAGAGAGCTATGTGAACTTAGGTCAGGAAATGGATTAAGGCAAAGCCACACAGATGGTTCACTTGGCAGGACAAGGAACGTCTACTTGATTCTGAAAATGAAATAGAACCACGGAAGGATCTTAACAGAGGGACGACTTGGTTTTGTGCTAAATGCTTATTGAAGCTGACAGGGTCTCAACCGCTATCTATGCAGCAGAGCCATAACTGAGAGTAGAGAACAAGAAAACTAAGGTGCTCGATCCTAGAGGAGGTTGGACAGGTGATAGCAAGAAAACAATTGAAGTAAGTAATTTTAGTTTGTTGGAACACTATAAATAAATAAATAGTAATGCGATTGAGCACAAGGGCTTGCTCAAGTGGGAGATGATTTTTGAGCCAAGAATTAACCAGGCAATGGAGCTAGTCATACAAGAATCTGGGGGAGAACGTTCTGGGCATAGGAAAGTAGAAAGGAGCAGGCAGGAATTCTTTGAGGATCAAAGTCAGCATGACTGGAGTCTAGCAAGCAGGAGGGGGAAGATGGTATGAAACGAGGTCAAAAGACCAGCAGGGGCCCAGTCATGGAAAGGCTTTGAAAGCTGCAGTGGAGTTCGCACTTCCTTTTAAATGTGAGAACAAAGTGAAAAAAAAAATTAATTGCATTTTTTAAATGCAACCGTGTGGAGATGGGATGGAGAGTGTGGATTCCTGGGGCAGGCTCAGAACTAGTCTCCAGAAAGATGAATCTGTCAGCAGCAGGCAAAATGGCTGAGAGGCAAAAGAAGTTCTTTTGCAATGTGGCAATGGACAGCTCAGAAGGAACTGGGGAAGTCAGACTCACCCTTCCACAGCATGAGGCCACGAGGAAGTGAGAGGCAAGATTCAAATAATACCCAACTCTCCTGAGCCCAGGTGTGGAAGGCAGGAGACTCTGGTTAACTCTTTCGCTTAATCTTCCTTCTTCATGATCCCGGAATGCGTGGAACAAAAATCAGTTTCCGAGGTGTTAATACAGAAAGGGACATACGGGAACATCTGGTTGTCAACATATAAACACTTCGGGTGATTTTCAAAGCCAGGAGAGGTTGGGATTACGAAGAAGCTCTCCATCTCCTCTCGCCAAACCAAATGAAGATGCTTAACAGTGTTTGAGTGCCAATAAAGCCCTCCCTGACTCCCTGCACCTTTTAAAAAATACGCTGCTGGTTAGCTGACAACTCAGGTAGTGAGATTTCAGGAATTTCATGACGAATCTGCCTTACAGACACCAACTGCAGGGTCATGGTGCCTTCCCTGGAAGCTCTGAGGCTGGAAATTTAGCTGTGAAAGTTAAAGCCACCCTAGAAGGGACCGGACTCTCAGCTGTGGTCCTCATTTGTATTTTAATGTAAATGAGTTTCAGATCCTTCTCTGGAGAGGAGTTTTTGCCTGAGAAACAATGAACGCCTGGGTCCCAAGTGGGGGGCAAAGGGCTTGGGAGAGCAGAATGGGGAAGGGGAAAGGGGAAGAGGTGACAAAGACCCTGTACTTGGCTTCCTTCACACATCTGCCCAGGGCCAGGCCATAGCCTCCCACCCCCTCCCTGAGCAGAGCGCTATCAAAATGCTGAATGGCAGTGAAGAAGAAAATCTCGCTTTATGAGTTTGCATTATCTGAACTTGATTAGATTCTACGGTGCATCTGGATGGCTGCCTGAAAAATATGTATTTCTTTCCAAGGGAAACTCTTTGATCTGCATTTTGGACCCGTTTCCCTTGTAGCTGCTGGGCTGCTTTCAACCATGCCCAAATCAGAGAAGGGTTTGAAGGTGCAGGGAAGCTACAAGGTATAGCAGGGAGAGTTGTGCATTTCCAATCCAATTTTCTATTTCATTTGTTCTTTTTAGATATACATGACAGTAGAATGTATTTTGCCATAATGTACATATATGGAGTATGACTTATTCTAATTAGGATCCTATTCTTGTGGTGGTACATGATGTGGAGTTACCCTGGTTGTGTATTTGTATATAAACATGGGGAAGATATGTCCGAGTCATTCATTCTACTGTCCTTCCTATTCCCTTCCCTTTGTTCCTCTTTATCTAATCCAGTGGACTTCTTCTATTCTTCCCCTTCCTACCCTCCTTGTTGTGGGTTAGCATCCACCTATGGGAGAGAACATTCAGCCTTTGGTTTTCTATTATTTATTTCACTTAGCATGATATCCTCTAGCATCATCTATTTACCAGAAAATGCCATAATTTCATTCTTCTTTATGGCTGAATAATATTCTACATTTTCTTTATCCATTCAGCTGTTGAAGGACACAAGGACTTAAAATCGGCATACTACAGTGATTAGCCCATATCAGTGTTTATAGCAGTTCAATTCACAATAGCCAAGCTATGGAATCAACCTAGGTGCCCTTCAACAGATACAATTTCTTAGTGATAATGAGGTAACAAAATGGAAAGAAAAGAGTCATCACTTATTGAGCACCAATGATGTACCCAGCTCTGCTTGGACATTCCTCATGTACGTTATCTCAAGGGCTCCTCATTTCCTCTGGTTCTCCTTGGAACCTCCAGGGCTGTAAATGGACCCATGAGTGAGGGTTGTGGCTCAGTGGCAGAGCACTTGCCTAGCATGTGTGAGGCACTGGGTTCGATCCTCAGCACCTCATATAAATAAATTTTAAAAAATAAAGGTACATCAACAATAACAACAACAAAAATAGAGTGAACCCACCTCCCGCCAAGGCATGTGTGTGAGTAGCGTGATACCTAATATGTATCATCTTGCAGCACATGCCGGGTGCTTTACCAGGATCCCTTTATGTAAGCCTCTCAACACCTCAAGAAATGGGATTCACCCCTATCCTCATTTTCAGTTAAAATAACTGACTCTTAGAGATGCTAAGTGTTTTGTCCCGAATCAATAGCATCATGATCAAAACCAGGTGGATGATTCTAGAGATCACATTGGCCATTATGTGATATCGTCTTTTATTAGGAAAAGGCATAGAATTACACTTGCTCTGGCTAAAATTTTGCCATGAATTTGTTTGAGGTCTTGGGGTTCCTCAATTTTTGCCTCTTTTTCCCCCCTTTTTAAAAGCTTTAAGAAACTTCAGTGAGGACTGGGTAGGCTAGGTCTCATCCCTATTTTTCCGTTTCTTTCCTCCTTTCTCACTTTCCCAACACCCCTTTGGCTCAGTCTCCCAGATTCCCCGGGTCTACACTCTTCCTCCCCGCTTGGAGCCAGTGTCCCATTTGGAACCCCCACCCCCATTTCATTTTTTCCTAGTGGGTGATCATCATATCTAGCCCAGCTTATGCCAGCCAGGAAACCCGTGGCTCAGTTGTCCATTATTTCAGATAGAAAGACAACTCCGTACGACATGGGACGTCTCATTCAGGTTGTCAAAATGTGCCCTTTCTCCCCAACAATAGCCCTTTCTCCAGTGGACACTAACTAGGTGTCCTCTAAATCAACTCAGTCCAGAGGCTATCTGCCTGGAGACAGCATCTGCTCCCACAGGTTCAGGGCCCAGCCCAGAAGACTGCCCCCACATCAGATGCCAATTGAAAGCTCCAGTTTGCAGATTGAGCTTCTGATCAAATGGGCCATAACTCATGGCTCCCAGGATCCCTTTCTTGGGTTTGGTTTATTTTCTAGAGCAGCTCACAGAACTCAGGAAAACACTATACTTACATTTACTGGCTTAAGATGACGGATATTACAAAGGGTGCATGTGAAGAGCCAGAGAGAAGAGATGCTCAGAGCAAGACCCAGGGAGGGACCCAATGTTCCCATGCTCCTCTAGCATGCCTCCACTGAAAGAATGAACAAGGTTTGTGGTAGAAGCAAATGCCCATTTACTGAGGAACAGCTCTGCATATTTATAGAGCCAGGTGTGGTTTGACAGTTGGCATGGGGTGCTTTCTGATTGGTGGGAAGGATCAGGTGAACCAGCAGGGCTAGTCTGATTGGTGGGTAAGGATCAGGTGAGCCAGCAGGGCTCACCATTGGACGGCTCTTCTTGGGGGATGGGGAAGTTAGTCTTTGGAGCCAGGGCGATTCCCAACACCCACCAGGAACTTTCATCTTTCATCAGCCAGAGAGTTCTCCAAACCCAATCTCTTTGGGGTTTTATGGAGGCCTCATTATGCAGATTAGAATATTGGCCACTGACAACTCAACCTTCAGTCTCTCTCTCCTTCTCAGAAGTTGGGAATGGGGCTCAAAGTCCAAACCCTATAATCATGCCTTGGTCTATTTGGCAATAAGTCCCATCCTGAAGCTACCTACCCCTAGTTACTAGTCAGATCATTAGCATATAAAAATCTCTCCCATGTCTCCAGAGATTCCAAGGATTTGAGGAGCTGTATGGCAAGAACCAGAGTCAGAGACTGAACATATATTTCTTATTGCACCACGGTACCACACTCATTTTTCTCAGCCACCAACCTTTGGGTTATTCCAAACTCATTAGATTAGGGGCAGCAATAAGAACAGGAAGTCATCAATGGTCAAGTTCAGACTGTCTGTTAATGCACTCAGGTTGTTACTTTGCCAATATTTATTACACGCCTAACATCAGCCAGCAATAGAGACGTGGAAAGGAAAAGCAGTTATTTCTGCATAATTAATAAAATACCTATAATTCTTTTAAATTTTTCTTGTCTTCATGGCTTTACATTCTAATGAGGGAGACAGAAAAAATAAACAACCAAGTTGTAAATTTAGAAAGGTAAGAATCTATTTTCTTCAATGCCTCCGTCTCTGGTGTTTAACTCACCTTTTCACACAAGCTAGACACAAATATTTGTGAAATGAAAGGATGAACTCATATTTTGGCAGAAAAGCCAAGCAAATGAAGAACTTATACTAAAATGGGATAACCTGTCCTTCAATAATATTGGTTGAGCACCTACTAAGTGAAAGTCCTATGTCAAGCTAAACAGATGCAGTCCTTGCTCTTTATGACCCTCACAGTCAAAATTCGAACAAATAGGTATCAGAGTCGTGATAAGTGATGTAGATACATAGAAAGCACCTGACAAGATGTTTCTCTGACTCACACGAAAACTTGGTGGCCACCAAAAAGCCAAATCACTTTTGAAAAGTTGAAAGACTGATATAGTTTAAATGTTCTGAGTGAGAGGAAAGGGAGAGGGTGGGAAGGGTAATGATAGGAGAGAAAGCAGAAATTGGATACCGGAGGGAAAGATTCAGGATTCAAGAGCAATGGAAGCTTTTCTGAGGATCCAGGGATTGTACTCAGGGGCCCTCGACCACTGAGCCATATGCCTAGCCCTATTTTGTATTTTATTTAGAGACAGGGTCTCACTGAGTTGCTTAGCGCTTCACTTTTGCTGAGGCTGGCTTTGAATTCATGATCCTCCTGTCTCAGCCTCCCAAAGCACTGGGATAATTGGCATGCACCGCCACACCTGGCTTTTCTAAGGTTTTAAGCAAGATCTGAGTATGGAAAGTTTTCATTTTTTAGGAAATCACTCTACTTAGAGAATAAAGACGATGAGAGGATCAAGAGTGAGTGGACTCACCAATCGGAAAGCTATTGAAGTCATCTAGATATGGGAGGCCATCAACTTGAACTATGAGGGCATGCTTAGGCAGGAAGAAGTGGACAGATCCAAGATGGATCTCAAATGATGCACAGGCTATGATAATAGGCTGATGGACGAACATTGGGTAACAGAAAGGGAGACTGACGAGCATAACTCTTAAGTTTGTGGCCTGAGGAACTTCATAAATGCTTTCATTTTCTGGGATTAAAGGTAGAATCATTTTTAAAAATTTAATAGAATGTATTGATTGTGCATATCAATGGGGTTCATTGTGATAATTCCATATAGTTCCATACCGATCAGATCTAAGCACCCTTTTTCACCCTCCCACTCCCAATCTCTGGTAATTGTTAGTTACTTTCATAGATGCTTTTTTTTTAAACTTCCACATATGAGAGAGAAATGTAGAACTTGTCTTTCTGTGTCTGATGTTTTTTCACTTGACAGTGTCCTCTTGTTCCATCCATTCTGCTGCAAATGGACAAGACTTCACTCTTCCTTGTGCACAGTAACACTTCAGTGTGTCTGTATACCTCACTGTCTTTACCCACTCACCTGTTGAAGGGCCCCTAGGCTGATTCTGTGTCTTAGCCATTGTGAATCGTGCCACTGGAAGAAGCAGGCCCATGAGGCATCTCTTTGGCACACCAACGTCATTTCCTTCAGCTCTGCATTCAGCAGTGGGGTGGCTGGATCATGTGGTAGATCCATTTTTAGTTTCTCAAGGAACCTCCACACTGTTCTCCATAATGGCTGCACTAATTTCCATTCCCACCACCAGCATCTAGAAATCCATTTTTCTCCACATTCTCATCAGTATTTATTACTATTATTTTTTTATAATAGTCACTCTAACTGGGGTGAGACGGTATCTCATTGTGGTTTTGATTTGCATTTCGCTGAATCATTTTTTTTTTTTTGAGGAATAGTATTGGTTAAGTTTCAGACACTATCAACTTGATATACTTGGAAGAGATCAAAAAGGAAATGTTGAATAGTTTGCTGACACCAGTGAGGTGACTTCCTGACTTGAGATTATTCCTTTGGCAATTATGAGGTGTGTATGACCTAATACACATCAATTCCAATATCCTGACTCCCAGAGGACTGGGGCTGATGCAAGAGAAGCCATGTGAGACTCGCTGGACCAGTCAAATCCCTTTTCTTAATCTGAATGGGGGGAAGAGAGATTTTTATACTTTGGCTTCAGAGCTGGGAGCCTATAAATTCAGAGTTGTTAATGAATATGTCCTCTGTATAGGGATCATGTTGGCTAGAAAGAATGAAGATGCTATACCAAGAGAAAGAGAAAGAAAACATCCCGAGACTACCAGGACTTCCTCTGCTCTGCCCCTGGTTTGGTTTCACAAGATAAGAGTCAGTATCCATTTTTAGTGACATTTTATCACTTATAATCATGACAGTACTAGTCATAGCGACAAGCAGTTGGATGGACAATCTAGAACTCAGAGAACAGGGGCGGAGGAGAGACAGAGACAAGAGACAGAGACAGGTCTTTTCCTATAGACCTGATGTAGATAAAGAATTTGACGCCATGGAATGAACCAGAGAACCAAAACAAAACAAAAAGGACTATGAAAATCTAAGCTCTAAGGAAACCTAAAGATCTGGGAGGGAAGGATGAACTCCCAAGATTGAGGGAAATGCTTCTCAAGTCCTTGGAGGCAAACCAGGAGAGTAGGGTGTCCCAGAAGCTGAGTGGCCAGCTCAGGAGAGGATAAGTACATTCAGGACTGAAGCAGCCAGTGGAATGGGCCACATCAAAGTCCCTGCCGTCTTTTCCACAAGTGATTTCAGTCAAGAAGTGGGGGACAGAAGCCAGCTGGACTGAATTTAGGAGTAAATGGAGGTGAGGAAGTAAAAACTGAATATGAAATTCACAATTCTTTTGTGACTCTTAGCTATAAAAGGGAGAAAATGGAAGGATGATGACTGTCACTCATGAAAGGATTTGGTTCTCTTGTTTGAGGAGGAAAGGGACTAAAACAGAATCATATTTAAAGATCTGTTAGGACACAAGGAAGAAGCAGCTAACCCTGCCTGTGTGAATAGAGGTTTCCCCAGGAGCATGATTTTGAGGTCTTGAATAGCGAGTAATAAACTTTTCCAACAGAGGAAAGCATTACATGCAAAAGAAGAACTGTAAGCAAAGACACAGCGGTGTGTTTGGAGGATCGTGAATAGCTCCGTGCAGGAAAACTTCAGCTCTGGACGTTACTACAGAGAAAGGAAAGCCCACACCAAACCTTTCTGTGCCTTTTATCTTTGTTCTCAATTCCATCTTTAAAATGATTCGGTTGGGCCAGATTATCTTTAAAGCCTATTCCAATACTCAGATCCATAGCTTAGTGACCTGTTTTGAATGTTTTATTAGATTAATGCTAACACTCTCCAAAATGAATAATCTAACAGAGGAGTTTCCTGAAACTCTTCTTTATAATGCATGGTGAGAGGCTTCCAAGATTAGAGGCTGAGCTCAAAGTGGCCCACTTAGGAAAAGATGACCATAAGATGTCTTTGCCTTAAAAGTCCATGTGCATTTTATTTCTTACTGTATTGGACATGATTTGTTGTTTCATTAGCATTTATTGGTGCCCCAGAAGATAGGCCAGTTTCTCCTTCTAGATTGAGGAATTTCCCGGTACCTGCAGGAACTTGGAGCAAGGGTCATGGTGCATGCCTGGCGCCCACTTCCTGTCCTTCAGGTCTCTTCACTGGCCCCTTCAAACTGCTGGTTTCACAAAGGCAGGATCTGAGCAACAGCTCTCTGCAGAAGTGAAATATGGCGGAACCTGGGCACAGTGAGAAAGAGGGCATTAAGAGGAGCTTCACTGAGTTAATGGGTCTTTGTAAAAGTCCTGGGCCTCAGGGAATCAAGTAATAGCATTAGGAGACTTAACAGCCCAGCTTCTCACATATCATATTATTCATATCCATTCAACTGCATGAATATTCTTTATAAAAAATTAAGAGATAGAAAACCACATAAAATTGCCCCCCCCCCAAAAAAAAAACCAACCCACACATTAATTGGATTCTTGGCAAAAGACTGAAAAAATGTCCCAGAACGGATGAAACAGCTATTTTTAGACAACTTAACTCTAAAATATATCAGTTCCTCTGTGAATGAGTTCATAGCACATGCCGCAAACTACTTTGGCTTGGTCCTTTTGGAAAAAAACAAAACCAAAACTTTAGTTTTCTTTTTTTATTATGTAATAAAATAAAATGAGCACTTTTCCAAGAGCTGTCTTGGACGCACTCCTCAACGGACAGCCCTTTTTTTCCAGCATCTATCTATGCGTTTGCCTTCCCATGAGCCCTTTGCTCTACTTTTTGTAACCTAAAGACACTGATAGAAATAGAAGTTCTTTTCGACCCTTCATTTAGTATTTTAGTTGTCCCCATTTTTAACCTGTGAGCTCACCCTCATGATTCATCAGATTTCCTATACTACAACCCTCTGCTATTTTTTTGTTAATGGAAAAAAAAAAGTGTTAGTTGAGGACTAACACTTAATATGGTATTGGAAAGCAAGAAGGATTAAGCGACTGGAAGTTACAGAATTCTGACTTTGTGATAAGAGATTGGCCAGTGATTAGAAGGCCTCACCTAGTTTGTCTTAAAATAGAATTAGTCCAGATGGTGCCAGGGGGATTTAAGGGGCTCCATGCTCCCAGAGCAAACACAATACCTGTCTTTTGGATGCTGTTAATCTCAGGGGCAAATGAGGGAAATGGGGCTTTCGGAGGCCCAACGACACATTCCCCAGTGATTATAGTGTTAAATACTGGTGACTTGAGATGACTGTTTATCAGATAGTAGAAATGTCCTCTAAATCATTAAAGGATTATAAAGTCTGCTTGAGAGTCCCTTGTCATTGAAATTAACAGGCATTTTAAAGTCACTTGTGCATATTTCTGAGACTTCATCCACTGAGGTTTTCAATAATCTTTGTTTCACAGATCTATTTATCTCTCTTTTTGGAAGAAAAGACAAGTTTTCTTCTAGAAAGCAAGGCATGTGTACAGATGTTTCCTTTGTGTGTCTTGCTTATTTTGCTTATAGAAACTCTCCTCTGCACATCCTGAACAAATTTTAGGGACTATTTGTAAGCAAGCGACCTTAGAGTTCTTACTTTTTTTTTAATGTGTCTTTATTGGCCTAAATTTGACAGCAAGGTTAAAGTAGATTCTTGGTAAATGTACTACTGTTAAGGACTAGGAAAAATCCAGAGGCCCTCTGTACGCACAAGATCTTGTCCCCGAAATTATTCTCTATAGAATTGTCTGATGGCAAAAATGAGCAATCCCAGGCTGTATCTTTAAATTTGAATCTGGTGAAGTGTACATCATTTGATTGAAATGTTTTTTTGTATATATATTAGTATAATTTCCTTTGCTTTAATGTGAATGAAGGTTCTCAGGTGTCAACGTGGAGTAGGGGTGAAGAACATGAGGGTTCTGGATTGTTCTGCATGGGATGGCCTGCCTGGTCCTCACTCTTGAAATGAGTGCAATTCCTTCACAGGACAGAAGCTTCCAAACTTTCACATACTGCTTCTGCAAATGGAGTATACATTGGAGGAATCTATGAACAGCTCCCATTTCTAGCGGCTTTTTCTCATTGGCATGCATCAACATGCACCCATGTGGACAAATTGAAATAGCTACCCTACCATAAAGAGGTAGTGGGGTCTGCATCTATTGCCCATTCTACATTCTTTCTTGACGCTGGTTACAGATCAAGACTTTTGACTTTCAAAACTAAATGTTGGAAAGACTTGGTATCACCTCCCAGAGTTTGTATGTAGTTTTCCTTTCTTGTGATTTTTTTTTTGATGGGTTTAGTATTGTGTAATACTGGTCTCATAGAATAAATCTCCTCTTCTTTTATTTTTTGCCAAAGTTTAGGAAGGATTGAAATTCTTTTTAAAATGTTTGGTAGAATTTCCAGTGAAGCCACTTTAACCTGAACTTTTCAATGTGGAAAAAATTTTTATTACTTCTTGAATAGAGAAAAATGAACTTTAGTTAGAGTTAGTGACTGCCTAGTGATGGCTAAGGATCACATGGCTTCTTTTTTTTTTTTTTTTGGCACCTGGGATTGAACCCAGAGTTACTCAACCACTAAGCCATATCCTTGACCCTTCTTTGAAAATGTATTTTATTTGTAGAGTGCTTGCCTCACATACACAAAGCCCTGGGTTCAATGCCCAGCACCCCCCAAAAATGTATTTTATTTAGATACAGGGTCTCCCTAAGTTGCTTAGGGCCTCACTAAGTTGCTGAAGCTGGTTTGAACTTGCAATCCTTCTGCCTCAGCCTCCCAAGCTGCTGGGATTACAAGCATGTGCCACTGCACCCGATTCACATGATTTCTTTGGGGAGTAATGAAAATGTTCTATAATTAGACTGTTGTGATGATTGCACAACTATGTGAATATACCAAAAAGACTTGAGTTGTTCACTTTAAATAGCTACCTTGCTTTTCTGGTCCATGCAATTGCTCTATGTAAATGCTCATCTGGTTTTGAACCTGCTTCTATCACTTTACTTATTTATTTCATGCACTATCTGTCATTCTTGTTTGAAGCAGAAAAGGTATGCAGAGCTTGTATTTACTAATCTTGATGACTCCTTACAAGGAGTCTTACTAAAATAGAATTTACAAGATGTTTTAAAATTTCTTTGAGATCATCTGAATTAAACATTTTCTTTATTAGGATGTCAGCAAGTTGTCAGAATAGGATGTTTCAGTGCCTTTTCTCCCAAAGACACCAATTTGAACAACTATCTATGCATGAAAAATACCTTCACAAGAGCTAGGGATATCAGGTGAGAGATCAGAGCTCTTGAGTGGAGCATAGACATAAAAGGCACATTGGAAAGGGGTAGGAAGGACATTGGACACTACCTGAGCCATTCCTCTCAAACCCCAGATAATGCACAGTGGAGAAAGACAACCAGCACTTGGGGGAAGGAGTTGGGATTGTGCATGTGACATTGCTTCAAATCCCAATACGAGATCTGGCTCTGTAAAATTCAGTGCTGACCAGAACCCAAAGCCTCAGACTTCAAGCTGGTACCTGAGGACTAAGCCTCCAGGCCCACCACAGTGCTAGTCCAGATCACAACCCCAAGCTCCAGTCCTGTTCAATCGGTTCAGTGCACAGATCTGTTCTATCATCAGCCAAAAACAGCAGCCTCTGACTCTAGGTTAGCCACAGTACTAATGGCCCCAGTAGCTGTGTCTTTGCACCTAACCCAGAGCCAAAGCAGGCCTCATAGA
This sequence comes from Marmota monax, assembly GCF_021218885.2. Taxonomy (NCBI): domain Eukaryota; kingdom Metazoa; phylum Chordata; class Mammalia; order Rodentia; family Sciuridae; genus Marmota; species Marmota monax. The sequence continues at coordinate 11,954,680 of NW_026693024.1, forward strand.
CTCAGGTTCAGGCCCTCCCAAAGACCAGATCATATCAGTAGACCCCAGCACCAGACTGGCTCCATGGTCCCAGGTTTCATAGCTGCCTCAGTACCAGGCTGGACCCTGCAGCATTACCCATCAGTTTCAGAATCCAGGTTAGACCCTATGCATGTTCACTCCAGACCCACCCCAGCACTAGACAGTCCCAGGTTCTAGATCAACCCAGAGCCAGGTTGGCCACATAGCCCCAGGCTTCAGGCCTACTCCAGAACCAGGATGATACTCCTGGCCCCACTACCAAGCAGCACCCATGTATACAACAGGCTCCAGAGGCCTGCCCACTGACAGGCCAGCCTAAGCTCCACGTCAGCCCTGTGACCCCAGGTTCTAGTGGGCTCAGGGTCCAAGACTACTCAGCATAACCAGGGCTACAGACTATCCCAAACCCAGGATCCAGGCCAGTCCCTATAGATCTAGGACCACAGCATATACATATGGACTCAGGGTCCAGACCTACTTCAGTTCCAGGCCAGTCTCTACAAACTCAGGTCTAGTGGATCCCAGCCCATCCCAGCACCCAACCAACCCCTAGACACTCAGGACCAAGGCCTATCCAGCACCAGATAAGCCCCTATGGACTCAAACATCAGGTCAGCCTCATGTGGACACAGGCTCCATTTGTGCAGACCTAGGCTCCACGCCCACTCCCACAGACCCAATCAATAGGTCTGTTCCTGTGGATCCAGGTTTCAGGCCCAACTCATGGATCCAGGCACCAGGCCAGGCACCAACAGCAAACCTGACCATGGACCATGTGTGATGGCCTGCCAAGAATCTCCAAAGAGACTGACTAATGGAAAGTTTTCATAGGCAAAGCCAGTCTGCAAAGAATGGAATCAATTCCTGCTTATTCAAACATACATACACCAATGCTCAACCACAAGGACCAAGAGGAGTCAGGGAAACATCCCTACCAAAGGAACAAATTAACGCACCAGTTACCAACCTTAAGAAAATAGAGATCCATGGCCCTTCTTAGAAAGAATTTGAAATAATAGCTTTAAGGAAGAGCTTAGCACACTTCAACAAACTATAGGTAAACAATTGGACAATATCTAAAAAATAAAAAAATGATGAAAGTGAAAACTCTAATAGAGATTTAAAATTTTTTTAAAGTCTAAGAGGGTCTGGGGATGTAACTCAGTGGCAGAACACATGATAAGCATGAGCTAGGCTCTGGGTTTGATTCCTAGCATTCACGCATGCACGTGCCCACACAAGTCAAACAGAAATTGACTTTATTTAAATTTAAATGAAAATTTTAGAAAAATGCAATGGAGAGTGTCAGTAGGAAAAATGATTAAGCAGAAAGAATTTGTGAACTAAAAATACAGATTATGTAAAAATACTGTCAGAGGAGAAAAGCAACCCCCCAAAAAACCCCCACAAAAATGGAAAGAAGAAAACTTAGGAAATTTATAAGAGCACCCAAAGAGCAAATATTTGAGTTATAGAAGTTTAAGAAGTAGAAGAGTCAAAGATGTGGAAACCTTGAAGAAATAATTACAGAAAACTTTCTAAATCCGAGGAAAGGTATAAATATCTATCCAGGTACAGGAAGGTCAAAGGTCTGTAATCATATTTTATCCAAATAAGGCCATATTAAGACATTATAATCAAAATGTGAAAAATCAAAGAAGGGATCCCAATAACAGCAAGATAAAAGAAGTGCATCCTATATTAGAGAGTTTTAGTAAGGCTACAGGCAGATTTCTCAGCCAAAACCTTACAAGCCACGAAAGACTGGAATGATATATTCAAAATGTTGAAGGCAAAAAACCCTCCAAACAACAAAAACTCCCAATCAAGAATCCTGTACCCAGCCAAGCTGTCCCTCAGAAATGAAGGAAAAATACTTTCCAAGACAACAAAAGCTGAAGAGTTCATCACCATAAGATGTGTCTTCAAAGAAATGCTAAAGCGAGTCAAAAGGAAAGAATGTTAAATAGTGACATAAAAATGTACAACAGTATAAAACTCACTAGTAAAAGTAAGACCACAGCCGGGCGGGCGTGGTGATGCATGCCTGTAATCCCAGCACCTCAGAAGGCTGAGATGGGACAATCTCAAGTTCAAAGCCAGCCTTAGCAATGGGGAGGCGCTAAGCAAGTCCGTGAGACCCTGTCTCTAAATAAAATACAAAATAGGGCTGGGGATGTGGCGCAGTGGTTGAATGGCCCTGAGTTCAATCCCTGGAACCCCAAAAAAGAAAAGAACTAAAAAGTAAGACCACAGTTAAACTCAGAATACTCTAAAACTGTAATGATGTGCGAATCACATGTCTTTAGTATAAAGGTTAAGACAAAACAATTAGAAGTAATAAGAGCTATAACAATTTGTTAAGGGATATGCAACATATAAAGATATAAATGGTGTCATCCAAGACATCAATTGTGGGGGTGGTGGAATAAAAGTGTCATGTTTTATGTGCTCTAAGATAAGTTGTTATCTGCTTAAAGCATCCCATTATAACTATGTTTTATGTAAGTCTCATGTTACTTACAAAAGAAAGATTTATGCAGATAACAAAAGATTAAAAAAAAAATTAGGACTCTCTTACCTGTATCCTGCGCAGGTGGTGGAAATGGAGTTCCCCTTGGTGGAATGGCCTGGCTGAGAAATAAAAGTTAGGAAAAGTAAAATGATGGAAAAACAATTGAACACTGAAAATAATCTCAAAATCCCAGGCAAGCAGATCATATGGATCAAGCTTCTACACTATGGCAAAATGGAGCCCAGGCCTGCTTTATTTATATCAGGAAACATCAAAGGCTTTGCATAGACTGTTCTTCATCAAAATAGGTTAAAGGTGGGCTGTTCAGTTGCCAACGGGTTACGCCCATCTCTGGAGCTACTATGAGATATCTTCCTAGTAGAGCAGAGATAAAGATCATGTGCATCAGGCAATCTATTGCTGGGGGAGAGCCCTGGATAGTTTGCAATGCCCCCTGGCTACCGTGCAGAGAGAAGATCCTCATGTAATTCACAGGTGGCTTCCTGCAGGAAACAAGCAGAGCACTAGATAAAATCATCTAATCACCAAAGAAGAGAGCAGGTGAGGAAGAGAGAAACAAAAGATTTGAGAACAACCAGAAACACAATTAACAAAATGGGAGTAGTAAGTGGGACCTATCCATAATTACTGTGAATGTTAATTGATTAAATTTTCTAATCAAAACACATGGTGAGGTTAAGTAGATTAAAAAAAAAAAGACCAAAGTATATCCTGACCATAAGAGAATCACTTCACCTTTAAGATATATGTAGACTGAAAGTAAAAGGATAGAAAAAATATCTGTGCTAATGAAACCAAAACATAGCAGAAGTAACGATATTTAGATATAAAATAGGTTTTAGGTGAAGAACACGGTTTGTGCCCTTTGTTATGTTTGGCCAATAGAAATATAATGCAAGCCACATATATATTTTTAAGTATTCTGGCAGCTACACTAGAAATATAAAAAGAAACAAGTAAAATTAACTTTAGTAATCTATTTTATTTAATCCAATATTGCCCACATAGGAATGTGCCCACATATTCATATGGAAATTATCAAGACACTTTTAATTATATTTTTACACTAAATTGCTGGAATCTAGTATGCACTTATATCTATAACTCATTTCAATTCAGAGCAGTGACCTTTCTAATGCTCAATAGCTACCTAATACTGGTGATATCTCTGTTGCATGTGCAGATTTAGAGTTTTCATAAAACAATAACAAATTTAATCACTACTACCACCACTTTAGATCTTTTTGTTTTTATAATTTTGTTAAATAATTAAGACAAAAAGAGCGAAATTTAGACAGCCACAATAGGTGTGTTTTGCTCTGTGTTATATGTATAATTATAATTAGATTAGTATATATGGAGAACTCACCTTGGCTTCTCTTTCTGGATTAAGGGAAAAAATGTGAAAAGATTAGGTGTCCACATTTACGATAGAAATAAGACCACTTATATTTTCAATTTTGAAACACTGGCTTATGAAAAAAATCAAAATGTTAGTTTCTCCCAAGTGACATGGAATGGGGCTGTATAAGATTTGAAATGGTCACTACATTCATTACTTAATAAAGAACTTTAAATTTATTTTCTACCCCAAAACATCTTGAGGTGCTGGAAATGGTTAGAAGGGAGTAAAATACAATAGAGTTTGGTGGTTTTATATGAAATTAATTTCAGTTCAGGCTCACTCTCTAATCCCTCTAGACAAAGAAAATTTGATTCTGCAGAGGGCTCTAACAATGATCTTGGTAGACTGTTTACAGTCTGATGCCCCAGGTACCTTAGGAAGCCAGGTAGACCTGTTGGGATGTGGGAACTAACAAACCTTGCTACTTCTGGAGGAAGTGATCATTTCCAAAGTGCATTGTTCTGGTATTAGATCCCTTGTTTTCTAAAGCAGGGGACCACCTTCTTGCTAGACCTGAAAAATCACACTATTTACAAAACTGCTTATTTATACAGTTTAGAAACATCGATAGTTCCTCAACCTCCTGATTTTGTGGCCAGTCTTTGGATGTGCTGATTTGTCACATCTTTTGAAACTCGGTTGTTCATTGATATTGGTTTTACCCAGTAATTCCCAATCATGTCATAGTTAAGCAAAACAATAGCAGTAATCACCTCCGCATATAGATCTTCCTCTTGGGAATCTCAAAATGGTTTCCAGATTGGTGGGGGTGTGTTTTCAAAACCTCCCTGTGAAGAAAGAAGGGGAGGGGATCCATTTCCAACCAAGGTGGGAGGGATGAAGTGGGCAGGATGAAGTCATCGGGTGCCCTCAAACTTCCATTCTGACTGTGTTTTCCCACAAGCTGAAGCAGCCCTGTTTGCCAGGGGCTGCTCTTGGGATGGCAGAGAGCAGCACATTGTCATCACAGCTGGCTGTGATGGATTCCAGGGTTTAGAAATTGTTCTTGACATGGTGGGAAGCATTTTTAATGTCTTGTCACCAGAAATGCTTCATTTCCTGGCAAACAGTACTGCCCCACCCCCAGCTCCTGCTATCTAATTTTATGGTTTGTTTTTTTCCTATGACACTTGCTATGGTTTGGAGGACGAGTGTCCCCCAGAGGCCGATGTTTCAAAGGCTTGGTCCCTAGCTACTGGGGGGTGGTGCTATTGAGAGGTGTCAGAACCCCCAGGAGGAGGGGCCTAGTGAGAGAGGAGGAGACCAGGTCCTGGCCCTTGAAGGGGTTTATGGGACCCTGACCTCTTCTTTGCTTCCTGGCCTCGATGTGAGCAGTTTGCTGGGCTACATGCTGCCTGCAATTGCCATCTGGCACCCCCACCAGAAGCCCAAAAGCAATGAGACAACCTGATTGTGGCCTAGAACCTGGGACCTGCAAACCTATGAGACAAAATAGATCTTTTCTCTTTAAAAATGAATTATCTCAGGTGTTTCATTATAGCGACAGACCTCAGACTAACCCAACACTTACCAGCACATAGCACGCTATGTATCTGTGAATCTTCTGTCTGTAAACAATAGCATGTTTCCTACATGAACCACAGCTTGTTTTATTCACAGGTGTGTTTTTAGTTCCAAGAGCTTAATCGGAGCTCAGTTGACATTTATTGAAGGAAAGAATAAATTTACATACCAGAAGCATACCTTCTTTCAAATAGGTAAGTGGAGTTGGAGAAATCTAGATGAAAGTTGCAGTGCCATAGGTTACTAACTGCAAGAGCTTACGTAAGTTGCTCAACCTCTCAGGTTTTCAGGTCTCTTGAAAGTGAACTAGACCAATAATGTGCACCTTATAGGCTGAGGATTAGATGATATCAAATGTTCAGTCAAGCATAGGACCTGACTTACACTAAGCAATCAAAAAAAGGTATTTGAGGGCCTAGGATATAGCTCAGTGGTAGACAGTTGCCTAGCATGTGCAAGGCCCTGGGTTCCATCCTCAGCATCTCTCTCACACACACACACACACACACACACACAAATTACTTGAAAATATGCTTTACTACTCCAGTGCTTCCTTACCTGGATAGTTGTAAGTTGCTTTTTAACCATAGAGGGTTAGCTGTCACTGAGACCTGGGCATGGGCATGGGTAAGAGCTTTGAGGGGCACTGGGCACATGCTTAGCAAGCTTGCCGCAAATCTAAACACAGCCTTAGAGAATACCTTGCTGAGCACATAAGGGTCACAGGCCTGCTTCTGATCATAGCTCAAAGGGGACAGTTTCTGAGAAAGGAGGGCATTTCAAGATACCCCACAACATGTGACCTTCAGCAAACATAAGGGAAGAACATGGGTGCAGCCCCCTCGAGCTGGGAGTTGTCTAATTGGCAGTGCCCAATGATGCTTTTTGCTTATTTGGATGGAGTGGGAAGTTGGAGGGGGTGGTTGCATTCCTAGACCACTGATTACCAGCTCTTTCCCACCCTGAGTGTTGAAGTAGCAGATTTGGAGTGGAAACAGCTGACTAACCCAGCCCAGCCCAGCCCTGGACTTCTGAAAAAGAGATGCCAGATGATTCTCACTTCTCCTCTCACTTATTCCGGAGGAAGCATACTTCTGACAGCCAGTGAACGCTCAGTGTAGAATCTTATCAGCTTCTTGGAGTACAGAATATTCTAGCAATTGCTTTAAGCAAATGGCATTTTAAAAATGCAATATTAAAGGAATGCACATTCCACACACCTTGAGGAGCAAGGATCTTAGAGTGCTTTAGGAGAGTTAATGATATAATGCTGTGAAATAGACAAAGATATGGACACTTAAGTTGTTTGCTCTTTTAGACGTGTGAGACGTTGCTGTCCTTACTAATACTCTGGCTATATTTTTCAGATTGAAGAAAGGGGGTAAAAAGATTTCAGAGGCAAGGCACACAAACAAAGATTTCTATTCAAACATGTGTGCAGCATGCACACACCTGCTCACACGAACATACACATGTGTGCACAAATAACTGGCTTTGCAAGGATCTTATGACCTGACTTCTCCTCTCTGGACTCCTGGATGAGGTGGGGGGTCTTATGGAAGTCCTGACCCCACAGACTGCTTCCCCAGCTCTGACCTTTGCTGACACTTCCCTCTGGAATTCTAGGAATGTCCTCCCTCCCCTTCTCTGTTCTCCCACCTGGCCAAATTCTGCTCAATCTGGGCTCCAATCCTAGTGCCCAGGGAACCCCAAAGCATATCACAGTGACCTAGCTTCTACTTTCTCCAAACTTCTGGAATGAGTCGATGCTACCCAGCTTTTATAATTAGTGGTTTGTTGTCGTAACTGAAGGGTGGGGTAAACCAATGCCCCTCACTCCACTCTACTCTCTGGCCCCACCTCCAGTGAGGCTGGGAACCTGGTGCCTCCGGCAGGGAAAGGTTATACATGTTTGTACCCCTCGTCCTCCAACAGAAAGAAAGTCTCTGAGATGTCTCCCTAGGAAAGTGATGAACTCAACAGACCGAAAAGCAACCTTCCAAAGCTTCCATGGAGTCTTGTGTGCCCTCTGTGGGGAGTTCATAACCCACTTGAATCAAATGTATGAAATATGATATGTCAAGAGCTATGTAATGTTTTGGACAACTAATAATAAATAAATAAATAAAATAAAAGTTCTCACTGACTACAACTTTCTTAACCAGGAGTCTGGGGGGCGGGGTCCAGAGAACAGCCTGGAATCCCCAAAAGGGGAAGCAGACTTGGGGTTGGGGTGGAAGGACAGGGAGAGACACTGGCATCTTTCATTATGTGAATATAAAGCATGAATTCTTTATATTAGAATCCTTAGCATAGCAGGATTATGCTGTATTAAGATATTTATTTAGGTGGGCACCGTGATGCATGCCTGTAATCCCAGAGACTCAGGAGGCTGAGGCAGAAAGATTCCAAGTTCAAAGTCAGCCTCAGCAATATAGCAAGGCCCCAAACAACTTAGTGAGAATCTGTCTCAAAATTTAAAAATAAAATAAAATAAAAAGGGCTGGGGATGTGGCTCAGTGGTTAAGCTCCACCGGGTTCAGATTCAGTCTCTATCAAATTAACAACAAAAACAACAACAACAAAGACTTATTCTTTGATATTGAAATACACCACCCAATTTCAAAACCTGATACTTGTTTTCTGGAAGGTGTGTGTGTGTTAGTGTGTGTGTGTATACATTTGATTCCACCGTTGTTTGTGGGATGATGAGCTTATGCTGGTAGGTAGACCCCCAAGGAGAATGCACTTCAAAGTCCTTCCTGATCCCATTTAGGCCAAAAGTCTATTGAGCCTGTACTCAGTGCCAAGTAACATTCTTGTAAATGAATCTGTTTCTACCCTCCAGGAGGCCAGAGCTCCCCCAAGGCAATAGAACTTGCTAGAGGCCAAGACCTGGGGATGCATAGTGTGGTGGTGGTGGGGATGCTGATCATTCCAATGGAGATGAATAACACAATTACAACATCCATGTGAAGGTTAATTATAGAACAAAAATCTCTCTCCTGCCTGTAGTATCAACAATTTCCTGTAACTATCTCATTGAGAAATCAAATCTCATGAGGTTTTATTTATTTTTGTTCTCTCCTGACCACTGTTTTTTTTTACAGTGGTGATTGTCAAACTTTGCAGAAGATCACGTAGTTCCACAGAGATACAAAGAGAAGACTGAGTTCATAGAGGCTGCTGGGGAGAGGCTGCTGGGGAGAGATGTGGCTAAGTACGGGCGCCATGCTGCTTTGGCTCATACGTTACCATTGGGATGTCCAGTCCCAGCCCAGGTCACTGGTGTCCCAAACAAAGACTTGAATGCACTCTGTTACCAGAAGTAACAGAGTGAAGATTTATTGAAGAAGAAGATAGTTTGGGCCAAGCTCGAGAGAGAGAGAGAGAGAGAGAGAGAGAGAGAGAGAGAGAGAGCTCCTGATGTCTGGAAATTAGGCTTTTATATCCTAAACTGTGGGTCTTTCTCTTCCCTATGTGGCTCTGATTGAAGACCTTACCCCATTTTCTCCCACTGGTTATTTTATGATACCTGATTAGAATATTTTTAAATCCCCCCTACTACCACCACCATTACTTTAGAAAACCTAATTAGATTACTTCCCATTTTACCCCCATTGGTCATTTTAAAATTTGAAACTGTGGTGGGAATTGTCATGGTGATAAGTCCCTGGGGGTGAGAGTTATCATGGTAATGGGACTTATCCTAAACAGGGACAGGACTCTGACTGGTTTCCTAGTCTTGTCCTTCACCAGCTTCTTTCTAATACCCAGCTCTGCCATCTTGGTGTCCCTGAACTCCTACCTAACAATTATAGGGACCCCAAAACCTTCTCTTTCTCCCTGTGGAGAATTGGTATAAGTCAGAAAGACAAATTAACAAGAGAAAAAGTGTATAAATTAATTATGTGCATGGGCGTCACGGGAAAGTGAGCACCCAGCAGCCCCATGAGATTCAGAAGCAAATACCCTTTGTTTTAGGGGAGAGGGAAGGGAGGGACTAGATCATGAGGAGGAAGAATAAGTGATTACTAAGAGAATGAATGGGCCTAAGGAACAGTTAGTGGCCTGGGACACAGTTCCTCAGGGATCTGAGTATGAAACTTGATTTTCAGTATCCTGCTCTGTGAGAAGAGTGCACTTTTCCTTGGTTAACGAAATTTCAGTGGGAGGAGCTGAGGCCATTGTGGATGGGTCTGGTCTTTAGATAGATAAGGGACCTTCAGGGGAAGCTCTCCTTCACCCCCACCCACCAGTGCTCTCAGTTTGAGGTCCAGTGGGTCATGTTTGGGGTGTATTTTCTCAACCCCGCCTACCTGGGTGTGGTGGTATATGTCTGTAATCCTAGAAGCTGGGGAGGCTGAGGCAGGAGGATTGCAAGCTCAAAGCCAGCCTCTGCAACTTATCGAGGCCCTAAACAACTTAGGGAAAGCTTGTCTCAAAATAAAAAATAAAAAGGGCTGGGGGTGTGGCTCAGTGGTTGAGTGCCCCTGGGTTCAATCCCTGGTACAAAAAGAAAAAAGAAGAAAAAACTTGCAGCTTCTTTCTTTCTTACCTAAGTCAGGAGTGTCCCTTCTTGGCTTGGAATGGACTTGTGAGATGTTGTTCTTGAGAGATGTTGATCTCAATCACTTATTTGACAAATGTTGAATGCCAAGAGTTTCCTAAATAAACTCTGTTAGGTGTGGGAGATGGAGTGATGAAGGAAACATCATGAATAAACTTTCTGGGCCTGGTTGTAGGATCTTTGTAGAGTCCAACTAGCTTGAATGGTTCTTTGTAACCCCCAGAAGATATTCAATAGAATTAACTGACCTGGATTGAATAATGAAGGCATGCTTTATTTTTTTCCATGCAGAGTTTGAATCAAAACAGTAAATGACCTTTCTAAATAACTAAGGTTGCATGTGGAAAGAAGAGGAAAACATTTAGTTCTTATTATAAATATCAGGTGATTGTTTTCTGCATCAAATTTAGAATTCCGCTCTTACCAAACACCCCAGCCCCCAAAGCAGACAGCAGTTGTAAACATCTCTTCTTCCTGTTTAGAGACAGTGCTGAATTCCAGAGGCTGCTCTGGGAAATACCAGCTCTCCTCTCCCTCTGGTGGGGTGGAAGCTAAGCTGTGTGTGCCTTTAGCCCCTGGTGAGGCCTGGTGCTGGCCCAGCAGTTAGCTCAGCCACAAACCACAAGGCCAGGGGTTGAGAACAGACAGACAGACTCAAAGCAGAGGGAACACAGTTGCTCAGTGGTCCGGAATCTCCATCCTAGAAGCCAACGGGTGGTCAACCACATCACTTTGGTACGGACCTTGTTCTCTGGTACAGATTTTATTACTTGTACACTGTGTCTTTTTCTTTTTCTAACCAGTCTCCTCCTTCCCACCAATGTGGATTATGCTAAAAGATGACAAATGGTGCATAAAGCTGATCTTTTCCTATGGTTTAAGGAAACCATGCAGTGGAGGCTCTTGATGACTTAAAAGAAAAGCAAGTGACATCAGTGACTTCCTTCCTAATAGCCATTCGATTTTAAAGGAGCACTCAGGTTTTATTTATAAAAACACATGGATGATTATGGAACCAATGAGATCTACATTTCCAAGGGATTTTGTTTAGACTCAATTAAAATTTTCAGCCCTAGAGGTTTTGCTCCTATTTGAAGGGCAGATGTGCATTTTAAGGCATCAAGGGATGACGATTTCTCTTCTCGGCAAAAGAGGCAGCCTGAGGAGGGGTAGGTTTCCTCTCCTAAATTAGCAGTAGGTCATAGGCTTCTGTGGGGGTAGCGGGAGGGATTCCATGACATCGGGTGACCAGAAAGATGGAGCAATCACAGCCCATGAATCACACGAAAGCAGGGAAGAAATCCAACAGTTCTCCAGAGTCTAGTGGTGGCTGTTAACAGCCGTGCTGGGGAACCATGTGCCTCTGTTTGCATGACTAAATAATAAAGGACTGTCTTTGATGGGTTACTTACATTGCGTGGCCAGCCATTATTAGGGCCCTGTTAACTGATCACAGGTTTGACTGACGGGAGCAGCCTTGTGATTTACAGGGATCTAGTCCATGGGTGTCCGGGAAGGACCTCAGCACGCTGCTTTTCACTGATCCTCTTAATAACAATGAAAACTGCAATGGATGAATGATTCTGCCCTCCTCCCCACTTCCCAAATTCACATATTGAACCTCTAATCACCAAGATGATGATATTTGGAGGTGGGACCTAGGTGAGGTCATGGGGGTGGAGCCCTCATGGTTGGATTAGTGCTCTTGTTTTCACTGGGGACACAGAGAACAAACCAGGAAGTGAGTCCTCACCAGTAGCCAAATCTGCCACTACCTTGATCTAAGACTCCACGGGCTCCAAAATTGTGATAAATAAATGCTGTTTAAACTACCCAGTCTGTGGTTATTTTGTTATAGCAGCCTGAGCTAACTAGATCTGTCAAAAACAAAACTATTCAGACCCAATCCTTTAAAACACAGAATCCTCTCTGCCATGAAGTTCAATATGGAGGATCAGAGACTCCAAACTATTTCTCCATTTGGACAAACAAGCATCGTGTCCCTAACATAAGACATTGAAGTTCTGACCCCCTGTGCCTGGGAACATGACCTTATTTGGAAGTAGGATCTTTTCAGATGATGGAGTTAAGATCATAGAGACACACATGTTCAGAGAGAAGAGACTGTGAAGATAAGGGAGAACGCCATTTGGCAGCTGCTAGAAGCCAGGAGAGAGGAATGGAACAAATTCTCCCTCACAGCCCTCAGAAGGAACTAACCCTGCCCATACCTTGATTTTGGACGTTCAGTCTCCAGGCCTGTAACGCAACACATCTCTGTTGTTTAAACCACTCAGTGTGTGGCACTTCACTGTGGCAACTCTAGAAGACGAACACACCCTCCTCCACTGGACTCAATCACCCCTAGACAAAGGCGTGGGCTGCTCAGGCTGTGACCTCTGGCCCTGGAGGCACACCCTCAATAGAAATTTGTGGAAGTCTGAGGATTGACATGTGATCCAGTGCTCCTCAGACTTCAGTCGGGGGGCAGAAGTCACAGTGGGTAGAAAACTGGGGAGGCAGGAATTAGGAACATACCAGAATTTTGCTGAAGCATTATTTCCTCCCCGTCTACTCCCCACCCCAGATCATGTTGTCTCCTTCTCCTCTGGGTTAGGGAAGCCCCAGCGAAGCTCCGAGACCCAAGAAGGCCACTTGTGTGTAAAGTCATCTGCTAATGGGATGATTGAGAACACCATGTCCTCACCCTGAGTCACACCGCTCCCTACCCTGGGGTTTAGCTACCCCACAATTTCATAGGGAACGCTTGTTTCTTATTATCTAAAGGTTAACTTGAAATTCATTTCTGATGAAAAAAGTATGAAAACTATGGAAAGCTGAGTTGGGGTAAATGCTTCACCTTAGGTTAGTTTCCAATTCCAGAAATTCTGCAAACTATAAATCTGGAGTGATGGATTTATGTGGTTCCCTGACCAATAAGGATATTTGTAATAATAATAATAATAATAATAATAATAATAATAATAAAATAGAGGAAAAGATAGCACAGCCTCAGAATTTTTCCCTTTACTCAGCTGAAAATCAAACCAGACAGGCAATTACTAAGGTTTTGCCATAATACATAATATGCGTACGCCACATTTGTGGCACATTACATATTACATGGTTATTATTCTGCATTTTTCATCCAATCATCTTATTAGTTCTGGTATTTTTATGTGGTGAAGGACTACAAGCAAAGTCAAGTGAGAAAGGCATTGGTAGAGAAATAAAGAACAGATCCAATAAAGTTGAATCTAACAAGGTGTGACCACCACTATATAGGGGACCACAGAGGGGCGTGTTGACAATGAATTCTTAAGGACTGGAAAAGTACTAAGAGAAGACCATGAGATGCACCATCCTCCTTAGCAGGTTTACTGCCTGACTCCTTCTGTATCACACCACAATTAGACCTCGTTGCTTTTAAACATCATGATTCGACAGATTTGCAAGTGCTTTTGTAATGCTCTTTGTACTTAACTATGACAAATAATCATAAGAGCAGAGTAAGTACCATATTAAAATAGAATCCACTCTATTTCTAAATATATTGGGGGGGGGGCCCTGGGGAACATCATTGTATATTCTGACCTATTATTAGCAGAAAAGGAAACAACTCTATTAATAACTTGGATCTGGTGTGAGAGCCCATTCAACTGATGTTCTGAGTCACTCGTTGCTTTTGGTGTTTGGAGTCATTTGCTTGGAACTAAGTGGAATATCCTATTTTGGGTATGCCAGCAAAGACACGATGGATTATACTAAATCAGACTACTGGTCAGATTTTTTTCTTTTCCTTAGCAGTCAGTCTTTTTCCTGTTCATTCCTTTTCTCTTCTTTCTTTAATGCCCTCCTCTGTCTTTTCATGGGAGCTCATGTTTTGGTTCGTTTATTTATTCATTTCTTCCTGCCATGTCTCCTTTTTCTCTTTTGGAGAAAATGTAAAAGATCACCACTGAGGAGTCTGAATTTTCCAGCCTGAAATTGAGTTCTGCTGCTTAGTCAAGCAGCTCTCAGTGAACATCATATCCTAAAGAGCAGAAGTTTTAGAAAGAAAGTTGGTGGCTTTTTTTCCCCCAGTGAGATGGACAACCACATAATGTATATTAAAACTGAAGGGTCCAAGTACCATTTTATAGTAGCACAGTAACTTATATGTAAGTTATCATTTATCATAATTACATATTAGACCATATATTCTGACTTTGAGAACTAAAAACCGGCCTGCGTATGTTATGAGCAATTATGTTCTGACCGATCCAAGATCTGTAAATGAGAAAGCAATCTGTTGAAATATGTAACTTTTCTGTAATCACTAGGTATTATAGGCTAGTTAAAGTTGGGATATAGGGCCAATTATATCTGCACTGTAGTTTATACAGTGAAGCTCCAAAGGTCATACTGAACTAAGCCATCAGAGTAAAAGGACAATCAAAATCAAGTACATAACTGACTGTTGGAATAGACTCCTCTTGGGAGTGTCCTAGGGTCCAGCTAATCCTCCCATGGGGGACCCTGCGGATTGACTACTGATTTTGGCCCGTCTGTAATATTCTAAAGGCAGTGGCCATGTTTCCTACTTCTTGGTGTCCTCTACAGGGCCAAGTGGCCAAGCAGGGTGCCCTGCAATAGCAGATGGTCAGGAAATAGTTGCTGGATTGGAAAAATAAAGAAAAACCAATTCAAAGGAGTCGTGTTAGGGGTGGAGGGGTGTCAATCTTTGCTTTACAGTTCTGGAATGTGGCAGTTACAGAGCCTTGGTTGTGTTTCCAGCAGGCCAAGGTTTATTTCAAGAATGCATACTCCTGAAGCTACGAAATGCCACTGAGAATTCCTGGTAACCTGAGAGGAGCTGAGTTGAGAGCCTGAGCACTTGATTGTGGTACTTCATTTTCTTATCACTTACTGTAAACACTGAAGAAATCCCTGGCTCTGTGTTGTCTTAGCAAACAGAGCTTATGTACACACCGTGTCATGGGAGGTTAACAAAACCAACTCAAATCAGTGGCTGCTACGATGGGTGAGACGCATGTGGTTGACCAGAATGGGTCTTAGGAAGTCACTTTCCTTTTGCCATAAACAAGTGCATTCTTGGGCGTGAAGCAATGTATGGCTAAAAGCCATCAACTGGAGGATTCCACCATCTCTTCCATGGTGCAAGGCACTGTGTTGGAATCTCTTGGCCTGAATTCTTGAACCTCAAGGAATGGCCGGAGCATTGGACGCCAGGTCGTTAGGAGATCCTGCTGTGTGTAGGCCTCCAAGGAAGGAGGGAGGGAGGGAGAGAGAGAGAGAGAGAGAGAGAGAGAGAGAGAGGTCCAATTCAGGTAGGGGGCTCAATTCTGATCACATCAGAACCAATGTGACCCCTCCAGGTCAGAGACCTGTTTGAATACTTATCTCTTTGGGCTATTTGGATACTTATAGGTGATAACAAAACCCAATACAGCCTACTTGAATATTAAAGAATATGGAATTTAGAGGCAGCCAGACCTGTCTAAAAATTCTGGTCCTAATGTATATTATGTGATCTTGAGCAAGATACTTAAATTTTTTTTTTGTTTTTTGTTTTGATACCTGGGATTGAACCCAGGGGTGCTTAGCCTCTGAGCTATATCCCCAGATGTTTTTTATGTTTTATTGAATCAAGGTCTCACTAAGTTGCTTAGGACCTTGCTAAATTGCTGAGGCTGGCTTTGAACTTACGATCCTCCTGCCTCAGCCTCCTGAGTTGCTGGGATTACAGGTATACACCTCCTCTCCCAGCCATTACTTAAATTCTTTAAGCATTGGTTTCCTCATCTATAAATTGGACACTATATGTATCTTGTGCATTGCTTCTGTTTTAGAGTAAATGAGATTCTGGAAAAAAATTCTTATCATAATTCATAACATTCAGCAAATACCAAATAAAAGATAACTCTTCCCCCATCTCCTCTTATTTTTTACTCTCATTCCTATTCTGTCTCTGTAACTAGGGTAATTCCTCTAGCATTCTGCATGGAACCAGGTGTGATTAAGACACTAATGAGGCTTCCTCTGGGCTGTGTGTGTGCATGCACACACACACACACGCACACACACACACGCATGTATGTAGGTAAAGGAAGGAAAATGGTTTGAGGTAGAGGGGGAAATGGTGTAGACTTTTAAAGTCAGCAATATCACCTCATACAACACAGCACCTGAATTGCCCCTCCTCACTGTCATTCCCCCACCCCTCCAGCTGACACTCCTTGAGAATGGAGTTCACGATGCTTTGTGTGTGTGACTGTGGTCTCTGTGGTCTTCTCAAGTTCTCTGTCCTGGAGTTTGTGTGTGTATTTGGTGGGTGGGGGGGCTTGTCGGTTCTCATTGCTCTGAACAAAATACCTGACAAGAGCAACTGAGAGACAGGATATATTGGGGCTTATGGTTTAGAAGTCTTCAGCATGTGGAGGAAAGTTTTCAGTTCATGGGAAGGACAGAGAGTCCGTGAACAGCAACAAGATATAGTCTCCAAGACACCCCCTCCCCCACAGTGACCTACTTCCTCCAACCATGCCCACCTGCCTAGAGTTACCATCCAGTAGTCCATCCAAATTATTAATCCATCAAATGGATTAACCCACTGATGAGATTACAGCTCTTATTATTCAATCTTTTCGCCTGTGAACATTGCTGCCTTGCCTAACACATAAACTTTTCAGGGGACATTAAAGACCCAAACTATAACAGGGGATATGCAGAAAGAGAGAGGCAGAACCTTTCTAGTGAATAGTTCTGCATCCTGGTGAAGTCAGGTATGTGTGACTATAATGGAATACTCAAGGAAACTAACTTTGTAAAGAAAAAAGTGTTTAGCTCACAGTTTTGGAGGCTTGAAGTCCAAATGACATGGCACATGTCGGATTGCCACTCCTCATCTGTGTCACCTCATGACATGGATGGCAACGCAGCTGCATGTGTGGAAAGAAAGCCAGTGATGACATTCAGTGGTGACATATCAAAACAGAAGGAGAGAAAGAATGAGCCCGGGAGCCCACAGTCCTCTTTAAGGTCTTTCCTCCAATAACACGAGGAGCTCCCACCAGGCCCCACTTCCTAAAGGTTCACCACCAAGAACCAAGCCTTTAACACATGGGTGGCTGGGGTCATTTGCCATCTAAACCACAGCAACCCCTCTCCACCACTGCAGTCCCCTGCTGTCCCACTCCAGCAGCTACACCAGATGGGTTTTCTAAGTTCCAAATGACACCAGATCTTTCTCTTGGTCACTTCGTTGGGGCAAGGAATGGTCAAGAGAAAACAGGAGGAATTCATTGTGTAGACACTTAGGGACAAGAAAACAATATCCTGGACACACTCAAACTCTCTGGGACCAAGTCACCAAACTTAAGCTGAAGGAAGAGGTAGATAAATGCAATGCTAAAGGGGGGAAAGCAGCCATCCACTCATTCGCCTATTCATTCAGTTAGGATTATTTATTATATTTCTATTACATAATGGGCATGTGGCTGTTTGCTAAAGTTTTAATGGCAAACAGTCCCTGCTGTTATGCTATACAGTTTGGGATCTTATCACCTAGGTTAGTAAAACATCCAACTGTCTAATAATACTTCAGTTCCTGGTGCTGGGTAACAAATTATCCCCAAACTTAGCAACTTGAACCAACCATGTATACTATGCTCATGACTCTGAATCTTAGGACCTGCACAGGACACAGGGTTCCATAATGTCTGGGGCTCATCTGGGAGACTCAAGGCCTGGTTGTGTCTTGATGGCAGGGACCTGGGATTATCTGGAGATGTCCCCATTCACTTGGCTGAATTCTTCAGGCTGTTTTCTGGGAGCCCTTCAGAGGTGTTGCTGGGAACACCTGCAGCATGTGTCCACCATGACAGCCTTGGGTAACTAGAATTCTAAAAGGGTAACTGGCTTTGGTCAGAGCCAGCATTTCAACAGAAGCAGGAAAGAGCTGCATGTCTTTCTCTGATCCTGCCTTGGAAATCGTAGACCACTGGGCGCACCCCATTCTGTGGGTTAGTAAAGACCAGTCTAGACTCCAAAGGAGTAGAACAAGAGACCTCCAACGTCTGTCTCCAACTCTTGATGAAGGAGAGGCAAGGTAGGAGTATGTGGGGTGGGTGATACAACTATGAGCATCTTTAGAAAACAGGATCGGCCAAAACGACAGTGAAATAAGTGTTCTGAAAGGCGAGGGTTTCCATGAGGAACATATGAAAAGACTTAATCATCACTGGCAGAGTCAATCAGGAATTTTTCTAAGAAAGTGGCCACTAGGCTGAGCATCAGTGGAAGTTAGCCAAACAAAGACTGTGTGAAATGGTATTTTAAGAAAATGGAACATGGCAAAGGCCCAGAGTCTATTGGAAGCCTAGACCATATTTAGTCCTGAAATAATTTCCATATGGCTCTCTTGTAGGGTGTGAATATGGTACCAGATAGATACAGCCTATGGGAAGACTGTCCACTGACCCCTACACTCCATGTGGACTGTGTGGATATGCCTCAGTGATCATCTCTCAGTCATAGTGTGACCACCTAGAACTTGTGCATACCTGCTCTAAGCCTACCATTAGAACTTCCCTCAGGAAACCTGCTTAGGTAACATCCTAGACCCCAATAAAGCCTTCCACCCCCAGGTGTTCCCCTGCCCTCTCTCTGTCTCTGTTTGCTCCTCACCTGCAGGTTGAGCAGGCATGTTTTGGGTGGCTCCCCTTTCCTCTGGGCTCCATGAGGCCTATGCCCTCTTCTCTCCAGGATCTGGTATTTCCTAAGTTCTGTTGTGCTGCCTATTCTGTGTCTCACCTGGCTGACACACCTGAACCCGATTTCTTTCCTGGTCAGGGCTCGTCTAGGGAGTGGTGATTTTGATGGGAGTAAACTGGACACAGGGCAGACAAGAGCCACAAAAGCTCCTGCCAGTATAAACAAGTTTCTGTGAGAAGGACACCTAGGCATTAGGCCTTCCGCCAGGATAAAAAAGTCACATTGTAAACACCCGTGACCAAATCTCCTGGAGCCCCATTATGGCAGACTGAGATTTAAAGCCACTCTCCAGACAGGGACCTCAAGACCAAATCAGAGGAAAATACAACATATGTGTACGTTTGCACGTTTCTGCAAATGTAGAAATGTAGACATAACCAAGGGTTCAAATCATGAAGTTCCTGGTGAAAAGCACTAGGGATTTGAACAATAGTGGGAGGCAGAAGAAAAACGTCCTCTGTATTTAGAAAGAATATGACAGGAAGCATAAAAATGAGGTCAGAATTCAAATGCAGTCAGCCCTTAGTTTTCCAAATTCCAAATTCTGGGCAAGGCAATGATGCTCGTCAGCAGGGGGAAAAAGTACATGGTGTTTGTTTGTCTCCTTTATTTTTATTTAAAAAATTAAAATGGAAACTCATCTTCATTATCCCACAGAAGTATATTTAAGGCGCCCAGAGTCCAGCATCATTAATTTTTCTTTCGTTTCTCAACATATAAGATTCACACATTAAAGATTTTTTTTCTGATTCCTCTCGAAAACAATAGCATCCCTGAAGTAGTAACCTAAGGTCTTCTGTCAGGAGTCATTTGTTGCTACTAATACTTTTCATAAACACAGAGAATATCTCTCCTAAATCCCCAGTCCCCAATTTCTTCTCTAGAATGAACCAAACTTCCCTCAGGAAGGGACGATGCTGGAGCAGGAGATACCATCCCGGTAAGACATTTTATGACACTGTGGTCTGCGTGGCCAGTGGCCATTCAGATGAAACCCTTCATTTCCTGTAGTGTGGTTCCCAAGTGTTTGCCTTCTTGGAACAATCATGGGAAATTTCTGAACATCAGAAGGACCATGACGACAGCTCCAGTTACTCGTTACTCTTCCTGGTCTTGGAAAATGTCCCATTGTACTTCATGCATTAGATGGATCTAAAATAAGTCAGAAGTCTAGACAGTGGTAAATATATATAAGCCCTTTGGTTTTTCCCCCATTATTTAGTAATGTACAATGGGAGTCTCTCAATAATCTCCCCTCTAATCAAAGAATTGCAGGAGTGTGCGAGTATAAAATATATATGGAAGGTAATTCATCTTTGGCTGTTTTCCTAGGTCATTATTAGCTACTTCAAGTCTTTTTAGAAGTGGGTGGGATAAAATAATGTATCAGTGAATAAGATTTCATTTATGAATTTTTGAGAGCAGCTTTCTTTTTTCTAACAAGACTCATCACCACCCAACTGATTTTATTATACCCAGCGAATATTTATTGGGCTCTGTCAATTTGGTACTTCTCAGTCTATACGCCACCACATCGATTTCTTTTCTCTTTTACTGCATCCTAACACATAAGTGTTTCATACCCTCTTATCTGAAGATACTTTGGGAAAACTTACTACTAAGCCTTTTTTTATCCTATGCTCACCCCCACTTGTTATGCTTGACATCTCAAGATCAAATACTGCTGTTTGATTTTGTTCTTCTTTGTTTTGAATTTTCTAGAACATTTGAATCTCCAAATAAATTTTAGAAGCAGCTTCCGGTTTTCTACCATAAATAAATAAATAAATAAATAAATAAATAAATAAAGACAGACAGACAAACAGCAGAGAAACAGAAAGAAAAGGAAAAATAAGCCTCTGGGATTTTGATTGTATTTGTATTGATACTATAGATAAATTTGGGAAAATTGATAACCTGATACTATTGAACCCCTTAACCCATGAGCAAAATATATTTCTCCATTTATTTTGATCCTCTAATTTCTAATTTCTCTCAGCAAAATTTGATAATTTTCACAGTACATCGTTTGTCAGATTTCTCCCTAAGCATTTTGCTAGTGTAAATGGTGTTGTTGATTTCTTAATTTTCAATTTCGAATTGTTCATTGCTAGTTCATAGAAATAGAATCAATTTTTATATATTGAGCTTGGATCTTTCAAACTTGCTAAAACAATTTATTAGCTCTGGTAGCTTTCTTATGGATTGCAGTGAATTTTTTAATGGAGATAATCAGGTCGTACTTTGTTTTTTTCCAATTTCAAAACTTGACCAGAGGCCCAGAGCACAGAAAAATAAGTTCTGACATATTGAGCTTTTTCAAATCACAGAGCTATTTTGCTTCTTGGGGTCAGTCCTCTGGCCATACAGAGACCTAAATGGAGCTTTGATGGAGATCTTTTCTGTACCTTAGGTCAATTACATTTTCAAACAGAGCATATTAGGTTTTTTTTTGTATCAAATAGCAAATCATAATTAAAATAGTTTCCTAATTCCCTAAGCAGCTCTCAGGGGTTAAGGATGGGACACTGTAGAGAGTAAGAGAGTGTGTGTGTGTGTGTGGGGGGGTGCTGTTCATGACGTGTTTAGATGAATGAGAGTGTGGGGAATTAAATTGGGTGATAAAATAATCCTTAGAGAAAAGTTTGTTTGATGGCTAGAGTTCTAAATGTAAATGAAAGAATTCAGACCTCATCATAATAAAAATGTAGTTTCAGCTTCATGATTTCTGTTATAGCTTTTGATCTGGCTGTAAAAGACCCTGCAAATTTTTTAAAGGCAATATGGTTCATGTAATAGATTGTCCCGATCTAAGTGAACCTGGCGTGGTGGCTGCAGGGCCTTTAAAATGTGCCATAAATGTAAAATTCACACTTGATTTTAGAGACTTAATACAGAGAAAGAGAGAGAGAGAGAGGGAGAGAGAGAGAGAGAATGAAACATGTTAATGCAAACATTTTGTACCCATTGGGCTAAATACTATTAAAATTAATTTTACTTGTTTCTTTTTACTTATTTCCTGGGACAACTACAACATTTGAAATTGCTTATGTGACTTGCTTTGTGGCTTTTTGCTGTTCTCACTGGTTTAAAACCCACTTCGTTTTTTTCTTTTTCTTTTTTTGATACAAGTAGATTTGGTATTCTCAGATTCATTCTCATCCCAAGATTCAGAACATTGGTGCAGTAATAGTGGATTCCAGAGCAAGTCCTTTGTATGTTGGAGAGCCAAACTAGCCTAGCTAGGGTATTCTTGCCTCAGCGTCTCCAGAGCTAATTCCTACACGTGCCTTAGGCTAGGGACAAATCATTTTATTTCTTCGAGGAAGAGAACTCTTAACCAAGTGGGTATTTCCAACCATTTTTTGGAAAAACTGAAGTTGAGGAGAGAGTAAGGAGTGAAGGGTCAAAATGGGCAGAGCTTTTTTAAATTAATGAGTCTGTCATTCACACTCGAAGTAAATGAGTGACTTAAAGCCTCAAGCTTCTTCCTGAATGCTTTGCCAGAGCCCAAAATACTAATGAAGGAAGAGAGGCAACTGCAGCAAAAGCAAGATTCCTGCTAGACTGTCATTCATAGTAAAGCAGCCACTTTTTAATATGATGAAAAGCACAGAAAATGTTCAGTTCTCTGAGCTCAGGAGAGACTTATTTAATGGATGTAAAACTACCTTTGCTGAGGGAAACCAAAGGGCAGAGAGAAAAGAGACCGAGGGGAGATAAAGGAAGAGACAAGAGGCATGAGAATACATTTTGTAGGATTTTATTAGTTATGTATATTAAGGAGATAGATAGATATAAGAATATATGCATTTTCATTTTCCAAATAAAGCATTTTCAATTTGGAAGCTGGTTAATGAATAACTAGTAGGTGTAGTTTTTCAATATTTTGAGTATTTAAAATTCATTTGAGGGGCTGAGGTTGTGGCTCAGTGGTAGAGCACTTGCCTGGCATGTGTGAGGCACTGGGTTCGATTCTCAGCACCACATATAAATAAATAAATAAATAAATAAATAAATAAATAAATAAAATAAAGGTCCATCAACAACTAAAAAATATATGTATTTAAAAAAAATTCATTTGAGCCAGGTGTCGTGGCACACACCTATAATCTCAGTGGCTCAGGAGGCTGAGGCAGCAAGATCATAAGTTCAAAGCCAGCCTCAGCAAAAGCGAGGCACTGAGCAATTCAGTGAGACCCTGTCTCTAAATAAAATACAAATTAGGGCTGGGGATGTGGCTCAGTGGTGGAGTGCCTCTGAGTTCAATCCCCGGTAGTCCTTTCCCCCCCCCAAAAAAAATTTTGATGTTACATTAAACAAAAAAATATATAAAAGGGTGTATAGTTAATTTATTTTTACTTTTCATTATATTAAATAAAGTTCAAGTATTGGACTTACAATCTTAGCTCATTTATTTTTACTTTTCATTATATTAAATAAAGTTCAAGTATTGGATTTACAATCTTAGCTCACAAATTAATACATTCTATCATGTGTGAAAGTTCTGGAGTCACATTTTCTACAGTCATATTATCTAAGGATAAAAATCTTTAAAATTATATTTTTAATTTGATATTTCTAATAAATTGCTATTTGATTTTTTTTCTAAGCAGATTTAGAAACTTTGGATACATCTTGAATTCCTTTTTAATAAACCCATTTTTCCTTGTATGCTATAGAACACTTTGGTACACTTTTGAAATGTAAGTATATAAAAACTAACATCTTGGTGGAAACTGCTTTTCTTGTGTAGTTACTTTATTGTGTCTGGGAATAGCCATAGATTTTTATGGATGCTATCCAAATGTCTTTACCAGTGCTTAACATTATAATAGGAGTCAAGTCTTTTTTTCCATTATAATTTCAGCTCTTGAATGTGCTCCAGAATAAATGTAGTGCATGGTTTGTGATGGCAATGAAAGATGTCAGTCATGTAGCTCCCACCACTCCTGAGAGCTAATACCAGGACTAACAATAAGCCTAGGAAACAAGGCAACCTGTTTCCTGACCTCATTCATGGTCTACTTGAAATCGGCTGAAATAACTACAAAGTAATGTTATATTTATCTTAAGGCTTCTAAAGTGAATGTGATAATTGTATTTCTCTGCTAAGGTAACTGACTATTTAGAATATAAGCCTAGATTGAATCTTGCTTACTTTCATCTATTTGATGTGTCTTTAACATTCAATCAGTATTAAGGTTTTGGTTATCACCATTACACTATAACCTCAGTTTAAACATCAGATTCATGACTTATCGGGACACAGCTGGACTTATAGTGTAACTCTACAGACTGAAGGCTGCTTTTTTGCTAAAACTTTTGTTTTCTGTTTGGGGACTTTCTTTCTGGCCACTGGAGCATGAATGCTCTGGCCACACAGAGGCCATGTCGAAAAGCCAGAACCTTCAAAAATAGCTCACAACTAATGTCAAATGGGGAGTTGGACGCCTAGCACAGTTCTCTTGTCCTTTAATCTGTAACTGAGACATTCTACCCCAGTACTTGACAAACTTGATCATTTGGGGATTCTGTTAAAATTTTACATTCTGTGGAACTGAAAATCAACGATAAAAGAAGGAAGGGAAAAGAAAACATCACTTGGAGAATGAACAATAGGTTACTGAATGATCAATGGGTTATAGAAGACATCAAGGAAGAAATTAAAAAATTCTTAGAGATTAATGAAAACACAGACACAACATATCGGAATCTATGGGACACATTGAAAGCAGTTCTAAGAGGAAAATTCATTGCTTGGAGTTCATTCCTTAAAAAAAGAAAAAACCAACAAATAAATGATCTCATACTTCATCTCAAAATCCTAGAAAAAGAAGAGCAAAACAACAGCAAAAGAAGTAGAAGGCAAGAAATAATTAAAATCAGAGCTGAAATTAATGAAATCGAAACAAAAGAAACAATTGAAAAAATTGACAAAACTAAAAGTTGGTTCTTTGAAAAAATAAACAAAATTGACAGACCCTTAGCCATGCTAGCGAAGAGAAGAAGAGAGAGAACTCAAATTACTAACATACGGGATGAAAAAGGCAATATCACAACAGACACTTCAGAAATACAGAAGATAATCAAAAATTATTTTGAATCCTTATACTCCAATAAATTAGAAGATAGTGAAGGCATAGATAAATTTCTTAAGTCATATGATCTGCCCAGATTGAGTCAGGAGGATATAGACAACCTAAACAGACCAATATCAATTGAGGAAATAGAAGAAACCATCAAAAGACTACCAGCTAAGAAAAGCCCAGGACCGGATGGGTATACAGCAGAGTTTTACAAAACCTTTAAAGAGGAACTAATACCAATACTTTTCAAGCTACTTCGGGAAATAGAAAAAGAGGGAGAACTTCCAAATTCATTCTACGAGGCCAACATCACCCTGATACCTAAACCAGACAAAGACACTTCAAAGAAAGAAAACTACAGACCAATATCGCTAATGAACCTAGATGCAAAAATCCTCAATAAAATTCTGGCCACTCGGATACAAAAACTTATCAAAAAAATTGTGCACCATGACCAAGTAGGATTCATCCCTGGGATGCAAGGCTGGTTCAATATACGGAAATCAATAAATGTTATTCACCACATCAATAGACTTAAAAATAAGAATCATATGATCATCTCGATAGATGCGGAAAAAGCATTCGACAAAGTACAGCATCCCTTTATGTTCAAAACTCTAGAAAAACTAGGGATAACAGGAACATACCTCAATATTGTAAAAGCAATCTATGCTAAGCCTCAGGCTAGCATCATTCTGAATGGAGAAAAATTGAAGGCATTCCCTCTAAAATCTGGAACAAGACAGGGATGCCCTCTCTCTCCACTTCTGTTCAACATAGTTCTCGAAACACTGGCCAGAGCAATTAGACAGACGAAAGAAATTAAAGGCATCAAAATAGGAAAAGAAGAACTTAAATTATCACTATTTGCAGATGACATGATTCTATACCTAGCAGACCCAAAAGGGTCTACAAAGAAACTATTAGAGCTAATAAATGAATTCAGCAAAGTGGCAGGATATAAAATCAACACGCATAAATCAAAGGCATTCCTGTATATCAGCGACAAATCCTCTGAAATGGAAATGAGGACAACCACTCCATTCACAATATCTTCAAAAAAAATAAAATACTTGGGAATCAACCTAACAAAAGAGGTGAAAGACTTATACAATGAAAACTACAGAACCCTAAAGAGAGAAATAGAAGAAGATCTTAGAAGATGGAAAAATATACCCTGTTCATGGATAGGCAGAACTAACATCATCAAAATGGCGATATTACCAAAAGTTCTCTACAGGTTTAATGCAATGCCAATCAAAATCCCAATGGCATTTCTTGTAGAAATAGAGAAAGCAATCATGAAATTCATATGGAAAAACAAAAGACCCAGAATAGCAAAAACAATGCTAAGCAGGAAGGGTGAATCAGGCGGTATAGCGATACCAGACTTCAAACTATACTACAGAGCAATAGTAACAAAAACAGCATGGTACTGGTACCAAAACAGGCGGGTGGACCAATGGTACAGAATAGAGGACACAGAAACCAATCCACAAAACTACAACTACCTTATATTTGATAAAGGGGCTAAAAGCATGCAATGGAGGAAGGATAGCATCTTCAACAAATGGTGCTGGGAAAACTGGAAATCCATATGCAACAAAATGAAACTGAATCCCTTTCTCTCGCCATGCACAAAAGTGAATTCAAAATGGATCAAGGAGCTTGATATCAAATCAGAGACACGCCGTCTGATAGAAGAAAAAGTTGGCTACGATCTACATACTGTGGGGTCGGGCTCCAAATTCCTCAATAGGACACCCATAGCACAAAAGTTAATAACTAGAATCAACAAATGGGACTTACTCAAACTAAAAAGTTTTTTCTCAGCAAAAGATACAATAAGAGAGGTAAATAGAGAGCCTACATCCTGGGAACAAATCTTTACTCCTCACACTTCAGATAGAGCCCTAATATCCAGAGTATACAAAGAACTCAAAAAATTAGACAATAAGAGAACAAACAACCCAATCAACAAATGGGCCAAGGACCTGAACAGACACTTCTCAGAGGAGGACATGCAATCAATCAACAAGTACATGAAAAAATGCTCACCATCTCTAGCAGTCAGAGAAATGCAAATCAAAACCACCCTAAGATACCATCTCACTCCAGTTAGATTGGCAGCCATTATGAAGTCAAACAACAACAAGTGCTGGCGAGGATGTGGGGAAAAGGGTACACTTGTACATTGCTGGTGGGACTGCAAATTGGTGCAGCCAATTTGGAAAGCAGTATGGAGATTTCTTGGAAAGCTGGGAATGGAGCCACCATTTGACCCAGCTATTCCCCTTCTCGGTCTATTCCCTAAAGACCTAAAAAGAGCATGCTACAGGGACACTGCTACATCTATGTTCATAGCAGCACAATTCACAATAGCTAGACTGTGGAACCAACCTAGATGCCCTTCAATGGATGAATGGATAAAAAAAATGTGGCATTTATACACAATGGAGTATTACTCTGCATTAAAAAATAACAAAATCATAGAATTTACAGGGAAATGGATGGCATTAGAGCAGATTATGCTAAGTGAAGCTAGCCAATCCCTAAAAAACAAATGCCAAATGTCTTCTTTGATATAAGGAGAGTAACTAAGAACAGAGTAGGGTCGAAGAGCATGAGAAGAAGATTAACATTAAACAGGGATGAGAGGTGGGAGGGAAAGGGAGAGAGAAGGGAAAATGCATGGAAATGGAAGGAGACCCTCAGAGTTATACAAAAGTACATACAAGAGGAAGTGAGGGGAAGGGGAAAAATAATATAAGGGGGACAAACGAATGTCAGTAGAGGGAGCAGAGAGAGAAGAGGGGAGGGGAGGGGAGGGGAGGGGATGGGAGGGGAGGGGAGGGGAGGGGGGATAGTAGAGGATAGGAAAGGCAGCAGAATACAACAGACACTAGTATGGCAATATGTAAATCAATGGATGTGTAACTGATGTGATTCTGCAATCTGTATATGGGGTAAAAATGGGAGCTCATAACCCACTTGAATCAAATTGTGAAATATGATATATCAAGAACTATGTAATGTTTTGAACAGCCAACAATAAAAAATTAAAAAAAAAAAAAATATAGAGCTGGGGATGTGACTCAGTGGTCAAGTGCCCCTGAGTTCAATCCCTAGTACCAAAATAAATAAATAAATATTAAATTCTTTAAAATAAATGAATAAAAAGTAAAAAGGCAAACTAAAAAGCTTCTTCTCAGCAAAGGAAAAATCAATAACATGATGAGAGAATCTACAGAATAAGAAAGAAATCTTTACCACATGCACCTCAGATAGGACACTAATCTACAGGATATTTAAAGGACTCAGAAAACTTAAACCAAAAAAACAAATAACCCAATCAATAAATGGGCTAAGGAGCTGAACAGACAATTCACAGAAGAAAAAATACGATCAATCAACAAACATAGGAAAAAAGGTTCAATATCTTTAGTAATTAGAGAAATGCAAATCAAAATTACGCTAAGGTTTCATCTCACTCTAGTCAAAATGGCAATTATCAAGAATACAAACATAATAAGTGTTGGCCAGGATGCAGGGTAAAGGTACACTCATACATTGCTGGTGGGACTGAAAGTTAATGCAACCACTATGGAAAGCAGCATGGAAATACCTCAGAAAACTTGGAATGGATCCACCATTTGACCCAGCTATCCCAAAGAACTTAAAATCAGCATACTACAGTGAGGCAGTCACATCAATGTTTATAGCAGTTCAATTCACAATAGCTAAACTGTGAAACCAAACTAGATGCCCTTCAACAGATGAATGGATAAAGAAAATGTTTTACATATACACAATGAAATATTACTCAGCCTTAAATAAGAAAGAAATTATGGCATTTGCAGGTAAATGGATGGAACTAGAGAACATCATGCAAAATAAAATAAGCCAACCCCCCCAAAAAAAAAAAAAAAAAAAAAATTTTACATTCTGATTCAATGGCTCTGAGATGAGCTTGAGATCTCTCCGTCTCCAGGGTTCAAGTCCACGATCGGTTGCCTTCACTGCCTGCCTGTGGCCAGGCAGATCATCATGGTCTGGGGCATCAAATGCCCCAGTGGGATTTAGCTAAGTGGTAACTTAGGTGACTATTCTCTTTGAATAGTTGCCTTCACTTCCCTTTTCTCTATTCCTTCACTTCTCTATTCCTCTACCAGTTTCTTATTTACGTGTGAATTCTTATCTCAGAGGGCTTCTGGGGAAGCCCACCCCTAGAATAAATATCCATCCATACCTCCATCCGTCAGTCCATTCATCCATTCATCCGTCCGTTAATCCATCTGCAACGTAACAACACAGTGCAGCCTCTTAGAGAATCCAGCAGATTGAAGGGCGGGATGAAAAAGAAGGAAGACAAGGAGTGGGTTGGGGGAGGGGGAGGCAAAATGGGTGAAATCAGCTGAGCTGACTTTTCCTTCCCCCTGATGGCATTCTTGGAAAGACAGGATATTGTGAAGCTCTGGTGAAGGCGGAGACCAGCAAGTTGGTTATGACACACAATTCCCAGAGACACAGCCACGCTATCAGGAAAGATGGACAAGGTCCTCATGTCTCATCCCGTTATTCAGGGCACATGGTTGGTTGGGAACATTGGCCAACATGAGTGGGGTGGCAGGTCAAATGTTAATCTTGGAAAGGACAGAAATTAACATAATGAAAGGGACACTGTATGAGTTGAAGTGGGGGAACGCCACACTTCCCCAGATTGTGAAACAGAACATAAAGGAGAAGAAAATCAGTGAATGGGCTCTGAAGATGGTTACCAGGACTTTTCGGTGACTTTGTGCAACTGGACACACACACACTCACACACAAACACTTAATATGCATGTACAAAGCCTCTGGAATGATCTTATAAAGTAAGCAAACAAACAAAAACAACAAAGCATCATTGCTCTTGGTTATGCATGAAATCACCCCTGTGAAATTTTTCCTTGAGTAAAGCCAACACCTGTTCACAGTAGAACCTAAAAGGGAAACCCCATTTGAAGCTCCTGTTCCCCTTCTCATTAAAACTGAAATCATTCCTGCCAAGGGCACTTCTGGTTTCTGCAGTTCTGTTGCCTGAGAAGCAGCCCCCAGGTTCTCCTAGTGAAGGCTCCAGTCTTGGAAGTGTCCCTACTGTAGCTTCGAGCCTGGGGGCTGAAGTGGCTTTGTTTTTGCCGTCCAGACCCCCTGGTCACATCCCATGGTCTCACCTGCTGTGGCTCCTCTCCAGTTGCCTGACAGGTTGAGATTCTGGAAGTAACATTTTAAAAGGCCAAGGACAGGTCATTTCTTAGAACTGTGCGTAGAGAATCAGTCACTGGGCTAAGCTGTTTGATCCCAGTGTTCCTTTCATCTGTCCTTTGAAAGCAGCTTCCTGATTTCACCAACATCTGCCCTGGGCTCTGCATGGAAGGTGGTGGGTGTTGATGGAAATCACAGATGTGACCCAAACTCCCTAGTGACAGTCAGGTCAGAGGTCACTTGGCCCCATCCCAGTAACAGGTGGCACTTGATCTTCAGTGTGGCCTCTACTTTTCGTGAGGATTTGAATCATGAGACATGTAGGATAAAGACTGTCACTGTGCATTTTGATTTCTGTGGCGAACTATGAGCTGTTTGATAGCTGTGTTTTAAAAATAATAGTGTCGTAACAGGTGACATAGGTATCAGGGCAAAATATCTACTCTTTCAATGGCAAGCGCTGTAGTTACTTCAAATTACCATTCTTTTTACTCTGCAATAGGTACAACACACACATTATCTCACACACATCAACATGTATGTGCATGGGGAAATATTTGAGTGGCTATAGAGGGGAGAACAAAGAATTAATGCTAAAGTGTCAATAAAGCAATAATTATTATTAAATAAGAAGATTCCTTTTGCACTATGTTACTATTTTGGAGAATAATCATTTGTTAATTAACTAGTATGCTGGACTGGATTGTGGCTCTCATTTGTGTTGAAACTCAAGATGTTTGTCTTCTCTCCTCCTTTCTCCAACCTAGAAAAAAAATCATAGATATTCAATCCATACACTTGTGAAGTTCAAACATACCTTAGAAGAATTAATTGGCAGCAATTTTAACCTGAGGCGTTGAAACCAGAAATCTAAATAAATTCCACTCACCAAAGGACTCAGTCATTTCCTGCTTGGAGGAATGGCCAGAGTTATAAACTGCAAAGTTGACATTTGCATACCAGGAAAATACATGGATGCTAAAACTGACAGCTGGGATGCAGCCTAGAGCTCCAACAATGTCATCAGGAACAAAAACACCACATCTGACAACCGTGAGATTCAGTACAACTGCCCTGTGCAGCAGACTTTATCATGCCCATCCAGATGCCTGTAGGCAAAGGGGTCCATCAGGGCAGCCCCCTTGGGGTGCACACATGTATGTTCCCCACACATAGCCCTTCTTTCAAGGGTCAGATTTGTAGCTCCCCGAGGACAGAACCAAAGGCCAAGGGTGGGTGGCCTAGACTCTTGTTTGGATTGGGGAGCAGAGACCACATCTGCAGCACATCACCCAGACTGGCTACTGACAGGGAGAGGCATAGATAATTCCTTCGGATCTTACACATCAGTAACAACAGGACACCCTTCCACTAATTGGTGGCCCCCAGGGCAGCCACAAGTTGGTTTGATTGAAATCAGTATTTTAAAGATCTTTAATTGTCGCAAACTACATGTAACATAAAATTGACCGTCTTAACCGTGTGTACGTCCGTCATGTGGAGGACACTGATGTCGCTGGGTAAGTGATCTCTAGATTTGTTTCATCTTGTAAAACTCTGTACCTGTGAGACAACTTGTCACCGTCCGCTTCCCTTAGATCCTGACAATCACCACCCTACGTACTGTTTCTGTGAGTTTTATGCGTCCTGGTACCGCTTGTACGTGAAAACATGCAGTGTTTGTCCTTTGGTGAGAGGCTTATTTCACACAGGGTAATCCTCCAGGTTTATCCACGTTGCACCATGGGTCAGAACCCCGTCCTTTGTAAATGCTGAGAATCAGTGTCAAATTAGAATTTTTAATCACAACAATAAAAGGATCACATTCCAGTTCATGACTGAACTACTCCCTGATTCTCAGTAAGTCATGTGTTTTGTAGAGTATACATTTTTTTTTTCTAATTCAGGGAGCCTGGATGGCCCATGATACTCATTATATAGGGATTAGGGAATCCCTGGGCATGGAGCAGAAATAAAACTACCTGTCCTATAAGTAGACTTACATTTGAATCTTGACCTCCTTGGCACTAAATTTCCATTGTCTAAACATTTCCAGGAGCACTGAACAAACAATATTACTCAAAAATTGTACCCTTATTGATATATCAGTTAGGACTAATATTTGCATAATGTTTAAAATATTCACAACCCCAGTTTTTACTTTACTCTTAAAATTTTAGTAAATTTTTATTCTAATGCAAGAGGACAATATGACAATTTGGAGATCTTCATTGGGTTTATTTTTAATCCTAGACTGGGATAACTCTTCCCTTTATAAAATTGAGTCAGTGTTCCTCCAGACACCACCGTTCCTGAGCCAGGATATGAACACTATTGGTATAACTTTCACAAAATAGAAACCGGGTCAGAGAGTGCCTGGGTGCCTTGTCCACTGGGCAGAGTCAGGGTTAGTATTTGGGTTTCATTCCAGAGTTCCTGCACTTGACCACTGAGCTGAGCACAAATGTGTATGTGTGTGGGGTGTGTGTCTGTGTGGGGTGTGTGTGTGTGGGGGGGTGCATAAAATTATTACATTTTGATAATCAGCAGCAAGAGGGGACATTAAAGCTCCCAGTTGACATTGCTAGAACAACCACATATAATGGGAAGAATTCTGGTTTTGTCGTTGTACACAACATATTTAAATCTGCCACCAACTGTCCAGTACCACCAAATGAAGGGGTTTTTTTCCCCCCTTAATCTTCTTGACTTCAGTTTCTTAATCTGAAAATGGATACAATAACAGCATTTCCTTGACTTGGTTGTGAAAAGTTAACAAGGAATGTCTGTAAATTGCTTAGCTCGTAGTAGGCATTCGATAACCCTCAGTTCTCCTGATTCTTATCAAGCAAGAAAAGAATGTGATCTCCAAAAGAGGAACGTGTCTTCATGGTGGAATTTGGCACAAGCGCACTTACTACCACTTCTTTTTTCTCTTGTGTACAAAGGTGCCTAGGAACTGGATGGCCTCCTCTGTCTTTTGCACTCTTTTCATTCTTTCAGACTGTACTCATAAATACCAGAGACGTGGTATGCTGGAAATCAAACGGTGCAATCAACCTTGTATTTACCTTGAGTGGAGAAGGCTCTCCAAATGCCAGGATCGAGGACACTATTCATGGGCTACTTGGGTCCCTTTTCTTTTAGCTTCATCATATCACAGCTTTGAAGTCCTGCCTAAGTCAGCCCAGGATATGCTCTCTCCGTCTTGACCCAAGGTCATCACTGGGTAACAAGTCATTGGCAGCCACGTGAAATTTTACCTCATTCCTAGATCGGCTTTTTAATGGTGAAGCAATTTGATTAATGGAAAATGCCCTAATTCCAGTGTTTTATTGATCAAACATTCTTGCATGGAAGCCTAGATATTATTTGTCCATTTAGCTGTCCTGATACGAGAATGATCCTTATGAACTCTGTTGATTCAAGAGAGATCATGCTTGATGTGATAGTGTTACCCAAGGGAAAGCATCTCCTCGTTGTCCCAGCGCTCTTAGCTTTGAAGAAGTGCAAGGGAGGTACCACGTGCACCAAAGAGAGATATGTTCAAATCCAGTTCTCCTCCTCTCAAGGGAAGGCAGAGAAGGATTTTCCACCTACAGATTGAAAGACAGATTATGCCCTTGTGGGGATAACTTGTGTCTGAACCTATGTACAGAAAACAAATATTTCCATGTGATTTCCCACTATCCCTTGACTTCCTCTGTAATGCTGTCTTTGAGCAAAAAGCTTAATTCCTCAACTTGTTTTCCTGGTATGACGCTTACTCATACATTAATGATATGATGCTTCAGATCCAAGGAAAGGTGAGTGCAGACAAGCCTAAGAAGCTTGGAACTTCCTGTAAGATGGACTGTAACCTCTCTCACCCACCAAATATATTGTCAGACACATTACTGGACACTCCAACCTACCGATTGATGAAAGCCAGTGGGGATGAGGGTGTGGCTCTTTCTTTACTGTTCTTTCTTAAACCACATTTTTTTGTATGTGTGTGGTGCTGGGGATTGAACCCAGGGCCTTGTGCATGTGAGGCAAGCACTCTACCAATTGAGCTATATATCCCCAGTTCTTACTGTTCTTTCTCATTTCTTGCCTGAGATGACAAAATGAATGTCCAGCCCCTAGCTATACCAAGTGGAAGACTCGTGTTTTCCTGAATGGAAGTGTTAATTGGAAGAACTGACCTTACCTGGAAGTAAGTAATTCTGTGACTCTGAAGACGTGCCTGAGAGGTCTCTTTTTGTGTGTCGAGGTAGTTTATGCTTTCAGATGTCTTTTCTTGAATAAGCCGTTCCCTCCTTGGGAGTGGGTGCTTGTCTCCTGTCGTTTGGGTCAGATCGTATTTTCCCTTGGGCCAACCCTGCCTACAATGGCTCTTGAAGGATTCAGTTATTGCTACAGAACACTCTTCATGAATTCTAAAATGTACCTACTAAGCCTTCGCCTCTCTAAGTTCTCAGGTCCGCTTTTCTTAATTATCATGCACTCTGTAATGTTAGGATATATATATATTCTTATTTCAGAAATGGAACCAAGCATGAAACAGGATACTGACTGGTTGAGAAGTGAGCGGTGGATTGTGGTTTAGGGTGAGAATTCACAGACCTTGCTCCATTGAGCCATGTTTCCATATCTGTGAAGCAGTTGCTGTGAATTAAAACTCAAAGATATTCTCAGCAAAGTGGAAAATTTTTAAAGAACCCAAATCTCCCTTTTCCTCTCTTCTCTTGATAACAAGAATCTGCCCCATTCATCACAGGTACCCATCCTCCTTGGCTTGGGTACCCTGTCCCAAGTGCTCACTGCCTTGCAAGCAGCTCAGCACAGATCCCAGTATCTCTTCTGGAACAAAGGTGTCCCCTCCATTAGAGAGAATCCCATGTCCTTAAGAGTCTAGTTCTTGGTTCTTGATACTTGGCCAGAATTTGGGGACAAAGATTTTCATGAATTTAATTTTTTTAAAGGAAAAGTTTTCTTTTGTTTCTTTGCTTGCTTGATTGTTTGGGGAACCGGGAATTTATTTTTATCTTTTTGTTTTCAGAGACAGGGTTTCTCTAAGTTGCTGAGGCTGGCCTCAAACTCATGATCCTCCTGCCTCAGCCTCCAGAGTTTCTGGGATTCCAGATGTGAAAAGCTTTGTCTCTTAGTAGCTAGGTGATGGGACTTGAAGTTCATGAGCCTTACTCATCTAGTTTGTGAATCACTTCAGTTCCTTGTGTCTCAGGTATCATCCTTTTGCTTTTTAACCCCTGTAATTTTCTTCTGTTGACACTGTGATGTGTTCCTCTCTACGTACAGTCACTGAGGATACCAAAATCCTCAGAGACTCTTATTAAAACAGCACAGTGCTTGCGTAGGACCTATGTACATGCTCCTGTATCATTAAATCACCTCTCGATGGCTTATAATACCTACTACTATGGAAATGCTATGCAAATAATTCTTATACTGTATTGTTTGGGGAATAACAACAAGAAAAAAGAGGTCAGTAAATGCTCGAAGCAGATGCAATTAAAAAACAAACAAACAATTTTCCATCCATGGTTTGTATAATCACGGGTGCTGAGCTGCCGATGCAGAGGCCAACTATATATTCCTATCTTTTTCTCTGTCTCTCATTTATATTTCTTCCTGGGCTATTTTTGCAACTTTTTCCTTTTGCCTTTATGGACTTTTTGACTTCTTTAAGGAGTGAGTTAGGTACAAAAGGGGTGTCCTGAAAGTCTTTGCCCTTTAAGGAAATGAGTTCTGCTGTAGAATCTGGGATCCTTTTAAACTACAATAGAAAACAGTGCTATTTTTCCTGGCTTTGTTTTATGTTAACTGAAAAAGACAAAGAAAAGTAAATATGCTGTATTTCATATTGTAAAGAAGGAAAATGGTAATCTAAGTGGGTTTATTTTACCTTTCTGTGACACTGAGTTGTTTTTTATGGCTTTGATGTCAATCGGCCTCAGCTGGAAAAAAAAAAATTATTTGTGTCCACATCACTCCCTTTCCTGAAGGTAGGAATATGGTTTATGAGCTCCAGAGTCCTGGTGGTTCACCTCTCTCCTCCGTACTCTCCTCCGTAAGCAACACCCTATTGCTGGCTTATATTCAGACACCTGGTGGTCTTTTGCGTAGTGAATATGGAATCGGTGGTCATCAAACTAGAACCTGCACCAGAATCGCCCGTAGGACTTGCTCAGCACCTGCTCCTGGGTCCTTTCCCCGGGGTTTCTGATGCATCAAGTCTGGGGAGGTGGCTGAGAATTTCTATTCCTGAGAAGTGTAGAGCGACAGGTGCTACTGGTCCTGGAGCCACAACAGGGGACGTGCTGCCTGAAACTTAACTTTGAACAGGCAAGAGCCAATTTTGCTGCTAGGGGGTTGGTGCACATCTATTCTTTTACCCTTTACGTTGTTGCTCAGAACAAAGAACCTTATGGTTTGGATATAAAGTGTCCCCTCCCATAAAAGTTCATGTGTTAGAAACAAGATATCCAGGGTGGAATGTTCACAGGTGAAATGATCAGATTCTCAGTTGTAACCTCATCAGTGGATTAATCCATTTGATGGATTAATACTTTGAATGGACCTCTGGGTGGTAATTGTGGGCAGGTGGGCATGGCTGGAGGAAGTGAGTCACTGGGGACATACTTTTGGGCACTGTGTCTTGTCTCTGGTTTCTCCCCATCTGTCTGTCTGTCTCTCTCTCCCTCTCTGTCCTTCTCAACTACATAACCTGAGCAGCTTTCCTTCCTCATGCCCTTCCGCCATGATGCTGTGCCTGACTTCAAGCCCAGAGGGATGAAGTTGGCCAACCGTGAACTGAACCTCTAAAAAACCATGAGCCAAAATAAACCTTTCTTCCTCTAAGTTGTTCTTGTTGGGTATTTTAATCATAGTGACAAAAAGATGACTAACACACCATTGAAGAACAATATTATTTAACGCTGACCTTATTTAGATATTTTTCTCTGTGTGAAGAAATTGAAGATTGCCCTCCAGAGACCTCAGGACTTCCAGCCTTGGCACACGTCCAAAGGGCCCTGGGACCCCTCTCGGATGCTTCCCTCTGGTCTGCGAGCCTCTCTCCCACAGAAGTGTGCGCCCCTGGGAGGTTTTACGACAAGTCGGTGATGATACTGTTTTTCTAAGCAAGGGAGTAAAACCACGAGTGTGACTCAGATTATTAAATGTTGACTTTAGAGGCCTCTTGCTCTCACTTTTTATGTAATTTGAAGACATCTAATCTTCTCGAACTGCCCTACTGGGCCTCTCCCTGACATCATGTTTGCTTGAGCTTTTGGATTCAATATTAAGACCATGATTTAAAAGAAAAAGAAAATAGCAATTTTAAAAGCCAGAGTTTCTTTTAGAGCCAGCTGTGTGGGCAAACTTGTGCCTCCCCGCGAGTGTGTGCCACAGAGAGGGAGAGCTCTGGTGCCACCTAACTTACAAAAAGTACAGACACTTAATGGTTGAAGATCCCTGAGGATCAGACGGACAGGTGGACTCACTGACTCAAGGAAAAGAATTAGAAGTTTAAAATTTTTACAAATGATGATTCAACGTCACTTAATATATTTAAACCTCCAAGAAGACAGGTTCATTAACTCCCTGGTTAGTGGTCAACTCCACTTCTGTTGGAGTGGTTCTCAAATGAGAACCTTTTTGATTTCTTGAGGCAAAACATAAGCTGTTACAATACTTTTCATTCGAGCCACAAAAGAGAATTTATTGTGGGTAATAGGAGTTTTTCCACCTACAAATGTGCTTTGTTTTTTGATTTTTTTTTTCAGCAGACTTAACTTCCAGACCCTAATGTATTGGCAGAGAGGACACTTGACTCCTATTCAGCAGTTGGGTCTCTGTATCCATAGGATGTGGAAGAACCGTCCGGACTTCCTACTCTGACTGGGAAGGAGAAGAGCTTCAATGTCGCAGCCAAAGAACAACAAGAAGGGACACCCCGATTCCATTCTATGTACCTGTGTGATTTCCCCAAGATGACAGCAGGAAAGACCACATTTTCTCATCTCCTTCGTTCTTTCCAAGAAACCCAGCTTTTCTGGGACACAGACAGAGACCCCAGAGACCAAAGAGCCAAGCAAGAGTGTAATTCTTTGTCCTTGAATCGGGCTAACCCAGAATAAAGCCAGCCATGCTCTCCCTGTGGACTGTCTGCAGCCTTTTTAAATAAATGCAATTTAGTCTGCATTGCTGCACACGGCTCGTGGTCACCAGGGGAGTGGCAGGGGAAGGGCGAATAACACGGACTCAGAGATGGAGCAGCTCATCCGGGGGCAACATCGGCTGGTCCACACGTTAAGGACTAACTGCATTCCAATTCTTTCTTTCTTTTCTTGATACTAATAGTGTTTCTATCTTTATTTATTTTTTATTTATTTTTGCAGTGCTGGGCTTGGTGCAGGCCAGGGCTCTACCACCGAGCTACATCTCCAGCCAAATAGTGTACTCTTCAAATTCTTTTTAGCTATATATAACATTAGGACACATTTTGACATAATCACAAAAACATGGAATATAATTTGCTCCAATTCAGTCTCCAGCTCTTCCCCCATCCCTCTATTGCTCTTGCTGCAATATATTTATAGTTTTTTTAAAATTAGTGTCTTATGGATATACTTGATATTGGAATTCACTCTGCTAAATTCATGTATATACATATGGAAGTTCAGTCAGATTCATTCCACTGTCTTCCTTTCCCATCTGCCTTCCTCCCCCTCAACTCCCCTTGTCTACTGTACTGATCTTTCTTCTATCTTGATGAAATTTCCTCTCCCTTTTTTCCCCTCTTTCTTTCTCTACCCTGCCCACCCCCCATTCTGGATTAGCTTCTGCATATCAGAGAAAGCATTTGGCCTTTGCTTTTAGGATTGGCTTATTTCACTTAGCATGATAGTCTCTAGTTCCATCCATTTACCCACAAATACCATAATTTCATTCCTCTTTGTGGCTGAGTAATATTCCAGTGTGTGTGTGTGTGTATGTGTATCACCTTTTCTTTATCCTGTCATCTGTTGGAGGACACCTTGGTTGGTTCCATAGCTTAGCTATTGTGAACTGTGTTGCTATAAACATTGACATGGCTGCAGCACTGTAGTGTACTGATTTTAGATCTTTTAGAAATCTACTGAGGAGTGGAAGAGCTGGCCATGTGGTGAGTCCATTCTTAGCTCTTGGGGAGTCTCCATACTGCTTTCCAGGGGGGTGGCACCAAATTGCAGTCCCACCAGCAACGATCTGCATTCCTGTTTCTATGTTGTGACTTCACGAGCCCCAGTTCTGCCGTCCCAGTTGGCAGAGACTAAAGATACCAGGGAAATTTTGCTTTGATTTGTCCTTTTCTCTACGTAGTTTTCCATTTGCCAACCTTTGCACCATTGCTAGCTCTCCTTTGCCATTATTAAGAATAAGTGCTTCCTATAGGCGTGGGGTGGGCACCAAAGAGCACACTGACAAAGGGGCAGAGGATGGAGATGGCAGATCCACAGTTAGGGATGGGGAAAGAGCTTTAAGAGGATGGTTGAAGACCAGATGAGAACAGAATGCCCTGGGTGAACAGACAGCAGCCCGGGGCTGGGGACTCACCTAGTAAGAACCTGAGCCAAAGGTCAGTCCTAGAGCCAGAGCTGAAGGAAGGCCAGTCAGGTGGTCCACAGGGCTGACCCAAGGAGCTGGCAGAGAGGCCCCATAGAAAGTGCCCTGATAGTGGCTGTCCCCAGCCTGTGCATGGGCATCACCTGGAGCTTTGGGAAAATGACAATACCTGGAGACATACGTATGTTTTATGAATAAAGTTCAAAGAACAAAGATAAACAATATGTGATTTAGGAACCCATACATTTACATATATAATAGAATGGTTTTTCAAATGAAGACAAAAATTTCAGGATAAAGTGGTTGTCTCTCGTGTGGGCAAATAGATGTCACAGAGGAAGGTGACATGGGTAGCAAGTTGCTTTTAATATTTGGACTCTTAAATCAGGTGGTGGGTTCACACATGTTTGTTATACTATTAAGAGTCAATTAAGAATGGCACATGCGTGGTCAATGATGAGAGTGGGCCAGGAATCAAGATTTGAACAAATTCTAAGCACCTGAGATCCTATTTAAACAATTATTAATGACTCACACTCAACAGGATGGCTACTATCAAAAACCAATTTTTTTAAGTGAATAACAAATGTTGCCGGGCACAGTGGCACATGCCTGCAATCCTAGCGGCTTGGGAGGCTGAGGCAGGAGGATCGCCAGTTCAAAGCCAGCCTCAGCAAAAGCCAGGCACTAAGCAACTCAGTGAGACCCTGTCACTAAATAAAATATAAAATAGGACTGAGAATGTGGTTCAGTGGTTAAGCACCCCTGGGTTCAATCCCTGGTACCAAAAAAGTAAATACCAAGTACTGAGGATATGGGGACATTAGAGGACATGTGCACTGTGGATGGGGATGTGAAATGGTAAAGGTGCTACGGAAAACAGTATGGTGGGTCCTCAAAAAATTAAACAGAATTACCTTACAATCCAAGGATTCTAATTCTGGGTACAGC
The DNA here is from genome assembly GCF_021218885.2 of Marmota monax. Lineage (NCBI taxonomy): Eukaryota > Metazoa > Chordata > Mammalia > Rodentia > Sciuridae > Marmota > Marmota monax. The sequence goes on from NW_026693024.1 coordinate 11,995,407, forward strand.
AATCTAAAAGAATTAAAAGGAAGGTCTTGAACAGATATTTGTATACTCAACTTCATAACAGTATTATTCCACAATAGCAGAAGTATGACAGCAACCTAAGTGTGCATTGATGGAGAAGTGGAAAAACAAAAGGTGGTCTATGATATAATGGAATATTACTCAGTCTTCAAAAGGAAGGAAATTCTGATACATGTTACAAACATGAGTGAGCCTAGAGGACATTAAGCTGAGCGAAATAATCCAGTAACACAAAGATAAATACTCAAGATTCTATTTATATGAGATATTTAACATAGTTAGAATCAGAGACAGAAAGCAGAATGATGGTTTCCAGGGAGGGAGGATGTGCAGTAGTTGTTTAATGGCTACAGAGTTTTAGTTTTGCAAGAAGAAGAGTTCCGGAAATGGATTCACAAATTATAGATATATTTGATACTACTGAACTGTACACTTAAAAATGGTTAAGACAGTAAACTTTATGTTTTGTAAATTTTAGCACCAAAGATTTTTGAAAAAGAGATTACTACTGCACAGGCTTATTCTCAGATGTCCTGGTGCGTGATGTGGGAGGTAAGGCCCAGGTATCAATATTTTCTCAAAACTTCTCAGTTGATTCCAGTGCTCAGCCAGGTTTTGGAACCATTCTGGTCTGCAGACTCATAGGGGAGAGTGACTCATTTCCTAAGGGGCAGGAAAAAGCAAGGGTTGGGGAACTTCACAGAGAGGGTGGCCTTTGAGCTGGACTTAGAAGCATGGATATAATTTCATCAAATGCACAAGGCATTCCAGGAAAAGAGGAAACCATGGTAAGTCCCTGGCACTGTCAGAATTCATGGCATTTGTGGGCAGTAGGGGAGCCTATAGTAGCTGCCTGTGCTTACATCTGAGGATGTACGGGGAACGCATAGGAAAGAAACGAGTTAGAAAAAGCAGATTGGGAGCAAATCCCACACTGCCTGAGTGCTAGGTAAGACATTTGGATTTTAATGCAGACAATGAAAGACCATCAACAATTTTTAATTATGGAAGTGAAGTTTTTGACAATAACTACATTTGAGAAATATAATTTATGACGTAGCATGGGAGAAAAAGTATCGTGAAAGAAATTGAAAGCAGGAACTTCATGAGGAGTCTGTCTAATGAACCAGGGTATAGACAGTCGTGTCTGATTTTACAAAGAGGCGGTGAAAATGAGTGACAGGCTTGGGATTCATTTTGCAGGAAGAATGTACAAGACTAATGAAGGTAGGAAATTAAGATAGCGTCTTTTTTTGGTATGGTTGGCTGAAGTCCAGGACTTAGGATGGAAATCTGGCTTATAGGGGTTGAGCTAGAAGCTTCTAGGGTAAAGAGGTCCAGTGGTAAGTTGCAAGTGAGACTGAATTCAGGCAAGATATCTGGACGTGACTATGCAAAGCCAGAGAGAGAGCCCCAGAGGAGCTTCCAGGGTATCAAGAGAGCGTGGCCGTGTGGAAGACCCCGGGAGTCACTAGTCTATAAAGGGCAGGCAGAGGAGGAGGAACTTCCACAAGGAAGAGAAAAAAGTAGAAAGAGCTCTGGGAGAGGTGGACAGGTTAGGGACTGGAGAAAGAAGGACAGTGGGGTGGCTTCCTCAGTAGGTCATTGGGGAACTTCTAGGAACGTGTGTGAAGGCTACGGAGACAGTTGAGCTTCCTTTGTTTTAGGGAGATGAAATGTGAGTGAGGAAGGATGTGAATGCAAAGAAGGTCAAGATGCCAAATTGGAAGGAGTCGGTTCCCAGAGGCAGGGGATAGACAAAGGATGGATGAAGAACACACCACTAAACTCACAGCTACTTTAGAAATACAGGAAAAGATATTGTGGCATATATACACAATGGAATATTACTCAGCAATAAAAGAGAATAAAATCATGGCATTTGCAGGTAAATGGATGGAGTTGGAGAAGATAATGCTAAGTGAAGTTAGCCAATCCCCAAAAAACAAATGCCTGATGTTTTCTTTGATATAAAATGGCTAATTCATAGTGGGGTAAGGAGGGGGAACATGGAGGAATAGACGAACTCTAGATAGGACAGAGGGGTGGGAAGGGAGCGGAGGGGGCAAGGGGTTAGAAATGATGATGGAATGTGATGGACATTATTATCCAAAGTACATGTATGAAGACATGAATTGGTGTGAACATACTTTATACACAGAGATATGAAAAATTGTGCTGTATATGTGCAATAAGGAATCCTAATGCATTCTGTGCCATATAAATTTAAAAAATGGATGATGGTGGGACTATTAAGAAGTTGGTTGAGTCAAGAGAGAATTTTTTATCTCTTAAAATTTTCTGTTATTGTTTCAGAGTATTTTTGCCATTCTTTTTTTAAAAAATTTGTTCTAATTAGTTATACACGACAATAGAATGCATTTTGACACTGCATATATAAATGGAGTACAACTTATTCTTCTGGTTGCATGTGATGTAGAACTGGTTGTGTAATCACATACGCACATAGGGTAATAATGTCCGATTCATTCTACCGTCCTTCCTACCCCTGTACCCCCTCCCCTCCCTTCACTCCCCTCTGACTCATCCAAAGTACCTCTATTCTTCCCTTGCCACCCTCCACATTGTGAATTAGCATCTACATTTCAGAGAAAACATTCGCCCTTTAATTTTTTGGGATCGGCTTATTTTGCTTAGCATGATAGCCTCTGGTTCCATCCATTTACATAATTTCATTCTTCTTTAAGGCTGAGTTATATTCCATTGTGTACATATACTACAGTTTCTTTATCCATTCACCCATGAAGAGCACCTAGGTTGATCCTTAGTTTAGCTATTGTAAATTGAGCTGCTATAAACACTGATGTGGCTGTGTCACTGCATGCTGATTTTAAGTCCTTTGGATATAAACCGAGGAGTGGGATAGCTGGATCAAATGATGGTTCCATTCCAAGTTATCTAAGGAATCTCCATACTGCTTTCCATAGTGGTTGCACCAATTTGCAGGCCCACCAGCAGTGCATGAGTGTGCCTTTCCCCCACATCCTTGCCAACACTTATTGTTGCCTGTATTCTTGATAACTGCCATCCTACTGGAGTGAGATGAAATATTAGAGTAGTTTTGATTTGCCTTTCTCTAATTGCTAGAAATGATGAACACTTTCTCATATGTTTGTTGACGGATTGTATTTCTTCCGACATTCTTTTTACCTCACTTTCACATTGGAAGATAAAACTGATATTTTAAGAGCCATGTGAGGTGTTAGCCTGAGAAGAGAGTAGACACCGTTTTTATGAGACAGGAAGAAAACAGTTCAGATTATTTACAGCTCGAAACGATTTAGGGATCAGGGGGAAGGGACTTTCAGCAGTTTGTCCCAGGTCACATTTCCCCCCACATTGTTTATCGGTGCATTATAGCTGTACACAACAGAGGGCCTCACTTGGGCATAATTGCACATGCATGAAATATGATTTGTTCCATTTCAGTCCCTAGTACCTCCTGCTCCTCTGTCCCCTTCTCTCTCCCTCCCTGTTCCCCTTTCTCCACTTCCTGACCTTCCCCTGTCTATTTATTACTTTTATATGCTGGTACTTTACAGAGATACATAAAGGTGGAATTCACGCATGCACACAGCATCGTTTGCTCAACCCAAGTTTGCTGTTCCTGCCCCTCTCGTCTCCGGCCCTTCCTCGTCCCTGGCCCCTCATCCCCTCCCCCTCTCCATTCCTTTGGTCTCCCTCCCATTTCATGGTGTCCCTCCTGCTTTTATCCCCCAGCTGGACTTTAAAAAAATCTATTCATGATATTATTTTTGACAGACAAATCATAATTGTACACTTTTACGGAGCACAATACGTAGAGCAAACAGTGTGAGGCATGATTAAGTCAAGCTAATTAACATATCACCTTCTTACCTATCATTTTTCTACCAATACTTTTTAATATCTCAAGTGGTCTTCATGTGGCGTTTCCTGCCCTCCTAGGTGGAACTGATGACTTTCCCCCACCCCACCCACCTTTGCCCTTTGAGTACCCTCCCTTGACTTTGTGTCTATCTTCCTCTTCCCAGCCATAAACCCCTCCAGGGCAAAGATGATATTGTATTTGTCTTTATATTCCAGGGTCTAAACACAATTCTTTTGTGTATGTTGTGTGTGTGTTTGTGTGTGTGTGTGTGTGTGTGTGGTGTTGGCAATTGAACCCAGGGATACTCTACACTGAACTGCACCCCTACACACTTCCTATTTTTCATCGAGAGACAGGGTCTTGTTAAGTCCTCAAGCCTGGCCTTGAACTTGCACTCCTCCTCCTCAGCGTCGGAGTCCCTGGGATTACAGGTGTGTGCCTCTGTGCCAAGCGACTTCGCACATTTCTTGCTTCGCATTAGTGCTCGGTAAGTTTTTGCTGAAAACCTTTTCTCGGGGGAGGAAGAAATTAGATCATTTTCTGAGGGTAAGAGGCTGAGAACTTGAGAAAAGCTGAATTCTGAAAGAAGCATTGTTATAAATGGGAAGGTGGTCGTCTAAGGATGCATAAAAAGACAGTTGGGGAAAAAAATGTACAGTGAAGGAGACAGGGATGCTTATCACATTGGTTTGAGGGCAGCCTTAGCAGCAGTAAGTTAGCTGGTGGAGACCTGGTCTTATAAGGGAAAGAATCCAAATTGAGGCTCTCAGGGAGATTTGAGGGCTACCAAGCCGGTCTCCTAGGACAGCCCCCCAGACGCAGGTGGATGCAGGGCTCTGAAGCCAGGGCCCCTGTGTCCCTCCCTCAGCCTAACAGACATTTTTAGTGTGTCAAAGAATGTGACACATGTGCCGTGTCTGCTTCCCAGGCACCTGGCACAGGAATAATCAGAAAGTCCCCTCTGCTGGGAGAAGGTCATGGTCCCAGATTACAGGTAAAGCGAAGGTCACAGCACATGGCTCTCAAGGGTGCCAACTGGCTCCAACCTATCAAGAGATTTCTCACATTCCCTCAGCCAAGTCTCCTGTTTGGTAACAGTTCAGTCAAGGGTGTTACTGGAGTAGACAAGCATGAAATGAATTTTCCAGAGAAGTTTCAGAAGTGGGGGAAAGTTCATGGCTCAAAGGCACCGGTGGGTAATGGAACGAGACTGCAAGCTTTGCTTTTCTCTTTAGAAAGAGAGTTTCCTAGTTTTAAAAATCTGGATTTAAATCTGGATCTATAGTGTCGACTCCCAACCCATCTTTGCTCTCTAACCCTGGTGCTCCACGTTTATTTCATGCTGCTTCTAAATTGCACGAGTGGGTGACCCTGTTCCTCTGGGCACAAGGATCCTGTTTAGAACTCCATGGGCTCCCTCTGCTCTGGAGACCTCTGGTCAGTCTCCAGCTTGAGGTCACAGCTACCCGAAGAACACACTGAGAGCAAACTTAGTGGAGTAAACTTGCCTCACCCAGCAGGCAATTGCTCTTTATCAGTCTTTTTGAGACTTATTTCGTATCAGAAACTCGCCTTTCATTTATCTCAAACCAGATGCTGAGTTTTAAGGATACAAACCCAAACTGGCCGTTGCATCCTGTTTTCAGGGCTAGCTACTCAGCCTTTGTCTTTGACACATAATCTTACACAGATCAACATGAGGTTCTCAGACCTGGGAGCACAAAGCACAATAAAAATGCAAATGCAGCCTTGCAAAGTCAAGAAATGAGAACACTTTGATTCACCTTAATCCACCACCCACTCAACCTGCCCGTTCCTAACCTTGGTTCCACTGTTTGATCTTGTGTAATTTATTTAATAAGTCACTAAGCTCAGTTATCTCGAAACTGGAAAAACAATACATTTTGGAAAGGCTGTTTTGAGAATTAAGGAAAATGATACATGTAAAGCAAGAATCTTACACAATTTTGGTACATTCCTGTTTCCATGCCCTTAAAACTGCCTCTTGGAGTTACTCCTTTCTCTCTATTAATATTACGATCCTCGGAGTACAGATCTTGATTCATCTTACAGCCTTATTGTAGGAATAGCGTTATGGAATGACTCCAATAGGCTAACTTTCTGTTACTGTGACAAAATACCTGAGATAAGCAACTTATAGGAAGGAAAGTTTTATTTTCCAAGTTCTGAGTTTTAGTTCGTGGTCCTTTGGTTCCACTGATCTTGGGCCTGTGAAGAGACCAAACATCACGGCGGGAGCACATGATGGAGCAAAGCTACTCACCTCATGGCAGCCAGAAAGTGATAGAGAGAGAGAGGAAGGGGCCAGATTCCCACTATCCCCTTCAAGGACACATCCCCATGGCCTGACTTGCCTCCATTAGGCTCCCCCTCACAAAGCTGCTGCCACCACCTCCCCGTAGCACTGTAGGTTGGGGATCAAGCCTTTGGAGAACATTCAAGATCCAGACTTACCTCTTTGCAACAGGACTGATACAAGCAAGTATTTCCCTTCCTAAAACATCACCCCTTCATGCCACCCTTTCTTCATGTTTCCAGTTGCTTCTACTGCCCACCCACCCGAAGATTAACAGGCAAAGCCCACCGTGGGGCCATTCCATTAAATTTTTGTCTCTGTATTCCATGTTCCATTTCAGTCAGGAAACCTTTGAAAGCCTTTTTTCCTGGAGGTGAGGTGATCTAATTTGTTTGTGTTTTTTTGCTTTTGTGCATCTCTCTCTCTTCCTGCTCCCACCTTTCTGTATCAAGACCCCTAAGCATCCAGCAAGGTTTCACTAAAGTCCTGTTCTTTCCAAGAAGTCGACCTGAACCTCTCCAGGCAACGTGGACCCTCCGTCCCTTGCTGAGCTCTGGTTGCTGTTGGCACGTGCTTTGTGGTTGAGCAGGCTGTGAGGTATAAAGGCTTAGAGTAAATGGTTAGTCAACACTAATCGCTGTGTTCCTGAATGCATAGCTCAAGAGATTGATCTCAGACACTTACAGTAGCTCCGGCATCTCTTAAACTCTTCCTTTCTCTTCCTCTTTCTGTATTTTATTCCAATAAGAGTAATTTCCATTGGATCATTTATCTTGATCAGCAATGTTTTATATTTAACCTATTTTTTTTCCCCTGTGATGTTTTAGACGTACTTCTTTCCCATCTTCTAGACTATTCTATGTGTTGACTTTAAAAAAGCTTTGGCAAACATTTCCTCAAATCAGGATTTAAGATTGCCCAGTTGTGGTTTGAAGCCACTCACCTGTTAGTCGCAACATTGCTTTATTTTTTTCCTCTAAAATTATACCCAAATATCTTCATGATCTAATATGCCACAAAATGATTTGCTATCCATTTATATTATGAGCTCATAGTATTACATCAGTGTTTTTATGGATACAATTTCATATCCCAAGACACTGTAGCAATGAATTCCTTATCACCATCTTTATTTTGTAATTCTTGAGAATAAGAGGAGTTAGCATGACATAGTCTTGGAACCAATGTATTTGAAATAAACAAAAATGTTAATTTTGTAGGATTTCTAGAATTTCCACAATCGAAAATTACATGCAAGCAACGGCTTCCGTAGAGATGACTACATTCTAAATTCAGATTAAATAAAATTCAGAAAAGACCTAGAAAACAGAAAAGGTTAGGAAATGTTTGCTAATGAAAGTCTGATGGCTCTTAAAACTTAATATCTCGTCATTTGCCACCATGAAGGGATAGAGTACGCAAGAGCTAAGATAGAACAACAATCTCCCTTCAATATGTTAAGTTGAACACATATATAAGTTGAAAATGAAAACATGTTTGAACACATATTTAAGTTGAAAATGAAACATGTTCCTCCCTCTATGGTTGGATACTTTACCAAGGAGTAGACGGTCAGACAGTCAAGGAGAAACGAATATAGCTTAAATAATCTGAAAACGATTCATCTGTTCATTAAACAAATGCTTACTGAATATCCATGGTGGACCGGCAGTGATTAGGGCCACAGTGAATAAGACCAAGCCAGTATCTGCTCTTTGGAGCTCACGTTTTTGTGGAGGAAGACATGACAATAGGAGGAGGCAAACAAGCCAATAATCACGACTGACAGGAGCAGCATTTGTGAAAATGAAGTGGGCGTGGTGATGACAACAGCTCCCTTTGAAACAGTCATCAGAGAGGTTTGCTCTGAGGAACCCGAGGAACAAAAGTGAAAACCCGTCACTTGAGGAGGAGCCTTCTAGGCAAAGGGGCAGCAGGAAATCAGAGGCAAGGACCACGGAGTGGAAAGCATCATGGCGAATCATGGGGAGCAAAAACATGGCCACATGAGCAGGGTCTAGGAAATAAGGGAGGAGAAAGGTCCAAGGTGAGATGGGTTCAATAAAGGCCACACCAACTAGTCTTGAAAGTTGGGGAAAGTGGTGCATTTTATTCTCAGTGCTTTTGAAAAGGAAATAACCGGATGGTTTTAAGCATGAGAATGGCATGACTCAATTTGTATTTTTAAAACATCTCGCTGGCTGCTGCTTGGGAATGGATCGGGGGCAGTGGCCACGGAGACACAGAGGCAAGAGCAGTCATCCAAGTAAATGAGGGGGGTGCAGAGAGAGTCGTTTGATGGGGATGGAGATGGATGAAGTAGACGGATTTGAAATGTATATAGAAGGTGGAGCCACCAGACTCACAGCTGGGTCAGGAAAGAGAAATCAAGACTTGAGTTTCTGGGTGGGGAGTCGATGCTGTTAGCCAAGATGGAGACAACTAGGGAGGAAACAGGTTGGAAGACAGGAGAAAACTGATGCGTCTTTGAGATATTGTTAGAGAGGTCAGATAGAAATATTGACTAACAAAATTGGCTATTCAAGTCGAGAGCTTAGAAGACAGGTGAGGAATGAAATCCCAGCTCCCTGGGAGGCCGAGGCAGGAGGATCGCCAGTTCAAGGCCAACCTGGCCAGCTGAATGAGACCCTGTCTCAAAATAAAATGATTTTTACAAAGGGCTGGGATTGTGACTCAGTGGTAGAGTGCTTACCTAGCATGGTTGAGGACCTGGATTCAATTCCCAGTACATAAAAGAAGAAAAAGAAAAGGAGGAGAATCAAGTAACTGCTTCAGACCAATGATGCCTCACACCTACAGATGTGATTACTTCCCTAGGGGATAGTGTAGGTAGAGAAGAGAAGCTAGCGCTGCAGGGAGCCGGGGAAGGTGCACTCTAATAAATCAAAGAGGAGACCCCAGCGGCAGAAATATAAAGAACTGTCAGAGAGCAGAGAGGTAAGAGAAAGGCTGGGGAGTGTAAAATAAAAGAAAGAGGATTCCATAAAGCAGTGTGACCAGCTGTGCTTAAGGAGATGCCTGAGAGGAGGGTTAGAGAGCTTGGAGCGGGGATGGCTGAGGAGGTTTTGGTCAACAGCTGACTGTTGGTAGTTCCCTAAGAATATAACAGAGCTGGAAAATCCCGGCTGCCTGGTGGTGAGGCAGTCAGAGTGACGTCACAGCACCATGCATTGCTTCCCTGTCTGTATTGATGCCAGCTGCAAACAGTCCTACTGGGCTGCCAGGTGTATAAAAGCACAGCCTGGACTACTCCCTGGCAGCCCTTGAGCAGTGTGGGATCCTAGGCTAGCTCTCTTCCACCCAAGGCCAGTTTCTCCCATTGATCTACCTCCCCAACCATTGGCCTGACCCAGGATCTGGGCAGCGACCTGAAGCTGTCCCCCTGGCTCACCCCCAGTCTTTCCTTCGCCCTCTCCATCCTCGGGTTTCACAGCTGCCTATCCGTCTGAAGCATTTCCCTGTCCACTCGCCCCCTGTTGCTTCACCTTTACTTTCCATAGGTGTTGCTCCTAATAAATCTCATGCACTTTAGTCTCACCATGGTGTTCTCAGAGGACACAGGTTCAAATCCTAGCTCTTTTATTTATAACTTCAAGGTTTGACATCCAGCAAATAAACAGTTCCCTCCCCCATTTCCTCATTAGCAAAAATAGAGAAAAAACAGCACCCACTTTATATGGTTGTCGTAAAGGTGAAATGCAGTCCTCAGCGTGAAGCACTAGAATGGCTCTCAGGTATGGAGTCCTCTGTGTGAGCCGGAATGACTGCTTCAGTGCCCACCTGCAACAGGCATTTAACCACCGTGGTTGAGTGTTAAGCTGCAGTTGGAGGTAAACATTCCTACTACTTTAGCAATCAACAGAATGTATTCCTGGATCTCTGGAGTGTGGAAGAGGTTGATTCTCCTGTCTCCATGATGGTTATTGCCACATTCTTCATCTCCGGACTGACCTGTCTCACTCCAGGACAAATTTCTGAGTTCCTAAGCACTTCATTATTTTAAAAAAATAATGAAAAAACTATATTAAATTCAAATCCAATGCATCTGCCTTTATTCACATCTTCTTACTTCCTTACTCCTGGGTGAAAAAGAAAAATGGCTCTCGTCTTGTTTATGACAGTTAGGAAAAGTATGTCCCCTCTAGTTCTCCTTTGCTCTAGACTAAACATTCCAAGTTCTCTTAATGCCTTCCTTTTGATCCTCATTTCCAAACTATTTATCACTTCTCTCGTTCCCTGAATGCTCTCCAGAGTTCCAGAAAGTTGACATGCATTGAAGAAAGTTCTCCAAAAGAGGCTTAAGTGATTGGAAATAGAAGCAACGAGGACTTTGCCTGTCTTTCCCTAAGGCTTGCGATTAATAAAAGCCAGGGGAGGCAGTTTCTTCCTTTAATTTATAGCTCCACTTATTGGCGAGCAAGCCATAGACTAATAAGGAATTGGGTGGCAGGGACTGCTTTTGTGTCTGGGTATAGTTAGTTTAAAAGAAATTCAGTAAAAAAGAGTATTCTTAATGGAAAAAAACAAACAAATAAACCTGCATTTGTTTATTATTGTTAAGAAGCTGATTTGCAAGACCTTATTATTATTTAATTTGTGCATCATCTGCTGGTAACCATCTAACTGAGATAAATTTCAAGGGTCATAACTTAAATTTAAAACATGCTCTAAAGGGTCATAACTTAAATTTAAAACATGCTCTAAAGGTTTGTTAACAACAAGCCAACAAGGGCCGAGATGTAGCTTGGTAGTGCGGTAGTGCTCAGCCTGAGTGAAGTTGTGGTTTTCATTCCCAGAACCACCCAAAAATAAATAAATAAATAAAATAAAAGTCCCCATCCTTTAAACCTGATATAATGCCTCCTTGCTGGCAGTGAAAATACTCTATGGTGCCAACATAAAAACCTGGATTAGGATGCTTTCTTTTGGATCCTGTTTTCAAGTGAACACTACCTTTTGTGTTACTGGTCCTTATGAATCGGGCCTGTTTTTTTTTTTTATCTTTTCTCCATTCATTGAGAGTGAACATAAAGCCCAGTTCTCAGAGCCACCAGCATTCTGGTTTGTAGCAGTCACAAACAGAAGGGTAACAGATGATGCGTGTGGACTAGATCGGTGGTCTCTATGTATATGTTGGTGTCTATGGCAGGCAGAATCTAGGGCCCAAGCTACGAGGTTCACCAGCACAAGACCTGGCTCTGTGTTAATGACACCAGGTGGAAAGGCTTGAATTTCATCCACAGAATCATGAAGAAAACGATGGGTTTTCTCAGACAGACTGAAAGAGTCTCCAGGAATTTCCCCTTCCTGTGTGACTTTGGATTATCCAGAGAGACTTCCCAACAAACGCAGCTCAGGTAGCCCTGCTTCACTCAGATGCAAAAGCCTGGCCTTATCTCCAAATGAAATAAATGGAAGACAACCACTCAGAGGGGAAATTGGAGATTTAGGACAGCCTGGGGTAGGAAACAGGAGTGTGGTAGGGGACAGGAAGACCATAAGACAGTGAGTCTAAGGCTCCTAGAACTAACAGAGCTGTGCTTTTAAAAGCTTATCACCTGAAACTAAAAGCGGATTGAGAGAGAAAATTAGTTTGGCAGTGTGAAGCCCTAGTGTTAAAAATAAATAAATACCTTAATACCCGATAAGGTACACGTGTTCCCAAAAAAACAACAGACACTAAAACGGAGATAAAATTTAATTATAAAACACTTAAACACAACTCCTTTGCTTCACAAACTTCTCAGCTGTCCTGGATTTTTTCTAATCAAAGGAGGCTCTGGAAAAGGATCAACAGATCAGAGCTATAAACTTTGAAGAAAAGAATAAGATCTTGGTTAAGTTCAGCCCCATTAGTCTGACTTTGGTTCACATATTTAATTTTGCTGAAGTCACTTTGGAATGTCTGCAACCAGTAATTTTCCTCAGTTAGGAACAAACCTAGGAATGGGGATAAGAATGCAAAACACCCAAAAGTCATTAAGAATAAGGTAGCCCAGGAGTCATAGGGTTTTACGAGAAGCTATTGAATCTGACAATAATTTTCCTATCCATTCCTTTCCCATGATGGATTATATTCCAGTGCTCTGTCTGATCTTTCCTTCATCCATCTCTCTCCCTCCTGAAAACGCACACAAGTCAGATTTGGGGCGTGACAGATGGGAAGGCTTCTGGGCTGGGAATCGGGACCCCCCCCTGAGGCCTGAACCTAGTACTGATACAAGGTGCATGATTCCGGACTCAAGAGTCAAGTCTTCAAGAGTCAAGTGAAGGGTTAGACTAAATCTTTTCTATATTCTGTTGCTTTTATTTTTCTCATAGTTCTGGTGAGGGCAGCATTGGTTTCTCCTGAGACCTCTCTCCTTGGCTTGGGTATGGCCATCTTCTCCGTGTGTCCTGACATGGTCTTTCCTCTAGGGATCTGTATTGTCATCTCCTCTTCCTTTAAAGATACCAACCAGATTGGGTGAGAGCCCACCCTGTATTCCTTCCTTTTACATGAGTTACCTTTTAAAGACCCTATCTCTAAATACAGTCATATTCGGAGGGACTAGGGGTTAAAATGTCAGCACATGAATTTTGGAGAGGACCCAGTTCTTCCCATAGCATTCTAAAAATGGACCTAATTGGACTTGTGGCCATTGGAAACTCTTTTTTAAGAACCTGGCCCCGTGGATTACTTTTTGCAAGGACATTAACCCTTCCACTTTACTCTCTCTTCAAGACTAATCCCACATATTCTTTCAGGTTACCAGAAACAGAATCACACTTGGATTCTTTCATTTGTTGTCCTGTTTGTTTTTTTTTTTCATAGAATGCAAAGGGAAGGAAGCAAGACAGGATTTAAGCCACCTCCAGCAAAGCTCTGTAGAAAAGAAAACATTGTTCGAGGTACCGTGAAGCCCCATGAATCTGGTCATCTTGTTTCTTTAGGGAAGAAATCCATTGGTCTCTACTCCAAATGACGTCATCAGACAGAGACCTCCACTTTTTTTCTGCCTCTACTGCTCCTGCTGCCTCGTGGTCTCTCTGATGTCTCTGAGTTCCAACTCTAGGACGTGGACCTGAGTGGGCTGGCCAGTCAGCAGTCACTGCACAAACTGCCTCTGTTGGACCACTCTGCTCTTCCACCAGACCCTTTATCAGCCATTGCATAGCCTGGTGATGGCTGGCCCCATCAGTCATCTCTCTCTGGTCTTATCAGTCTGGTGGTAAGACCATGTGGTTCTAAATGATGACCAAGGACATCCTTGAAAGGACATGGAGTCCTTCATGGTTCACTAAGATTTCACAGAAGCAGAAAATCAAACAGTAGGAACCTAACTGAGTACAATCATGCATCACTTAATGACTGGAATATGTTCCCAGAAATGTGTCATTAGGAGAGGTTTTTATTATGTGAATATCATACAATGCCTTACACAAACCAAGATGGCTGCATCAGTAGGTAATATAATCCTACGGGACCACTGTCACATTTGGGATCTTGTCATGACTGAAACTTTGCTGTATGGTGCATGACTGTGTTCCCAGTGTACACTACCTCCTTCCTTCATGTATCAAGAAATTAAGAAGTAGTTGGTATTCATGCCTTCACTTTCTCACCTTCATTCCTCTTTAGCCTAAATCTCTGAAATCCTGGCACCCTGACTTCTGAACCCACCCACCTTTCTTCTCTTAACTCAACTCAAATTAGCTTCTAACTTAATATCCGTCTTCCTTTTATCAACTTTGTTGCTGTGTTTAAAATCATTGAGTGACCACTCCTGCCTTGGCTTCTGTGACTGTGTTATCATGGGAGAAGGGGAGGCAAACTGTAGGGAAAGTTCTGGCATCCATGGACCTGGGAGTGAACCCTGACTCTTCCCAGCTCTGCCCCATTGTGCACATTAATTCTATGTCAGTTCAGGATACTTTATTTTTGAGGTAGCTATTATAGTTGGTATGATTGTATAATGGGTGGAAATTCCAGATAACAACAGGGTTTGGGTTTAGACAAACAAGTAAGCAGATGGATGCTCAAGACCTTATACCCAATTAGATGACAAAATCTATTGATTCGATTTCCAGAAGGTCTCCCAGATTTATTCCTCTTCTTTGCTCCTACCACCCTGGTGGAACATCTCAATCAATCCCTTTGTCCTAGCTTAGTAGTTAACTGAGTTCTAAGTAGTTCTTGCAAATCCCAGGGAGATTCCTCAGGGCCCTCTGTGGGTGGGAAGACAGAAAAGTGGTTTGTCCTCTGAGCAGAATCCCATACTGCCTCTCACTTTTAACAAGGTCAATTCTTTTTATGTTTTATATTTTTTATGTTAAGAAAATATTTTCATTTTGTTTTATTTTAAAAACCCCACTAGCCCACATATTTATTCTGCCTCGGAACTCATCTATCTTTAAAGTGCCTCTTCTACAATGTACTTTGTAATCAGTTTCAGATTATTTCTCCTGAAGCACATTTCTGATCTTGTCATATCCCAATGTCTGCAAATGTACTGTTCAATATGGTAGCCATTAGCTATATAGGACTATTTAATTAAAATTTAATTAAAGGTTCAGGTTTGTAGATGCAACTAACCATATTTCAAGGGCTTGGTATCCAATATGAACTAGTGGCTGCCATTTTTCACAGCTCAAAACATTTCCATTAATATGGAACTTTCTATTGGACAGAAATGCACTAGATAACTAAATAAAAGGTTCTGATCTTTGCTGATTTTTTCCCCTCACTGTAATGTTTCCGTAAGACCTAGTTGTCTCGAGCATACTCACTTACAACCCCACGTCTCAGCTTACCAGCCCATGTAAGGTATCTTTTGCACCTTCATTGCATACCCAAATATTACTCCCCATTTAAATACTTTCCCCCATGAAGTCCTTACTAATTTCCCAACTGAAAGTATTTCACTCTTCCTGTGAATGCTCAGGAATTTAAATGAAGCACTCTAGTATTTTCAGCCACATTTCTTCTAGAATTATAACTATCTCTGCATGTTTTAGCTTTTGACTTGGTAGGAGTTCCTCTGAAGCTGATTCTGAAATTCAAGTGTGAGTAGTTTAGTTGAGAGGTGATCCCAGAAATCACCAATAGAGGGCACAGTTGGTAAGGCAAGGAGGGGAAAAATCAATCAAAGATTTGTTATCACTTTACTTACTGCTATGAGGAACGAGAGCTCAATCCCATTGGAACACAATGTTAAACACAGTTATCCCAAACAAAGTCAAGGATATTGACCTAGGGTATTTATTCTCCAGGGCCTTTTTTTGTTATTTATCTGAGGGTTGCTTCCAGGGAAAACAATCTGGGACATTTCCATTTTGTTTGACATTCAGACCAACCACACTTGACCAGAAAAAAAAATAAAATTTCTCCAGCAAAAAGCTGCGTGTACTTGCAGCACAAACATTTTCTGGGGTGGCAATGGATGCTTAGGTGGCCCAAATAGGCTACCAACTGCATCTTCCCCAGCACCCAGAGAACTGGAAGATTGGTCCCTGAGGACTGAGGCTGTCTGAGTCACTGATGTGCGTCTCCCTAAATGTCCTGACATTGGAAATCAGTTAGTAGTTGTCCAATGAATGAGTACATTATCCCAAGGATATCAGGTCTGAAGAGGAATTCTTGAGGGAACCCACTGGTTGATGTCATGAATTCACTCAGTGTCAATCCAGATAATATCTCAGCACATATACTGGGGAGTTGTGTTGGCTTTGACATTCAGGGATTATGGACCAAATACTGTACAAGTGTGGGAATTTGCTCAAGCAGACTGTAAAGGAGTTCTGGGATTGCTTCAGAAGCTTCCCTGGGCTCCACTAGAGGAATATCTGCTGCAGCACTTGCCACTATCCTTGAAGCACCGTTGTAATAGCTCCCAAAGAGATCAAATTTTTCTATTTCAGCAATGATTCTGTTTTTTGTTTTTCAGCCAGGAGAGGTGAGAGAGGAGAATTAAGAATCATGAACTAGGGGGAAAGTGTGTGCATGTGCACATAGTATACATGGATTTGGTGTGTATATGTGGTGTAAGATTTTGTGTTGTGTCTACATGGTTGTGCTATGAATATGGTGTATGTGTGTGTGTGATGTGGGTGGGGTTGTGTGTATATGATGTGTGTGCCCATGTGTGCAGTATGTGTGTATATATGTGATGTGTCTGTGGTGTGCTTGGTGTGTGTCATACATATATGCGTGTGCGCATGTGTTTGCTGGGTGTGAATGGTATATGTGAATGGTATGTACATGTATGTATGTGTGGGTGTTATGGAAAGTCATCAAGGGCACATGTTGCAGCCCCCCAGTGTGGCAGAGAGAAGTTGCCCACCTACACCACACTAACATGGATAGCAGAGCCATTGACATACAGGCCTTCTATGCCCATGGTCTACTTATGATTTTCACAAAGAACCATGAGGAGCATGGCACGGCTCACAGCACTCCTTTAGGATATGGTTAGTAGCCAAAATTGTGTCCTTAAACAAAAATGCTATGTGGCCCTGGCCTCCCTGCTGTCATTTGCCATCTCTGTACATTGCATATTAAATAGCAAGAATGGACTTTCAGCCTCCCTCTTTATATATTATAGTTTAATTTCTACCCAAACTGTGAAATTTTAATGATAAATAGCTTCCAGAATGACAAATGCTTGGAGCTGACCTTTGGAGTCATAAGGTTTGGCCCTGATTTTTGAGAAAGATGAGGGAGAATGGGGTCAGGAACTAGTCCTTGACTTGCCCAGAGCAGGGAGCACAGTCAGAGGTAGGACTGACAGTGGAGGTTTCAGGAAGAAAACAAGAAATATTATGAGATTCCTTCTCTTCTTTATCCAAGGGAAGCTTCCAAGAGTAAAGGCTCAGAGATGTTGTCAGGGGGCTGCCTTCAGCAGTCAGGTATCCCCAGAGAAGGAAAGCACTGCGATAGGACCGTGCAGCAAATGACGTGTGGAAGGCCAGGCAAGCTGCACCTGGTACCTAGGGCCACTGGGCGCATTTGGCTTCCAAAAATAGAAAAAATGGAACCGTATAGATGACGAGGTAGAAGTTCAAAAAAGGTATTGAGGCTGAAGCCCACACTGTGGCTCCAAGCATAATTCCTGAGGCAGAATCATAATCTACCCCAGTGTAATTCCAGAATGCTTGTCTTTCTTCCAGACTGACATTCACTTCAGGAAGTTATGAAATTAAATTTCGGGTCTTACGAAGATGGTAAAAGTGCTTCTTGTAAGGGTTGAAGGATTGCCCTTTAATATATTCTGTAGACGGCAGCTATTATTATGGATGTAAGACCTCTGTGGATAGCTCCGTGGATACCATGTGACGCTATCCCAGTCACATGGTAATAACAGCATTTCAGGGTGTAAAACAGCAGCCAGGAATTGGGGTCATTGCTCACTCATCAAATCCTAAGCTACAGGTTTGTAGGTTTGGGGTTTAAAATTGCTTAAGCAATCCAAGGTTGCTTTGGAGACTAACCAAGTCTGATGGTGTAGGGATCAATAGGCCCCCGGTTTTGGGGAGGGGAAGGCAGTGTTGTGAGGGATCATTTAGGTATGGGATTCGGTTCTCATAAATATTTCTAGAAAAACTGGGAATAGTGATGTACAAAGCATAGAAAGAGTGAGAATGACCTCTTTAGAATAATTCAAGAGACACTACTACCACCCTATTTCCAAATACCTCTGCCATTCCACACTGCAGGATTCCAATCTGGAATTCCAGCTGCCGGATCTCCTGATTAGGCAAACAAGAAAGGAAACTTCTCTCCAGATGGTGATAATTAAGATGCATTACCGGGAGGCAGGGGATCAGGGGCCTGGAGTGAGTAGAGACTTTTGCTCTGTTCTATCTTTATTTATGGGCACATTGTTCTACAAAGTAGAAATGGTCCCTTTAGGGAGAGCACACCAAAACAGGAGGTCACTTGAGTTCTTAGTGTTTGATACTTTAGTATTTGGTCAGCATTCACATGTGGTCTAGGAAGAGCTTTTCCAGTTTCTCCTCAAAATTACAACCACAAAGGACAGAATCTTCTAGAAAATGCCACTGCATTTCCCTTTTCCTCCTCCTTTGCCAACTTCCAAGCAAATATCTACTCACCTACCAGAGCCAGTCTACCCATGTCATTAGAGTGTGAGAAGGTCATTGGGCAGGTTTAATGAAGATCCACTAGACAGGTCCCACTTCATCAGAGGGCACAGTAAAGCTAAGTTCAGTTGGGGGCTCAAAGTGAAGCGGAAAGAAATGTAAAGAAGGGGTGGGGTAGACAAGGTAAAGAAGATTGCAAGGTTCCTGGGCAAACTGTCCACTTTCAGGTGGTCAATGTCTGATCCTGCTCATTAGTACCCTCTGTTGTGTTTAGAGAAATTATATGCATGATGGAATCATTTTTCAAGTCTGCATTTTGCAAAGTTATTGGAGAAGGGCATAGCTCAGGGAACGAAACAGAAGTCTAGATGTGAGGAATGAGATGGGGTTGGCTTGCCTCTGGGGACATTAACAGTGGCGGATAGAGGGAAGAGGTTGTGCACTATGACACATTGTTCTAGAAGGGTTTAGAGGCCTGAGCAGTGCCTCTGCTTTATCTATCATCTCCAACCTCAGCTACCTGTCTCTACCCCACAAGGGTTTTCTTCCTGGAAAACTCTATCCAGGGTCTTCCTTCCTTGGAAACACATCAATTTGAAAAAGTACTAATCCATTCCAGATAAAATTATTATAAAAAGTAATTATTCAAAGTCTTTCACCTGTGAAACCAAGCTCCTGTGTGTCCATGATGAAGTCATTTGTGTTGAGCATGACTAGGGGATGGGAGAGGCCAACAGGGTGGGCTCACTGTGAAGTTCAATTGCCTGAGGAATGAATGGGCTAGGTGAAGGGAGTCACCCACAGGTAAGGGTGCACAGACTGAAGCCACAGAACATGGTCTTTGTCACTTTTGGACAATGTGAGAGGTAAGATGGCCACTCACACCACTGAATGCCTGACCAGACCCTAATACACTTGAGAAAGAACGTCAAAGATGAGCCCGGAGAAGACAGCCTGTAAGAACTGGTGAGGCCCAGCCTGCTTCCCCTGCCTCAGCCAAGTCCAGCCACCTGTACTGACAGCTTGCTGAGAGCCTGGGTTGGGGGAGCAGCCACGCATAGGGAGTGCTAAGGCACATCCTAACAGTGCCCTGAAAATGTGGCTGCCTTTATCAGTGACCTAAGGGACCCAGACAAAGAGCCCTTGAAAAATGTAAGGGCTGGTCACTGTTGCCACTTCAGGTCCTCAAGTCTGTTTCTGGGAGCTGGAGGAATCTTAGGAACATACATATGTTACTCCCTGGGAATTTCAAGAACTAGCTGGAGAGGATCAGAGATGTTCTGAGGTACTCACAGTCTGCAATTTGTGGTCAAGCCACAGAGGACAGCCTTTGCTACTACTCGTGTGTCACAGAAAAAGACGTTATGTATACATGTCGTGAGAATCAGTGACGGGGACCTTGCCATAAGTTAAACGTGGAAATCAGTCTCATCACTTATAGACACAGGTTGGGCAGGAGCCTGAGTCTGCTGACTCGACAGACCTTTGTGTGTGGCTTTGTTCTGTTCTACTTCTATCATAGGATTGATGGGCTTTGAGTTTGCACTTCTCCCTCCATTTACCCTGTGGCTCATCAGCAAGAGGGAAGGTCCGCCAGGGTAGGGACTGAGTCAAAGAATCAACTCTTCAGAGTTCAGGCCACCAGCTGTCCCCTTTGATTTACACTTCACCAGGCTGTGGAGTCTTGATCTCATAGTCTGACCTTCCAATCAGATAAGCTGACCACAAAGCCTCTTTTATTCTCAAGATTGCTGGTATATTCAAGCCCCCTTGTCCACCAGCCATCCAGGGGTAGAAGCTGCAGACTTCGGGAGTCCCACGGAGGCTGGCTGCCTGTCATCCTAAGTGCAGCTGGCCAGCCTCCTCAGGTTACCGCACAGGATTATGGGTAAAGTCTGCTTTGAATCTGTTCGAAAAGTGGAGACTTACCATGTGGTTTGTTCATGCAATTAATTCATTGTAAGCAATTTGGTTCCCAGATTTCCTGCCATCGGAATTACGGACCATTTTCCCAGTCACTGGACCATTAAATCCCTGTGTACACAAAACGAAGAACAGAACGAGAAAAAATGGAAACTTAAAATACTTTTAAGCTCGAATGGTAGGATGAATGTTATGTTGGATTCTATCAAGATGATTATGAGTGTTATCTGGGATTCTACTGATAGGATCAATATTATCATCATACATAAATATAATATAAATAAATGTGAATATAAATATGAATATGCAGAGTTCTCACACTGTGAAAAGCCAGCTGCAACACAGATTGCATCTGCCATGTCTGTAGACAGGGCAAAGATTAAGTACAGCATTGTTTAGAAATTACAGGTTTACAGATCCCTTCTCCTTTTCAAGGATTAAAGAAAATATAACCTGCTCTACTGCGTTTAAAATGGAGGGGGGGGGGGAAGGATTTTCTTGTCTCTTACCTGCACACCCAGCCTGGGGCAGATTTATCCATCAGAATACACATTTCTGATGCATAAAAACCTTTCTGGTGTTTGGGAATTTATTGGAGCATTTCTAAAACATCATCCTTATGTATGCTAGCATTTGGTTCTGAAATCTTATCTGTCAAAGTGACCTTCTGAAAGGTACGGAGATAAATTAGAGTCTGGCTCCGCCTGGTGTTGCCATTGGAAAACTACACCTCCACATACAGAGATGGCTCTCTATGTATGCATGGTTTGCCCTCTAGGGTATGCAAACATAGTACTGAATACTAACTAAATTCCTAAGTTCAAAATACTAAATATTAGTTTCAAACACTATTTCAAAATATAAAACTTACAAAGTACTAAAACACCCCCAAATAGAGACTGTTGAAGAAACTTGTCAGACTTGTCCTAAGGACCATGTATATTTTTGTTTTAGTGTCCATTGCTGTGCAACAAATCATCCCCAAATGTAGGTTTTTAAAACTCAATATCATTTGTTATCACCCGTGGTGTCTGTGGGCCAGGGACCTTGGGGTGGTTCAGTTGGGTTGTTCTAGATGGTGTTTCTTTGTGATGAGGTTGCAGACAGATGGTGCCTGGATTATCTCCAAGCCTTGGGTCTCCCTGCCTGGTGGTTGAACTGGTAATATTGGACAAGCTGGGGTAGGAACAGCCAGCGCCTCCTCCTGTATGGGTCCCTTTGTAAGATAGGTACCACTGCTATTTAAGGAACAAGTCTGGGGTAGCCAGACTTCTTCCTCAGGTGAGCCAGGAGGAAACTGTCTTGCTTTTTGTGACCCAGTCTCAGAAATCATGAGCTGTCACTTCAGCTGTGATCTGCTGTCATGGCCAGGTATGGAGAGCCACCCAAGGTCACAGAAAGGGAACATAACCCCACCCTTAAGACAGAAATGTCAGTGGCACATAGGAGGAGAAAGATGTAGATGGGATATCTGTTTGGGTGGGCGATCTTCATAAAAATACAATCAACCACAATTGTTTTATTTAATTCTCCACAAAACTAAATGAAGTTTCTACTATAATTAGAACACTTTTACATTTAAGTGAAGGAGGTCAAGGGAAATTAAAACTCTTCTTTAAATTCCCTTTCTATATCATATTAGAGCATTGTCTAATAAAGTATCTAAAGTGTCATCAATACAGGATTTTCAGCCTTAGTATTATTGACATTCCAGGCCAGATGATTCTTTGTCAAGAAGCCTACTCTGTGCATTGTAGGTTATTTAGTGGCATCTCTGTCTTCTACCTAATGATAGCACCCTATTATTAGTCACTGTGATAAAATACCTGAGAAAATCAACTTCTAAGAAGGAAAGACTATCCAAGAACAAGGTAGATCTTTCTGTCTTCTGAGGTCTTCTTTAATCTCTTTCTTTAGCATTCTGTAGTTTTCATTGTAGAGATCTTTCACTTCTTTTGTTGATTCCCAAGTATTTTATTTTTTTTATTTTTTATTTTTTGAGGCTATTGTAAATGGGGTAGTTTTCCTCGTTTCTCTTTCAGAGGATTTATCGCTGGTATACAGAAATGCCTTTGATTTTGGGATGTTGATTTTATACCCTGCTACTTTGCTGAATTCATTTACTACTTCTAGAAGTTTTCTGGTGGAATTTTTTAGGGTCTTCTAGGTATAGAATCATATCATCAGCAAATAGTGCCAATTTGAGTCCTTCCTTTCCTCTGTGTATTCCTTTAATTTCTTTTGTCTGTCTAATTGCTCTGGCCAATGTTTCAAGAACTATGTTAAATAGAAGTGGTGAAAGAGGGCATCCCTGTCTTATTCCAGTTTTTAGAAGGAATGCTTTCAGTTTTTCTCCATTTGGAATGATGTTGGCCTGGGGCTTAGCATAGATAGCTTTTATGATGTTGAGATATGTTCCTGTTATCCCTAGTTTTTTTGACACTTCTCAGAAGAAGATATATAATCAATCAATAAATATATAAAAAAAGGTTCAACATCTCTAGCAATTAGAGAAATGCAAATCAAAACTACTCTAAGATTTCATCTCACTCCAGTCAGAATGGTAGCTATTATGAAGACAAACAACAATAAGTGTTGGTGAAGATGTGGGGAAAAAGGTACATTCAAACACTGTTGGTGGGACTGCAAACTGAGGGAGCCAATATAGAAAGCAGTGTGGAGAATCCTTGGAAAACTGGTAATGGAACCACCATTTGACGGAACTATCCCACTCCTTGATCTATTCCCAAAGGGACTTAAAAGCATCATACTACAGGGACACAGCCACATCAATCTTTATAGCAGCACAATTCACAATAGCTAAACTGTGGAACCAACCTAGATGCCCTTCAATAGATGAATGGATAAAAAAGGTGGCATATATATACAATGGAATATTACTCAGCAATAAAAGAGAATAAAATCATGGCATTTGCAGGTAAATGGATGGAGTTAGAGAAGATAATGCTAAGTGAAGTTAGCCAATCCCAAATGTCGAATGTTTTCTCTGATATAAGGAGGCTGATTCATAGTGGGGTAGGGAGGGGGAGCATGAGAGGAATAGATGAACTCTAGATAGGGCAGATGGGTGGGAGGGGGAAGAAGGGGGGCATGGAGTTAGAAATGGT
This sequence comes from Marmota monax, assembly GCF_021218885.2. Taxonomy (NCBI): domain Eukaryota; kingdom Metazoa; phylum Chordata; class Mammalia; order Rodentia; family Sciuridae; genus Marmota; species Marmota monax. The sequence continues at coordinate 12,018,766 of NW_026693024.1, forward strand.
GGTGGAATATTATGGACATCATTATCCAAAGTACATGCATGAAGACACAAATTGGTGTGGATGTACTTTGTATACAACCAGAGATATGAAAAATTGTGCTCTATATTTGTAATAAGAATTGTAATGCATTCCACCATCATATATAAATTTAAAAATTAATTAAAAATAAAAAAGAGAATAAAATCATGGCATTTGCAGGTAAATGGATGGAGTTGGAGAATACAATGCTAAGTGAAGTTAGTCAATCCCAAAAGACCAAATGCTAAACCAGTACTAAACTTTCAGGCTCTTCCCAATGAATCTTCCCTCCTTCTCGCTCACCTCTCATGGTTGTGGACCTGTCTTATGACCTACATTTCCTACAGAGCCCGTTAGTGTTTAAGGTACCATGCAAAGCTGGCAGCCAGCATGTTACCTAATTCATGGACTAGAACAGCATTTTAAGGGGTGGCATGGGTTGCTTCCAGAACTCAAAGAGAGGTTTGCAATAACTACCTTTGGCTTTGAGTTGGGCATCTCAGCATGAACCTGGCCACTGCATTCCAGGTCTCTCATCTTCACAGTTTATCTTCTCCTCTCTGGAGCACATGTGTTTTACCAAGGCTTCTAGCACACAAGCTTCCTCTTGTTTCTCCTGGACCATGAACTTGATGACGTCACTGAGGCAATGGATGAGTGTGAGGTTCACTGGGTTCAGATGGTCCAGATCACTTCAGACTCTTTATGACAGGGGGTGGCTCCATTAGCAAAGCTCTGAAGAAAAACAGGAAATGATTATTATAGTCTGTGCCACACGAATGCAAACTGATCTTTTCTTCTAATCTGAACAGGAAAGGCTGCACCCATGATGTAGGTACCATACACAGTATATATGGAGCACCACACGCACCTGAAATCTTAGGAATGTGCTCTAACAATGGTCCTGCTGCTGGCATGGCAGCTACAATCAAGACCAACACTTGGTTGGACTTGTAGTAGTTCACGGTCATTCTCTATGGTCCATCCAGTTCCTGTAGTGGGAGATTAGCTATTAAAAAAAGGATAAGATAGGGAACACCAATCTCTGTTTTGCGTTGATTATCTTGGTAAGAAGACAATTTCAAAAGTTTCACCTTCACAGTGCTACTACGATAGCACTGGACTCATAGACCAAGAAAGCAATGCGGGGAAGTGGGATCACTCCAATTGTCACTGCAATTATATCCAAACCCATTATACAAAAAATGGGGCAATGGCCCCTGAATGAGTCCATAAATTTAGTGGGCCCAGTGTGTATCAGACTTTAGCCAGAAACCTTTTCATTTCCCGACTCCTATAATCCTCTAGTCTAACAAGGATTCCATGATGCTTTGGGTCTCTAGATACCAAAGTCAATTCAAAGCTTGTGTGCAGTGGACCTTCCCCTTGCTCAAGCGGGCATCATTTAAGTAAATGGCTATTGGTTTCTCTGGAGAAGGATGGAGTGAATCATCACAATATATACTTGTTTTGGTATCAATTTTTTATAGATTCTATGGAATTTTCTGTGTAAACAATGCCATTTGTAAGTGCTTTCTTCCCAATCTGTATGCCATTTTCTTTTTCTTGCCTTATTGCACTAGCTAAGGACTGGTAAAAAGCTGATTAAGAGTGAAAAGTACACAGATCTTGTTTTTTTTTTTTTCCTCAATTGTAAAAAGAAAGCTTTCAATATTCATCATTAATTATGAAGACTTTATGTTTGGTGTAGATGCTCCGTATCTGATTATAAAAAATTTCTCCTGCTCTTAGATTGCCAAGTATTACATAGTTTTAAAATTATGCATAGATGTTAAATTTTGAAAAATTATTTTTCTTCATCTACTGAGATAATCATAATCTGTTAATATATCAGATTACATTGATTAATTTTCTAATATTGTGCCAACCCTATATTGCTAGGAAAAATCCCATTTGCCCAGCATGTATTATCCTTTTCACAAATTGAAAGGGTTGATTTTTAAATGCTTGTTAAGAATTTTGGTGTTATGCTTATGAGGGATTTAGGTCTGTATTTTTTCCCTGTAGTGTATTTGTCTGATTTTGTTACAGAGTAAAGCTAGTCTGATAAACAACAGAGAGTTGTGTCCTTCTCTGCTATTTTTCTGGAATAGTTTGTATAGTATTTGTAATATTTCTTCCTTAATCGGGCGGAATTTATCAGTTTTGTGGAAAGGTTGGTACTACAAACTCAATTTATTTACTAGATTATAGGACCATGTTGTCTATTTATTTTAATCAAAAATTGGTAGTTTGAGACTTTTTAGAAATTTGTATACTTCATATAAGTTATCAAATTTATTTGCATAAAGTTGTCTATAATATACCCCTTACTATCTTTTTTCTTTTTTCAGCATTGAGGATTGAATTCAGTACCTCATGCTAGTCTAGCACTGTACAACTGAGCTACATCCCCAAACTTTTTATTTTGAGACAGGGTCTCACTAAGTTTCCCAGGTTGGCTTGGAACTTAGGATCCTCCTGCTTCAGCCTCCTGAGTCACGAAATTCTAGGCATGGGCATCACCACACATGGCTCTCCTTATAATGTCCATGGTGTCTGTAATGATGTCCCTGTTTTATTTCTGACGTTGGCAATTTGTGTCTTCTTTCTTTTTATCCTTATCAGTGTGATTAGAAGACTTATCTTTATCTTTTTTCCTTGTTTTTCTCATTTATTTTTCCTCTATTATTTTCCTGTTTTCTATATGGTTTATTGTTTTCTAGTTGGTTTATTCCAGGATTTATGATTTACTTTCTTCAAACTTTTTATGGATAAAATTTAATATGGAAATTGAGATCATTGAAATGAGAGTCTTCTTTTCTAACAAGCTATAAATTTTCTTTTTAAGTACTTCTTTAGCTATGTCTCATAAATGTTGATATTCATTTTTAGCTAATTAAAACAATTCAATGCTATTTTTTATTTTAATTTAAAATATTTTCCAATTTCTATTTCAATATTTTCTTTGATTTATCTGTTACATGTTAGTCTCTAAATTCTTAGAAATTTTTTCGATATATCTTTCTGTTATTGATTTCTAGTTTAATTCTGCTATAATCAGAGATGATATTTTGTGTGACTTGATTCTACTTAAATTTTTTAGGTTTGCTCTAAGACCGAGAGTATAGTCTTTCTTGATGAATGTACTATAGGCATTCGAAGATAGTACATATTCTAATATTATTTGATTGAATGGTCTATACATTGCCATTAGGCCAACCTGTTTAAAAATGTTGTATTTTCTATTTACTTGTTTGATTACTGAGAGACGGGCATTAAAGTCTTTAACTATAGTTGTTCATTTGTTTAATTCTTTCAGATCTAGCAGTTTTCATTTTATGTATCTTGAAGTATTTTTAGCTTCATGCACACTTAAGCTTTTTATCCTTTTATGAATTTACCTCATTATCATTATGCTATATCCTCTTTATCACTTTAAGCATATTTTTGCCTTTGTATTTATAAAGGACTTATTTTGCAGACGGCATAAGACCTCACTTTTTAATTTTTTTTTTTTTTTGATCTTGAGAGAAAGCATGAATGCATGATTCCCAACAGCACAAATTCTGGGCTTGTTGCCCAGAAGTGAAAAAATTGCAAGAGTTAGTACACCTGAGGTGCAATGGACAAGTCTTGCTTTGAATAAACCACCTTCATGATCATGTTATCCCCCACCAAGTAAGTATTTGTCTTGCTTCCTAAAAAAATCTGACTATCTTTGAATTTTAATGTGGTAATTTTATGCAATTATTGATATGGGTTAGATTTAAATCTACCCTCCTGCTATTTGTTTTATATTTATTCTCTTTAGTCTTGGTTCCTCTCCCCCATTACTTATGTTTTTACACTAATGAATTATTATTATTATTATTATTATTATTATTATTATTGGTAGAGAAAGATACTTGGTACTGAACTCAGGGGCACTCAAGCACTGAGCCACATCCCCACCCCTGTTTGTATCTTATTTAGAGACAGCGTCTAACTGAGTTGCTTAGCGCCTCACTTTTGCTGAGGCTGGCTTTGAACTCATGATCCTCCTGCCTCACCTCCCAAGCTGCTGGGATTATAGGCCTGTGCCAACAATCCTGGTTTAATGAAGTATTTTTTTGATCCTCTTTCATTTCTACAATTGCTTATTTTTTGTATTCCTATTATAACTTTTTAATGATTGCCCAAAGATGGCTAATATGTATGTATATTTAATTATTGACAGTCCACCTTAAACTACTCCACAGGCAGTTAAGGGTCTCACAACTCACAACTATATACTCACAAGTCCTCCTTCCCATCCTTTGTGCTACTGTCTTCACAAATTTTAATTTAAAATTTTAAATATTAAATTTTAATTTTAAATATTCTGCAAACACCTGGCTGCTACTTTCACTGTAGCCATTTAGTGATCCTTTACAGCAATTATTAAATTAATCATGTCACTTATATTCACCTTTTTTTTTAGCACTTCCATAATCTTCATTTCTTTAGGTATTGCTGAGTTTCTAGTACATTCTTTCTGCTAAATTACTTATTTAGTTTTTAGCACTGGTCTGCTGATAATTCACTCTTTATTTATGTTTAAAACAATATTTGTTTGACTTTATTTTTGAAAGATACAGAATTATAGGTTGATAGTTTTTTTTTTTTTTATTCCAAGGCTTTAAGGATGTTACTCTATTGTCTTCTGGGTTGCATCCATTCAAATAAGGAACCCACCAGAATTCTTATTTGGGCTCCCTTCAAAATTTTCTCTTTGTTTGGTTTCCAACAGTTTGAGTATTATTTGTGTAGGTAGAATTTCTTTTCTTACATTTATCCTGCTTGGGTTCTCAGTACTTCTTGGGCACATATTTGAAGTCTTTCATTCTTTTTATTATTTATTCAAATATCTTGTCTGCTCCAAACTTTCTTCTCAGTCTGCTTGTCTGGCCTCTAACTTCTCCTTCTTTTGTGCATTGCCTCAAGGAGTTCAGTGCTTGATTCCTTACAATGGCTCTTCTTTAAATTCCAGGCTCTGAAGCAAAGTTATTTCTCTGATGGGCTTTTTAAAAAGTTACAATTTTACAGTTTTAAGTGGAGTTTGCAGTTTATGTGATAATGGAAATTGTGTTTTTGGTTTTCTGGAAAATTAAATTTAAAGAATTAGAGTACATTCTACTATTTAAAGCCTTTAGTTTATATTAACATTGCATATTACAATCAAATACCACAGGTATACTGCCACTTGACACATTTTCATATGTGACCCCCTTCTCAATAGTGTGAAGCCTGTTTCTCAGTCTCTCATTAGCTCATATATATATTTTATAATTTATATATAATCTCATTATTTTATATGTCTCTCTCTCTCTCTCTCTCTCTCTCTCTCTCTCTCTCTATATATATATATATATATATATATATATATATATATATATAAATTTTAATTAACTCTAGGCTTCATAGAAGGATATATCAGAATTGCCAACTTGTACCCATGGAAAAGCAAAACTACTAAATAGAGTTCAATCTCTTTATATTTATGGAATACTTACATACCTTGAAATGCATAAGTCACAAAAGGTTCAATATAATGACATTTAAGAATTCCATACCTCTAATATCACACTCAAATTTTACCTCTTTTTTGAAGAATGCCTAGGCTAATGTCAACATGTAACTTTGACATTCATTGACTAGAAAACTATTGCGTTTATCTCCCTGCAGAGTATGTGTATTAGACTATGAACTCACTAAAGAAAGGGATCACATTTTTTCAGTTCTGGGTCCCTCACTTTCTAACAGTGCAAAGGTGAGATTGAATAAATCACCGAGTCGATCTTAAAGCAGGAGGCGGAAACTTTATTCATCAGCCTGTGGTCCAGGTCCACCCGCTGGCAGGCCAAGGGGCAGGCTGCAAGTCTACACCCTTCCACCCCCTCCTGGGGATTGAGTATACCTTTTATAGTCCAAACCATATTACAGCATAAGTGGCTGTTGCTGTCATTCAAAACCGTAAACAAACGTCATGAGATCTAAAATCAGAAGCAGAGAAGGGAGTGGGCCGAAATGTCCCTTGTTGTGTACAAGTTAAAGAATGATTACTAACATCTAAACAATCAATCTCTGACAAGGTACATTGTCCAAGAAAAATGGGAACCAAAGAAAGAGCACTTTTACATTGTATAAGCATTGCCATTTTGTGTTGCCAAACATGCTCTGCTAAACAACTGTTGATGGGTACAGAGGCCGGGCTTTCCATATGAGAAGCATTTCTTACATGACGTGGAGTCTCAGGGCAAAATGGAGTCTTGTTTGGTCATTGCTCATATAGCCTGGCCCATAACAAAGGTATCTGGTAGATAACAAAGAACCAATAAATGTGTGCTAAATAAATAAAATTCCATCAGAACAAATTGCCTGCAGGTTTAAATAGGGGAGCTGGATGATTTTAAAGCTGAATTCTGCTTACTATTTCTACTAAGGCACCAGCTAAGGGAGTTATGACAAGAACTGTCAAGACACGAAAAGAAACAGAAGGCAGCAGTTAGAATGCTAATTATGTTCCCATAACTCTTTACAGAGACATAAAGCTCTTTTAATCACTCACAACTAGCCTTTGAAATTGGTGGGTGGTGGGTGGCACTTTTTTTTTCCACTATATTTATATATCAAGACCTTCAGTTTTAGCAAGATATTTAAAGGTAAATATAGGTTGCCTATCCAAAGTGAGTGGAGAAGGACATTTTTGTAGTTCCTGGTTGATATTTTGACACATGAGATTTATTATTTGCAGTTGTCTCAAAGCAGTGGGTAATCACATCTGTTGATAGACAGATGTTACTTCCACAGCACTACCTATCTTGGCAAAGTGAGAGGCCACATGTATTGAAATTTGGAAATTTGATTGTACAGTTGCTTTGAAGTCATGTCTGGGGTTGCTTGGTTTGTCTTTAACAATAACAACAGAGAATATAAATAACTAAGACCACATTTCAAATTCATGTAAGAAACTACTACACAGCAGTTTTATGGTAGGAGCCCTGGAAATAAATCAGAACACCTGGATTCTGACTCTGGGTCATCCCACCTGTCAACTTGAAGCCTTAGGTGAGTCTCAACACTTGCAGTTATATGAAAAACAGCAAGTTTATTATGAAGGCCAAGTAAGATGGCATTAATTTTAGTAAGAACAACAATACTAAATATATTATGTTTGTTGGGGACTTGGCTTATGTCAGGCACACCAATATTTTAAAATGCAATTCTCACAAAACCCCATGAAATTGCCTTATTGTTCCCCCTTTGAAAGATGAGATGAGTTTAGGGAAATAAGTGACTTGCTTCAGGTCATGCAGTCAAGTGGTAGAGCAAGGATCAAAATCTAGGTCTCTTGGATTCTCAGGTGAATTATAATCACTTGTTTTTCCAATTGGCAGGTAGAGTGCAGATCTCTGATATGTACCCAATAGTCAAAAGGGGCTGGCTTTGTTTTTGCTTCTCTATATTCTCTAGAGCAACTAAAAGATGCTAACAAATTTAATGACCACCTAAAATACATGATGCCACCGAATCTGCATTTCCAGCTCAATACTCCCTTCTCCAGGCTCAAAAACTATACACCCAGCTTCGTCAAGCACTCAACAAGCATCTCAAATTCAATATGGCCCTAACAAACTCAAGACTTCCCTGTAAAATGCTGCTCTACCCGTGGTACCAAATCAGAGAATGATTTTCCCATCCAGTGCCTAAAATAGAAATATGAGGGTCAGGGTGGTTGTGAAGTCCCTGATCTGTTTTAAGTCTTACTGACATACTGCTTGTATGCCCTAGGTTGACTGAGCAAATCCAACTTAAATATCATCTCCCATTAGGATCTCTGTAACAACAGTTAGAAGTTATCACTTTTATTCAGGTGCCATTCCTTGTGTGTAACTCTACTTTAGATGTTATTATACTATGTTTTGTGGTAATTTTTCTTATTTGTCTCTTCTCCTAACCAACCCAATCCATTAGAACTTTTTGGATATTGGAAATGTTCTCGTGTGCTGTGCACTAGTAGCCAATAGCCACATGGGGCTATCCATTGAGCACTTGAAACAGGGCTACTGTGCCTGGGGAGCTGACTTTTAAGTCTCACTTATTTTTATTTAACTTAAATTTAATTTTAAATGCCCACACATGGTGAGTCATGACTCTAATGCCTAGAGTCATGATTCTAATGCCTAGCGTAGCCTTGAGCCCAGCAGGGGCACAGATACATCTGCTTCCTTTTTATGTGTCCAATGCTTAGAACATAGAAGAGCCTCAGAAACATGTGGTAAACAAGTAAACTAATACATTTTACAGTGTGGAATATGGAAAACTTTACTTAATATAAATAGCAGACCACCTCTGCATGGGATTACTGGAAAAAAGAAGAAACAGTGATTTCTTGGTGAACAAAAAGTTAATGCATATGGGTTTCCAGTAGTGGAGAAGAAGCTTCTATGAGGCCAACTCACTCTCAGACAACAAATATAAACTCCATGAGAAATATAAAATAAAATTATGTGAAGGCATCTAGAAGAACGAAAGGAAGCTGGGAGTGAATTCACTCTTAAAAGAAGGAAATGGCACAGCATAATTTTCCTGTTTGGATGTCACTGTTTGTCTGAAGATAGGCCCTAGTCACAGCTTCTCTGTGGGTACAATTTTAATAGTCTTACTGGCTCTGAGAGCTATAGGCCAGAATTTGGGACATGGTGGCAGCTGGAAGTGAGGAAGCAACTCCTGGGAGGTGAAAGCCCCCGGCAGGATGGGAAGAGGAGGACTCTACATAAACCTGCTCAAAATCCCTGGCTCATTCCAAGGGACAAACCACAGGAGGCCTCTGAACACACCTACTAGGTCCAGGAGAACCAAACTGAATGTTGAGCTGTTCTACTGCAGGAAAAATCAGCGTCGGAACTGAAGTCAAATCAACTGCCTGCTTCAAAACAAAGACAAGTAAGCAAAGGGATCATACTCTTCACTGCAGAGTTCCACATCCCTACCATGTGCCCAAGTGCTTCCTAACCACTAGGCTTATGAAGAAACAGAAACATGTTGCCCGAGTCCTAGTCACATATGGTAAATAAGTGAGATGACCCGGAAGTTAGAATTAGCACAGAGATTTAAAAGCAGCTGTTATCACCATCTCCAGGACGTGTTCATAATGGAGGAACAAACAGGAAATTTTAGTGGGTGACTCAAAAGTATGAGTGAGAATCAAATTAAAATCCCCCAAAATGAAAAATAAAGTATTTTAAATCAAAAATTTATGAGATGACTTTAATAGTGAATTGAAATGAGAAAAATATCAATACATTTGAAGGTAGAACAATAGAAAATATATAATCTAAAACATAGAAAGGAAAAGAATAAGGAAGAAATGCATCTTGGTGAGCTCTACGAGCAATGTGGAAAGTTCTAACTTGTGTGATTCTAGTCTCAGAAAAAGAGAGAAAAAAAATTGAGGAAATAATGGTGACGATTTCCCCAAATTTGCTGACAGGCATACATTAATAGGTATAAAAAATCAGATGAACCCCAAGCATGAAAACACACACCAAAAAAATCACATCTAAATACAATCGGAGTCAAACTTCTGAAAACCTAGGTAAAGAGAAACTTTGAAAGCAATTACAGATTAGCCACGGATTAAGTGGAATGAAATGAATTAATAATGGTTTCTTGTCAGAAACAAAGGACACAAGACCCCAGTGGAATCACATTTCTAAAATGGTGAAAGGAGGAAACAGTTGATTCAATGCAGTGAAAAATAACATTCAGGAATTGAAGGCAAAATTGTCATCTTCAGAGAAACGGAAATAAAGATGTAAAGATGACTTTTATCATCAGACCTGCAGTCCAAAAAAAAAAAAAAAAAAAAGAAATGCAAAACAAGTTCTTTAGAAGAAAGGTACTAATGCCAGGTGGATAAACCAACCTTTAGAGAAAAAAAAATGAAGTGCCAAAGATGAGAAATATGTGGCCAAGTATAAAATATTCTTTATTTTTCCTAGTTTGTTATAAATAAATGTAACTATTTTTTAATTAAAAAAATTTAGTGTTACTTTAAAGAGAAAACTTTCATTTGCTTTAAATCCCACACTTTATTATGAGATTGATGATATTTAGAGATAAAGTTCATATGCCAACCAAAGAACATTTTCTGAAACACAGTCATACTTGACATGAAGCCGTCTGATATTAAGTCTAAGTAGATTGTGAGAAATTAAGGGTGTATATGGTGATCACTAAAGCAACCACGTAGACAATACCAAGTGGGATCATGAAGAAGCCAGAATCCATTAAAAAGGAGTTCTCGAAAAGATCCAATTAAGCCAAGATAAACTAAGGAAGTAGGAGCAGAGAAACGAGCTAACACAAACCAGGTGAGACCATCAAAAACACTAATAAAATGGTTGATCACAACTCAAACATATCAGTATTGAGGTTAAATGTAAATGAACCCAGTGCTCCAATCAGAACTCAGAAATTCTCAGAATAGATAGAAGAAGGCCTAACATAGTATCCCCGCACGATGAAATGGAAACATGTAAATACATATATGTTGAAAGTAGAGGATAGTAAAAGGTATACCCTACAGACAGTCTAAGAAAACTGGAGTGGCTGCCTTAACATCAGATACCAGAGATGCAAGTCAAATAGTATAACCAGACATGCAGACAGACGTGCTATAATACGAAAGGATCTATTTACAAAAAGACCGGGAACTATACATGTATATGTGCCTCTTAAAAGAGGGTCAAAACACATGAGATGAAAAAGTTAACAGTTAAAGAAAAAAAGAGACAAATCCCCAGTGATACTTGGAGATTTTTAACACTAATCCCTCAGCAACTGAAACATTAAAAAAAAAAAACCCTAAATAACACTATCACTCTTCTTTACCTAATTGAGATTTATAGAAAACTACACCCAACAATTGCAGAATAATTTTTCAAGTTCCCAGGTAATGTTTACCAAGAGAAAACATATGCTGGACCATAAAACAAGGTTTAATCCATTTGAAAAGATTAAAAGAATACAGACTATGTTTTGTGATAACAGTGGAATTAAATTAAAAACCAAGAATAATGAGCCATCTGGGCGGGGCGGGGGGGGGAAATTCTACACATGGAAACTAAATACACTCTTGTGGAGAATTCATGTATCAAAAAAAAATCACAAGACACATTAGACAATATTTTTAAACTGAGTAACAGTGAACATGTATAGTATCAAAATTTATGGGGTAAAGTAAAGCTAAAATAAGAGAGAAAAATATATAGCTTTTAAATGTTAGCTTAGGATAGGTGCACACTCAATAACTTTAGTGTGCACAGTAAGACTTAGAGAAAGAAGAGTAAATACAAAGTAAGTAGAGGTAAGGAAATAAAAAGGAGAAATGGATGAAATAGAAAACAAAAAAAGATGATAGAGAAAGTTTACACATATAAAACACTTAAGGGGTTTCTTTGGTAAGACAGCTGAGTTGATAAAGCCTACATCGACCCTAATCAGGAAAAAAAATGAGAATAAATACGTGACTATATTACAGATCCTACAGATATTATAAAGAGCTTTATGCTAATAAATTAAAAATTTAGAGGGACCTGACACATTCCCTGAACAATAAATACAATGTACAGGAAGACAATATAGGGTAAGGCAAAGAGAATGAAAGCATCCTCCCCCCTCCCCCCTCCCCACCTCTCCCCTCCCCTCCCCTCCTCTCTCTCTACCCCCTCCACTGTATAACCCTGAGGGTCTCCTTCCATTACCATGCAATTTCCCTTCTCTCTCCCTTTCCCTCCCACCTCTCATCCCTGTTAAATGTTAATCTTTTTCTCCTGCTCTTCGTCCCTACTCTGATCTTAGTTGCTCTCCTTATATCAAAGAAGACATTTGGCATTTGTTTTTTAGGGATTGGCTAGCTTCACTTAGCATAATTTGCTCTAATGCCATCCATTTCCCTGCAAATTCTATGATTTTGTGATTACTTAAAATCTTTATTTGCAGTTTGGTTCTTATAAGACATACATCCAAATGAACACGAGGTTGCCCAAATCCCCTCCAATTCTATTTTCTCTCCCAAATGTTCAGCATTGCTGGTCCAAGCTGGTGAGGCTGTTGTGAGAGAGTTTTGGGATGAGAGCTGTCAACACATCACTGAATCCGAAAGCACCACAGAAATAGGCACCAGAGGTCTACAAGGGTTCCATCGGCAAGAAGCAGTCAAATGACACGCGCATGTACTGGTTTGTTTGCTGTTGTTATAACAGAAGTCTTGAGGATGGGTAATTTATACAGGAAAGAGGTTGATCTTGGCCCACAGTTCAGCAGGTTGGGGAGACTGAGTGTGTGGCACTGGCATCTGCTGAGAACCTCACACTGATTACATAGCGGGAAGCAGAAGGGCAAGAAGGAGCTTGTAGAAAAAGCAAAACGTGAGTCGTGCACTTGTTTTATAGCACCAGGGAGAGGAAGGTGGGCTCCCTGCCTTCTGAAACCAAGGCAGGAATTTTGACTGTGAAATTTCACACTGTAATAACTGAGAAGCAGGGAATGAATGGGGGATGCTGGTGTGGTTTGGCTTAGATTATGTCTAGTGGACTTTTGCCCAGAATGAAAGTCATGGTAACCAGACTTTTAGAGAAATAACCCCAAGGTACATACACAGTCTGCCTTAAGCATGTATTTATCAAACTTAGTTCTCTGTCATGGGGGTATTTACTGTTTTGAGAGAAATTAAAAATGTCTGTTCTTTTTCTATCAAACAGAATTGCTTTGGTACTCCACAATATAATTTACGTCCTCTTCCAGAACAATGAAGAAAAAGGCAAACGAACTGTCCAAAATTTGATGTATAGGCAGGTGTGCTGCTTTTGAAATGTTTATAGAACTCCAGCAAGTGCTTGTTTTGTGTTTAAATGGCGTGATGGTTTGCAAATAATTTGGTCCCAGTGTGCAGTTGTTGAGATGGTGGATCCTTTAAGAGGCGGGGCCTAGTAAGAGGCAATTAGGTCATGGGGCAGTAACCTCAGGATGGATTAAAGCAGGTCTTGTGACACTGATTTATATCTTTGAGAATGGGCTGTCATAAGGGATCCTGGCACCTCCCCTAAAACCCTCTTCCACTGTGCTCCTGCCATTGTGATGCCATCTGCCATGAGGCCCCCACCAAAACCAAAAAGATGCTGGTGCCATGCTTTTTAACCTTCAGAACTGTAAAATAAATTAATCTCTTTGCTTCATAAAGTGTCCAGCCTCAGGTATTTTGCTATAGCCACAGAAAATGGACTAAGACAGATGATGAAACGGATGACATGAATGTTAAATGAATACAGTTCAATGAGCTTTTATTGTCTGTAAGGCATTAGGAGATTTTGATTTAATTTTGATCATTGTTGTTCCATAAAAGTGTCCAATTTTTAAAACATAGCCTTTGGGAAAAAACTCTCCAAGGCCACACCTATGATGATTTCTTTGAAACCAGATCCTAAGAGCTGCAATACACGAAGGGGTAGAAATTAATACCTGATAGTTATTAATACCTGGTAATTATTCTAATAGCATTGTGTTCAAAATGAATTCTCATTGATCACAATCAGGTGTTTATTGTAAATTCTGATTTGAGAAATCAGGACTAGGCAATGAAACTTCATATTGAAATGAAACTTCCTAAGAAATTCCTGAGGGCTCAGCAAAGAGAATCTAGAATATCGGTTCCAATAATAAAGCACATTCAGGACCTTAGGGACATTTTCTTAAAACAGTCATAGAATGACTCCTACAAGGTCACATCAATATGTACCAAAGTGACTTCTCCCAACCTGACACATTCTCTGCAACCTTCACTGCAGAGCACCCACCAGGTTGAAGCAAAGAGGACAAGATGGAGCTTCCATCTGCCATGTCTCAAGGTCCCACGTGTCTCTCTTTGAGTTTTCTTTCTTATTACTAAAGGTCTTGTGTCTTCTTCCTTGATGAAGTTTAAGAAAGAAAGCTACGAAAGTGGACAAAAGCATTTCAAAACATGATGAAGAAAGACTTCAATAGACTGGGGGTCAAGTAACTTAACATAAATTTTGATATAAATGTGATCTTTATTTCATGGTCGACACATACATCAAACCATACGTGTAAGCCAGAGTTTCCCACAAATGCTTTAGAAACTACTGAACATACTTCAGAGAATGGATGGAAGTAGGTTTTCTCTTTGGGTTTGATGTGTAGAGCTGTAAGGCCACTTAATATTTGTCTATGGGCCTCCCACCGAATGCATTAAGTGTTGACGATGTTGTGATAAATGTCTTCTAGTGGAACTTTAGCTCTTTGAACACCTTTCTTTTCAGAAGACAGATTTAAAAGAATATTCCATTTCTGTGTAACGCCTACTGTGGGCACTTTGGGGACATTCTAGTTAATTCATTTTAAACACAATGTCATGAATATAATTATCAGGTATTAAATGACCAGTTCTTTGAAGGAGTATTGGGGAGCTATGGGGAAAGGAATCTATCTTATAAAACATCAGCATAAAGGGCAGGTTTAGCCATGAGCCTGTAGGTGATCTGGTACGTTGTTAACAATCTGTAATGGGTGGTGAAGGAAATTACCAACAAGAAGCCGAAACTGACCTAACCAAACAGAGGCTGTAGTCCAGATTTTGGCTCCATTAAGTGACTTCGAAGAGACTGAGGTTTGAGTAGAGAGCAATCCAAAGTCGTTCCATGTCTGTTTGTTGTTTCTGTTCATTTGCTCAGTTTTTACCGTATTGGAGTTGCAGGCTTTCTAGAAGGTATGCAGTGAACAGTTCTGTTTCATGGTCAAAACAGAATCAGAGGCAAGGATGTTGGCAGCCTTTTTCACTGTTTTCTTTCCATAACCATACCCATTGTCTTGTTTCGATTTATAAAAATTTTCTTGGGGAAAAATGAGATTTTGTTGTTTTGTTTTTCATTTTTATTTTTTAGTTGTAGATGGACACAACATTTATTTTATTTATTTTTATGTGGTGCTGAGGATCGAACCCAGTGCTTCCCAAGTGCTATGCAAGTGTTCTACCACTGAGCCACAACCCCAGCCGGAGAATTTTGTTGTTTTTATGAGAGTAATACAGAAATTATTGCTGCTGTTTTTGATGAGAAAAGAAACTTTGAGCAATGTATTTTAATCTTAATAAAAAGTGAGTTTTATTGATTTGAAAAAGAAAATTACAAAGCTGTGTCCTTGGTATCATAGATACCAAACACAGAAATACCGGCAAATTGAATCTAACGATATGGTATAAGAATGATAAACCATGACAAAGTAGAGCTTTATCCCAGGAATGCAAGGTGTTTCACATCTGAAAGTCAGTCCGTGTGTCTCCTCATATTGACAAAGGAACAACACCACAGGACCTTATTTTTTTAAAAAATATTTTTTTTAGTTGTAAATGGACACAATACCTTTATTTTATTTATTTATCTTCATGTGCTGAGGATGGAACCCAGGGCCTCACATGTGCTAATAACCAAGCCCTCTACCACTGAGCCACAACCCCAGCTCCACAGGATCTTCTTAATGCATAAAACATATCTGGCAAAAAAAAAAAAAACACAAAAAACTTGCCCATGATAAATAAACAACAACAAAAAATGAACATCTAAGCAAACTAGGAATAGAAGGGAGCTACTTTGACCTGATTAAGGACATCTTCAAAAACCTGGTTAGTACAACACTCAATGATGAAGGAGTCATTGTAGTCCCTCCAAGTTAGACACAGGGGAAAGATGTCCCCTTTAGTGTTGGAATGGAGGTCCTAGTCAGTGCGATAGGACAATAAGGTGAAGTAAGGAGTAAAGTTTGTGTTCATGTAAGAATTCTCATTTTTCCCCTGTAATATTCCAATCATATATTTTTAAAAATTTTTAAATTTATTATATATGACAACAGAATGCATTACGATTCATAGTACACATATAGAGCACAATTTTTCATATCTCTGGTTGTACACAAAGTAGAGTCACATCCTTTGTGTCTTCATACATACTTAGGGTGATGATGGTGCTGAGGATCGAACCCAGTGCCTCATGCGTGCTAGGCGAGCACTCTACCACTGAGCCCCAGCCCCAGTTCATGTAAGAATTCTAAGGAGCCTATGAGCTACTTGTGCAACTAATGAGCATATTTGACAATGTCACAGGATACACAATCAATGTTCTGCAATCAGTTGTTCTTTGCTAATGAACAGATTTGACAATGTCACAGGATACACAAGCAATGTTCTGAAATCAATTGATTTTAACAGCAAACAATTGGGAAATTTTTAAAACTCCATTTGTAGTAACATTTAGGAGAACAACATGCTTAGAAACAAATGAAGCAAAAGCATATGAGACTTTCATACTAAAAATTTGAAAGTACTGCTGAAAGAAAAGTGATGAAAATTAAAATAAATGGATATATACCATGTTCATAGATTAGAAGAACCACAGAGGCTTGAAAAATGATGACAACTGAAGATTTATGCTATCTGAATAGAATAGATTTATGCTATTATAGATTTATTATAGATTATGCTAGAATAGATTTATGCTCTCTGAATACTAAAGCTACATTAATCAAGACAGCGTGGGACTATAATAAGAATTAACGAATTAATAGAGAGCCCAGAAATAGACTCATATTCATAGAGTCAATCAACCTCAACAGAAGCAACAAAGAAATCCACTGAGGCAAAGGAAAATCTTTTCAATAAAAGGTGCTGGAAAAAAAATTGGGTATTTAAAAGGAAAAGGCTTACTCATCAGGAGTTTGGAGGTTTTCCAGCATTCCTTCTATCTAGTATAGTAGTCTGGTGTGATATCGTTTTCTGTTTACACATTGGAAATGTAGTATCAGCCAATCAAAGTACTGTTTCCACTAATATAGTGATATTTCTACGTCAGGGTAATTCTTTCTCTTTTTATAAAATAATACTTTTAAATTATAAATTTAATAGTTTCTCATTAATGACAGCTCCAAAAATAATACAAAAATAAATAAAAATCATCCATGACCACACAACTCAGAAATTATGAAAATGACATTTTGGAGTAGTCTTCCTTATCTTCTGAATGTGACGTCATAAAACATGTGTCATGTATTTTTTTAAGCAAATATTAATTTGCATGCAATTTTTATTTTTTGAGACTTCTTGAGACTCAAATACTTTTGTTTTCATCATGTTAATATTAACTTTTATTGCAACCTATCTTATGACTTTTGTGATCGTGTTTTTTGACAACATAAATTTTAAATGTAAACAATATTCAAATCATACTTCCAGCTGAGATCTATTTCTAAAGTATCTGCCAGACTCATAAAGACTCTTCTTCTGTGGCAATTGCATATTTCACAATGGATTTCAATGTTGAAGAAGCACAGCTCAAGGAAGTGATTATAAGGAACAAAGTTATTTTGGTTATCTCTCGTCACTTTTAGTTTACTTTGTTTGCTTAGTTCTTCCCTTGCCTCTGTTGAAATTTAGGGAAGGTCACAAAACTGAGCATTTCGACATTACTTTTAAATATCCTGTTACAAGAAAAACCACAGAAGCCGTCTCCAGGCAGCCAAATATACAGTAGATAATATTGTTCTGAGGTCACACACGATTGTTCAAGTTCTGGCAACCGGACTTAACTGGGTCAATTATGATCTCTCCCAGGAATTTCAAAATCTGGTCCAAGAGTAAAATTAATCTCTTCATGTGGCTGCAGCTGGAGCCCAATCTGTGGATTGAAGACCAGAATAAGGTGGTCTTCAGAGAGAAAGCCACCAAGAGGAGATAGAGGAAGGAGAAGCAGAGATGGACACAAGCACTTCCTGGCTTCTGTCAGCTGCAGGTTTCACTTCCTTCCAGAACTCCAGTTGCATTCCTGACTTTGGGTTCTGTGAGACTTCTCTACAGTTATAATATTCAACTCCCAACTTCCTCCTCCTCCTCTTCTTCTTCTTCTTCTTCTTCTTCTTCTTTTGGTCAAGTTTTTATTATTTGGTTTGCTAAAGGGCCCACATAAAAAAAAAAAAAAAGACTTGTGTGAGGTTGTTTCCCATAAAACCAACCCTGCATTGATCATATGTCCTTGGCTTCACACATGGTGAGTTACTTATTCATTCACTTAATCTAAGGGTCCATTTTAGCTGACAATTCAGAGCACTCCCTGCTCACTCACCAAGGTGCTGAATGTAGACCTCCCTTTCGGGAAGCTTCAGTGTCAAACTTTTATGCACGTGTTTCTGACCAGAGAAGGCAGACTGTCAGAAATACTTAGAATTTGACATTTAGTGACTCCTTCAGATTATTATGTTCTCAAAATTCTATTCCCTTCATGTTGTTCTTGGAAAGGAAATATGGTCTTGCTTGTCTTACTGTTATTTCAAATATAATCAATAAGTTGAACCCTGTGAGAATGAAGTATTTGAAAAGTTTGTCATTGAGTTCTGTTGTCAGAAATTTGGCTTGGGTTCAGCATACATTCATGTGACATATTTTTAGTGATGAAGACACAACAGCGACACTTATTCATATTGCTAAACAAAAATGCTCATTATGTTAGTCAGTTTTTTGTTATGATAACAAAATATCCAAGATAGTCAACTTATAAATAGAAAATCCCTGGTCCATTGGCTCCGGGGTTGTGTGCCTTTGATGAAGAGGCACTCTGTGCTTATGTGGCAGAGCAAAACCAGGCACATCTTGGGCCAGGGAGAAAGAGCTAATGAGGAGGGGGAGAGAATCCCACTATTGTCTTTAAGGACACATCCACAATGACATAAAGACCTCCCACTGGGCACCATTTCCTCTTTTTTTGTTTCCTTTTTACTTGTGGTCCTGGGGATCAATCCAGGGCCTCAGGCAGACATTCTTCCACTGAACTCCATCCCCAGAGCTTTATATTTTTTATTTTGAGACAGAGTCTCACTAAATTGTCCAGGCTGACCTCAAACTTACAGTCCTCCTGCCTCAGCTTCTGAGTTGCTAGAATTACTGGCCTGTGTTACCACACCTGGGTTGGCCCCGTCTAAAGTTTCTACCAAGTCCTAAGCCTTTAATTCATGGGTCTTTGAGTGACATTCAGCATCCAAACTATAGCAACAATATAATTTTTATTGGTTATTATAGCTCTAAGGATGTATCAATAAAAACTTAGATAGCAGAGGATTAACACAATTTTAAAATATCTTGACAATTAATTTTTGCTCATTTGATTGGAAACATTACTCCCACAATGCATATTGAACACCCTGTCCATCTTAGGTGAAATATGTTCAACTTAGAAAAACAGCTTCTAGGCCATATTAAGCTCCAGAAACTTGTTTTTTTTCTGAACTTCTGTAAGAAACTTCACTCTCAAACTCTTGAAAAAGTTACTAAGTGAACAACAAGAAATAATTATTCAATAAGTATCCACATTGTGCTAAGTGTCATGGGCACCATAGGGGAAAAATGACAAGACAAGATGTGGCCTTTGCCCTTGTTTGCCTAATAAAATAGTAAGGAAGAGATATAAAGCAACAATTCACAAAACAGGACAGCTCAGAGTGAGTTTTTAGTTATGAGATGGAGAAGAGAGAAATGGAGCCAACTTCAGTATAGAAGCTAAGAACAGAGGACACAGAGAAAAGACTCCATGATGCATTTCTGATAACTTTTCGATTGTTCTCTTTTGGGGGCCCCAGTGAAATGAATGGAAGCTGAAATGGTCAGAGAGAACTTACTGGGAGATGGGATTTGATTTTAGACCTGAAGGAAGAGACAAGATTGGACTGGACAAAGGGCTGAATGGACCATGTGAGCCAACACAGGGAGATGAGAATATGCCCGCTCTGCAGGAAGCAGTCGGCCTTACTGAAGCTGGAGAGCTTGCTGGGAGCCATGGGAAACAGCACTGGCTGAGCGTGGTGGATAAAGAGATGTCAAACGCGTTTAAGCATTTAAGCGTGAAACAGCAGAACATAAGGAATCACTGAACCAGGGAATAATATGATGAAGATTTGCGTTGGGAGGATTATGCAAGGCTATGCAGGATGCACTGGAAGGGAGGAAACCGGAGCCAGGCAAGCTAACTGGAGCATTGCAGTAGTAATCCTTCCGTGAGGCAGAGAAGACCTTTTCCAGGACAGTGTTGGTGCACTTGTGGGAAAGGATGGGAGCCTTTCAAGGAAGGAACATATCTTCAGCTCAAGCAGGATGAGTTGGAGATGACAGCAGAACTTCTTGTCTGGGATCTGGAGGCATGGGGCTGGAGCTTAGGGAGGGAGAGGACAGCCTGAGATGCAGATTGACATAGACACAGTCGTCAATGGCACAGAACTGGCCCAAAGAGTCCAACAGATTTTAATAAAGAGAATGTGAAGTGAGGAAGAGAGAAAGGTGGGTTGGTTGCAGCCACATTTAGGGCATAGGACCCATGTCAGAGGGAACATGTAGGCTGGGATGGGAGAACCGGTGCTGCCAGAGAACTGAGCAACAAGAGGGGGCCCAGGAGCAGGATGTCACCAGTGCTGGAAGACACTGGATGATCAAGAAGATGAAGACATTTAGGAGGAGAATTTCAAAAGTGACCTGGGCCTGGAAACCAAATCATGCAGATGAAGAAGGGAAGGAGTGGGGAGGCGATGAACCTGCAGACACAGGCAGGACAATGAGGCAGGGTGAGCTGGGGCCCTAGTGACCAATCTTCTTGAATCTTGGTGCCGAACAACAGAACTCGCACAAGTTTACCCAAGTTCAGAGCACTGAGTTGAATGGTGCCCCTCAATACATGTCCTTCTCAGTGTCCCAGAAGGTGACATTAACTGGAAACAAGGTCACTGCAGATCTAATTAGTGAGGGTGAGGTTATCCTGGAGAAAGGTGGGTCCATAATGCAATGTGAGTGGTGTCTTTAGAAGAGGAGGAGAGAAACAGGCAGGCAAGACGCCCATGTGATGACGGAGGTGGAGATCGGGGTCACACAGCTGCAAGCCAGGGCAGGCAATGAGGAGGAGCTCACAGGTGTGTTTCTAATTGAGGTCTATTCAGCAACTTCAAAGTAATTGACCAATTTCCGCCCACAAATTTATTTTTTCCTCATCATCGTTTAGGCCTCAGTATGTGTAAGAAGGAGATGGAATTGCTTTTCAAAGGGTTATGAAGAACAGAATGAGTGATGTGAAAATATTCAATAACCTGTTCACATCGAGTTCCTACTTCCAGAGGGGAGGGAGGATGAGCGAAGGCCAACGGGACTTCTAAAATTCGTCCCTTCTTTAAGTGACTTCCACAGACGTTCCAGAGGGGTGAGAAGGACCATTGATCAAATTAACAATGAAGGCAGGGACATAGCTCAGTGGCCAATGGCCAAGGCCTTACCCAGCAGGTGTGAGCCCCAGGTTCCTGCCCCAGCACTGGGAAGGGGGGGCGGGGCACAATGAGATAATTTTTTCTTTCTTTAAAATAAAAATTTAGGAGAACATTTAATATGAAGTCTATTTTTAAACAATGGGGTCTTTGTAAATGGGTGTCTCATTTCGAATAGACGAAGAATTTGTCAGTGCCTAATCTCACTCTTGCATAAATTAAATTCCTTATTCATCCTTCTCCTGCACCTGTGTGCACCACAGTTTACACTAAAATGCTACACTGTACTTTATTGGAAGTTGAACATAAAAGGAGAGGCTTGCTTGGCAGCCAGACTCTGAGAAGCAAGAAACGCTCCGGTTGCCAGGAGGAAGTTGCATTTGTTGTGCAACTTGTTGGTGACAGGGAGCACCTGGCCTAATTCTGAGATATGGCACCTGTTCAGTCATTGCCTAGCTCGGAGTCTTGCTCAACAAATATGAGTTCATTTGATTTTTAAGCATCGTCTCCATTCCTTTGGTCATCAGGAAAGATGACGACACTCAGGAATAGACTGTCTAATTTAATTGATCTGACCATGTCTCAGACTTGGAATTGGATTGCATGGTCTTGGCTATGAGGAAGGTCTTCAACCTCATACATTTACAGTGGGCCAGATGTTTGCCTTGTCCTATTTTTATGACCCCCTTGGCATTTATGGAAAATAGATACATACCTCTGTCTGTTACTGAGTATACACAGGAATACCCATCTATATGTATTATGTAATATATGAAAATATTTACTGAGTACACACATTGGATATAATATAAAAATATATGTAATATGTGTATTATTATACACATTGGTCCATTTTCTGTTGCTAGAACAAAATACCTGAGATGAGACTTTATATATTTATGTTTATCATTTCAGAGGCTGGAAATTTAAGATAGAGTGAGTAGCCTCATCTGTTGGGTCTCTGGCAAGTGGTCCCCCCCCCAACCCCCTCAGCTGCTTCACAACATGGAAGAGAAGAAATGGAAAGGGAACTGGCCACAGGTGGAAAAGGCCAAGCTCATGGGGTGTCCTTGCTTGATAACAACCTACTCTCTGGAGAATGTAACCTTGAAATGTATCCTGGTAAGGTGTAACAAATACCTGGGAAAACAGCTTACAAAATGAAAAGGTTTATTTGGACTCATAATTTTGGAGGTTTCATTTCGTGATTGGTTGGCCCCATTGTGGCAAGGCAGTAGGTAAGGATGAGAATACATGGCAGAGGAAGTGGTGCCCAAGCCCGTCCCTGACCCACATGTGAATGTCGCCCTGCGTGGACTGAGCAATGTTTGAGCCATTAGTCAGGGAAGCCTGGTTTGGGGAACTCCCAGTAGGAATCCATTGGTTGGAGAATGCCTAAATCACCTGGTGCCCTGTTGTAGCTCACCACTCAAATTCAAGCATAGCCTCCCAGAGATGGGTGTAGCTTGCCCAATGCCAATCAACCAGTTTACTGCAAGACCCCTGCCACACCAAGAAGCAAGTGTAAAACATGACTCCACCCACTGAAACCTTACCTCTGCCTTGGATGTGTTCCCCCTTAAATAAAGAATCAGGCCTTTTTTCAGTTTTTCAGTTCCAGCGCCTATTAGGACTGGAAGATCCATCAGGTGCTCTGCTTTTTAAAAATCTGACCTTTGGCTCTGTCTTTATTTCTTACTGATTGTATCAGACTTCTATTTTCCCAGGAGACTAACACCTCCTGAGCAGGCACCTGCTCTGTCGGGGCTCTGGCCACTCTGATACAAGGTGGCTTACCTTGTGGCCAAGAATGAACCAGAGAGAGAAGAAAAGAAGGGGCTAGGGTCCCACTATCCCTTTTAAGGGCTCACTCCCAAGGACCTACAGACCTCCCACCAGGACCCACCTGATAACATTTCCACCTAGTTTCCTAATAGGGCCAGGCTGAGGACTAAGCCTTCAACCCACAGGCCTTTGGGAGACATCCCAGATCTCAACCACAGTGAGCTCTTTGGTACTTATGGTCATGCCAGGGTTTTGTGTTGTCTTCTGTCCAGGCCAGAGAAAGTCATGGGAAGTTCAGGCCTGTTTTGTAGCACTTTGAATTTTTATCTTTTTCTTTCATTCAAAGGTAAAGCCAAGCAACAACAATAAAACTTCAAGGACTAAGTTGTCATTTCCATCAGTTTCCTTAAAGTCAATGATGAAATAATAGTGTGTAACTAACAGAAGCCAGGAGGACACAGGAGGAGGAAGAAGGTTTAAATACAACCATTTCCTCATGTTTCAGAGCTGGGATTGAAAAGATCACTGAAAGTGGCTAAGACTTGGGAAGACTCCACAGAAACAACTGTGGTTGAGCAGTAAGTGTCTGGGGACAAGGGGTGGAGGGAGACTTCCCTTTTCTTTTTTTATTAATTATTTTATTTGTTCTTTTTAGTTATACATGACAGTAGAATGTATTTTGACATATTCTATATATGTGGAGTATAACTTCCCATTCTTGTGGTTATATATGATGTGGAGTTACACTGATTGTGTATTCATATATAAACATAGGAAAGTTATGTCTGGTTCATTCTACTGTCTTTCCCATTCCCATCTCCACGCCCTTCCCTTCATTCCCCTTTGTCTAATCCAATGACCTTTATTCTCTCCGACCCTTACTGCGTGTTAACATCCAGATATCAGAGAAAATATTAGCCTTTGGTTTGGGGGGATTGGCTTATTTAACTCAGCATGATAGTCTCCAGTTCCATTTACTGGCAAATGCCATAATTTCATTCTTATTTATAGCTGAGTAATACTCCATTGTGTATATGTACCATATTTTCTTTATCCATTCATCTATTGAAGAGCACCTAGGTTGGTTCCCAAGCTTAGCTATTGTGAACTAAGCTGCTATGAACATCGATATGGCCATGTCACTGTAGTATGCTAATTTTTAAGTCCTTTGGGTATATGCTGAGGAATGGGATAACTGGGAAAAATGGTGGTTCCATTCCAAGTTTTCTGAGGAATTGGAGGGAGAATTTTCACTGAACATGCTTCACATGATTAGAGTTTTGAGCCATCTGAATCTATAAATTAAAATAAAGTAGGAAAACTGAGGTAGATGCTTGCCCATCAAAAGAATCTGTCACAAGTCTTTTGAGCTTGTTATTCAGAAGAAGTATTCTTTAGAAAGTAGCCATTCCTCAGAGAGCTCCAAAAATTTCCTAATATGTACATAGGACAGTAATAAAAACTAGCCCCTACTGAGTATTTATAGCTCCAGAGTCCACTCTAAATACTTAGGAACTTAAATATTAAGTACTCTGATCCTCAGAATAGCTCAAGAAATAGTATAATGAAATGCACAGTATCCATAATGAATAATAATGTCTACAAAATATATATGATCATAAAATGTAATTCCCATATTTAATATGATGGAACGGAAGCTTGGAGAGTAAAGTAACTCATCAAATGTTAAGTGCTCTGGGCTGGGGTTGTGGCTCGGTGGTGGAGCGCTTGCCTAGCATATATGGGGCACCAGGTTTGATCCTAAGCACCACAAGTAAATAAATAAAATAAAGGTATTGTGTCCATCTACAATAAAAAAAAACTTTAAAAAAATGTTAAGTGTTCACATTTGGTAGTGCAGTAAAGTTAGAATTAGAACCCAGGTAATTTATAAGTAAAGGTGACGAGTAGACAAAATATACAATCTACCAAAATCTGATGGAGAAGGGGAAGGACAGGTGGGAGGAAGTGAAGGTGTCTATTTTCAGAACTGCTTAGAGTGAATGGTCAAAAGGTATGATGTACATGGGGGAAGGAGGGTCCATCACTTCTCTGGTGACTGAGATACCATGAAAAAGAAGCCTAGAACCAACCCCAAATTATAAAGAATGTATGAACAAAGCAAAGGAAACACAATCCATAACAATGAAATGCTTCTTTAAAAAGACACTGTGAAAATAGAATAACTATGACACAGTGAATATGACATAGTTATTATTAACAAACAGAAATGGTCTAATTTCTTCCATTAAAATAGGTGTCTCCTATTGCATTGCAAAGTCACTCAACAAGAAAACCTATAAAACAAAATGATTTGGAAAGACTGAAATGGCAAATGCTTAGAGAAATTAGGAGTCTTGCCTGACCTTATCATCCAACAAGATTAAATTAAATTTTAAAAATATTTTATGATACCAATTAAGACATTTTTATTGAGAAAGTAAAATCATAATTAAAAACTTAAAAACATGAATATCTGTTCTCTGGAAGACATAGAATCCAAATTGATAAAGCTTAAAATACAAAAAGTACAGGAAGAAACAGGTAGAAATACATTGTTTGCAGGAGATGTTCCTTGGCCTGTGTTGGACTACGAATTTGCTGTGCCTACCCCTCTGCTCTTGCTATCCTTCCTTGGATGTAGAATATAATCCTTTATTCTATTCACTTTAGGCTTCTCCATGCAACCTGCTTTGGCCAAAGGAACATGAGTGACAAGGACATGTCAGTGACAGGGACTATTATTTCTGGGCATAAACTTCAACTGTGTGGTTTGACCCTGCACTCTGTCCTTGTACATTAGGGGACAGGGTAAGGTGAATACACAGGGTCACCCAAGTGCAGGATGGGATTCTCTTTTTATTTAAAACTTTGATATTCTGTTTATCATGAATTTTTGCAGTACTGATGATTTTTCAAAACACTGCATCAGGATATTATTCATCTTGATAATGAAGTTTTTTTTTTTTTAAGTCACCTTAAAATTTGCAGGCAAGACAAGTGTCCTGCTGTGGCCCTGGTTCCTTCCCTACATCACAAGAAGAGCACGAATGTGGAGAATGGCTACTTCTTCAGTCCTGAGTCCAAAATAAGACCTGTAGTTCTCATGCAGCCCAAGTGAGGAGTAAAATTAGTTGCCTAATCCAATGAGATTTGGAATTACTTTGTTTTGCAGTATGGGCTACTGGAACTGACAGCCTAAGACAGATGAAATAGACAAAAATAAGTGAGACGACAGAAGACCTTTGGTAGCATAATAAAGATTGTAGATATTATTCATAAATTCTGACACTATGCTCTCAAAACAGAATACAACCTTATTTTTTGTGTACCCACTTACCCAAATTAACCATGAACTGGGCCACAAGGAAAACTTCAATAAATCCCAAAGAGTAGAAATGTTATGGTTTTTAATACTTTAATAAAATCGTAATTAGACTATCAATTGCTAACAAACATACAATCCTTTTTCTCCAAAAGCTGAAAAAAATGTTCTTTCAAATAATTTCAAAGTAGTTCAGTCCAAACTAAAATGATAGGATTTTTAAACAATAATAATACAACATGTTACTAGAACACTATGTATCAAAAGCTATAGGATATATAACTAAACACTTACTCATTGTAAATGCAATCTTAAAAATGTATATATGTATGTGTGCATGTGTACCTACATGCTGAGGATTACTTACATACATGCTGAGGATTGAACCCAAGGTCTTGCCCATACTAGGCAACTTGTAATATGCACATCAAAAACCAAAAAAAAAAAAAAAAAATAGAAGACCTAGTTAATTAGGAAAAGCATAAAATGGTCATCAAATATAATTAAGATAAAGTGAAAGAAAATATAAATTCACAAAATAAGCAATATGTTGAGGAAGTTAAAAGAATTGTGAGGGGGAGATCCACCTACACTGGCCTGCGTGGTACCAAGACTCACAGTAGGCCCAGGTTCATCCCTCTACCGGGGGACACCCAACTACCCCCTTCCAACCAGCAGACTACTTTAGGAGCCCAGGCCGGCCCAGATCCACCCACACTGACTTGCACAGGACCCAGGTCCAGGGTAGGTCCAAATTTGCTACACCCACCCACCACCTGGGAGCCTAAGCCTAATCCGCTTCCATCTTGGGACACTGTAGTCATGGCCACAGCCTTCCCTACACAGTAGCCCCTGACTTTTTGACAACAGACAGGGCCTAGAAGCAGCTGCACAAAGAGCAGGCATCCCAAAGAGAGTGTGAGGCCCATCCTTTCAGCCCCATCTCTGTAAAACATTGCTTCCATCTTGGGACACCTCAATTATTATCTCGAGTTAACTCGGCTATTGCTGCCATCACCTTTAGATACAGTAGCATACACTGAGGGACGCCAGCAGGGTACAACAACAAGGTACCCAATCTGCATGGGTACTACAAGAATATAGGATAGAAACAGTAATATCTCAGATCCACACTGCAAGAAAGAAAAACACATAGACAACATGAAAAAATCTAGGGAGGAAAGTGCCCCAAACAAACCAGGATACTGTAATAACAGAACCCGTGGACAGTGAAGTTGATGAAATGTCAGAGAAGGAGTTCAGAAAGTTCATAACTAAAATGATCTGTGAATTAAAGAATGACCTAAATGAGCAAATACAGGCAAAAATTAGTCACTCCAACAAAGAGATAAGAGAGCAAATACAGGTAGCAAAAGATTATTTCAAGAAAGAGATAAAGACTCTGAATAAAATAGATAAATGGATAAAAAAGTGGGATATATACATAATGGAATATTACTCAGCAATAAAAGAGAATAAAATCATGGCATTTGCAGGTAAATGGATGGAGTTAGAGAAGATAATGCTAAGTGAAGTTAGCCAATCCCAAATAACCAAGTTCCAAATGTTTTCTTTGGTATATGAATAATAACCCTGATTCATAGTGGGATAGGGAGTGGGAGCATAGGAGGAATAGACAAACTCTAGATAGGGCAGAGGGATGGGAGGGGAAGAGAGGGGGCATAGGGTTAGGAATGATGGTGGAATATGATGGTCATTATTATCCAAAGTACATGTATGAAGACATGAATTGGTGTGAATATACTTTGTATACAACCAGAGATACGAAAAATTGTGCTCTATATGTATAATAAGAATTATAATGCATTCCACTGTCATAAATAAATAAATAAAATATTTAAAAACCAGTCAGAAATTCTTGAAGTGAAGGATACAAAAAAATAAATAAATAACTCAATAGAAAGCATAACCAACAGACTAGATCATTTGGAAGAAAGAACATCAGATAATGAAGACAAAGTATACAATCTGGAAAATAAAGTGGATCACACAGTGAAGATGGTAAGAAACCATGAACAGAACATCCAAGAATTATGGGGCAGCATCAAAAGACCAAATCTAAGAGTTACTGGGATAGAGGAAGGCAGAGAGTTTCAAACCAAAGGAATTCACAATCTCTTCAATGAGATAATATCAGAAAATTTCCCAAGCATGAACAACAAATTGGAAAACCAAATACAAGAGACTTACAGGACACCAAATGTACAAAATTACAACATACCTACACCAAGGCACATTCTAATGAAAAAGGCTAGCATACAGAATAAGGATGGAATCTTAACAGCTGCAAGAGACAGAAATCAGATCACATATGGGGGAGACCAATTTGTATCTCAGCAGATTTTTCAACCCAGACCCTCAAAGCCAGGAGATCCTGGAACAACATATACCAAGCCCTAAAAATAAAACGGATGCCAAGCAAGAATCTTATATCCAGCAAAATTAAGCTTTAGATTTGATGATGAAATAAAAACCTTCCATGATAAACAAAAGTTAAAAGAATTTATAGCTAGAAAGCCTTCATTACAGAACATCCTCAGCAAATATTCCACAAAGAAGAAATGAAAAACAATGATGAAAATCAGCAGAGGGAGGTACTACACTGAAGGAAAATCTAATCAGAGGAGAAACCAAGTCATGTTAAATACCCAAAATAAACAAAAGTGGCTGGGAATACAAATCATGTCTCAATAATAACCCTGAATGTTATATGGCCTAAATTCACCAATCAAAAGACACAAACTAGCAGATTGGATAAAAAAAAAAAAAAAAAAAACCCAACAATATGCTGCCTCTAAGAGAATCATCTCATAGGAAAAGACATCCACAGATTGAAGGTGAAGGGTTGAGAAAAGTCATACCACTCACATGGACTGTGGAAGCAAGCAGGGGTTTCCATACTCATATCAAATAAAGTAGATTTCAAGCTAAAGTTAATCAAAAAGGATAAAGAAGGACACTACATACTGCTCAAAGGAACCATACACCAACAAGACTTAACAATTATAAATATATGTGCCCCAAAACAATGGAGCATCTACGTTCATCAAATAAACTCTACTCAAGTTCATGAGTCAAATAGACCACAACACAATAATTTTGGGTGACTTTAACATACCTCTTTCATCACTAGATAGATCTTTCAAACAAAACTGAACAAAGAAACTACAGAACTCAATAATACAATCAATAACTTAGACTTAATTGACATATATAGAATATTTCATCCTTCAACGAGCGAATACATTTTCTTCTCAGCAGCACATGGATCCTTCTCTAAAATAGACCATATATATTTTTTTAATTTTTTATTGTTGGTTGTTCAAAACATTACATAGTTCTTGATATATCATATTTCACACTTTGATTCAAGTGGGTTATGAACTCCCATTTTTACCCCATATACAGATTGCAGAATCACATCAGTTACACATCCATTGATTTACATACTGCCATACTAGTATCTGTTGTATTCTACTGCCTTTCCTATCCTCTACTATCCCCCCTCCCCTCCCCTCCCCTTCCCTCTTCTCTCTCTACCCCCTCTACTGTCATTCATTTCTCCCCCTTGTATTATTTTTCCCTTTCTCCTCATTTCCTCTTGTATGTACTTTTGTATAACCCTGAGGGTCTCCTTCCATTTCCATGCAATTTCCCTTCTCTCTCCCTTTCCCTCCCACCTCTCATCCCTGTTTAATGTTAATCTTCTTCTCATGCTCTTCGTCCCTACTCTGTTCTTAGTTACTCTCCTTATATCAAAGAAGACATTTGGCATTTGTTTTTTAGGGATTGGCTAGCTTCACTTAGCATAATCTGCTCTAATGCCATCCATTTCCCTGCAAATTCTATGATTTTGTCATTTTTTAATGCAGAGTAATACTCCATTGTGTATAAATGACACATTTTTTTTATCCATTCGTCTATTGAAGGGCATCTAGGTTGGTTCCACAGTCTTGCTATTGTGAATTGTGCTGCTATGAACATTGATGTAGCAGTGTCCCTGTAACATGCTCTTTTTTTAGGTCTTTAGGGAATAGACCGAGAAGGGGAATAGCTGGGTCAAATGGTGGTTCCATTCCCAGCTTTCCAAGAAATCTCCATACTGCTTTCCAAATTGGCTGCACCAATTTGCAGTCCCACCAGCAATGTACAAGTGTACCCTTTTCCCCACATCCTCGCCAGCACTTGTTGTTGTTTGACTTCATAATGGCTGCCAATCTTACTGGAGTGAGATGGTAGACCATATATTTTAGAGAAAGCAACTCTTAGCAAAAATAAAAAAGTTGAGATACTACCCTGCATTCTATCAGATAATAAGGAATGAAATTAGAAATCAATGATAAAATAAGAAATAAAAGCAACTTGAACACCTGGAGACTAAATAATATGCTACTGACTGAACAATGGGTTGCAGAAGACATCAAGGAGGAGATTAAAAAAAATTTAGAGGTAAATGAGAACACAGGTATAACTTACTGAAATCTCTGGGACACCATGAAAGCAGTTCTAAGAGGAAAATTCATTGCATGGAGTTCATTCCTTAAAATAAGAAAAAGTCAATAAATAAATGACTTAACATTACATCTCAAAGCCTTAGAAAAAGAAGAACAAATCTAAACCAAAGCAGTAGAAGACAGGAAATAATTCAAATCAGAGTTGAAATCACTGCAATTGAAACAAAAGAAACAATTGAAAAAATTGTCAGAACAAAAAGTTGGTTCATTGAAAAAATAAATAAAATTGACAGACCTTTAGCCATGCTAATGAAGAGAAGAAGAGAGAAAACTGAAATTACTAACATATGTGATGAAAAAGGAAATATCACTACAGACACTACAGAAATACAGAAGATAATTAGAAATTATTTTGAAAACTGTACTCCAATAAAATAGAAAATATCAAAGGCATTGATAAATTTTTAGAATCATATGATTTGCCCAAATTGAATCAGGATAATATACACAATTTAAACAGTCAATTTCAAGTGACAAAATAGTAGATGCCATAAAAAAATCTACCAACCAAGAAAAGCCCAGGACCGGTTGGATACACAGCTGAGTTCTACAAGACCTTTAAAGAAGAACTAATACCAATACTCTTCAATTTATTTCAGGAAATAGAAAAAGAAGGAGCACTTCCAAATTCATTCTATGAAGCCAATGTCACCCTGGTTCCAAAACTGGCAAAGACACATAAAAAAGAAAAATACATTTCAGACCAATATTTCTAATGAACATAGATGCAAAAATTCTCAATAAAATTCTGGCAAATCAAATACAAAAACACATCAAAAAGATTGTGCACCATGATCAAGTGGGATTCATCCCAGGGATAAAAGTTTGTTTCAACAAACACAAATCAATAAATGTAATTCATCACATCAATAGACTTAAAAATAAGAGCCATATTATCATCTCAATAGATGCAGAAAAAAACATTTGACAAAATACAGCATGCTTTCATGTTCAAAACGCTAGAAAAATTAGGGAAAACAGGAACATATCTCAACATCATAAAGGCTGTCTATGTTAAGCCCCAGGCCAACATCATTCTAAATGGAGAAAAACTGAAGGCATTCACTCTAAAAACTAGAACAAGACAGGGATGCCGTCTTTCACCACTTCTATTTAACATAGTTCTTGAAACACTGGCCAGAGCAATTAGACAGATGAAAGAAATTACAGGGATACACATAGGAAAAGAAGAACTCAAACTAGCACTATTTGCTGACAATATGATTCTATACCTATAAGACCCAAAAAATTTCACCAAAAAACTTCTAGAACTAGTAAATTAATTCAGCAAAGTAGCAGGATATAAAATCAAAACCCCAAAATCAAAGTCATTTCTGTATATCAGTGACAAATCCTCTAAAAGGAACACTACCCCATTTACAACAGCCTCAAAAAACAAACAAACAAAAAAAAAACAACCTTGGGAATCAACTTAACAAAAGAGGTGAAATATCTATATAATGAAAATTACAGAACCCTAAAGAAAGAAGACCAAGAAAAAATTAAAGAAGACCAAGAAGATGGAAAGATCTACCTTGCTCTTGGATAGGCAGAATTAATATTATCAAAATGACCATACTACCATACTACCACTGTACAGATTTAATGCAATTCTGATCAAAATCCCAATGACATTCCTCATAGAAATAGAAAAAGGATTCATGAAATTCATCTGGAAAAATAAGAGACCCAGAATAGCTAAAGCAATCCTTAGCAGGAAGAGTGAAGCAGGTGGTATCACTAGGCCAGACCTCAAACTATACTACAGAACAATAGTAACAAAAACAGCATGGTATTGGCACCAAAACAGACTGGTAGACCAATAGTACAGAATAGAGGACACAGAGCCTAACCCACAAAACTACAATTATATTAGACAAAGGTGCCAAAAACATGCATTGGAGAAAAGATAGCCTCTTCAACAAATGGTGCTGGGAAAACTGGAAATCCATATGCAACAAAATGAAATTAAATCCCCATCTCTCACCATGCACAAAACTCAACTCAAAATGGGTCAAGGACCTAGGAATAAAACCAGAGACCCTGCGTCTAATAGAAGAAAAAGTAGGCCCTAATCTCCATCATGTGGGATTAGGCCCCAACTTCCTTAATAAGACTCCTATGGCACAAGAATTAAAACCAAGAATCAATAAATGGGATGGAATCAAACTAAAAACTTTCTTCTCAGCAAAAGAAACAATCTGTGAGGTAAATAGAGAGCCTACATCTTGGGAGCAAATATTTACCCCTCACACATCAGTTATATCACTAATCTCTAGAGTATATAAAGAACTCAAAAAGCTAAGCACAAAGAACAAATAAACAAACAAACAAACAAAAACCAAATAACCCAATCAACAAATGGGCCAAGGACCTGAACAGACATTTCTCAGAAGATGATATCCAATCAACCAACAAATATATGAAAAAATGTTCATCATTGCCAGCAATTAGAGAAATGCAAATCAAAACTACTCTAAAATTTCATCTCATTTCAATCAGAATGGCAGCTATTATGAAGACAAACAACAATAAGTGTTGGTGAGGATGTGGGGAAAATGGTACACTAATACACTGGTGGTAGGACTGCAAATTGGTGCAGCCAATATGGAAAGCAGTATGGAAATTTCTTGGAAAATTGGGAATGGAACCACCATTTGACTCAGCTATTCCTCTCCTCGGTCTATACCCAAAGGACTTAAAAACAGCATACTACAGGGACACAGCCACATCAATGTTTATTGCAGCACAATTCACAATAGCTAAACTGTGGAACCAACCTAGATGCCCTTCAGTAGATGAATGGATAAAAAAAAATGTGGCATATAAACACATGAGCAATAAAAGAGACTGAAATCATGGCATTTACAGGTAAATGGATAGAGTTAGAGAAGATAATGCTAAGTGAAGTTAGCCAATCCCAAATAACCAAATGTCGAATATTTTCTTTGATATAAGGAGGCTGATTCATAGTCACGTAGGGAGGGAGAGCATGGGAGGATTAGACAAACTCTAGATAGAGCAGAGGGGTGGGAGGGGGCATGGGGTTAGAAATGAGGGTGGAATGTGATGGTCATTATTATCCAAAGTACATGTATGAAGACATGAATTGGTGTGAATATACTTTGTATACAACCAGAGATATGAAAAATTGTGTTATGTGTAATAAGAATTGTAATGCATTGTAATGCATTCTGCTTTCATATATAAATTTTAAAAATTAATTAAAAAATATCGTGAGGGGCATTGATTAATACTGCAACTAATTTTAAAAATTGTATCACATAAAAGTATGTACAAATGAAAAATTATAAAAGGAACTAAGAAGGGAAAAAAATACAAATGGACCAATTGCCACAGAGTGATGGAGAATGTGATACTAAACAGAAAAAGTTGGTAAAGTGCTTCCTTCCCTAAAGCATTGAGAACAATTTCACAATTGAACTTCACCAAACATTTTTTAAAAAGATAAATCTAAATAAGGAAAGGTTCCTAATTATTTTGCATACAGCTAACACAATATCAATTGAAAAAAGACTCACTAAATTAAATGACTCTAAAGAGAAAAAAAAAACAGATCAATTTCACTTACAATAAATATTGATGGACAAATTCTAATACTCATTTGAAACACAGAATTTAGTAGCATATTAAAAGAACATGAAGTCCTGACCAAGTGGCATTAATTCCAGCAATTCAAAGGAAGCATAATTAACTGTGTATATGGAACCAAAAGAAAAATCATATGGTTGAATCTTTAGATATTAAAAAGACATATTGAACAACCTTTCAAAATCAAAATTCCTAATAGCAATAGTTTAAATATTATTAATTTCTCCAAAGATTATTTATAAATGTTATATGATTTCAATGAAAATATAATCAATAATGCTTTTAGAATTAGGATGCTGATTTTAAAGTTCCTCTGGAACAATATACATTCAAGATCAATTAGAAAAAATTAAAATGGCAAATGAAAAAGGGGGAGCTATGTTAGCTGTATATTATACAGTTGAAGAAAATAAGAATAACTGGGGTAACTCATGTTAGACAGATAGGTGGAACAGAATTGAAAGTCCAGAAAAAAGCTTAAGTCTATGTGACTTTTGTACAATGACATAGCTGGTACTTTAGATTGGTGAGAAAATGATGATTTATTCAATAAATATTCAGGAACAATTGAGTAATCATCTAAAAAAAATCAGAACCTGTACTCAACTCTTGACGTTAAAAAATTCCAGGTGGACCAAAGGTGTAAGCATAAAAAAAATTAAAAACAGAAAAAGGAAACCCATACATTTCTAGAAAATTGTAGAAGACTTTAAGATATCAAGTCTGAGAGAAGATGTTTTAAAAACATGATACAAGACTCAGATACCATGAAAGAAAATACTGATGGCATAAATGTTAAGACTTTCTGGAAAAGTATTTGTTAAAGGTAAAAGGCAATTGGCTAACTGTTAAAGATCTACCTAGCACATCTCACAAATGGTTAACTTGTTAATGATATGAAAGCGCCTATGCATCATTTTTTAAAAGATAAATTACACAAAATAAGAAGGGGCAAAAGCATAAATATTTAGAAAAGGTACTGCAAATGTTGAAAAAATTACTTAAAATTTTAAATCACTTAAAATCAGGAAAATGTCACTTTCACCATTTAGTGCATGGCATACAGTGTTTTCTTATATTTAGCTCAAAAACCAAATAATTTTAAAAACCTAATCCCCTGTGAGGTTTGGATCATTATTCTTCTGGTGGTGTTATATCAGAAGTGTGTGTATGTGTGTATGATTGTAGCAGAATATTTCCTTCTTTTTACCCTTACATTCAAGAGTATAAATTCTTAGGGTTCAAATATATGCTCTCTCTTTTTAAGAGTTGAGATGATGGGCAGGAGCTATGTTGAGAGAGGGAAGTCCCAGGCAGGAGATGGAATGTTAAGTGGTTTGAAGCACAAGTAAGGTGTCAATCTCCAAGAGGCAAAGGCTGAATGTTTTCTCTGATATTCAGATGCTAATTCATAATAAGGATGGGGGCTAGGGAAGAACAGAGATACTTTGGATTAAGCCGAGGGTAGTGAAGGAATGGGAGGGGGTATAGGGGTCGGAAGGATAATACAATCAATCAATGAATCGGACATTATGACCATATGTACATAAATGATTACACAACTGGTGTGATTCTACATCATGTACATCCAGAAGAATGAGAAGTTATACTCCATTTATGTATGATGTTTCAAAATGCATTCTATTGTCATGTATAACTAATTAAAACAAAATTTTTTAAAAAGTAGAGGGGAAAATGGAGAGAGAAGCAAATATTTATCTGTCCTTTCATTTTAAACATCCCCCTGTTTTTCAAGATTGCAGATGAAGGTCAAATCCTATAACCAACATAGAGCTACCCCTCTACCTTTTCTAGGCTGGGCTGGATCATTCAGCAGTTCCCAGATAGTAGCCTGATACCCTACCAGAGACACTGCCTACTGGAGAGATAAAACAGGATATATCTTTATTTCCTGGTCCCAGAAATTTCAGCTCGTAAATTCCCGAGGACAATTTTGAATGATCCTACTTTTGGTAGGTAGACTAAATATATCCAATTTCCACATTTCTATCTTTTTTTTTTTTAACATTGGCACTTTCAGAGGAAGAAAATACCATTTATCTTGTTTCTTGGATGTCATGTGATGGAAATACCTCATGACTTTAGTGTTTTGAGAAACATTTCAACATGTGAATTTTAGTATAGCCTATGTTTTAGAATAATATGCATATTTCTTCTTCCTCTCATATCTGTCATTTCACCAAACTAATTTTATTTTCTTCCTCAAAAGATAACCAATAGAATTTTTTGTGTGTGTATGATCTGTGTATGAGAGAGAGAGGGAGGGAGGGAGGGAGAGATGGAGAAATGGAGACAGAGAGAGAGAGAGAGAGAATATGCACAGGAACAGGATTTGGGTAGAAATATGGGGGTGTGTCATTAGAAAAACAATCATCTAATGATGTTGTGGAGTTTTAACACTATCCTTTTAAAAATTAAATGAGCTAATATAGTACTTGGCGCAATGCCTGGCATGACAAAGGAACTCTGTGATATTACTATATTTATTTGCGGTACTGGCGATTGAACCCAGTGATGCTCTACCACTGAGCTACATCCCCAGTCCTTTTAATTAATTAATTTACTTTTGAGAAAAGGTCTTGCTAAGTTGCCAAGGTTGGCTTGGAACTTGTGATCCTCCTCTCAACCTCCTTAGTAGCTGGGATTACAGGCATGTGCCACTGTGCCAGATAGTGGCACATGCTATATTTAAAAAGAATACAAAAATTTGAAGAGATACTATGATTATTCCTATTTTGTGGCTAGTAAGGGTTGGAGCCTGTGATCAAATCATACTTCCCAGATGCAGATCCACTGAACCTACCCAAGGTTTGATACTGATGAAAAAGAGTAAGCAGGAAAGGTGGAGAGAAAATATATCCTTGCAGTCAGTGTTTTCCTTAAAAGATCAATACCATTGAGCCTTCAAATTGATTGTAAAAGTATCTTTCTCAGCTCTCTCTAGACAACAGAAAAGACTATGGGTGTCTCTCACATATAGGCAAGAAATAAACTAAGAACTGCTTGTGAATTGTCTATTGCATACTCAAGGACACAGGGTTGAAAGGGACCTCTTAGGATTCATCTGGGATGTTCCCTAATTTCTTGCAGAAATGTGACTAAACCATTCCTGGATTGATGGTTTGTTAACTCAATATCAAAAATCTGCAAGGAAAGGCAGTCGCAACCTTCATTTATGCCGCAACTCTCAACTAAATCAGTCAGGGTCATTGCAGGTGAATTGGGTTGGCACAAAATAATCACAAAGAGACAGAAAAAATACCTTTTTCTTGGGTTTCAGTGATGGCTCCTCAGCCCCAGTTCCCACAAGGGAAGCAAGAGAGGCAGACACGAGAGAGAGAGAGACAGCACAGCGGAGGTGGGGTCTACCTGCTCCCAAGCAGAAGCCAGTTGCACACCTCCATCGCTCAAGGCTAAGGGTCCTGCTCAGCTCCTGTTCATTGCAGCACCGGACACGTCTGTATTGACTCAGTTTTGGTTTTCTTAACTCTGGCCCTTGGGATAATGTTCAAT
This sequence comes from Marmota monax, assembly GCF_021218885.2. NCBI lineage: Eukaryota > Metazoa > Chordata > Mammalia > Rodentia > Sciuridae > Marmota > Marmota monax. The sequence continues at coordinate 12,056,953 of NW_026693024.1, forward strand.
TCTCTTAAGGATATGGGCTCCCAACATAGAGGGTATCATTTGCATTATCAAGGCAAACAAAAATTAAATGTAATTAATTACCCTAGAGAGTAGTAGCTTATTAATCTTCCAATCCTACAGATAATGCCTCCCACAAAACATTACAGATAGTAGATGCAATAAATGCTTATTAACTTAAATTGAACTGAAAACTGGGTGAAGAGTGGTCTGTTTACCAAAGAGCATCATTTACTTACTCAAGGCTTCACTATCTCATTTCCAGTCATCAACACTTGGATTCCATCAAAAAAAAAAAAAAAGAATCATGCAAAACAAGAAAATGCTAACTTTTTAATGAGGTTCATTCAATCATTCACTCAACAAATATTTATGGAGCACCTTGCTTGAAGCACTGCCCCAAGTTCTGAATGTTTTAAATGCATGCCACCATGTTTTGAACATCATTATGTAATCTTAGAACACCCAAAGACCACACTGGCTCACTAACTTTCTGATATGAGTTTCATGAGCTCCTGTTCAGATTCTGCTAAGAGCCCTTCATGTGAGTAAAATCCTGCAGTGGTACCATTAAGTAATTTCCACGTGCCCATTCAGAACTTTAATGTTAGGGATTTAATATTGAGTTGACAGGTAGTGTGGTTGCTACAAAGAAAAATGGACTGGGAATTCAGACACTGAGTTCTAAAACAGTGTCACCTCTATCAAGTTAATTAATTCTTTTTTTTTTTCTGTGTGTAAACTAAAAATAACTAGAAAACCGTTAAGGCCTTTTTATATATGATATTCCATAGTCCTAAAGTAACAGACCTAATTAGTTCTAAATTCTAGGAGTAAGGCAAACTCTATTATGAGTTTTGGTTCAATTCTTATTAATGATCTCAAAATTTTCTTTTCCTGTTGTGAGATCAAAAAGACAATACATATAAATAAATAAGAATGTGTGTATGTCATTATTATTTTTAAAGTAATCACCAAGAGCAGCAGTTGACAGGCCACTCAATCCTTTAGTGCTTTGCCAAATATCCTTGACTTTGCTACAGTATGTATTTCTTCACTGCTTTTGTAAATTTTCTCACCAGATGTCAGAGGGACTTGAAAAAAGATGGAGTTGGAGCAGGGGTGGTCTAGTGCATATTTATGTTATTGCCAAATCTTAATTTTTAAAAGGTTTCAAACTTCAAGGAGGAGTTCAACTTGTGTAGCTGAACAGAAGGTGCTCCTTGGGCTAACCTGGACATGAAGAAAGAGCAAACCTGGGTGGGGAGAGAGATCTAGTTTAAGTGCTGAGGGAAAAATAACAGAGACTTACACTTTGTATAGAAAGACTATTACCCTGAGTTAGAGCCCCTGAAGGCCTTGAGGATTAGGACACCTGCTGAGCCTCGCATCAATAGGTGATTACTGATCTCAGTACCTGGGGAGGCCCAAGTTCTCGCTGCAGGTAGAAAGGCGGCTGAATGACCAAGCGGATCCATTTCTTAGTGGCTTTCCCATGTATTCTGCCAGTAAGAGACTTTCCCATGTCGCAGAACTCACAGGAAAAACCCCCTCAAATTAAGAAATCTAAATGCTGAGATATTTACACCTTTAAAAAAAGTTGCATCCAAACACCTTTCATTCGAAGGTGACAGTTCGTGAACTGTCACAGCATCATCTCAACAAGTTTAGCAGCCCTCAGGACGCGCCTGAGCTGCCCTACACCCAGCGTGCACAGCCCAGCCCAGCGCAAAAGCTCCAGCTCTCCCAGGGCGCGCGCCCTGGGACCGGGGGCGAGGGGCGTGGAGGCGGTTCCCTTGGAGCACCCAATCGGCAGCGAGGCCCGGCGGTGGCGCCAGTGACGTAGGCCGCGCTTCCCTCCGCCCCACTGCGGGCGGACGCTGGGCGCTGTCAGCCACGCGAGCTCGAGCGCGAGGGGAGAGAGAGTAGGAGGGCTTTGGGACCCGCCGGCTGTCTCAGGACGGCGGGTCGCGGGGAGCGGGCGCAATGAGCATGCGCAGCCGCTCCAGGGAGGGCGGGGGAGGAGGGGCCGGGATGAGCAGACGCGCGCGCACGAGAGCCCCGCCGGCGGCCACGGGTGGAGGGGGCGGTTCCTCGAGTGTCGGCGACCCGAGGGCGTGCGGGCGGGCGGCAGGTGCCGCCGCGGCCGCCGCCACATCCTCCTCCCTGCCCCGCATCTCCTCGTCCTCCCGCGGCGATGAGCTGGGCCCCGTCGGGGGCTGCACCTGCTGGCTGCCCATCACCCCGGGCCTGCTGGTGTGACCTCGGCCTCGTCGCGTGTCGGGCCCCCGCGGCGCGGCGCTGCCCCTGAGAGGGAGCGGCGGCGGCCTCCTCCGCCCCGAGTGCTCGCTCGGGGGCCGCGCGGGGACAGCGCCCGGCCCCCTCCCCTCCCCGGTCCGCTGTCCTCAATGTCTCCCCGGCGGGGAGGGGGCTGCCTGGGAGACACGCTGAGCGGCCCCCCCCAGAGGCTCGTTGGCGGCAGCAGCAGCGCCCAGCCCGGCGCCCCGCAGCCTCCGCCGGCGGCGGCGGCCTGGAGGAGCCGCGCACCCGCCGCCGCCCCCCGAGCCTCGCAGCCGCCGCCGCCCGGCGCCCCAGGAGAGGGCGGCGGGCGCCCCCCGGGGAAGATGAAGGCGGAGGGGGGCGACCACTCCATGATCAACCTGTCGGTGCAGCAGGTCCTGAGCCTCTGGGCCCACGGGACGGTGCTGAGGAACCTCACGGGTAATTGATGCGCCCGGGCTGGGGACGGGAGGCGGTGCCGCCCCTCGCCTGCTGCCTCCGGTCCGCGGAGGGCGGGGGAGCGCTCCTGCCGCCCCACCTCCGTGCGCGCCCCTCTCGGAGCCAGCGGCCCGGGTCCCGGCGAGGAAGGTGTTAATGGGATCCGCTGTGTGCGGGTTTCAGGGGCGCCGGCGCCCTACACCGTTTGCTGAAGCGTCGGGGTGCATCCGCGACCCCCGGCTCCCGGAGGCTGCCCAGCCGGTGTAGTACGCTCGGAGTAGCGTTAGTGCTGAGACTTGAGCACAGTTAGCTTTTATGTCTTCACCCTCCCCCTTTCATGCACACATGCACGCACACCTAGCTTCTTGCTGTTTAGATCTTTTTCTGGTGTGGCTCTTTTTCTGGCAAATCTCAAACCTAATGCAGGACATAAATTCCCTACTCACAATGATCCATTTGCTTCCACCGTTATTTTCAATTTTTTTTTTTTTTTAAGCGATAGAGATGACTAAGTAGATTATAGTGGGTCAGGGGCTGGGCCAAGGTCTAGTGCTTTTAAGCATTTTAGCTTTATCTGTCCTCTCTCCCTCTCATTTCCTTTTGTCTGTTTCTCTCCCACCAGCTTCAAGCTGCTGCTTCTGTCACATTTGATAATTTTGTATATTTCCCTTCATTCGTCAGTATTATCAGGAATTGGACTTCGCTAAATTTTAACATCAATTTACATTTATTAGAATAGACATAATACAGATAATTATTTTTATCTAATGTGTGGGTTTGCTCTGTGAAGAAACTTCTGGTTTTGTTAACGTGGAAGTACTTTTGAGTTACGAATTTTAAAAAATAGATTCATTTGCAATATGGTGAGTCCTCAGGAGCCGCTATGCAGAGGAGAGAAAACTTAAGACCATATTCAGGATTTAATTCTTGAATATGTGTAACACTGTTAATTTCAAATGAACATTAATGTTTCAAAATACATAATGTCAAATTGGTTAATAATGTATATTACAGATAAGTATCTATGCATTTGTATACTTTTAAAACATACAAATGTACATAGGTTTCTATATAAAAAATTCACATATTCACAGATAAAATTTAATGGGCTTATATACCACAAGGACAACTTTAAGGGCAATAATTTCCTTGGATGTGGAAACTACACAATTAAGGAAGGTTCTGGTTTATTCATTATCCTCACTTTTAAGGTGTAGTTTAACTTTGAGCACAGCCTTTACTTGGTGGCTGCAGGTCAAGAACATGTTTTTTGTTTTGTTTAGTTTTTTGGTACTGGGAATTGAATCAGGGGCATTTAACCACTGAGCCACATCCTCAGCTCTTTTATTTTATTTATTTATTTTTTTAAATTTTGAGACAGGGTCAAGCTAAGTTGCTTATGTCCTTGCTTAGTTGCTGAGGCTGGCCTTGAACTTGTGATCCTCCTGCCTCAGCCTCCTGAGCAGCTGGGATTACAGTTGTGGGCCATGGCCCCTGGTGGAACATGTTTTTATACTTCTGAAAAATTAAATTGACATAAAGACAATTTCATGATTTAGAAGTAGACAGCATTATCTTACTTATGGCTTTCCTTGTATTTATGCACAATTTCATACTTCAAAAGTATCAGTTATGTTTATTAGACTGAAATAAGTAAGGACTTAACAAAAATGTGTATTTGTATATATTAATGACTAGCTTAGCTCATCATAGGGTATTTAGAGAAAGTTAGTTTTGGAAGCATGTAAATGTAACTTACCTCGTGGCCAGATTCAACAGTATTTTAAAATGTAGAAGATTTTCATCCTAAATTGATTTCAATTCCACACATCGAGACCATTAGGTTCTTAATAGTTATCAAAGCAGGGTTAGCTTTAGTTATCTCCCAGTATGATCTTAATAATTACCATTTGCTCATCGGTCATGAGCATGTCCTTTTATAAAGGACACGCTGAACAATCAACACCAAGACTGAGATGTGGGTTAGAGGAACAAGGTAACCTTTAGTAGGAAATAACTAAGGTTTGAATATGCCACATTCTGTGTGGTCAGGGTGAAAGTGCAGAAAGAAACATGCTTTACTAGCAAGTGTAGAACCCCACATGATAGGAGCCACACATTGCTTACAGAAAGTGGCCAATGGATGTGCTTCCTCATGACCTTAGTGATAGCTTGTGTAATTTGACCATTAGTCAAGAGATTCTACCTACAGTGCCATTTCAACCCAGTCTGTTAAAAACAAGCAAGCAAACACCACTCTTTCTAAAACAAGACAATTACAGTTTACTGATTGCCTGCTATATACTAGGTACTTTTACACTTACATTACAATATATTAGAGTATGTTTATGTATATTATTTCTAATCTTAAGAATAACTCTGTGAAGTATATTTGCAAGGAAACACGGGTAAATTAAGCTGCCCAGATCATATAGCTAGTAAATGGTGAGCTAAACGTTAGACCCAAGACAGTGCCTCCGCAACTCCTCCTTTTCCTTCTACTATGCTACTTTATTTAGCTACTTCCTCGTTACTCCTTCAGGCAGAATTAATTTCTTGCTTCATCTTGCTACTTCTGCTCCTTGTATATATTTTTTATTATATATTTTAATTACACTATAATTTCTATTCTTTCTAGACTATGAGCTTTGGAGAGTAGGGCTGTTGTCTTACTTGTCTTTGAGTTCTTAAATTCTAGCTTATCGCAAATGCTAAATACCTGTTTATTGAGTGGAATTTTTAAAAATATTACTGCCTGCTTACATAATTTAAACATTCTTTGTGGCATTGTTTTTCAGCTGCATCTCCTGAGTATGCAGGAATGAATATGAGATGTTTATTACAGAGAATTGTCACATGTATCTCTAAAACACGCACATGCTAGTTGAATACAGTTATTGTGTTGTGCTAGGTACCATGATTTCATGTATTTTATTTAATCTTTTCAATAATCTTTAAAGGAATTATTATCAGACATTGAAGCAAAGAGTAACTTGCTTCTATTTTATAGCTATTAGTGAAAAAGGTTTTCACTTATTAAGTGAAAAAGTCATTACTTTTCTTTCAACTTACAGTGCATACTGTCATGTCAGAGAACATTTTTATCATCATAATAAATTTGGAAATGAAACAGATAATAGAAAGGAGCATAATATAGATCCAGACTAACTTGTGTTTAAGAAATGACTGAAGGAATTTCATAAATCTGGTAATAGGTATTCTGGTTAATTAAATGCCAATATAAAAGGGAAATGTGCATTCATGTCTTTTTAAAGAATATATACACATAACAGATGTGAGATTCATCTCTTTGTATCTTATAGGCAAAGCGGCAAATATATTAACCTTTTAATCTTAGAGACTGACCTTTAGAAAGTAGCTTTGCATATGGATTACTTTGATAAAAATGAATTTAAAAAATAATGAGAACTAGAAGCATCCTAAAACGTTAGAGCTAGAACTATTTCATTTTAGAAATACTGCAGTATCAATCCTTCCGTTTTTTAATGGCAAAGATAGGACTAGACCCAGGGTCTCCTGACTCTTAGTTCTGTGCCATACATCTTCACTCAAACAGGTATGAGAAATTGTGAATCTTGCAGTGCTTAAAATTAGCTTGGTAAGCTATTTGCCTCAGTGAGCTGGAGAATGTGTAAATGGAACTAGAATGTGTAAATGTATCCCCTTTATTCTGAGGGGATACATTCCAAGACCCCAATGGATACCTGAAACCACAGATAGTACCAAATTATACATGGGATACAGGAACAAGGTAACCTGTTTCCTACACATACATATTTATGATCAAGTTTAATTTATAAGTTAATCTCTTATAAATTAAGTTAGGCACAGTAAGAGATTAAAAATAATAACTAATAATAAAATAGGACAATTGTAATAATATACTGTAATAAAATTGCCAGTAACATCACTACTGTTGAGCTTTTGGACCATTATTAAGTAAAATAAGGGTTACTTGAGCTCAAGCACTACAGTACCGTGACAGTTGATCTAATAACCAAGATGTAGTGTGAATACACTGGACAGAGGCATGACTTTGTCCTGGGTGTGAAGGAGCAGGACAACACAAGGTATCATCATGCTACTCAGAACAGGGACCAATTTAAGCTTAGGAATTGTTAATTTCTGGCATTTCCATTTGATATTTTTGAATTGCGTTTGACCTCAGGTAACAAACTGCAGAAGATGAAACTTTGAATAAGGAGGGCCACCATAATTTTTCCACTAAATAGAGAATGCTGGAAGAAGTAAGATTTTGAAAAATAATGCTTCCTAAAATTTATTACATTTGTATGTGTGTGTTAGTTTATTTACAAATGACATTTGGAAAATGCCACTACCTTTGTAAAAGTTAGTGATCTAAATTATATATCTAGTTTTAGAAATTCTGCCAAGTTAGTCTTCTATTTCTTAAACTATATTCAGACTGCAATGAAGGGTAAAGGGGGTGGTATATATGTCTACATTTGTTTAGGTATGTAGATGTAAGATGTATGCACAGATGCTCCTCAACTTCCCATTGTACATTGAAAATGCATTTAATACATCTATCAAACACCATAGTGTAGCCCAGCCTACCTTAAATGTGCTCAGAACACTTCCATTAGCCTACAGTTGTGCAAAACCATCTAACAGAAAATCTGTTTTATAAAAAAAGTGCTGACTATCTCATATAGTTTATTATTGACAGTGGAAAACTGTGTGTATGCGTATACTTTTGTATCATCATTAAGTTGAAAAATCATAAGTCATTAGCATTTGGGACTATATATATATATATATATATATATATATATATATATATATATATGTATATGTATATATATATGCATGTGTGTGCTGGCTTATTTTATAGGATCTTCATAAATGTAATCATTCCCTTCTGGAGTTTACAATTGCTAAGGCATTTTAGTATTAATATTCAGTGTCAGTAGAAAGGGGGAGAAAGTTGGTACCTACCACACATATTTGGAATAGTTCACACATAGCGGTGTAGCTGGTGCGTTCCTGTAGTAGTGCTGCCAAGCAGTCTTCTCTGTCACCCTGTGTTCCATCTATTTGGTTAATTTCCTCCTCCCAAATCCTCTTTTAGAGGTCAGTTTATGTAGACAGAGTTATTTCAGTTGTCTACTGATGTTTTGTAAATGTAGCCTTAATTACATGTGTTGCTTCTCATTGTGCTAGATACCAGAATTTACTTTTTCTGAAATTTAATTTTTAATTTTTTGTGAAAAATTCCTTACTTTTTGTGGTAAAAAGCCACTTGATAAACGTTTATTGCACTTGATAATTCTTTATTGCATTTAACTTTTTACAGTGCTCACCTGTATATTTGAAGGAAGATGCTGTAGTTTAAAAAATACGAATTATCATCAGGTTTTTACTTTCTTGGTTGCCATCCATTATTTTTGAATCATGTATAAATTCATATCCTTTGGCAATATGAAGTTCAAGGTCCACATGACATTTCTTAACCTAATGCAGTTTCTAGATTAATCCTGCAAGTACTTAAGCTCTAATTTTGATTCTTTAGTAGTTAACTCTCAAAGATTTATTTATGTTTGTTTAGTGATTAAAAGGAAGGTCCAAGAAAGTAAGATAATCATAAAGAGGAGTCAGAGTTACTAGAGGTATTTTCCTATAGAAAGGAAACTTAAAATAGAAGAAGGTGGAGGAATTGGAACCAGGAGAGGAAATTGGAATTAAAAATGGCTGTGTATTAAGAAGAGAGCCCAGAGAGTGTGGCTTTGGATTTACATAGTATCGGATGAATAGTTCTAATCATGGCTATATTTATTCAACACTCATTATGTGTCAGGTACTACATAAAGCATTTCCCATGTATCTCACTTCAAATAATTACAGTGACCGTATAATTTATTATCTTATCTCATGTATATGATTATATAAGATGTGATAGGTTAATTATGTATTTTAATGACCCAGTATTTAGCAATAAAAATTAATCATAGACTGTACAATGGCTGTGGCAGCACATTTGGAAGAGGTCTCATTAGACTATCAAATTCCATCTAGTGACCGTGAGCTAAGTTGATTAAGCCTTGAAAGAAAAAGAGACTTTTTACAGACTTTATGCAAGAAGGAAGAATCATAGTTTTCATGGAATCCAGTTGCCTATATGGTAATCTAAATCTTAGAATGTAATCTGGGAGCATACGTATATGTACTGAACTAGGACTTGAAAAAATGAGAAAGGTTTTGAGGAATGTAGATTGCTATATCAATTAATATGGCTTATCAACATATTCCATTATTGCCCTTCATCTCTTATTCTGTCCCATGTATTTGCACATTAATTTTCTATTTTTGGGGGGACTGAGGCTATCTATATCTAGCTCAGTGGTGGAGCTTCTGCCTCACACACATGAGGCATTGGGTTCGATCCTCAGCACCACATAAAAATAAATAAAGATTGTATCCATCTACAACTTAAAAATATTTTTAAATTTTAAAAAATTTTTTCATAATTCACCATGGTTGTAAATAATTAGCATATAAAGCAATTCATACGCAGGATTTCAGTACTAAGGAAGAAGAGTACTATAAGTACTATAAGTGATACGTATATATATATTTTTTTTTAGAAATTCTACTTTTTGTAGTTAACATTTCTCTAACTCTTTTCAGTGTGCTGGACATTGTTTCAAGAAACCTTATGTGTATTTTATTTGATCCTCAATAATAATCCCATGAGGTAGGCACCATTATTACTTCCAGTTCTCCCAGTATCTGATGTTCAGAAATGCTCTTCTGGCTGGGCTCTTACAGGGTCCAGTCCTGCAGTGTGCTCTGCAGACTGGCGTGGGCTGGACGGCCAGCTTCTAGCCATGTTTGTGTGGCACTTGGCTGGAGATGGAGGGCCACTCCACAGGTCTGCTCACAACACGGATTTTCCTGGAGCAAAAGACTGGAGAGAAAGTGAGGGAAAGCAATATAGAAGCCGAAGCCACAGTCTTCTGTAACCTAATCTTGAAAGTGTTCTCCCCGTCTCACAGTGGATCCGGTTGGTTCCGAAGACCAGCTCCAGAACCACAGGGGGCTGTGGTGGGGATCCCTGGGGGCTGCTGGAAGCTGGTCTTAACAGTCTTACAGGGCAGGTGTGGGAAAAAGAAACGAGGCCTGTAGGGGAAGACCAGAGACAACAGAGAAGAGGGTGAGGGGATGAAGGATCCGCAAGAAAAACAGGAACAGAAGGTGACAGAGAAAAAGCTGTTTGATTGTTAGAATTATTATATAAAATAGCAGTTTCTAGCACTTTGAAGGGTTAATCTTTGTTATATCTTTTTTGATACCAGGGATTGAACCTAGGGGACTTAACCATTGAGCCACATCCCCAGTCTGTTTTTTTATTTTTTATTTTGAGACAGGGTCTCACTAAATTGCTGAGGCTGTCTGAACTTGCAGTCCTCCTGCCTCGGCCTCCTGAGCTGCTGGGATTACAGGTGTGCACCACTGAACCTAGCAGTCCTTGTTATTTCTTTATTATGAGTCCTGTGCCAGTCTTTGTGGTAAACGCTGATGAACAAAGACGAAAATACCAATCATTGCCCATAGTTGTTCGTGGTCTAGAAGAAGCTCTCCTAACTTTCATGGCTTGTTGAATTCAGGAAGACCCAGGCAGTGGGATTTTGATGATAACAAAAGAAGAGACAGAGAGTGGAAAAGGTACCTTTGTGTGGGGTGATAGAGATTGGAGAGACGAACTGTTTGTGGAATGGATCACTAGTGAGTATGTGCTGCCAGGATTTCATTAGGTCTAAAGTTATCGTATGCTGCTCTTGGATGCCTGTGTCTTGCAAAGAAGTTCATAGTAATGTGAAATTGGATTTTCATTACACAATAACGTTCTCTTCTCTATCCCCTGTGGTGAATTACTTTTAATCTGTCTTGGCTTCTACGCCTTGCCACACATCAGAATAGCCTGGACTGGTTATACAGCTCCAGGTCCCCTGTCCTGTTTATGGAATTAAAATAAAATCTGAGAACAGGGCCTAGGAAGCTGCATTTTAGATCAGTTCTTAGATGATTTTTATATAGAGTGCACAGGGATTTGGAATATCTGATTTTAAAAAAAATTAGAAATTTTTGGTGATCAATTTGTAGCTATGTTTTATATATAATAAACATAATGTGGAATATTTAGTATGGCTAAAGACATTAAAATTTCAATGTTAAGTGCCCCATTTATTTCCAAAAGGGTATGACAATATAGTTTTTTAAAAAATGACTATCTTTTAACATTAAAGGATCATGTCACACTTTATCTTTTAAAAACATTTTCTTCATTTATGAACTATTAGCCATAGAAAATTATCCCATTGTATGATAGTATTTTAAAATTCTAACTGATTTAGTTTTATTAAATTTGAAGTATATGGAAGAATTGAATGTTAAAAATATTTGTGTAAATACTTACATAAGGTAGTAGTTCTTGGAATTTCCCCCTCTTTGGTAACAGAGGGTCTGATAGATTTTTGTCTGCCAATAGTCTAGAGAAGTAAAGGAATATGAGTCCATAAACAGTTTGTCCTTGACTGCTGCTAGCTTGCTTTTTTACTTTAGACAAACCACCTATTTCCCAGGCCCAACTTCTTCATCTGCAATACCATCTGATGCCCCTAATTTCCACATTGATACTAGGGGAAACTAGAAGTTCCTTTTCTTAAGGAATTAAAAAAAAAAGGTTAGAAATCTCAGTAATAAGTTCAGGAAATAATTTATTCATTTGCATATAAGTTTATTTCTTTAATTTTTGATACTTCTTTTTTTAGCATTCTATATCTGGCTTATTTTATTTAATATAATATCCTCCAATTTCATCCATTTTCTGCAAACCACAAGATTTCATTCTTTTTTTTTTTTATTACACATGACAGTACAATGATCTTGACAATTCATACATTTGAATCAAATGGGATATAATTTCTCATTTTTCTGATTGTACAGGTTGCAGAATCACATTGGTCATGCAGTCACCTATATACATACAGCAATAATAATGTCTATTTTATTCTGCTGCCCTTCCTATCCCCCTTTCCTCTCCCCTCCCCTCCCATCACATCTCTCTACCTGATCTAATGTAACATACTTCTTTTTTTTTCCTCCTCACAACATCAAACATGTATTCTGTATAACGATGAGTGTCTCCTTCCATCTTCCGTGCAATTCCCCTTCTCTCTCCTTTTTCCTCCTACCTCTCTTCCCTGTTCAGTGATAATCTTCTTCTCATGCTCTTCCTCTCTATCCCATTTTGAGTCACCCCCCTTATATCAGAGAAGACATTCGGCATTTGTTTTTTAGGGATTGGCTAACTTCACTTAGCATAGTCTGCTCTAGTGCCATCCATTTCCCTGCAAATGCCATGATCTTGTTATTTTTTAGTGCTGAGTAATATTCCATTGTGTATAAATGCCACATTTTTTTTATCCATTCATCAATCGAAGGGCATCTAGGTTGGTTCCACAGTCAAGCTATTGTGAATTGTGCTGCTATAAACATTGATGTGGCTGTGTCCCTGTAGTATGCTCTTTTTAGGTCTTTTGGGCAGAGAAGGGGAATAGCTGGGTCAAATGGTGGTTCCAAGGAATCTCCATTACTGCTTTCCAAATTGGCTGCACCAATTTGCAGTCCCACCAGCAATGTATGAGTGTACCTTTTTCCCCACATCCTAGCCAGCACTTATTGTTGTTTGACTTCATAATGACTGCCATTCTTATTGGAGTGAGCTGGTATCTTAGAGTAGTTTTAATTTGCATTTCTTTGATTGCTAGAGCTGGTGAGCATTTTTTCATGTATTTGTTGATTGATTGTATATCCTCTTCTGACTTAAACAAACCAATTTTTGATACTTCTTTTTTAAGAGGGCCTTTTTCAGACCTTTAATATGCTTATTTGTAGGGTAAGCCGTAGAACCAATAAAAATTTTAGTTTTCTGAACACCATTTAGTGGCTCTTAGAATTTAATTAGGCCTTAAATTTGGTTTGAAACCTCTGGATTTAATATCTAATGATCCCTTCCAGTTCTGAAAGTTAGTTTTTGTTTTTTTTAAATGCCAGTGCAGCATAATTGCTTCCTCAGGATTAGTTTCAAAATAACATTTAAGGTGTTCCTATTAGGACCTTGCTTTGTATTGCTCACTAGGTTTTCCTGATTGTGCTTTTATTTTCTGATCTACCATTCATTTATTTGGTCCCATATTTAGATTTAATTTGGGGCGTTATATTGAGAGATTCATTAAAAGTTATACTCATTGTCATTAAAAGTTCATTGTTTTAGCATTCAGAATATATCCTTTGAAATATTATATCATGAAATTGTGAACCATTTTATTCATTGTTCATATTTTTTTAGGTCAGTATCTGATTCCAAAAAATGTGGTTTTTTTTCAACCCCATGTATAATTTAAGTAGCTTGAGGATATATAAGTAATGATAATAATGAAAGTACTGTGTAATTACTCTGTTATAACTTCAGAGTAGATTTATATTTTCACATTTAATTCTTATCCTTTTTAAAAACTGAGTAAACTAATCAGTTATGAGGAAGAACAAATTTTAGGAATATTGTGCTATGGCTTACATGTAAAATAATTTTAAGCTATTTAAAAAAACCTTTAACATGATTTCTTTAAAGAAAATGATATTGTGATTGTTTTAAATTAGGAAACTGCTTTTGTAAGAACTCTCTTTTACTATTCAATGGTGGCTTTGTAATTTACAATTTGAAATTATACAATTAGTAAGCAAAGGGGTAATTGAGCCTAAGTGAGTAATGAACAGTATTTGTCAAGAGTTTTAAGAGGCAACCTGTTAAAGCAGCTCTTGAAGGTATCTCAGTTGATTTTAAAAACTAGTGTTTTTGCCCTCAAGCTGCAGAATTATATAGCTATTAGGGCCTACAGTAGCTTTAACTTATATGTTGAATGTAGTTTCAAGTGGACAAATGTAAGAATTTAATTTTTGTGATAAAAAATAAGAAAGATACCTTTTATTTTCCCTTAATTTAACCTCCTTTGAGGTTCACTTCTTTACTAGAGTTAGGTTCCACTGCTGTCCAGAGACTTTCTTTAGTATGATTTATAATGCAGGTCTGCTGGCAGTTGAGTCTCCCAGCTTTTCCTCTTTGAAGAAGTCTTCATTTCACCTTCAGTTTTCTAAGATACTTTTGTTGGATGTAAATTTCTGGCTTTACTGCTTTTTTTTTTATTTTCAGTATTTTTAAAGATGTCACTATTTTCTTCTATTTTAGTTAGATTTTTCGCTGCTGTGACTGAAAGACCTGACAAGAACACTTTTAAGGAGGAAAAGTTAATTTGGGGCTTACTGTTTCAGAGATCTCTGTTCATAGACAGCTAACTCCAATCCTTGGGGTTCAAGGTGAGGCAAAACATCATGGTGGGAGAATGCCGGTCAGGAAGCAGTGAGACTCCACTCAGCAGATACAAAATGTAAACCCCAAAGGCACACCCTTCAGTTATCACTCAGTTAATTCCCACCGGGATTAATCACTGATTGGGTTAAGACTCCATAACCTAGTCATTTCACCTCTGAATGTTCTTGCATTATCTCACACATGAACTTTTGGGGGACACCTAATATCTAAGCCATGACATCTTCCAAATTGATACTTTGTACTGAGAAATGTGCTTCCTTAACTTTATTCTGATGTATGCAGTATGTCTTTTCAACTCTGAGTGCCCTCTGTATTTCCCCTTTATCTTTGGTTTTTCAGTCATTTCACTTTAATGTGTCAAGGTATGTGTTTTATGTATGTGGTTTACTTTTGTTCTGTTAGTGTTTTTCAGGTTTAGTATAGGCACTTGTTCAGGATGTTTGGGGGAGAAGGGGCCTAATTATCTTGCTTTGGATTCTCCGAGACTCTTAGATATGTGGTTTGGTGTGTCTCATTATTTTTGGAAAATTTTTAGACACTGTCTCTGCAAGTATCTTCTTCTCATTCTTTCTTTTTTTCTCTTCTGGGATTCCAGTTACATAAATGATAAACCATTTCAGATTCTTCCCTAACTCTTGGATATTCTTTCCTCCTCTTTTTCCCCTCCCTTTTTTCTCTTCTATTTTAACTTTAGTAATTTATTTTGGTTTATCTTTAAGTTAGTGATTTTTTGCTTACCTGTATCTCAGGTTTTTGGATGAACCTGTTAAAAGAATTCTTCATTTCTGACCTTTTTTTTTTTTAAACTTTTTCTAGCATTTTCTTTTCACTTTCCTGGTTTCCATCTGCTGAAATTCTCCATTTGTTCCTGTGTTCCCCCATTCTCCTAGAGCCTTTAACATAGCAATGGTAGCTAGCTATTTTAAAGTCCCTATTTAGTGGTTCTACTAGTTGGGCTGTCTCAGTCAAGTTCTGTTGATTGCTTTATCTTCCAATAGTGGGCTCTTTTTCCTTTTTTTTTTTAATGCCTCCCATAATTCTTTGTTGTTGAACATAGCACTTAGTATATAGAACATTGGAGACTGAGGTACATATTATTCCTGGAAATGGGTGGCTTCTGTTAGACCAGTAGTATGAAGAGTTGATTTAACCTACTCAGGAGTTGAGCTGAGTCTGAGTTTCACTGTTGCTATGGTTACCTTCAGTACACTGTGTGCTTCAGGTTCTCTAGAGGTTACTGGTGGTGCCTTATGCTCAGGAGCCTTATGCTCAGGATGGGAGCCGGGTGCCACGGGGTTGTGAGTTTCAGTGCTAGTGCTCTGTTGTCAGCTTCTCGCCAGCTGTATACTCCTCTCCACAGAAGGGCCTCCCATACACTGTCCTTCCCAGTGGTGGACTGCTGTTGCTTGTTACTTGTATCAGACTGTTGGGGGGCTGTCCTCGTCTTGTTTCAATCTTAGACATGCTCTATGTACTGGAGTCTCCAGGTAGGGCCTTGCCAGCTTTCCTGCCTTCCTAGGTGACCACACTTCCCCTAGTGTTTGTGAAGGGGCTTGGGCAGGAGTTTCCCCTTCTTCCCTTAGCAGTCACCTGCCTGTCCTGGGTGGTTTTCTACTTCACCCCTAAGGACAGAAAGTTTTTCTTCTACCCTTCCCTAAACCATAGCTACAGTGGGTTTTTGCCGTGCCCTGGGTAACAGGATTTACTGTCCTCTGTTTCCAGAGATATGTCTCCTGGGTCTCCTGCCTACCACTCAGTCTTTCCAGGGAGTGTCCATGAGTGGCCAGTGGGAAATAAGTGTGGATGTCCTTGTATCAGTTACTCAAGGTGGACTAAGGTGGACTCGTTAGCCAATTTGGTCTTAAATGACAGTTGTGGTTGATTTCTTCTTACGCCCTTGTATGGTGACCACCTCCAACTCCTGTGCTGCGCTTAGGTAGCACGTTGTGTATGTCCCCTTTCTCCTTTGGGGGGACATGTCCCTCTTTTGAATCTGTGTTGCTTTGTTGTCTTGCATCCTCATGATGGGATGAGGAAGAGTTATGATTCTGCGAGTTATGTCTTTCTCACTAGGTGGGAGTGATGTTCTTTGCAGCTTTCTGTATCCTCAATTCTGATTAAAATTTAAATATAATAACTTCTAATAATCATTGATTTTTAAATTTGACAATAAATAATACATTTAGGGAAAATTTGCAGACACTACAAACTTGAGATTTATTCATTTGGGCACTGGCATGAATATGTGGATAATATCCACAGATTTCTACTGACATTTTCCTGCTTTTAGTTTCTTTATTCCCTCCTCCCAAACATTTGGATTGTATTGTAGATGGACCAAACATACTTTTCTATGCTTGTAAATCTTGGCATTATCATCTATCCAGCTGCTCTCACCAGAAATCTGGAAGGCCAGATGTGACCTCTCCCTTGCCCGTCATCCAGCATATGCCAGCAGTCCTCCTGATTATTTCTCAAATTGTTTTCAATCCAAAGGTTGATGCCTAAAGTCTAGTCCTTAATTTCTCTTTGGACTCTTGACATAATCTTACTATCTCTCATCTCTTCCAGTCTCACTTTCCAATATCTACCTGAGTAATATTTTAAATGGCAAATTTGATTGTAAAATATTTTTATTTATAGATCATCTCTTTTGGTTTCCCATAACCTCCACTGTAAAGTCTATATTCTTTGGGTGCTCCCCACCCCACAGTTGCTCTGGCTCCTGCACACCTCTATTCTTTCTAATCCTGTTCTCTGCAGTTTTGGCTTTGTCCGCACTAGAGTTTTTGCAGGCACACACAGCTGCATGATTCAGATGACATGTCTTAAGACCAGTGATTTCTCATAACTGGCTTTGCATGAGAATCTCTGAGAAACTTAAAAAAAATGCCAGTGCCTAATCTGCATCCAAGACCCAATTAAACCAGAGTTTCTGGGAGTAGTATCGAGGCATCACCTTTTTTTTGGAAGAGGGGGTGTTGGTTAATTTCTGTTTACTTTTTAAAAAATTTACTGTGACAGTGACTCCTCTTGAGATCTTTCTTGGACCTTCCCACTCACTGAGGACTCTGTATCCCATAATATCAGTGATATGCTGTGCTCTAAAAAACTGGATGCATTAGAATATAAGCCATCAGAGTATTGTTGATTAAATAATAAATGCTAACTCTTGATAAAATATAGAAGTACTGTGACTAATTTTCAATGGGGATGGGAAGGAAAGCCTAGCCTCTAAGGATATTTATTAAGTCATCCAGACCAAGAGTCAGTAAACATTTTCTATAAACGAGTAAAATATTCTATTTTTAGTACTAGTGTTTTATTCTTAGTAAATAGCAAAAGAAAAATATTTTGGGGGTTGGGGATTTAACTCAGTAGTCAATGGTAGAGCACTTGCCTGGCATATACAAGACCCTGGGTCAATCCCTAGCACTGCAAAAAAATAAAAATAAAAGAAGGTTTTAACCCACTTGAATCAAAGGGTGAAATATGATATATCAAGAACTATGTAATGTTTTGAATAACCAACAATAAAAAATTAAAAAAAAAGAAGGTTTTAGTAAATACAGCAAAAATTCTTGGCTTCCTAGGCCAGGCCATATGGTCTCTGTCCCAACTACTTGATTCTACCATCCTGGAATGAATGTAGTCATTGAACACAGCAGGTTTTGTTCCCAATAGAACTTTATGGATTTTTGTGTAATTATTGGAGTTTTGTATAATTTTCACCTGTCACAAAATAGTATTAATTTTTTAAACTTTGCTAAATGTAAAAATCATTCTGAGGTCATAGACAATACAGAAAAAGGTGGCCCGTCAGATATGGCTCACGGATCATACTTACTTTGCCAATCCGTGATCTAGAGGACCTTTCCAAATTATAAGTGCATCATGTACCAGAGATTCTAATAAAATCTAGAATGGAAAAATCTTGATCACCTAATTCAAACACAGAGTATTTAAAAATATAATATGATTTCTATAAGAAGGTAGGAAATTATGAACAAACCCCAAATGTAGTCTTTTACAGGTGTGGTGTTTTCATCTTGATGCATAGAATATGTTGAGTACATATTAAGTTTTTGCTATCAGCCTACTAATGACCATATTAGAAACACTGGGTACTCTGTGAGGATTAAAGAAAGTATTTAATTGTCTGAGATAGGTTTTGTTTTTATGACTTTAGAACATTTTAATAAGTATCTCTTACGGAACCTGGGGTAGTGATTTTCCATAGTACTGTATATTATGACTATTTAAGAGATTTGATAAAAATATAAATGTTTAGGTTTCATCTCCAAAGATTGTTTAGTTGCATTTTAGATAATTCTCAGGAGCAACCATTGGTCTAGTTAAGCATCTTCTCCTTTGATGGAGTCAAAGATAGAGTGAAAACTAATTTTAAAAAATAATATATTAACTGGGCACAGTGGTGCATGCCTGCAGGACCATTGCAAGTTTGAAGCCATACTCAGCAACTTAGCAAGACCCTCTTTCAAATTGAAAACTAATAAAGAGCGAGTGATATAGCTCAGTGGTGAAGCACCCTTTGGTTCAATCCCTAGTATTGCAGAATTGATCATGATAATGAAAAAACAATATATTTGCAGTAAACATTCTTAAAGGTATTTCAAATTGGCTAAATAGGATTGTATAAAATAATATCATCCATCTGCCATCTCATCTATGAAAGTTGTTGTTAAACCTATTTGTTTATAACAAGTAGGACTGTCCAATATCTACTATTTTTGATTTGTTTTCATACAATATTTTTAGACATTTAGAGAAATTCATTTCTCATAACTGTATTTTTGAGAGATTTTTAAAAAGCACAGAAGATAATTGGTAAGTGACTTTGTAATTGGGGCTGATGACAGTTGCAGATTGGGAGCAGAGCTATTTCTAAGGTTGTTTGGAGGCTACTACCATAATGATCCCAGGTTCCATTTTATGTCACCTCTTGCCATATATACCCAAGCCATGAGTCCTATTGGAACAAATGTAAAGTTAAGTGCAAGACCATGAGAGGAGGTCCTCAAGTTATTCAGGGCTCATATTTGGCTGAATTTACATGGTGCAATCCATTTGGAGATAATGCTTTCAATTACCTTTTACTGCATATGTCAGAATCTTTTCCTGTTAACTGATATAATGTTTTAACGTTTAGCTTTAGAAAGTTTTAGTACAGATATACAGGGGCAAATTCTTCAATTGATTAAATTCTAGAGACAAATTGTTCAGTGAAGCCAACAGATTCAGAGAGGCTGTGGTATCCCCTCCTGTCCTGTTGTTTCTTCTCCCACTGAGGTTCATGGGTACCCCTCTTGCTCTACCCTCGGGGTCCTGCAGCTGTCTTCACTTTAACTAGTCACAGGTTTCATGTGATTGCCACTTACAAGTAGGTCCTTGGACTTGCTTTCCACTCTGGGAAGATCTCTAGAGGCCCTGTTCACAACAGAGTTACATTGATCTGTCAGGTAATTCCCAATAATAGTAGTAACAGGAAAACTAGTGAAACTAAATATTCTCAGCAGAGTTCAGTTTTTTCCGTGATAACTACAGTGTGTCAGTATACCTCCTGGGTGTCCTGTAATTCAGTGTAATCCTGAGGCTTTCTTTGTGAAGTAAGGGTCACCCTCACAGGTTGATGTGGGTCTTAGTCCCACAAGACTTCCAGTTCCAAGTCTGAACTTCCAGTCCTTCTACCCTGCTTTACATAGGATTCCCATGCCCTTCTCATGGAGCTTGATCACTTGCTATAGTGGCTCACAGAACTTAAGGGAACACTTTTTAAAACTCACTTATTATGAAGGACACAACTTGGGGAACAGCCAGATGAAAGAGGTGCATGGGGCAGGGAGTGGAGAAGTGCGAGTCATGGGGCTGCTGTGCTTTCTGGGCATGCCACCCTCACAGCACCTTCATGTGTTCAGCAACCCCAAAACTTAACAAATTTAGGAATTTTGTAGAGCTTAGCCTCCAGACCTCCTCCCTCCTTCCTGGAGGTGGACACTGCTAAAAGGTCCAGTTTTTATAATTTCATGGTCCTCCTGGTGACCAGTACCTCAGGAGGCTGTGTGGGTGCCTCAGTCACCTCACTGGCGTAAACTCAAATAGAATATGAAAGAACTACTTATAAATAGCAAAAGGCACCTTTGTCAGGAAATTCCAAGGGTTTTAGGAGCTCTGTGCCAGCAAACATGTCAGAGACCAAGTATATTTTTTATTTCACCAAATAAAAGCTACCATTTTTTAATATATAGTTGTTAGGTGAATATTTTGTATATTTACATTGTTTTGCAACCAATCTCCAGAATTTTTTTTTAATCTTTCAAAACTGAAACTCTGCACCTCTTAGATCCAGTAACTCACCCTTCCTCCTGCTCTCAGCTCCTGGCATCAACCACTGCATTTTCTGTTTGTGTGAATTTGACTACTCTAGATAGTCATGCAAGTGGAATGGTGCAGTATTAGGCCTTTTGTGACTGGAGCATTTCTCTGAGTATTATGTCCTCAAGGTTCTTCCAAGTTGAACCATGTGACCTTTAAAAACTGAATAATTTTTCATTATATGTATATGCCACATTTTGTTTATCCATTTATCCATTGATGGACTCTTGGATTGCTTCTAGCACTTGGCTATTGTGAATAATGCCACTTTGAGCATGGTTGTGCCAGTATCTCCTGGAGATTCTACTTTTAGTCCTTTTGGCTATATACCCAGAAGAGGGATTGCTGGATCATATGGTAATTCTATTTTTACTTTTTTGAGGAACTGCCATACTGTTTTTCATAGCAGTTGCACCCATTTTAAATTCCCACCAACATTGTATATTGGTATTTGAATGATAATTGGTTTGGATAAAATGGATTTAACTAATTTATTTTTGTGCTCTTTATTTATTGACTTTTACGCTTACTAGTGAATGTTTAGCACAAAGAGTAGATGAGATCCTTTGCATTATACAATGTGTATATACCAAGGATGATCTTCCTGGTGACAGCGAAACATTTTGAAATCAGTTCTTTTCAGTTATTAGTATTAGAAAATTTTCTTAATCAGTTTAAATAAAACAAAGGATTTTTTAAACAAAGAAACTGGGGTGTTATGCTTTAAAATAGTAATGTGACAGGACTTAAAAATTACTGGAATAAGGGACTTGGTTGTCTCTTGTCTTTGGAGGATCTGTTTTTCTTTCTTCCTTTATCATGGCTTCAATGCATGATAAGGAAATTGATTTGGCTTCAGCTATTCAAGGACCAAGGAGACTCTCAGTTTGTCCCAATCTTGAATTTCCAAGGGAGGAGGATCATTGGCCCAGCTTGGATCCATTGCTGGCCAAAATTGTACCTCACAAGTATAACCAGGGAGATGAACCTACAAGAACAGAGCATCAATATTTATGGGAAACTTGTGGATTGATTGGAACGCAACAGGGTACCAGGGGAAAGAGAATGAAAAGCGTGCTTGTAATCATCAGGATTTAGTTAGTACCACTATATGTCAGGTGCTGTGCTAGGAATTTTTCACATCCATCATCTCATTCAACCTTTCCCCAAACCATGGGTGCTCACTGTTAAGTGAATTTTCTAAGATGTGTTAACAGAATGGTTAATCCTTTGCTTTTCCTTTCAGAGATGTGGTACTGGATCTTCCTGTGGGCTCTCTTCTCCTCTCTGTTTGTCCATGGTGCTGCAGGAGTGTTGATGTTTGTGATGCTGCAGAGGCACAGGCAGGGAAGAGTCATCTCCGTCATTGCTGTCAGCATTGGGTTTTTGGCTTCTGTAACTGGAGCAATGATTACCAGTAAGTAGGTTTTGTTTTGTTTTAGGGCATATTTTTTTTTTGATAATAAACTTATCATTTGGGTAAGTATTCTCATTGTAAGTGTTACTAGATAGTTGTACTTTACTATTTGAAGAGTCATTATACACGGTTTTGTGGGAATTAGAAATACTCAGAAAAATTGGCACTGGGCAAAGCAGTTCAATGGTAATATTTATCTTATAGTTATTGTAGCTTCTCATTATCTAGAAAAAAAGAAAGGTAGGCACAAAAATATGAAAATGATAATTGTCATAAAAAATAGTGAAAGTATGGCCACTGGGTCTTTGGTGGTATCTGCCTGTGGCTGCAAAATATAATTACCTTTCTTTTTAGAAGTACCTAAAGTTTTGTGACATATCTTCTCTAGCCAGCTAGAAATTAACCACTTCAGAGTGCCCTCTAGTGACCACTACAAGTGTTCTGCGAGGCCACCTTGTGCATTCCAATTTTGTCCTCCTGGGCTTCTCTTGACACTGAACTTGGACCCCAGCTCTAACTTTGGCTTCAGAATTAGTTCTGGTTTCTGCAGCTGCTAGTTGACAGAACCTGGATGTATCCAGACTCTGAAGTGCCATGTTGTTTCCTTGGTATGTCTCTGTTGGCGACTGGCTGCTTCTCTGTGTTGCCGTTGATTCTGTCCCTGCTAATAGATAACGGAGGCTTATAGCACGTTCCCTTCTGGCCTGCTTCCAGATGTCTGTGGCAGCTCATAGCTACTGCTGGATTTGTATTTATGAGAGGCTTCTTCCTTTCAGTTGATTTTTGCCCCAGAAGTAAGAGAAAGGCCTTATCTTTATAGTTAAGGGCCTCCCTCCTTTACTTCTTTTGAAGTGGTTGCCCTCCTGACCTTGAGAGGAAAGCTCTGCTCCCTTGTGTGTGAGTATCCTCTGGCACTGATAAGCAATCACAAAATACTCCTGGGAATTAGCAGGAAGTCTCTTTTCTTATCCTTTCTTCATACTAAATGAAGAATTTTAATAAATTTGATTTTTCTGTCTGTGTTAAGTTTTTGTTTTTGCTTTTGTTGTTTCTCATTAGCTATAATTTTGTCACATGATGCCTCACCTATTTTGCCATACATAGGATTTCAAACAGGAACTTTGAGCCAAAGCACAGGGCATGCATAATGGGGTGGTAGGAGATTCAGCTGGAAAGAGAGAATAGAGCCAGGACCTAGAGGGCCTTAGAAGGCCAGCTGGAAAGTTTGAAGCCTTATCCTGCTGTCCATTGGAGACAAGTAGATATTTTTGAGTGGGGCTGATAAGGGACATAGTAATTCAAAATTCAAAATTTGTTTGATAGCTAAATATAGAGTATATGTAAAGAACCAAGAAGAAACTCTGGAAGGACAGAGGCTTTGTCCATCTTCATCACTGCTATACTCCCAACTTTAAAAGCATGATAGATGTCCAAAGAGTACTAGTTATATGGGTGGATAGAATGAGGGGGAAAAAGAAGGAAGAAGCAGGGAAGAAGAAGGTGGAAAATTAAAGGAGGGAGAATCAAGAGGAATTACTAGTGAGCCTGTGCTCAAGATCTGAGATAGAGTAACAGCTTGGGTTGGAAAGGAAGGAGTTGATGTAAGAATTGAGACAAAGGACAAAAAAGCCAAATCTGTTATTAGTCCCTGTGGAGGTATTTAGAAACACATGATGGGGGCCACCCATGCCTTTGATGAGGGCTTGTGTTGTATCTGGAACCATGAGTGGAGGAGGAGGAGGAGGAGGAACAGCTTCTCAGGAGTTGTAAGCAGTATGCACATATGTGTGCTACTGTCAAACTTCAGAGAGTGTGAAGAATATAATTCCACTCCCATTTGTCTCTAATGATGTGTATGCACATATAACCCACTTTCAATTTAGTCAAGAATAAAATGAGCCAGTGATTTTAGAAACTGCAATGTTATATTTTAAAATCATTAAAAGTATGAAAGTCTGATAGAACTTGAAGTAAAAATTTGCACCCACATTATCAATAAAACATTCAGATTTCTTCTGGCTAATGTTTGGACTTGCAAATACTTGAATTGAGAAAATTAGTCAATATGAATATTTAGTTGTATTTTTTCCTTAAATTCATGTCATGAGTGCCAGCTTACTCAAGTCTGTATATTCAGTTCAGCAAGCAAGTGCTGAAGATCTATATTCGATAAGATACTGAGTTTTAATCCATATCTGTTAACACTTGTTACTTCTTAGATTTTATTTCCAAAAGAGTAGCTTTTTCATTTTAGTTAGTATTGATAGTTAATGTGGAATTGACAAAAAAAATGGCTTTCTTTCAAAATAGAGCCTAATTTTAGCTGTTTATTTTAGCTATTCTAAAGGTGTAAAGAGACATCTCAATGATGGTTGAATTTGCATTTCTCAGATTACTGATGCGGTTCAGCATCTCTTATGCTTATTTATATATTTAGATTTCCTTTTATGCACAGTACTTTTTAAAATTCTGTGATTTTCTTTGGATGCTCTTATTTCCCTATTAAGTTGGATCAGGGATATTGGTTTCCTGTTGATTTTGGACTTTGCAGATAACTTTCTCATTCTTTTATCTGTTACCTTTACCCACAGTGTCATTTATTGAGTAGAAGGGCCTGTAATCAGCTTAAAGAGGTTATTCTCTTTTATAATTTAGGGTCTTATTTCAGAAGTTCTTGCTCATAACAAGATCAAAAGATATCCTGATGTATTTATTTCTGTTAATTTTGTAGTTTCACCTTTTGTATTAAGGTTTCTAATTCATCTAGAGCAGGAGTCAGCAGACACTTTCTTAAAGGGCCAGGCAGTAAATATTTTAGACTTTGTCAGTCAGTGGTGCCTGTAGCACTGTTTACCCTGCCATTTAAAGCAAAAGGAAGCATAGGCATATGGAAACGGATGGATGTGGCATCTGGCATTGCGGTCGTAATCATGTCCCCCTCCCCTCCATTTCGAGTGACCTTGTCTTTGGTGTTATTTAGATTCTAGGTGTGCCTTTTTCCCTCTCACATAGTAAGTCAGTTCTTACCATCCTCTGGAAGTCTGTCATTTCTTCATTGATTTGAATTGCCACCTTCACTGTGCATTGTGTTCTCTATGTGCAGGGTCTGTCTCCAAACTCTGTCATTGCAACAGGGCTACATTTTTTATGCCTCTAATTTTGTCATATGTATTAGTATCTGTCAAGGATAGGGCCTTTCTTGTTACTTTTCTTTTTCAAAGTTAACTACTCAGGACCGTTATTCTTTCATATAAATTTTTAATATGTCTACTGAATATCTAAAAACGTATGTCTGTGATTTTATTAGGACTTCATTGGATGTGAAGGTTAATTTTGGAGGAATTGTCATATCAAATTATGTTACCCAAGAACATGCAATATCTCTCATTTGTTGATATCTTCCATGCGTTTTATTAGAGTTGAAATGTTTTATTCTAATAGGAAGGTTCCATATTTTGGAGTAAGGTAATTCATGGTTACTTTTGATTTTATGGCTATTGTGCATGGTATCTTTTAAAACTACATTGTTTAGTCTTATGAAGTTTTGTAAGTTGTGCTTATGAAAGGTTAATAAAAAACTGGTACATCACAGAGATAAATGAATAGACTGCTGGCATACTAAGAAAGTGTAAAATATAGATATAATAGATGAAATAACTTTTTAGTAATAAAGATAAAATAAGGAATTATAAAAATAGTTTTATGAACAGCTACATATTTCTAAATATGAAATGTCAAGATTGTTGTAAGGAGAAATGGGAAATATGATTAGAACAGTGATTATTTTTTTTAACAATTTAAGTGGTAAAGACCCTCCAGATTTAATTAGGATTTGCAGGTGAGTTCTACCAAATATTCAAGGAATAGTCAATTCATACTTTATCCAAATTTTACAGAAAAAAGGAAAAATGAAAGTTTTGCACAGATTATTTGCTGAGGCCAGCGTGAGCCAGTTGCTACTCACGATGAAAACTACATGAGAAGAGAAGAGACATGTTTAGGCTCATTTGCCTTGTGAATGTTGTCTTGGATTGTAGAGAGGGTTCAGTGTCAGAATGGGTTAACTATTCCAATAAAACATTATGTATAGACAGCAACATTTGAATTTTATACAATTTTCCTATATCACAAGATATTCTGTAGATTTTTTTTTAATCCATCTAGATATGTGAAAACCATTCCCAGCTTTCATGCTGCACAAAAACAGGTTTGTTCAGATTTGGCCTGTGGATTACAGGATACCCACCCCTGATCTAACTTTATGAATTGATAAATTCAGCACACTATTAAAATGAATTGTGCCCCCCCCCCTTTTCTATTGCTGTGAGGAAATATGCTGGGCACATCCCATTGCTTTTCAGTGGAATACCCCTGCGGCAGTTTGTGCTGCTCTTTGTTGACACTCTTCACCACCGATGACTGTCCTCCCTTCCTAGGTTTACACCCTTTACTCATCTGCAGAGCAAATTTGCTCTGTTGTTTTCTCTACTTCATATCCACTATGCCAGTCTGGTCTTGCCCCTTAATGCTTTGGGGATGTATTTCTAAATTTTCTGCCATTGTTCACAGTGGAAGTTCCAGACATCTATCATTTATTCTGAGCACCCTGTCTAACTTCTGTCTTTTTCATTTTTGTATATGAATTTAGCCTCATGTTTCACCAAGAAAGTGAAGTCCATGTGTATTCTTTCAACTGACTATTGACCAGCAAAGACACCTTAGAGAGAGGGAAAACTACAGTGTATGTTGGGGAAAGCTATTTGTTAACATATATAAATGTAAAAAAGATTAATATCCAAGCTGTATTATTAACAACAATTAAAAAAACCTATGAGTTAAATCAGAAAAAAATAACCCAGTAGAAAAGTGGATGAAATATTTGACAGGTGTTTCATAGGAGTAGAAATCCTCATGGCCAATAGTTTATGAAGAAAAGCTTAATCACATTAATTGTCAGGGGAATGTAAAATAATCATAAAGATAACATCATTTACCTACCAGATTGACAAAAGAGAAAAAGATTAAGGTATCAACACATGAACTCCTTCTATTCTTGATATGGAGTACCTGGGATTAAGTTGGTATAGCTAATTCAGGAAAGTTATTTGACATTGCCTGGTGAGGTCAAATATGCCCATCCCACCAGGGCACTGTGAAGAATGGATTGCTAAGAAATCGTTGACTGCATTTGTGGCTCAGGGGTCAAGTATGCGAGTGTTGATGAGGTTAGTGTTTGTGAATTAAGTGTTGGGAACAGAGGTCACCAGTAGAAAAATGGAGGAGCTCTGGCACATTGATACTCGAAATTCTCTCCAATCTCAGGAAAGGAATAAACCACAGCTACATCCAAGGGAATGTATTTATTCTCTGTTACAAGTAAATGTATTTCTTGCTACTTAAAATCAAGAGTTCAGTAAACTTTTTTACTGTATAAATATTTTTGTTTGAAAAATATGATTGAATGATACTTTGGCCTTTATCATGAAAATTTCTTGGAATTATAGGGAAGTTAAGGCAATTTAGATACTAAAATTAATTTTAAAATGTTTTAGTTATATAAATAATATGTCACTGTATTTGCCATGTTAAAAAAATATGGATAAAGTTCTTTGACTAACACTATCAAACATGTGCTCTTCTCAAAATTAATCCCTATTTTGAGTTTGATGTATTTCCCCCAGGTTCAGTTTCTGCATTATATTCAACCAACATATACGTACATACATACATACATACATACGTGTATGTATGTTTGCACTGGTGGGAAGTGTTTATTATTTTATTTTCTTTCTTGTATAACTGATTCTATGTCAGCTTATGTGTTTTTATTTTTTTTTATTTTAATTTTATTTTTATTGATTATTTTTAGTTTTATATAATATTAGGATTCATTTTGACATAATTATGAGAGCATGGAATATAAAGTGCTCCCCAGCACTTCCCTGTTGCCTCTCTCTCTGCTCCCCTCACTCTACTCTACTGATCTTTCTGAAATTCATTTATTTTATTTTTTTTTTAATTAGTGTCTTATGGATAGAGATACTCGATGTTGGGATTTAAAACTGTCTTCCTTTTCCTATCCCTCCTCCGTTCCCTTCAGCCCCCCTCATATTTTTCTTTTGAAATTGTGAGGTCCTTGGTGTGGACTTGGTATGGTTTATGCATCCTCGAGCTGATGAGCAGCAATTTTGCTTTTGTTTACAGAAAGCACTGCATTGATACTTAAATGCATGTACATGGATATACATGTGTATCTGTTCTGAATTCTAATCATCCATTTGTTTTACACTTAGCAGATATTTTTCTAGTCTTCCTTGATGTCAAACCTTTATAATTTTTTGCTCTTTATTTGTAGTCTTAAGAGGATCTCTTTTTGGAAGGTCCTAAATATATTTACCTATATTTTGGCTTATATTTGTGGTTTTATTTTGAGCATTTAGTTCTTTATTTAATACATCTGAAATTTGTTTTGGGGAATAATGTGAAGTAGGGACCCAAATTTATTTCTTCCATATGACTACCCAGTTGTTCAACACCACTTGTAAAGATTGATCCTCTGATTGGGATTTTGACTACTAGCTCAGATTTTTGGAATACTTGTTAGGACCAGCCGCTGTTCCAGGCAATATTATAGTAGTATTATCTCCTAAAGGTCAACCCCCACCTGCCCGCACCCCGACATTTTACAGCTGAGCGGGTGATGATTCTCCAATGTAGCAGGGAGCTAAGAAGAGGAACTTGGATTTTAACCCTTGAGCCCAGCTTCAAACCCCAGGCTCTAGACCTTAGGTGAAACAGGAAAGGTTTGAATTTATCCTTTGTTTGCCATGAAAGAAACAAACAAACAAACAAACACCAGAGTACTATTTCTCAGGTTTATTTTGACATAATTTCTGATAAAAAAGAAGGCAAAAGATCTTTTAAATTTTTTGAGAATTTCATCTAGTTCTAAAACTTCGGCATATGACCAGTAGTACAAGTGATTTTATCACTTGATTAAGTAAATATTGGTGTTTTATTTAATATTGAAATTACTATCAGTTGCTTCATGATTTTTCTGAATTCTTTGTTCTCTTGTACCTTAACATAAAATAAATGGTAGAATGATTTAGAGATTTTTAACCAGATTGTCCTGCATTGAGATCCTAGCTGTTGTGCTTATGTATTTCCTTGAGTTACTAATTAAACCTCTCTGAACCTCTGTTTTTTGCATCTTTAAATTAGGTTATAATACTGAGGGGGTGGTATGATATTTAAATAAGATAATATTTGTAAATTTGCTAGCAAGATACATAATATGTGGTAAATATGCTATCTTAATTTACTTTTAAAACATGCATATGAAGCCCTTGGCATAGATTGGTGATTTGCTTTTCCCATTTATATCTCTTATAAAGAACTACTCTGAGGGATATAATAACTATTATTTGGGATATTTTTTTAAAAAATCTTGAGTGCATTATAGTTATGCACCAAGAGGGGGGTTCATTTTGAAATATTCATAAATACATACTAATGAGTGCATACAATTTGCTCCATTTCAATCCCCGGCATATTGGGGAGATTTTAGGTTAAGTTCAAAGAGTCAATACTTAGCTAATTGTTTTTAAATTGACAAGTAATAATTTCATCCTTATCTAATTTTTCTGAGTAGGTTTCTATCTTAATTGTCAATTCAGTGTCTTTGAAAAATATATTTCTGTTCTTTTTCTTATGTTCCTTTGTTTAACCATCCTAGGATATGTAGACAGGTTTTTCCTAGAGAAGTAGTTTTAATATATCTCAGTCTATTGTATATAATAATTTAAATGTTTCCTCCTTTATGATTTCAAAATGTGCTTTTAAAATTAGCCACTTAGGAGGCTGGGAGTGTAGCTCAGTGGTAGAGCACTTGCCTGGCACATGTGAGACTAACTGGGTTCCATCCTCAGCCCCAAATAAAAATACCTAAATAAAATAAAGGAAATATGTCCGCCTTAAACTAAATTTTTTAAAAATTAGATACTTAGGTCTTCATCATTATATATAATATGTTAACATGAAGTATTAAATTAGGCCCTGAGTCGCTTCATAACTCTGAGATTCTCTCATTCTGGGAAGGGTGCATAATCTAAAATATTTTTCTAGAAGAGATATCAAGTTTATCTTTTACTAGTCTCCAAATAATTTTACAGTTGTGTGTTTCTTTTAAAAATTCAGTAAATTATTTTATATGGTGAAATGAATTAGTTACGCATTGTTATATTTTATATGATACCGAAGAATGAATTAATTTTACTCAAGTAAAAAAGGGACAATTTTAAAATTTTCTTTTAAAATTTGGAAATTAAATCATGTAGTTTCTCTGCATTATCATTTATAATTATCAACATATTGTTTGGCATATTTGTAAAAAGGTTGATCAGGTCCAAGCAGTTGAATGTCCAGGAGAAAGATGACGATAATGGATCATCAGTTTTTACAGACGTCTTTGGTATTATGTGTGCAGCTTATACTGCACCTGCGTGTCTTTGGGTTGGATAGAAAAGGCATCTTTTCAGTTAAGTGGTTAAATGGTTAAATGTAGTATGCTAAAGGTAGTTTTTACCAATCACCTAGAAACCCAAACAGTTTACCTCCTGAGGAGAGTGAGGGGCTTTCTGTTTTGATGAAATGCGCAGGGGTCCTGTCGCGGTGGAGTTAAGCAGCGCGCTTTGTCCTTCTCCCCTCTCTCCTCCAGGTGCCGCGGTGGCCGGCATCTACCGAGTGGCAGGGAAGAACATGGCCCCGCTGGAAGCGCTGGTATGGGGCGTTGGGCAGACCGTATTGACATTAATCATCTCCTTTTCAAGGATCCTCGCCACACTTTGAGGTTTCTGAGGGAATGTCTTATTTCACATAAGGAAACAGATGTACAGATTCCCTGAAATCGGCATTGTGAAGGAGCTGTGGACCGAGCCAGTCGAAACCGAAGGAAGACAGACCTTGCGCTGTGTGGAAAGACTGCCCTCTGGCGTCCAAGTGATTGCACTACCGCACTGCACCTTACGTGCCTCCATCCCAGGCAAGGTGCACAAGACCCATGTGAAGCCTCAAGAAAAAGCACCTTGTTTAGCTGCCAATCAGGTTAACATTGGTGTTGAAATCATTGTTCTTAACAGTGTTGTGTTAAGTTACAGGGACGTTTTGAGGAATTGATATATGTGCCAAACTTTTCTTTTTGACATTGATCATGCGACAGTTTGCAAGTGTAGATGTAGATGAGTGCTGTGAACATATTTGACATGAATTCAGGTCATGTGGTAAGATTTTGTTTTGTAATGCTGAATCCCCTATGAGTGCTAAATAACTCATTTAATATGGGAGAAATTATTTGGTTTTAATGTGGAGCGTTTCTGGGATTTAGGGCTTTTTAGGCATTATTATTTAATTTATGTGGAAAATAATAGTCTTCTTAATGGAAGATGAGCTAAACTGTTTTAAGGATTCAAAGTAGACCTGTAGGGTGCATACTTTTCACTAACTGGACACCCTTTTTAATAGTTTTCCTCATGCATAAATATTTTATTTATGTGAATTAAAAAACTTTATGGGTCACACATATTGTCACTTATGTGTCATAAAAATATAATTTGAAATTTTTCTTATGAATTTTGTAAGAAAAAAGTCTGAAATGCATGTTGCATTCTTTGACCCTTCTAAAGAAAGTTTGCCTTGTATCTCATGGAGAAAACATCTTTGTCATTAGCAGCAGTGGGATTATATTACTTGTTGCATCTGTCTTGATTTTTGACAAAACAATCTTTCATTCTGGAGTATTAACTATACTGAAAGAGTGGCCTAAATTAGGCTCTGGAAATAAAAAGGCTCATTTGTATATAAGTACCAAGTAAGTTATTTAGGAAGAATAATAAACTCTTCTTACTTTGGATATGTGGCAATGTCATGATTCTGCTAAGTAAAAATTGGGGAATACAATAAATAATTTTAAAACTTGGCAGTCTTAACAGATCAGTGAAATACATATATGTATATGTGTGTATATATGTATACATATATATATATATATATATATATATATATATATATATATACATATGAGTGATTCATTTCAGATGTTCAGTTTATAAGTTCCAATTTAAGTTTACTGGAATAAGATCACATGTATTAAAAGTGGCACTATCCTTTGTAAAGCATTTTAAGAGATTCTGTCAATACATAATTGTTTGTAAGAAGACAAGAAGTAAGAAAACACAGACCCTAGTCTGGTTGAATCTCCTAATGAGACTTTTTTGGCCAGTTGCAATTATAAACATGCTAACTCAAAGGAGCAGCCATTATAGAGAATATATAGAACAGTCCAGACAAAAGAGTCCCCTCGCTTCTTTATTTAAGTCGACTTTTAAAAATGTAGGTTCAATTTAGATCCCATTTAAACTTAAGACTCCTGTTACCTATGCTACTTTTCCTCCATCAAAAAGAATATATTAATTTAATGTGAGAGTTGGGAAGGAGGATACTTTTACCTATATGGAAGCCAGTTTTAAGGGTTTACTGTCACTAGCTTAGAAATTTGTTTAGACAGCAACAACCAATTAGCAAATATTCAATCTTAAAGATCTTTGAAGTAAATTTTAAAATTGATTCTTTTTATTTTGTACAAATCTACTATTAATTTATGTGTTCTTTATATTTCTAATGTTTCCTCAAATTAAATTTAGACATAACTTTTCCAGGTCAATTTGATTTCTCCTTTTCTGTTGGACTTGAATTGTATTCTTTCTTTACTTTGGCTATCCTGTCAATAATTTAAAGCATTTGTATTCTAGAGGAATTACCAATAACGTGAAAATTGTTTTAGAAGTACAGAATGAATTTTTTAAACATATGGAAATTTTATGATTTAAGAAAATTATCATGGTAATATGGAGCACATGGTTGATAATCCAAAATTAGTCAGAAAATAACATGGACATTGAATATATGAATACGTGGACCAAAGAGATCTGAACTCTTGTTTGTACTCTAGAATGAAAGTATAACTCAGTGGTTAATAGTTAGTCTGTAGTTGTCCTGCAGCTGTCTCATTATCAAGTTGACTTACATTAAGGTTTGGGTGTGTATGTGTGTGTATGTGTGTGTACTTTTAATTTGGGGGGATATTTTTGTTTCCGTTGCTGTTCTCAGTTATTCCCATAGGGATTTTGTAGAACTGGCACTCTTTTCATGTTTTGAAATGCAGTTGAATAGTATGAATTTATGAAATTGTTTTAATAGCTATTTATATGCCAAGGTTTTTTAAAAGTGAGTAGTTTTCCTATAGAGACGAGATGTTTAATGATATGTATGTGTACACATATGTATCATTATATACATATATAGAGAGCTATATATGAATACAGTCTAACTGGAAAGCTTTTGTTAATGAACACTTTCATGTTCTAGTGGAGAATTTGATATATTTGTTTAGTTGAATGATCTTTTACATAGAGGATGTTTGAGATTTTTGAATTTTGGAAAAGTTTTCTTGGTTTAATAGTGCCGGAGACCCTTGTTTGGGACATGACAAAAGTCCTTATTGACATAGTTGGGTTACAATTTCTTAAAATTTGTATGTGATTTAGCAGTAAATTTTCTTTGTGACAAAGTGCAAGAAGGAAGGGGTAAATCCCCTGCTGTTGACACTCCTTTATTTTAAAAATGTTCAGTAAAATATTGCTGATAGTAAATCAATTCCCCAAAGAAGGAACTCTATAAACCCAAAGTTGTTTCTTAACATACTGGTTAGACATGGCCATAGATGGGTTAGCCAGGAGCCTCGTGCAAGCTACCAATTTAAAAACTTTAGAAGAAGGGAGGTACAAGTGGTCTGTCCCCTGGCATAGTTCTTTGGTCACCTAGGGTCGAGAAAGTCCTAAATGATGGCCATGTTCCCTGCTCACAGCTTAATTTTTATTTTAGGTCCTACTGCTTACCAAACAGTGTGGTAGTTTGCTTCCCCGTCTCCTTTCCTCATATTTGTAGCACACATTTTCACTGCTGCATTTCCAAACCCACGTCACTTCTGTTTGTATTTTAAATGACAAAGAAATTAATTGGCCTGTATATTTTCTATTGGTGATGTAAGGAATAGGGATGATTTAAAATCAAAGAGTATTTTGGAAAAGGTCTTGGAGCACCCTGAGGAAGATGAGGGGGTGGGCCTGCCGCATTAACCTGCCCGGGCCATGCTCACTACCAGCTCATGCAGTTTTGTAAAGGCTTTTTGCAGATCTAGGGTGTGCAAAATGCTGGAACAAGTGTTGTCTGCTGTACAGCAGAGATGACCAGGAAGGGATTCCTGTCCTCCAGTCCACCAAGAGCTGGCTTAGAAACAATTGCAAATCCTAAAACGGTTGGGACTCTTGGCTTCCTGATTCTAGTTAGAGTCTGATCCTGTTGCCTGCGCTGTGATTCTGATTTTCCCACTTCATCCACTAAAGGAAATTTCAGTAACTGAGTTGTCATCGCCGTGGTGCAGGAGAGGACTGGACTCTCAGCCAGCGACTTTGGCTTGAGTCCAGGCCCTGTAGCTTGTCGACTTTTTGATGTGAACAAATCACTTAACATCTCTGAGCTTCTGTTCATACAGTGTGAAGTGTGATCAATACTGCTTATGGTTTTGTGAGGATTATGTGGGATTATTTACAAATTCAGGCAAAGTAATATGTGTTTGACAGTAAATGATCCTTAGGTAGTTGCCTGAATTTTTCTTAAATAACATTTTGCAAAACCCAATTGCATATGTTTTATGAAATTCACCTATTTTCATTTATTTCTACATTTTACCTACATTTTTAACATGAAAACTAAAAGAAGAAGAAAAAAGTCTTTATAAGAGACTAGGTTATAAACCTAGTCTTTCACATTTTCTCTACCCCTTTGTTTTTAAAGTCAGCAGATATTTATCTGAGAACGCCTCTGGGCTTCAGTGGTGGTGGAAGTGGCCAGGGCAAGCAGGATTGAGTTACAGGTTCTGTGCCACAGGTAGAAGTGGGACAAGAGTGGAGGTGACCAGCATTTTTCCTCCGATTCACTTAGGATATTCATTAACTCTCTGTTGTATGCAAATTATTATCCTGGTTTTGGAGACAGAAAAGTGGGTGAGAGTCAGCCCCTCTGTCACATATGTCCCCCTTTCTTCCATGGACCACGGTGGATTGGGGTCCTGGCTGTTGTCGTTGTTTTGTTTACTGATTGGGGTTTTTGTTGTTGTTGGTTTTGACCATTATTTTAAATGTATGTTCATTTTATAATTCAGGAAGTAACAAGATACTAAGAGCACTTTTGGAAATATTCTCAAACTACTTCATTCTTACTGTCCCCAAGTTTTCTCAGAAAGTCTCAAACAACTTCTTTAAACATCCTTATTTATTTTGTTTTCAAGATTAAGAGGAACATGCAAAAAGTCACTGAAGAAATTCTAGTAGACTTAGATTGCAGAGAAGTTTGGTGACACGTGTTGGATAGCTGGGTAAAGTCCTGTGATAATCAGGAGTGAGATTCTCCATGGTTAAAATGGACGAGTCATTGAATGTCTCATTATCTACCGTAATTTCCCATCTTTCTGAAACTCTCCAGGTAGAAGGAAGATCATTTGATTGGCTTTTCAAATATGTGGTACCACTTTTTAGCAGGAGGAAGTTTAAAGATAGGAAATATTAAGGGACCACAGGACAAACCTGTGACACGTGACTCTAGCTCCCTCCTTCTGTTAGGCTGGAGCTATCCTGTGCAAGAGTGTGTGCCACCTGTTTACACAGCACGTGTACCTTTGTATGTGGTCTGCACTGAAGCAGCATGTGGTGCTAGGTCACCCCTCCAACTGAGGGTCTGGTGGTCATGGGCAATACAGTGTTGTTCAGGATGTTGTTGAGTGAGTTATCTCAACACACATTTGTGAATTTGTTTGGGGCAATACTACATGAAGTATTTTCAGTAAATGTGGAGATATGCTGGTTAATTCTTGATTAAATTAGTGGTATTGCTCAAGTCTCTAAGCTGAGCTGTGAACTCTGATCCCTTCTCCCTGACTGAGAGGGGTCGTTTTGACATTCTTTACATCCCTTGAACATATGTTGAGCTTACATAATAGCCCTTCCTTGATTTTGAGAACTAATTTAGCAGTTTCTTTAAAATCTTCCTCCTTTTCCCAAACAGATGCCATATGTCATGGTTTAGACACACGCACAGCTTGTTGATGGAAGAGGAAGTGCTGGTTCAGAAGAGAATTTTCCACACCTGTGGTTATGCAACTGTTACTGAAAAATAACTGGGCAAGTCCGGACAGCATGAACCTCTGCACATTTTTTTTTAAGATTCTATACTATACACATTCACAGTATATCCCTCCTTTGTAGTAACTTGACTGTCCCCTTTTGGGGAATGTCTTTAGGTCTTAAACCGAAACTGGAAAGTATGTGACACAAAGACACAGGAAGAGTCACCATAGTGCATGGTCACCTGAATCCCATCACTATGATGCCTTTTCTCCTAAATACATATTGTAATCACTAAAAAACATCATTTATTTTTTAGAGCCCCATTAAATGAATGTTAGCTTGAGAGTACTACTAATGATGAAAAGTTACCCCCCACCTTTTAAATTAAAGTGGGTGCACTCAATCATTAAGTCACTTTGGGATGGAACATTTTGAAGTTTTCTTCATAGACAATAAGTCGAGACCCCTGTTCAAGGGTAGTGAAAATGACTTACCCTTAGTACTAAGTGAACTGGGAGTCTGACCGCTGGCCCTTTCCTGGTGTTGGTGACATCAAATGACCGTGGAGGAGCTGAAGAACATCCTGGCCCTCTCCTTAGCACATGCACCTTCTGACATGAGCTCCGCGTGTTTAGATGAACAAATAGGAAAATTCACAGTGCTTTTCATTTTAGCTATGTAACTTGGTAAAATTCATCTAATTTTACTCTGAGTATTAGCCCCTGACTCCAGTCATTCTGGAATAAGGGGAGCAACTACTAAAATGTCTTAATTTAAATAGTAAAAGTACAATTTACCTGACAGGTATTAAGACTCACTTTCAAATTGTGCTAACTCTCAGACCACTGATGAATCATTTAGTTAAATCACAGTACCGTTCGTAAAAGCTAAATGATACCTTAGTGCCTTGAAAGTTAAGATACTTTTGCAAAGTGAATTTAGAGATTCAGGATTGGCACTGATGAGTTGGCTTGGGGCACATCACCTATGAATGGGAATCCAGAGTTTAGGAAGGGTGTTGTTGACAAGGGTGTTGGCCACCGACTCCTTATGGTTTGGTGTGAGCCGGTAATTGAGCCATTGGCCATGCCAGATGACAGCTGCTTTCATTATGTTTTCATGATGTGGCTTTTTCCTCCACTTTTTTCTTTTTCCAAGTATGAAATTTGGGGGGGGGGTGTAGTCAAGCAAATTAAATGTGGGATTTTAAAGTTTAGTTTTGTTGTAAACTAGAGATTCTAGTGTGAACAATGTTAGTTTTATATTGTAGTACAAGGGCAGACACTTTACGTAACCTTTAGAAATATGTTGACCATCAGGGATTTATTTTTACTATAGAAATACTAAATGTACTGTGAAGCTTCAAGACGGGAGGGATCCACCTTGGAGGGGTAGTACACAGAACAAAAGGATATTCGACATTATGTGAACACAATTCCCCCCTTCTGTCAAGAGTATAAACTACGCTGTATGAGTATGTGTACTGCATGTTTACATAATAGTTTAATTTTGAAGGATTATTTAAAGACTATGTTTATATATAATACCTAACAAGCTGTAAATATTGTATACTATTGATTTTTAATTTTATATAAGCAATTTTTTATTTCCCAATTCATGTACAAATCCCATTGTGTATATAGCATAATTTCCTGGAGAACACAAATTTTGCAGTGAATTTTAAGTATTTTAATTGCAGAAAGCATCAAGTCAGCCTTAGAGATGTTGATCTTCATTTTAAATTATTTTTCACCACTCATTTTCTTCAAAGGGCAGCAATAAACATACGCAAGTTATTTTTGATTCTAGAAAGTTGGTCTACAGAGATCTAGGTTCCAGTTCATTGCTTTAAAGAAAAGATGCACAATTAATATCATCCAGTGTCTGATCACGAGGTCCACGTGTGGCTCTCCTCTTTGTAATATACAGGGTGAACTCTGCCGACACACAAAACATCTGTTAAAAGTGAATCCAGCACTTAACTGTCATTACACAGAATTTATTGGATTAAAAATTTGTAATATACAGTATTTTAATAAAGTTTCTGTATTCAATTTCATGCACTTATATATAAATAAACCTGTCTTTAAAAGCTTTATGTAGTGTTTGACTCTTGGTGACATAACGTCTCCACTCACCCAGGGTGCTTGGTGTCCTCCATGCCCTCTTGTCACTTTTCTGGGCCAGTTTTATGTATGGATTTTGGAGGTAGTGCTGAAAAGGTACGCAACAAATCTAATGATAATGTAGGCCTTGTTTATAGATTTGCCTACGTCAACTCCTGGGCCACATATGTATCTCGTTCTGAGAATTATTGTTTTAAGATGCATGCCATCACTTTTCATAATAATGCACAACCATTTCTTGATTACCTAACATCTTGTAGATACTTCATGTATATTCTTCAACACTGAAGGTATTCAGGTTTCCATCCACATTTTGAGGTTCAGAGAAGGTAGAAATCTTTTCAGAGCCACACAGCTAACAACTACTGAGCTGAGGATTTCCTGCTCTGTTACCTGTGTTTTTCCCCATTATTCTGAGTTGGTTTCTACAGAATATTCTAGAAGCTCTTGTGTATAATGAGATATACAAAGACCAGATAACATTATGGAGAGTTGAATTGTCAAATTTATGCATAATTTGAATTTTTGTTAGATTTCTTAGGAAAGTGTTAGACACTCAAGTAGGCCCAGAACTCATCCTGCCTGAGGATATCAGAGCCAACAACCAGTGCCTGTAAACATAATCAGCCCTGCTGGAATAAAAACTAGCTTAACTTTTTAAATTGTGCAAGTATAATGGAAGTAAACATGTTTTCACAAACACTGACATGGCTACCTCACATCATTACCAAATTGAAATATATTTTCTTTTTTTTCCAGGGAACATATTCATTCCATTATAAGGTTATAAAATTACTGAATATGTTTCCTCCTTGACCGTGAATCTTAAATTCTTGGACAAAATTCTTGGGATCAAAAAAAAAAAAAATCTTGAGATCACAAGTTTTCTGTTTTG
Source organism: Marmota monax (assembly GCF_021218885.2). NCBI lineage: Eukaryota > Metazoa > Chordata > Mammalia > Rodentia > Sciuridae > Marmota > Marmota monax. Next base: position 12,096,173 of record NW_026693024.1, read on the forward strand.
ATTTTTATCTTTGACTCCTGAAGTGATACTTTTGTAGTGTTTTGGTAATAGGTGAGCTGCGGTTGTGCAGGCACCACGGTTCAGATTTTACCCCCCATGCAGGATGGTGATGCCTCTGTCACAGTCTTAGGGTGGCAGCTGAGCCCCTCAAGAGGCTTGTAGAGGAAGAATGTGTCAGGTTTGCTGAGTAGATACTGATGCCAGGAAGTGGAACCTTCATTAATTCACAGAATAGAACCTAAAAGCTTTAGGGTACAGAGAAGAAAGTAGAAAGCACCCAGGGCAGATCCTCCAGGAGTAGAAATTGGGTTTGTCTCCAGCTTCTAATGAAACTTTAGGAAGAAGATTCTATCCCATATCACCGCTCCTGTTTATTTGCTCTTAGTTTCCCACTATTTTTTTTTCACCAGATATTTCTTTTGGCCAAGTTTATGAATATTCTTCAGACAGGAAATTCTGGAGACTGATTGCAAAACAGTTCCATCAGGTGAACTACTTGCAAGGCAGCAGTTCCATCACTAGATGGCACAATAGTCCTATTTTATTTCTCTCCTTGCTCTTGGGCATTCATTCTTCCCTAGGAACACAAATTAACTCTGCACTTTTGAACTCACTCCCGTAGGATGCATCTAACAATTTTTTTTTCTAAAATATATGAGAATAAGCCAAACATGAGCAAAATTACTAATGAATTTTACTGAGGAAAGTTAAGATTCAGGGTTGTTTGCAAGTCAGAAAATCACTAGTATGATTTTTGATAAGCCATTACTCTGGCTTGATTTATGCATTTTTCTTAAATTAAATCTGTTAATGCATAATGACTTGTTACCACATTGAATAGTCGTCACTTCTAGTGACAGGTACATAACCTAACAATCAGTCTTGAGATAGTAGCCTGAGAGTTGATTTTAAGCTTGGCCAAGCCAATCAACTTGTGTGATCTTCAGTTTTCATGTCAGGAATCAGGACAAATATCTCATGTTGCAGTAGTGAGTACACTCTACATGTTCCACCTTGTCCTCTTGGTCTTTCGTGTCTTGTCTGCACGAAACATAGAGGGATGATGTAGTTTTAGAATTGTCCTACATGTTTTGGTAGTAAGCCGAAATGTGTTCTGACACAGCACAGTGCGTTTTTAGAGAGAATTTGTTTCAGATTTCAACTGTCCCCTTGAACCGTGGCCTGCTACTATTACAACAGAGCCTAACAAGGGAATTTTTTTTTTAGAAACCTACTTCAGCGGGAAGGAGCCTGGTTAGAAAGCAGAATGGATAAACTTGCTCAGCTAGCAAATTCCTGGCATTCCCTTAGCCAAATATGTACAGGATGAGGAAGTCAAAACAGCCAACATAAATTAGTCTGCGGTTGGTCCTGAATCACCCGTCAACTGCATATCATCATCTGCCCCCTCAGATCCTGGTGCCAGTGAGCTTCTCTTACTTTACCATTCTGTAGACAAGCTGTAGTCCAAACTCAGAGAAGAAGGGCTGATCTTTTCAGGGCCCAAGTTCTATTGCATAGTGTAGAGACAAATGAGCCCACGCATTCTGGGTCTTAAATCAGGACTCACCTTAGGACACCAGAGAAGAGGACCAAACATTTTTTCATGAAACTTTTCCTGCCCCTTTCACGTTCTTTGGGAATTGGTGTCAGTGGTCAGCTCAGAAATGTGATATAAGAAGACACTCTTGTTACCTTTGATGTGGAAAACAGGAGATGAGTAAGGGCTGTAGTCAGGTTGAGGCCAAGCACAATTTTAAGAGGCTGAGGAATTGCAAGCCCTGAGCATGCTACCTGAGTGCTGAAGGAATGGGATCCGGTCATCTTCCTGGGTCTGACCCCTCGAGCACACAGACCTCCCGATAGAACCATCTCTCTGTGCCAACTTCTTTTCAAATAAACATGGAAATAGATGGAGTCCTCCTGTCTTCTCATAAATAGAATTTGCCAATTCAATGGGAAAGCATCAGCATGGGCCTGTTTTCTGAGCCTTACCTAGACCAGGACCAGCTGGGCTTCATGAAGTTGATACGTGCATGTCCATTGTGTTCTTTGATCAGCCTGCAGACTTCTTACTTGAAACTTGTTTAACTTGGGGATCTGTTGCAAGGTGAATGAGAAGGGAGGAAACTTTTCAATCTAAACCATAACTTTTGGTTGTGGCGTGTGTGTGAGTTGGCAAGTATCTAGAGGAAATATGTAAAGCCTGTATTATTGATAATCATTGCAGTAACATTGGCATTCAACTTTTATATCTATCGATCTATCATCTCATTTTTATCCTCATACTCTGTTCTTATTTGGAGGGAAGTGAAATGCCTTTTATTTTTCAGTGTTGGGGATCAAACCAAAGGCCTCGTGCATGCTAGACAGATGAGTTAACAGCACCAGCCCCCAATTTTTTTTTCTGAAATATTATATTTAGGGGAGGGCAAAAAAAGGTCTTTCCTGAAAACTGGACAGCTATTTTACAGATGTCAATTCCAAGAGCAGACCTGAGCTGGCCACAGCAACCCAGCAACCCATTGCTGGTACTCTGATGATCCTCGGGGGCCTGAAGGAATCCTTGAAAATGGAGCACTTCCTGGGTGTCCTGGAGCTAACTCAGCCTCCTGCTACAAAGCTTTGCTTTCAGTCTTTATAAAGGAGACAGGTGCAGCTCAGAGGCGCAGCGCTTGCTTGGCATCTTGATGCATGAGGCCCTGAGTTTGATGCCAACACTTCAAAAAAAAAAAAAATCCAGAAAGACTCAAAGACTCAAATGTTCACACACCAGGCCTTATTTGGGGAGACAGTTAACCTGTTTTCTTCTATCAGGAATATCTTACTTGTGAAAAATTCCATACCAGTAATGCTCAAAACAGTTGGCACGCCCCCATTTTTAATTAAGGTTGATTTGTTTTCTTTTTCAAGATCTGGCTGAACAGAGCAGACTATTTCTTTCACTCCCTCAACAACATTCTTTTCAGAATCTGGACTCGTGGTTGCTGGTTCAGCGCACACCACCAGTTATCTGGATGGGAAAAGCTGCCAAGTCCAAGCACAGCTGTGTAAGCTTTCTCGGATATCTGAGTCCAAAACAGGCAAAGGAAAAATGGCTCACTTTTGATATCATAGAAGTGGCACAGAGTGTTAGGGACAGTGGAGGCGAGCCTCAAGAATGTCCACCACAGGCTTGTCGCCTGGGATGGGACTGTGGCCCCAGAGTCAGCTGGAGCAGAAACATCCACCCACCACGTCAGGAGTCATTGTCACACTAGTGACTGTACCAGGGAAGCTATTAAAAGCCTGAACTGAAATTTAGAGTTACAATCGTGTCCATAAATAAAGAGCAGATCAACATTGTCAACTTCACAATAGAAGAGACAAGAGGCTGAGATAATATATTGACAAAAAGAATTCTAACCACTTTACACATACCACTTGCTATTCAAAAAATATTCCTATCTCAGATGCAGATAAACTTTGACTTCCCTTACTGTTTCTGGAAGTGCTCAAGGATTTCTTTAATTGCAATATAGATGAAGAATTAAGACAGGAATACAGTAAAAAAAATTTTTTCCCAAAGAACTGTCCCCAAAATGAACAAAATAAGCCCTCAAAATAGGTTCTGTCAGGAAAGCAGGGCTTTCTCCTAAGCTAAAGTGTGGACCATCAAGCTGAAAATTAGTAAATATTGATTTCTTCTTAAATATAGATTCTGGAAAATACCAGATGTCAACTTGAAAAAAAGGATCAAATCATTTATCAGGATTCCAGATCTATAATGGACTCCTCAGGAACTCTTTGGCTCTCTCGGCTGTTTTGAATCGAATCTGGTCTCATTTTTGTTGTTGTTGTTCAAAACTGCCCAACGCCCCCCTACCTTTTTAACGTAATAAAAACTGCTAAGGTAAGGCTCCTGCCTCTCTCTAAAATGTTCTCACTTTTAAGCCACAAAGAAATGTGGGTCAGACTAAATGCAAATAACATTTTTTAAAGTATATTCCAAAGAACACTAGAGAGAGAAAGGCTCTTGAGAAAAAGAATCCCCTGTCCAAAAAAGTTTGGTGACGCTGGCCTCTGTATTCCTGTCTTAGTCACAATTCACACATGGCATATTAAACACTTCAGAGTTTGGCACTCTGAGTTAAGACTCTATTTGGCTTTGTTTAATTTCGTGAATTCTCTGAAAAATGTCAATAGCAATAAGGAAAATCTTCCTAACTCATTCTGGGGTTCTCTGGAAAGCATTTGCAATCATATTCTCAAAGTGCCACTGCTGTCCCCATCCCAAAAATCTCTGGGCTGCCACACTAAACCTGAAGCAGGGTTTTGGTTTCCAATCTCTCTGGCCCAGTGCCACTCCCTGATAGCCCTCCTGGGTCAGCATCCTGCCTGGACTCTGGACTCTGGTACCTTCCTTGATTGGCCAATCTAGGCCTGGAATTTCCTAACTTGCGTGTCCTTCTGAGACTTCCTGGATCCAAGCCCTGTGGCTGGCACTCTTTATTTATGTCCAAACCTGGTAGTCTGTGGATAGGGGACCCTCCTAACACCCAAGGTTGCATCTGGCAAATGTCAAATAAGGGGTTCAGATTAGATGTGAGGACATTTCAATGAAGGGGCAAGTCCCTGGGGGCTGGAACATCAGAGATGGCTTCCCAGATGACTTGGCCGCAGGACAGGCTTTGGAAGATGAGTTTATACAAGCAGGGGACCCCGTTGAAGAGGAAGAGCACATGGCTGTCTTCTTCAGGTGACAGAGCCACAGAAACCCATGTATGGGGTTCAACATGGGCAAAGCGAGTTATAGATAAGAGATGCTGATGCGAGCAATTGTTGAAGGTAGGATGTAAAGGTAAACAGGGACCAGATGTAAGAGCTTAGGGAACTAGGCAGAAGAAAACCATGGAAACTTTTTGAGAAAGAAAAGTATACCTCTATCACAAATTAAAGGGAAGGTGAGGGATTGGGTAGGGTCTTAGTCCATTTCCTGTTACTATAATAAAATCGCTGAGACCAAGTCCCTTAGAAAGAATAGAAGTTTATTGAAACCTGATAATTCAGAACTGGCATCTGGTGAGGGCTTTCCTGCGGCATCTTGATGTAGCAGAGGGTGTCACATGGTGAGACAGAGCAAGTGTGCCAGCTCAGGTCCTTTTCTCAGAAAGCCACTAACGCTACCACAAGGTCTCACCCTCATGACCTCATCCATCCCTAATTTCTTCCCAAAGCACAGAGATCACTAATATGTGAATTTGGGGATTAAGTTTCAACACATGGACTTTTTCATTTCAGTGTCTGTGTTCTAGGTATTCAAGAGAAGGCCCCAAAACTTCCCAGTCAGAATCCTTAACCCACTTACTGGCTGGCTGACCTATTTTTTTTTGTGTGGGGTGGGGGTACCAGGGATTGAACTCTGGGTCACTCTACCACTGAGCCATGTCCCCAGTCATTTTTTTTTTTTTGTATTTTATTTAGAGGCAGGGTCTCACTGAGTTGCTTAGCACCTCTCTGTTGCTAAGGCTGACTTTGAACTCTCCATCCTCCTGCCTCAGCCTCCTGACCCCTGCCCTGGCTGAATGATCTTGAGAACTTCATTCTCCTTGAAGCTCAATTTGCTCAAGTAGGAAATGGTTTCAAAGCCTCAGCAGGTTGCTGGGAGGCTTGACCAAGACAAAACTGGGAAAAACTGTGATCCTGGAATTATTTTAAATAGGGCTACAAATGTACTTACTGCTGCTGAGAGCTCTAGCCTGCTCTGTAAACAGTGCCACATCCCAGAAAGATGAGCTACCTGGTCGTCAGCTGGTCTTTTCCAGACCCCCTGAGTGCCCTCTGCCCTGATGGCACAGGATAGAGAAAATGGCGCTCTTCAAGTAGTTCTTTGGAACTGAAGTTGCCCTTGATTTGGTGGCTACTGGGGCCTTATCTCTCCTTTCTTCATTCACAGTAGGGTTAGCTGCTGTCAGGGACACAAGCTGCCACCTGGGCTGGCTCCAGGAGTATTGACTTCCTGAAACCCAATCTGTCCAATTATCTGTTGGTGCAAAAAAGTGGGTCGGATGGAGGTGAAACCAATTGACCCCAAACTGTCAATTTTTGCCTAGAGCCTCCAAACAAAACTTCCCTTTGTAGCTACTCTCTTCTTTTTCAAGTTAGTTAATTGGGAGAGGGAAGGCTTGATGGGAATTCTCTGCAATGTCTCTTATCTGAACATTACCTGGGGCCCAAGGTGTTGCAAAAGAAGTAAAAATAAACTGACGTGAAGGGAGAGTTTATTTTAAACTGCAAGACGATTAGCAAGTGATCACTACAAACCTAAATCGTACTGATGTCCCTCCATCTCTGGTTTCTGTCCTACCTTCTCTCTTGTGGATTTGACCTTCTCTGTCTCTGGACAAAGGACATGGTCTCACTCTCTCCTTGTGTGATGGTGCCTCTGGTGTGTGTCACCTGGGAGAGACTTGAGTCAAGGGGAAAGAGGCCAAGGGACCAGGAAGGAAGGTGGGGACAGTGAGAGAAAAAGAGGGAATGTTGATGGGTTGATTAATCATTGGGATCAAGTTTCAGAGGATGAAGTCAGGAGGAAGGAAGAGCTCATTGGCTGATAGACTCCTCATGGTCCATTTTTACCTATAGGCCCAAACAAAAAGTCGCTTTGTAGCTTCCAGTGCCACAGAACAGGGGGAGGTAAGAGGGAGCGTGGCTGAGGGTAAATAGGTGGTATCAACGCACAAAAGTGACATCGTGCACACTGGATGCACTCATGGAGAGGACCGACCTGTCCCAAAGCAAGAGCCATGAGCCAGGGTGTTGGTGGAGAAGCTGCTGGCTCCTATGCCTGTCCACAGGGCTTCCTGGTCTAAAGTGACAGTGAGACTTCTCCCAAGAGCATTTCTCCCCCACTCTTTATGTCTTGCACGCCTCAGAAGCCCCATGCCTGCTAAGGCCTTTAAACTTGAACTTCCCTCCTGATGAACTGCATTTACTGCAAGATCTTGGATCTTCCACGTCCACCTGATGAGAGTGGGACTATCCGAATGTCTTCCTGGATTTATAAATATGTACTTCGAGGCTTCCAGAGCTAAAGCAATAAGCTAACTAAACTAAAAAAAAAATCTAAATCAATAAATAATTTAGGGAGCAAATAATTTGTTCTTGATATTAAATTGGTGGGAAAGTTCTCATGATCATCTCTGCAATGAGTGAAATATTTTTCTTTGTTTTATTAAAGACATAAAATAGCTAAAGCTGCACTATTGGGATATACTGTGGCCATATTTTATGAATCGTAGATTAGATTATCGTGTTGTATCAACATTAAATTTCCTGAATTTGAGAAGCCTTATCCTCAGGCAAACATTGGTGTATTCAGCAATAAAGGAGAGTCATGTATGTGACCCACTTTCCAATGGTTTAGGAGAATGCAAATATCTATCTATCCGTTCATGCAGCTACAGAGAAGTATAAAGCAGACATGGCCTGATGTTAAAATTGTGTTTATCTTTGTAAAAGAGTATACGAGAGCTCTTTGTATCATGTTAGCATGTAACTACATACAATAACTTTAAATTATTTCAAATAAAATATTAAATATATATGTACACCCACATTTATAATATAGTTCCTGTTGGTATTTATAGTTAAAAAAAATTTAAGTAAGCTCATTGATTCTAGCACAGGGTTTATTTGAATGACTGCCTTCTATAAATGTGGGAGTCTTGAGGTAGATTCCTGGGTTCCCTGTGGCGAGCAAAACTTAGTTACCATGTCTCCCTGTGCCACCTAATAGTTATGAAGTGAGAGCAAATGAGAGCTCCCTCTCTTGGCCTCTGCAAGATTTAAGCTAAGTAGCTCATTTGCAAATTGCTGAAGACAACCAGCAGATTATTTTTACAATAAAAACTCCTGTGAGGACAGATCTTCAAGACCTCAGGATTCTGATGAGTGTCCTGATGTAGACATTGTCTGAAAGGTGACTTCTGGGGAGTCAGGGGTGCTCTGCAGTGCAGATTTTTTTTTCTTTTTGAATTAACTTTTTCAAAAATGACAAATAAAAATGATACATATTTATGGTGTACAGCATGATGCATTACTTCATGTGTATTTGTAGCAAGAATAATTTTTCTGCTTTCTCTTCAAGTATACATTGTTACTAACTAAAGTCACTATGTTGTATATTCTTCCTATAAAAGAGGACTTTTGTAGCCTTTGACCAATATCTCAGCAAGACCCCCTTGCCTCCGTCGCCGACCCCTGGGGACCATACTCTGCTTCTCCCTGTTCTTTTTCAGATTCTGCATATAGGTGAGAGCATGTGGCACTTGAATTTCTGTGCCTTGTTTCACTCACGTGATGTCCTCCATGTCGTCGTAAATGTCAGATGGATATCCTCCTTTGTTTAAGGCTGGATACTATTCCATTGTTGCTATGGTTTTGATATGAGCTGTTCCCCAAAAGCCCATGTGTTAGATGATGCAAGAATTTTCAGAGGTGGAATGATTAGATTATGAGAGCCTTACCCTAATTAGTGAATTAAACCACTGATACGGACTGACTGGGTGGTACCTGTAGGAAAGCAAGTGACTGGAGGAGGTAGATCACTGGGGTTTATATGTGTCCCTCGTGAGTGGAGCTCTCTTGGCTTTCTGCTGTCGTGTCCTGAGCTGCTCTCCTCCTCCACACCCTTCCACCATGATGTCTGCCTCACTTCGGGCCCAGAGCGGTGGAGTTGGCCCTCTATGGATTGAGTCCTCTGAAACTGTGAGCCAAAATAAACTTTTCCTCCTCTAATTGTTCCTGTCAGGTCTTTTGGTCACAGTGATGGAAAAGCTGATAAAACAGTGGTGAACATTTCCACATTTTCTTCATCCATTCCTCCACCGGTGGGTACTTAGGTTGTTCCCATGTCTGTCTATTATGAATGACTCGTGCTGCAGTCAACATGGTCTCTCCAACAGTTGTGGGAGAGCTGGATCATGTGGTACTTCTACTTGTAGCTTTCTGAGGGGCCTCCATTCTGTTGTCCATAATAGATGTGGCAACTTACATTCCCACCAACCGTGCCCAGTGGTTTCCTTCTGACACGTGGAGAAATCTCGTCCAACCCCGTCTCCTGAGAGGGTTGGAGCCTTCAGCAATACCTGCTCCTCTCTGCCTTGACCTCTGTGACATTCTCCTCTCTCCTTTCTCTTCCCATCTTTTCTCATTTTTCTTCTTTCATCTCCTGTTTCTTCTTTTTAAGTTTTGACCTGACAAGAATAAATGAGCTAATCTTTTTTTTTTTTTTTTGGTGGGGGGCGGGGTATCAGGGATTGAACTCAGGGGCACTCGACCACTGAGCCACATCCCCAGCCCTATTTTATATTTTATTTAGAGACAGGGTCTTTGGCACTAGCCAAGGGCCCTGCTGTCGGTTCAGTGAGAATCCCCTGCTCTCTCTTGAAGGCTCCTCTTCCTCATTTCCCATTCAGTGTCCCTTGCTCACTCTGCACCTTGGCCACAAATCTCACTTACTTTGCAACTTCTCTGGTTGAACTCTCTCTCTCTTCCTCTGATCAGTAGCCCCACTGAGTAGACTCATATAGCTTTCCTGGCCATTTTAGCAAATGTTATGATAATTTTTTTCTTTAATAGTACACTTTAGGTTCTAATGTTGATTTTAACAGAGATAATAAGACTGATCAAGGCCTGGAGGTACTTAAGAATCCAACAGGAAGAAGGATGCGCCATGGAAAGATAGGCATGCAAATAAATAAATAAGTACTGAAAGGGCAGCAGGGGTCAGTTGCTTTGAGAATCTAGAAGACAGAACCATTCTCTTGAGCATGTAAACTCTGAGCTGTGCGATAGTTTGGACCTGGAATGTCTTTCAAAGGTCCATGTGTTAAAGCCTGGTCTCGGGCCTGTGGCACTACTGGGAGGTGGTAGAACCTGTAAGGGGTGGAGCCTGGTGGGAGGACGTTAGGTCTTTGGGGGCGGGGCATGTCCTTGAAGGGTAGCTCTTACCCTTTCCTGTCTCTCTCTCTGCTTCAGGGATGCCTAGAGGTGAGTGGCCTTCTCCACAGTGGGCACCCTGCCATGATGTCTATGCTGCCACAGGTCCCAAGGCAACTGGACCAAGTACCCATGGACTGAATCCCCTGAAACCATGAGCCAAAACACACGCACCTTTCCTCTTGTTAAATTTCTTTATCTTGGGTATTTTTTGCCTGATAGAGGAAGGGATATTCCTGGAAGACAACACTGAGTAGGAATCTTCCATGTCTTAACCCAGCTTAGTGATTTGCCAAGTAGAAATTCCAGGCACCGTTTTGGGACACCCCTCAAAGGACCCTGCAGGTACGGTGGAGATCCTCCAGGCCTATCTGTGGGCAGTCGGGTGCTCTACTGAGCCTGGGGGATCCTGCCCAAGGGAGAGTCATTCCAATAACACACATGCCACAGTGCTTGGCCTTGCTATCATAAGGGGAGTTACTAAAAAAGAACTTGGACTCTTTAACTTCAAATCTCAAAGAAATGCTTGACTCTTCCTTTAAAAATAAAATCACTCTTTTGGGTCTTCTGAAAGTCACTGATAAGACCAAAGGGGGTAAGGCAAAGAAGACAAACATTGGCACTGCTGTCTGGAAAATGAATCCCTGCAGGTGGAAAAATGCTTCCCTCATTTCTTCCGGGCAAGACTGGAAGCAAAGAATTCAGGCAGAAAAGCCCATGGAAAATCCGAGCAACACATTTTTAGCTGGTTGACCTTTCCGTAAGAGTAGCATCTCCTTTAAAAGGAAAAATGGTCAAAAGAATGTTGTGACTAATATTTGGAAGAGAGGCAGGAGGGGGAGCAGGTCAGAGGTTAGGATAACCCAAGCCCGTGTTGTACGTTTTGGGGGCCTCGGTGCCCCCCACTGGTCTCTCTGAACTGATGTTATGGGGACTTGCTCTTGGGTAACCAAGTCCCCACCAGTTGGAACGTGTCTGGGGAGCCATTTCTGGATTCCCCAAATAGTCCCCCACAGCTCCCTCCCATTCCTTCCTCCTTCCCCCCTCCTTTCCTTCCTCTTTCCCCCCTATTCCCATCTCTCTTTCCCTCTTAGCTCTCCTCTCACCTTCTAGAACTCTAACTTTATTCCATCCCACCTGGGCAGAGTGCTCTGCCAGAAAAAACCCAGAGCTGATTCTATTCTGTGTTCTGCAACATTCCCTGACGGTAGATCCTTTCTCAACATAGTCTATTGTCCCCCAAACCGAGTCAACCGCAAGTGACGTCCTGGAGAGGGCAGGGTCTGGTTGCTTGGGTTTCTTTGTACCTCCTCGTTTTCGTAGGCTTCATCTCAATTTTTTTTTTCATTTCCACCCTAAAATCCCAAATACCCCGGGTCTTGTAGCTGGAAATTCATAGTGCACCAGTGTGTTTTTTCTGTTTTCCAAAATGACCTGTTCCAAGGATCGTCCACGGCTCCCATTCCCTGGCTTAGCTGACAGGGGTTGAATTTTTAGGAATAAGCGTAGTGTGGAGGAAATCCACCGCCGACTGGGTCAGCCAACCTCCCTTACTGTGTTACTCTCCCCCTTTTGATTACCTTCCGCCCCGATTATTACTGAGGTATGATTGGCAAATAGAAATTATATACGTTTAAGGTGTTCAACCTACAATTTCAACGCACAGACACAGTGTGAAATGACTACTACCGTGAAGCTAGCCTATCACCCCATCACGCACCTGGTTACCACTTCTTCCATCTTGGTTTCAGGGCAGATCTCTTAATGGTGAAGTAAGCAATTGAAGCAGCAACCGATTTTCAGCACATCCTCAATTATCCCCGCCCTGTAGGGAATTTCCTGCTCTTCCTTTCCATCAGGCTGCCTCCAGCCATGCCAGGGTCATGACCCCGTGGCTGGATGGGGGCAGGGCAGTAGGGTTGAATGCTGGACAGGGGAGGTCTGTCAGATCACTAAGAAGAGATGGGGAGCCTGTGGCCATCTCTGCAGGGGACAATCCAGTGGCCCAACTTTGCTGCTTGGGATAATTCTTGGAATGGACACAAAGTCCACTTCCCAGAAAGTCTTGTTGAGTTCACAAGATGGCTCCCCCAGATTCTCAAGGCTGTGCTGTTGAAGGCCCCCAGGACTGCAGGCTGTTATTTCAAGAGTTCTGAAGTCCAGGTCTCCTGTCTATAGTAATGTCTTTCCTGTTTAACCTGAAAGTGGCTCCCAAACCCTTTTCACTCCTGCAAGACTCAGAGTTGCCTCTCCTGCCTCCAAGGAGCGGTGTTTTCCACTTCCTCTTAGAGGCCAATGCCCGCTTTGTCTCTGACTTTGACCTTGAGTCCTTTGCAATTTCCATGGACCTTGTCTCATCCTTTGCGTGCTGTCTTGCTTGTATGGATGCCCCTCACCTTGTAAAGGAGTTACACCCACTGCAAATGGAAAATATCATAAGGTGGAAATGCACTTGGTACATCTGACCCACAGAACACCCTGGCTGAGCCCCAGCGTGCACTGCGGAGGGCCAGCCGTTTCCCAGAGACAGGATCAGACGGCACCTTGCTTGCCAAGGGAAAGAACCCAATTTGAACCTACAGCACAGTTTCTGCTGAGTGCGTGATGCTTTCACACCATCCTGAATTTCAAAAACCAAGCCGAGCCACGGTAAGTGGGGCCGTCTGAGTAGCGGATCTCTCCTGGATGGTGTGGCACCTCTGTAAACTTCTACCCTGGAAAAGAAGTCCACACACCATCCTTCCTTTGAGCTGCCACCACATCCCCATTCTCCTTCCCAGAAGTCGGAACTTCTAGAAGGACAGTTCCCCGCAGCCCACATTCACAAAGTTCTCCTCCTCTCTCATCCTGATTCCTGCCTCCTTGGCCATCTGGTAATGAGTCCAAAACACCGCCTCTGGATCCTGATCCTCATCCTCCTGCCCCTCCTTAGCATCCCCTTCTAGAAGCTTCCTGTTTTGCAAATTTTGTTGGCACTTCTCTGCCTTCATTTTTCTCCTGCTCTTGAACTCACCCTGTTGACTGTGTCCTCATGTCCCCCTCCTCTCGCCCCTCCTCTCCAGGTCTAGGATCCCTTTCCTCTGCGTATGCTCTTGTATTATTATTAGTTTTTCCTGTTACTGACTCATCTGTGGCTTCTGTGAGTAACAAGTCAGTGGTGAGTCTAGACCTCATCTCTTCCAAACTCCCCATTCTCTTCCCTCTCCCTCCCTCCCTTCTTTCTTCTGATAACTCTGCTTTGAACCCAGGTGTACCGGTCTCTCTGTAAGTCCCCCTCCCAATCCTTGGAGCTATATGCCCAGAGATGGAATTGTTGGATCATATAGTAATTGTTTTTGTTTTTTAAAGAAACTTCTAGACTGCTTTCTATAGCAGTGGGACTACTTCACATTCCGACCAGCAGAGTACAAAGGTTCCAATACCTCCATATCCTTATCAACACTTGCTACTGTTTTTTTTTTTTAAATCATGATCACCCTAATAGATACGAGGAGGTTCCATGTTCTCCTTTTGAAACCTTTATGTTAATTTAAAATTAACAGTGATTTTGGAATCCTTATTACTTAAGATAAAACAAGACATACCCATTCGAATGAAGTCAGTGTTTGTCTTAAAAAACAAAAGCTATGAAGAACCAGGCCCTAAAGTAGTGGTAATATCACTAAGCACAACTCCACTCCCCCCTCCCCATCGATGGCTGGTTCTCAAGGAACCCAAAGCTGCACCCCTGGAAGTGGGGACTTGGTGGGCAGCTCCCAGCCCACTGGTATCCATTGGTTCCAGTAGGCGCATTTCCGGTGGACACACTGACTTGTTGTTTGACATTGAGGACGTCAGTCCTGCCTAGGACTTGTTCCTCCTATGTAGTTCAAAATCCTTAATCAAACCCTGAAACTCATGGAGGAAATTCCTCTTATATTACTTTAGACTCCAAGAGAGGATCTGGGCCAGTAGCCTGGGCCAGGGCCACCCTAAAGGACTTTTCACTTGGTTTGTTCAGCAAGAATCCCTTCCTCAGTAGATAATCATGAGGTAAAGAAACCCACTGCCCACCGTTGTTCTATGCCCCCCTCACAACAAAAGTCAACTCTTCCATCTTTGTGCTGCCATAGAACTTTATTGGGTCTGTAATTACATGTTGTTGTTATTATTATTATTATTAAACGTTCTATCCTTTCTTAGAGATATTTGTGGTGTATCTTTATCATTGCAATGACTTTAGTGATGGCCACAAATTCTTGCATGGTACAGGCCTAAGATACAGGTTCCCTGAATTCCCCTAACCTGGACCGCTGTGGCAGGCAGTGCTGGCTGGATTGCATCCTGCACCGTCTCAGCTCCCTGAAACATCGAGCAACTCCGAGGACACCCGCGTTGAGTTCTGTCAGCAGCAGCCATGTAACTAGTGACCTCCCTTCTGGTACCAGGTGACCAGGGCCCTGAAGCTAGTCCTGCCGTTTAGAAATGACGCACAGAACTGCTTCTTGGGGTCTCTTTGCTCTAAAGTCACATGCAAAGACTAGGCCTTTCTACAGAGGGATCTCAGACGCAGAAGTTCTTTTATCAGAAGAGAAAATGATGATGGGAGATCTGGTTTTGCTTCTGAAATCATTTTTAACAATCTGAAATCATTTCCTGATGGCCTCCCTGAGACTGAGGCATAAGAAGCCTCCAGGTCCCCATGAGTGTCTGCTTGTCCACGGTGCTATTGGGGCTGTTAGTAGTGGCCAGGCCTTAAATTTGTAAAGTCTTGGCTGCTCCATCCAGGGAGTTGGTGGAGAGACATTTGGATGAGGATCCTGTCCTGGAGAGCGGGGCCAAAGCACCTGTAACTGATCAAGATGGCAGCATATAGAGTAGAGAAATAACAGCAAAACCAAGAAGTTGCCCTCCTAAGTTGAAGCCAGGCCCAGCCTCTTTTGCGGGGTTGGACAGGTTGTGGTGCAGCTGTCAATCATGAGTCCAAGTCTCAGCTCCAGGACGCCACCCAGTGGTAAGGGTGGGTAACACCACTGCTTTCTCACAAGGGTAGCCATGACAGTTTTTATTTGAGGTGAGAAATTTAGTCCCCTGGAAAAAGTGGTAACCCTACGATGATATAAGTCAGTAGACAAGGCGGAGCAGGAGGGAACATGGGGAGTGGAGAGGACAGATGGCTCAGGAGCTGTGCTGTGGGTGCTTCACTTGACTTCTGTCATGGTTAGAGGCAGGAAGCCCTGGCTTCTTTACACTCCCTAAACTTTGCCTTGCTTTAAAAGTTTTATCACATGTAGGTAAAAGACTCTGTGGGAGAATAGAATGGTTTAAAACTCCATTCTGCTTCTGAGCCTACAGCAATGGATTTGGGTCCGTTCTAGAACTTTCCATTTGGAACATCCTATGAAGCAATGCATGAACTTTATGTGAGGGGCTTGGAATGTATCAGACTACAAAGAACTCTCCACTGGAAAGCCACAGACAGGACTTCTGTATCAAAGCTATGCACGGAACCACCACCTCCAGGGCACCCTAGGGCAGAAGGACAACAGCCAAACCCAGGTCTCCTTTAGGGTCCTCCAGTCCAGGGTCAGGACTCAAGGGTCACCTCCTACCCTTGGCCTGGCTGCTTCAAGGCTGGGGCTCAAGGGGAGCCCTGGGAACCCTGGGAAAGGAAGAAAACAGGATGGCTACACTCGTGTTTTGTTTCCTCACTCAAGTCTGGGCACTGATGGGCACCATTTGTTTGAAAACAAAGGAAAAACTGTATCTGTCTCGAGCTCCCTGTGAGCCTGACTCAGGTGCCTGACGGGGGTCGGCTTGATTTCTGGGAGGCCTGGGGCTGCACCGTTCTCCCTGGGGGCCGACGCTTGGTATAGACAGAAACAGCCCACAGGGCTGCCAGGAACAGCACTGTGGCTGGCTTTTCTTCCTTTGGAGCCACATTCCTGCAGAGATAAATACACAGAAAGATGCTGTGTCAGCACCAGGGCTCCAGGAGAACAAAAGGGTTATCATGTGCAGAGGCCGAAAATAGAATTTGACGCTATCAGGACCAGGGAAGCAGCAGAGGCCTCCGGGGAACAATCTGCAAAGAAAACCTGAGCCTCCCAGGAAAGCAAGCTCTGGGTAGAGCTGGGTGAAACCAATCTGCAAAATCCATTGTTGAGGGAAACCACCGAGCAGCAGAGACAGGGGAGGCCACTACTCTCAAGTTTTTGCAAGGTAGCCTAAGTAAGGCAATTTGTAAAACAAAATCGTCATAAAAAAAAAAAAACTTGTTTCTTACTAAGATTACACACACACACAAAGTCACAAATACTAACCATGTTACTTAAATTGGCATTTTTTTCTCAAGAGCTGCCCTGGGCTTAATGCAGTGTAGTTGGGTCAAGGTGGGAGGGTAGATGGTTCTTGGAAATGAGCCATGCTAACCTTTTGAGCAGGAAGACTGCAGAATAGCAGCTATGTGGTGATTGTTTTTTAAAGTGGGATCTGGTACATTAATTTTACATTCAAGTCTCTTTTTGTAAAGCACATACTCTCATCTAACTCCTTTGGATTTTTTTGGCAAGCTTGCTAAGATTCAATGAACCCAGTCAAGGCCAATGGCTTGCCCTGAGTGTTAGCTGACGTGGTATCTCTGTTCCTTGCAGATCAAGCACCTAATGAAAACTGGGCTGGGGAAAGGTCGAGTTCTCCTTTTAGACTCCATGTCAATGGGTAGTTAACCTTTGAGTCAACCCAGTCTGTACCCTTTGCAGGCTCCTCCACCCACCCTCTTTAATTAGAGTACATCTTGTTTACAGGGAACAGAGCTGGTGCCATAGAAGATCCAGTTGGCCACCTGCCCTCTTGTAACCAAGACAGCGGACTGAACTTCGTGAAGAATGGGTCAGCTGTACTTGGAGCCAGTTGGATGCAAAAATTAAGGGCAAGAAGCTGCCCTTTAAGACCCCTCAGCCTTCTGATTAAAGTAATAATTAGGTTGTTATGTCTATTAGGAAGGCCTTTGGGTTGGCCTGCTAACTTTGCCAAACAGAAGTCCTTAGCTCCAGATTCCAGCCCAGTACCTCTTCACCTGTGTGCCAGGTTCACATGCTGTGATCAGCACCCATCACAAGCAAAATGGTTTAAATTTTAAACTCTTGTCATCTACCTGCTTCTGCTTAGTGCCCCCAACGGGAAGTAGGGCTTCTTCATTCTGGGTTTGGCTTTGAAAATCAGAAATGACCTTCCTCCTCAAATTCTATTCCAGGTTTAATTTCAGGCTATCTCTGATTATAAATTGGTTTGTATTGAGTTCTTTTGTTGCAGCTGGTGAGGGTGTGGAGTTTTGATTTAATGAGGAGTGGTTCTCATTCTTGACAGGATACATTTCCTAAGGATAAATACAAACGGTGGCACGTCCCACCCCTGGCCACAATGACAACAGTGATCCTCACGTGTGCACGTGTCTTTGTGACATATGGAGATCTGCATCCAAAAGTCCATCTTATTCAGAGAACCCAAGGATTCTCACTGGCCACTTGCCTTCCTGAAACAGAGGTGACCTATGCAGCTCTGCCCTGACTCTCTCTCTCTCTCTCCAGGCTTTCCTGCATGGTTTTGACCTTAACCTCTTTCTCCTCCATCCTTCCTTGGTCCAAGTCTAGAGCCTCTCTCTTGTTAGCCGTGAGGCCAGCATCGTCAGGAGGTTTGATGTGGTGTGAATTCCTGCCCCTGAGGAGATGGACAGCAAAATGCACGGAACCCTGAGAAGCAAGAGCACGGGAAGATTCTGGAGAGCTCTCTGTCTGCCATGTGAAGTCTGGCCCCAGAGATGTCTCAGGGTGGAGACGCCCTGGTGTGTACAGGGGCTCTTGCCTGTTTTGTCCCTGGTGGTCCAAGGTCTCCTGTCTGTCCTGTGACAGTCTTCTATTTGTTCAATACCCCTGGAGACTTCTTCTTTCACAATTTAGTTATGTGTCTGAATTTGAGCCATCTATCTTCCAGAAAGTACCCTGTCAATCCCAACTCAATCTTCAATTTAGGTCCATACTCACCAGAAGTTGGTGTCCTGTAAATATCTGGTAATTTTTGTTTTTTTAATGTGATGCTGGGGATCAAACTCAGGACCTCTCTACCACTGAAGCCCCACCACCCTGCCATGTGGTGTTCTTGAATTTTGGAAATGAAGGCAGATGTGTTTATTCTTTCAAAATAATTTTGAGTATCTAGTATGTACTAGTCACCTGTGTTCTGGATTATATAAGGAAATAGTAATGAAACATGGTTACCTTCTAAATTTACATTATAAGGGAGAGAGGGAGATGAGGGGGCTGGATTGTAAACATTGAACAATAGATAAATTGCAAGGTACATTAGATGTTTAAAGTGCCATGGAAAAAAGCCCAGCAGGAACAGAGGATCCAGCTCCCAGTTGAGGCTGCTGAGGGAGGATTGCAATCAAATTTTCAATTGCTATTTTACTGCATCAGGGAGAAAACTACAAATGAGAGTTTCTATTCTTTTTTTTTTTTTGGTATTGGGCATTGAACTTGGGGGTGCTTAACCATTGAGCCCCATCCTTAGCCCCTTTTATATTTTATTTTGAGACAGGGTCTTGATAAATTACTCAGGGCCTTGCTAAATTGCGGAGGCTGACTGTGAACTTGTGATTTTCCTGCCTTCAGCCTCCTGAATCACTGGGATTACAGGCCCAAGAGAGAGTTTCTATTCTTAAGAATGGGTGTTACCAGTAAACAAATGTTAGGAGATGTATGTATATATATATACACACACACACACCTACATGTATACATAAATAATACATATATATATCCTAACATTTATATATAATATCATACATTTATGTGTATGTATATATACACATATATATACACATCCATCATCTCGCAGAATGATAGTCTATAGATATTTGTATTTATATTTACTTGTGAAATAATATTAAGAATGATTTTATAATTAGATACATTATATGATTATAGAATAATCATACATATACTGTGTGTATGTGTGTATGTATGTACAAAAATGTTACAATTAAAAACTGCTGGGGATACAGCTCAGGTGGTAGAGTGGTTGCCTTGAATGCACAAGGCCCTGAGTTCAATCGCCGGCACCACAAAAAACAAACAAAAAACTTGGTGAAACTATCTGTGCCTCAAAACATCTTGATCTGCCCTTCAGGTCAGGTGGCTGTCCAGGAAATCTCTAGTTTCCCAGATGGTCTTTCTGTTCATTCAGGAAGGACTTTCTAACCTGACCCACTTACATCTCTGGGTGACGTGGATCACCAAGCTTCTCCCTGTGTCTGACCCGTCCACCAGGCCTCAAGCTGGAGCATGCTGGCCATCAGCCTGCGTGGCTGGGGGTTGGGGGTAGGCACACGGCTGGAGCAGGCCCTGGCACAAGGGTGTGGCGGGGCAGGTAGCTGTCCGCCACGGAGGGAGGGCATGGCCTGGCGACTTCCCCGCACACTATTCCTGTGCTGAAGCCCAAGTCTGAACCCTCGCTTCTGGTTTCTTTGAAAATCTTTGGTGCACAAATAAGCAAATGAGGGACAAGGAATGTCCAGTCATTGTTTGAGGAGTTTCTGGAATTCGGAGCATTGTGATTCTAGTTGTTTGGAAAAGCTTTGGGTTGCCTGTTTATCATACAGCACAGGCACATGAATAACTTCCTGGGGGACTGGCCCGCATTCTTGGTCCCCTTGGCGTCTCTTGCCCAGCAAGGTTCATTCAGGGCGTCTTCCCAACATCCTGTCTGGGAATGACCTTCTTTTCTCCACTTACTGAGCTCTTGGAGTCCTTATTGAAATGACCTCCTGCACAGGAAGGCCCGCTGTGGCGCCTGGCAAGAGAAAACAGCCCTGGTTTCTAGGAAGTCTCTCTCTCTCTCTCTCTCTCTCTCTCTCTCTCTCTTTCTCTCTTTCACACACACACACACACACACACACACACTGGCAAAGGCCGAGTGTTCTTCCGAAGGCCTGGTACGGAAGACCAGCAGACATTTCAGCAACGTTCAAAACAGAGGCAGAGACGGGCACAGGGCACATGGGTGAAACCAGCCGGTGTCACAGGTGGCGTCTGCAGTGGCCACAGCAAGCCAAAGTGGGCCTGAGGGGAAAAGACAGAGAGCTGTCCCCCACGGAGGAAAGGCATCGCCTGCTTTCAGGCTGAAAAATTATTCACTGAGATGTCTGCAAAGCCAGTGGCACTTAGGAGAAAAATAATTGTGGAATTTATGTAAAAGGAATTATGCTCCATCTCCAGTGCAGAAAAACTAATGGCTGTCATGTTCTGAAGCTGTCAGAATTTTTTTTTCCCCTTTTCATTTTTCTAAAGGATACCAGTGTGAACAGGGGAACCCAGAAGAAAGGGGCAGGTGTGTCCTTTAAATTGGTTCTCCATCTCAAGTAAGACCTGCTTGAACATCATCAAGAACTTTAAAGTTCTCCCCTCCCACCCTGGTAGAAGGATTCCTTTTTTATTTAGAACTAATACTTTTGTAATTGTCGTGTAAAGACATTCATCAGACAGGGATTCTGATAACTGAAGAGTTAAGTGACCTGCCCTGGTTTGAGTGCAGAACTGTGAGTCCCACTGCATGGTGTTCGCCTGAACTGCCCTCTCCGTGGTCCAAGCAGCGTCCTCAGTGTGACCTAAGCAAGGCCCCGTGCTCAGAAGTGCTCCCCACCAGTTTGACACTCCGCAGTGGCTACCTTGAAATCCTTCACAGTTATCATCTTTGAACTTATGGCTTATAATTGAACTCCAACGGAACAACAGGACACATGTGTGAGCTGGGTAGTTACATGCAAGAAGCGTGTCCACTGATCTTTTCTGACATTCATGTTTAGTATTTGTGATGCCCCTTGAGCCCAGAAATCTACTCAAAGCAAATACGAGGAAAGTGTATGTACAGTACAGGTGTGGGGGTGCAAGCTTGTGATCCCAGCAATGTGGGGCGCTAAGGCAGGAGGAGTACAAGTTGAAGGCCAACTTGGGTAACTTAGTGAGATCTTGTCTCAAAATAAAACAAAAACGTCTGGGGGTATGGCTCAGTGGCAGAGCGCCTCTGGGTTCAGTCCCCAGTACTAAAAAAAAAAGAAAGAAAAAAAACCTACATCAAGTGAGGTGAGGCAGGGAAAAGGAGGAACTCCTTCCATTTGAACCAGAATTTGAATGAAGAAGGAAGTCCATGGTATTCTAAGAAACACCAATGACCAGGGACACCATCATGCCCTTTCTGCTTCCCCAACATCAATCAGGTGAACTCTGGAAATGAAGACTTACACTAAGAGCAAAAGAGAGGGCAACTGCAATCCTTTACCTATTTCCTCTTTCCTTCCTCATCACTGAGCCAAAGGTCCAGACTGCTGGTAGGATGTGTGAGTATCAGGGGTGAAATGAAAAGAATTGAGTTAGTTTGGGGCAATATTTCCACTCTTCTGAAAAGAATGAAACTACACATGCATAAATAAGCTACAAAACTGGAATTATGGACCAAGTAATTTCAGTGATTCCGTGTACAAATAAAATACCTTATATTTGCATTTTAAAAAAGACTTTGCACAGCATAAAGATAAATGGTAAAATTCACACCAACAGTTAAAAATTCTATTTTTTTTCTTTTTATTTAGAATAACATTAAAATGACAAGTTAAAAACATTCTGGCAAGTTGAGTGACTATAGAAGAAAGGAAAACAGTTTACATAACAATGTCTTAATGCTAATTTCTTCCCCTGTTTTTAAACAATTTTCATTTTGCACTGGGCCCCACAAAATATATAGCTGGCCCTGCTGGTGATAAACACAGATTTCTGTGGAAACACACAATAGCCTTGGCAATGGATGTGGACAGCTTGTGTCCACTAGGGTTCACAGCACGTTTACATAGAACTTCATGTTAATGGTTGTTTTTGTTTGGATTCCCTCCGAGATGCACCCTGGGATGAGGAATCCAATCAGAAGGATTATCTCTGAAGCCAAGAGGGGAGCAAGAAAAGCAGGTGAGGAAGGGAAGACAATCAGCCATGTGCCACAAAGGTGTCACCCCTGTGGGGAATGGAGCTCCTTCCTGCTGGGGACGAGGCAGTGTTATCCCAGATTACCCCAGACCCAGGACAGGGAAGCTGGAGCATTTGTCTGCTATTGATGGTCAGTTACTCCTGGAGATACTAATTCTCTGCCGTTTCTAGTGTGGTCTGCTCCTGGTTACTATGGCCAGAAAGAAACACCCCTAAGAAGAGAATCCCAGGTATAGACAGGGTGCCAACAGAACCTATAACATTAGTCAGGCTGACGATATGTGTTAAAATTACTAGTGAGACCCTGGAAAGACGGGGGACAAGATGCACAAAGAAAAATAAATGATTTCTCTGCCTGGATGAAATTTCACAGGAACACTCTAAAGAGTCATTCATAGAGGTGTCTTGGATGATGGTGTCACATCTGGTTTGGGGCAATGTGGGAAGGGAGTGTGGGAAAATAAAGGGGAGCCCAATAGAAATATATGGACATCACAGGATTGCTATGGAGAACCTGGATTTTATCAGGAGGCTTGGTAAGAGAATTTTATACCAGTTTTAGGTCATATGGTAAATTTGGCCTTTGATGACTTTGACCTGGCTGTTGATTTCTTAACTTCCCAGGTATCTATCTGGGCATCAGAAATATAATGTCTAGTCCCCAGCAAAATTCCACTGGGGCATAATTACATAGATGACAAATTATGGTTCAACAAATGATCAGTGCTAAGTCGCATTCATTTTTTGCCTGAGATCCAAGTCTTCCACCTTGAGCCTGTGGATTGTAGGATTTATAGAAATTGTAGGTAATTGGAAATCTATTTGAACATGAAATGAACTCAGGCAGTTACCACACGAAATATGTATAATAGGCAGGCTTATAGCAAATCCTCATACTCTGCTTTCTGTAAATGCATGTACACTCAATGTATAATGTTTGTAAAATCATATTGATTTATACAATCTTATTTAAAGGCAGATTTTACTCTGAATACATTTAAGAATTTATGTCAAGTAAGCAAAATGTGAGAGTGTGTATACATGTACTTATTTTTTTTTCAGATCAGGTGACTTTTACTATTTTTATTCTTCTCTCTCTCTCTCTCTCTCTCTCTCTCTCTCTCTCTCTCTCTTTCCAGATTAAACCCAGGCACTTACCCATTGAGTCACATCTGTAGCCCTTTTTATATTCTATTTAGGGACAGGGTCCTGCTGAGTTGCCTAGTGCTTCACTAAGTTGCTGAGGCTGGCTTTGAACTCTCCATCCTCCTGCCTCAGCCTCATGAGCAGCTGGGATTACAGGAGGGCACCACCACACCCAGCCTTTTACTCAATTTTCACTGTTGTGTTACATTGGTGTTGGGCCTGAGTCTTGATTTTATCATATATGCAAGCTAATAAGTTAGTCTGTCACTGTTTCATAAAAGCTGGAAGAAGCCATGAGGCTCTTGGGTCAGAGGAAAAGGCCTCTATTACAGTCATTGGTAGCATGTTGTCTCCACCAGAGCAATACTCTGTGATTTCTTTAGATGCCACTCAGTCAGTGAGCTTGTGTTGCAACTGAGGAGCACGGACATTGGGGAAACCATTGCTTTTGTATCAAGCAGTAAGCAAGCTTGTTCAAAGTTCCAAGCTACATACATGATCTCAGGAGATTGCCTGGTTAAAAGAATGGCAGGACCTTGTCATATTGGCACACCAAGCTAGCCAATCAAGATATTAAAGCATCTATTATAAACACAACCCACACATTTAAAAAGATACAAGAAAATATGAAAGTATTAAGACCAAATACTAAATTTACATATTGTTCAAAAGGCAGAATCAGCTGTTTATACATGAAAAAATACATGGAGAAAAAATTACAGTGGATGACAGATTAGAAGCTGTGGAGAAAAATATCGGTGAACTTGAGGACTTACCAATAAAAATTATCCAAAAGGAAACACAGAGAAGAAAAGATGAATGGGGTAGGAGTGAGCTGTGGGACGAGCACAAGTGGCCTTATGTACTGTGAAAGCCATTGGTGAGAGGTCAGGAGCATTGGGAAGGCAGACCAAGTCCAGTGATGTGAAGTAGGGCCACTAGAGCAAGGTCCTGGAAGAAGTAGGGATGACAGGAGAGCAGCATCAGGACCTCATGAGCCTAAATAGAGACTCTGGGCATATTAGAAAAAGAACCCATTTGGAAACACTAAGAAAATGTGCTTTAAAAACATTTAAAAAATTCTTAAGAAGGGACTTGTAGACTCAGGCAAGTGGACTCAGGGCTGTGAACAGTATCCTTCACCCCAAACCCTGGCATCTTTGGGCAGAGCCCAGTCTACAGAAGGGGAGTGTAGTGGTCTTGAGGAGAGACAACCAATAGGAGGCCCTAACTGGAGAATATGGATGACGCAAGGCATGACAAGGAGTGAAATCATCCCAGGGGGCAGGAGGAGTCGCGGAGAGGGGCTGCAGGAGAAATGCATGCATCGTCCCAGGCAGAGATGATGTCCCTCCTCTCCTGCCCTCCTTAGCCCATCACTTGTGGACTCTTGGCTTTCACAACTCATTCAGAAGGAGTCACACCCGCAATGGTCACCACAGAATCGCAGGCTGAATTGTGTCCAAAATTTGTATGCTAAGTCCGAACTCCCAGTACTCCAGAAAGTGATTCTACTAGGAGACAGAGATTTCTTTAAGACAGTAATTAAGTTATAATGAAGGCACGTGGGTAGGCCCAATCCAACCTGACTGGTGTCCTCATAAGAAGAGGAAACGAGGACAGACACACACACAGAGGGAAGAGTGTGTGAGGATGCCATCTCCTAGCCAAGGAGGGAGGCCTCAGGAGAAACCAACCTGCCCACACCTTGAGGTCAGGCCTCACTCTCCAGAATGGAAAGAATTTCTGTTGTTTTTAGCCATGCAGCCTGTACTCTGAGGCTTGGGAAGGCTTGGCAGGGATGCCACACAATACTTTTTTATGGCACCTCTACCAAACAAATGTACATGATGAGAAAATTTCACATGGGACAGCTGCGCAGCTAGGTTCCTTGCTAGATGGGCCCTGGAAGAAAAGAGTGATATAAGCAAAAAATGGAAGGAATTCTGTCTATAAGCTTGGCTCAAAAAGGGTTCTGAAGGCCAGCTCTGCCACTTCATAGATTTCTGACCTCAGGTAAATTAATTTCCAGGTGTGCACTTGTCCTTGACTGCAAAATGAGCTTCAAATGGAGTGTACATTATAGAGGCGCCACCAGGACTCAGTGAGATAGCACAGTGCTTGACATAAGCTAAGTGCTCAACGTATTAGCTCATCTTCTTGTTCTCTTGTACGCAGCCTGAGCTCCTCCAAAGCTAGCATTGTGTTTTCTTCTGCCTTTGAAATAAACCAGAAGCATTTATTAAGTGTGAACCTCTTACTTGAAAGAATCAAGATGTGGGGAAGTTGAAGTCTAGTTAGGCCAGGTTGCTTAAAGGATTTTTCTAGAGCCTTCCTCCAGTGATCTATGGAGTGGCAAATGGATGGCAAATCCACTGGTACAAGGACTATTAGAATAAAGTCTTCTCCCAAATTACTTCCTAATAATCGTGTGAGGCAGGACTATTACTAATACCATTTTAAATATCAGGAAAATATGACCCAGGAAATGCTGGAGCATGCAAAAAGTACCCAGAATTAGGTGCCAAGTTAGTTCCAGAATCCAGTGACATTTTATGACTATTGGATAGGCAGATACTGATTAAATAAGTTCTTAATAAGTGATGCTGGAGATGATGTCCCTGCCCTACGGGTAGATGGTATTACAAAGGGTGTTTTCAAATGTCACTCTTTCTGTGTCGGGTGGGAGACATCCATGTCAGCCATGATCTGAGGGCTTGGCTCAGCAGGGGTTTGGGGGGTCAGACGATCAGGAGTTTGGCTCTGGCTCTGCTACTAACTGGCTAGATGATTTGGGGCACTGGCTGCTCCTGAATGGCGAATTGAAGAGATTGTACCTAATGATTTCTCAAATCTATTAAAAACTGCTTCTGCAAAACAAACTTCCGAGACTAATAAGAACCCAGAGGCATATGGAGATAGAGATCTCCCCACTGAGGTCTGAGTCCCCACCACGGTCAATGCCTTTCAATGGCTGGAAATGCAGGGAAGCTGTACAGATAACTCGGGGGAGGTGGGGCAAGTCCTTCTTTAAGTCTTGGTTACAGGAACAAGTGTACTGGGGACTTAGAGGAATCCAACTTACACCCTTAGGATTAGAAAGTACAAATTCTACAAGAACTCCCTGGCGACAGAACAGAGAGTCCTAGAACAAAGCCTGTTTTTGATCCTTTGTCTTGGTTTGGGGTGATACCATATCTACAGCAGAAACCACGGTGCTTGTATTGTTTGTGTGCCAGGAATAAAACAGGAAAACACAACCAAGTGGTTTGGTTAGTTTTGGCACGCACAATGCAGGTTGGGAAATGCCCTTGGATTCTGGCTGATCACCTAGCATTTAATTTTTTAATAAGTGTGTTGCTTTCAAAATACCAGAGGTTCTTGTTGAAGGGTTATTGTAAAGAATTGAACATCCTGGTATTTGGAACAAACATTCCAGTTGGTTGGCATCAGAGCCCTTACTGTAATATCACTGATAATAGCAGTGACCACCACAAGAGCCGGTGTAGGGTCCCTGGGGATTCCCCCAAGGAAGACTTTCCATTTATGGTAAAAAAATAAAAAGAGTGAAGAAGCCGGGATTTGATGTTAAAAACTTGACAATTTGTGCTTGTAATGTTGGAACCACTGGTCCTCAAAGTGGAACTTCATGCCTTCAGCCTTCATGGCCCTGGGACCATGACGATCTGGTTTTGGAGTTCACTGTGTGATCTTGAGCTGACCTTGGATCTAGCTTTAGGATGCTTCTGCTTTACTGATTTCAAGTTCAGTTTGTTGTGGGGCTTCTATATTCTATATTCTGATCATTAAGTCAGAAGGTGCTATTGTTTGGCATGACTACCCCCAAAGGCCCATGTGCTATGGGAGCTAGAACCATTAGGAGATGGGACCTAGTGGAAGGAGGTTAAATCATTGGAGGCATGCCCTTGAAGGGGATATTGGGACACTGGACCTTTCCTGTCTGTTTGCTCTCCAGCCACTATGAGGCGAGGCAGAGGTGGAGCAAAGCTTTTCTACCACATGTTCCCCACCATGATGTGCAGCCTCACCAAAGGCCCAAATCAACAAGGTCATTGGTTATGCATTAGAACCTCTGAAGATGTCAACCAAAATATACCTTTCCTCTTTTTTTTTCTGGTAAATACATTTGCTTTATTTTTTTAAACTTTTTTGTTATTATTTGGTCTAATTACTTATACACAACAGCAGAAAGCATTTCCCACTCACTGTACACAAATGGAGCATATCTTTTTATTTCTCTGGATGTACATGATGCAGAGTTGCATCATTTGTACAATCATCCATGTACACAGGGTAATGATGTCCATCTCATTCTGCCATTTTTCTACCCCATACCCCTTCTCCCCCGCTCAGTGCCCTCTGCCCAATCCAAAGTTCCTCCACTCCCCACTACCCGCCTTATGGATCACCATCCACATATCAGAGAAAACATTTGGCCTTTGGTCTTGGGATTGGCTTACTTCACTTAGCATGTTAATCTCCAACTCTATCCATTTACCTGCAAATACCATAATTTCATTCTTCTTTAAGGCTGACATATACCATTGTGTATGAATACCACAGTTTCTTTATCCATTCATCTATTGAAGGGCGTCTAGGTTGATTCCACAGTTTAGCTATTGTGAATTGAGCTGCTATAAACATTGATGTGGCTGCGTCCCTGTGGTATGATGATTTTAAGTCCTTTGTGTATAAATGAGGAGTGGGATAGCTGGGTCAAATGATGGTTCCAACTTTTTCTAAGGAAACTCCATACTGTTTTCCACAGTGGTTGCACCAATTTGTAGTCCCACCAGCAGTATATGAGTGTACTTTTTCCCCCACATCCTCTCCAACACTTATCATTGCTTGAATTCTTGATAACTGCCATTCTGACTGGAATGAGATGAAATCTTAGAGTAGTTTTTATTTGCATTTCTCTAATTGCTAGAGATGTTGAACATTTTTCATATATTTGTTGATCAATTGTATATATTCTGTGAAGTGTCTGTTCAGTTCCTTAGCCCATTTATTGATTGGTTATTTTTCTTTATTTATTTATTTATTGGTGTTAAGTTTTTTGGGTTCTTTACATATCCTGAAGATTAGTGCTCTGATGTGTGGTGAAGATTTTCTCCTATTCTGTAAATATCTATCTTTTAAAGTTGATCATTTCAAGTATTTTGTTATAGTATTTTGTTATAGTAATGGAAAGGTAACGTGGGAAGCATGGTTTGATACCTCGTTTAACAATGTCCTGGGCCCAGTGTAGCTCAAAGACCAGCTGCATCAGCACCCCTCAGAGGCTTGTGAGAAATGGCCCATCCTAAACTTACCATATCAGAACCTGTATGTTACAAGACCCTAGGGTGATTCATATGCACTTTTCAGTTTGAGAAGCTCTGTAGTAGAGCACCTCAGTGGCCACTCTAACAGGTACATCTGGGAGGTAAATCAGCCATTCACTGGCCCAGGACAGTTTGGTTATAAGAAGAAAGAGGAAAGGACTTAATTTTAAAAATCTGGTTATAATCAGAAGTTTTCTGTTTGATAATAGTACCACTTTTCAACCCAAAGGAAAGATTCATTTTCCAAAAGTAAATAAATAAATAAAGTATGGGATTAATTTTCTCTCTCTCTCTCTCTCTCTCTCTCTCACACACACACACACACACACACACACACACAGCAGAGAAGAAAAAAGCAATAAAAATCACCCTTATTTCACCCCTTGGAAACATATGATAAAAGAAGTCCCCAGACAGTTTTCTAAACGCCTCTCACTTAAAATTACCAGTGTTACTTATATCCTACTCAAAATACTCGTCTGCTTATGTATCTACAAACACAGTAAAATCATTCTTAATAATCGTTTTTGGGAATGCTTTCTAAGCTGGCATAAGGAAAGAGTGTTGGATGGAGCCCTCTGAAAGGCCTCCTCCCATTTAAGCCTTTAGCTGCTCTGTTTGAAATGCATTTTGCATTAAGAATGGGGAAAAGAGGCCCCGTGCAGAGGGACAAGGCGAACCAGACAGGAGCCTGGTTCCAGTGGAAGGTGGCTCCCTCTGCTTCCCTTTCTGCTCTCTTCACCTCTCTCACCTGCTCAAGCTTCGCAGAACACATGAGACTCCCTCCAATGACCCCTGCCCTTCTGGTGTTTGCAGATGGTGGCAGGGCGGAGATCAGAGAGGCTCAGGCCGTCCTCCTGGTGAGGTCCCTGCCAAGGAGGGGTTCTATCTCACCGAGTGGTTTCTGATGTCTTTTTTTTTATTGCTTTTATTTTTAAAATACATGACAGTGGAATGCATCACAATTCGAATCTCACATATAGAACACAATTTTTCATATCTCTGTATATAAAGTATGTTCACACCAATTCATGTCTTCATACGTGTACTTTGGATAATGATGACCATCACATTCCACCATCCTTGCTAACCCCCTGCCCCTCCCTTCCCCTCCCACCCCTCTGCATTCTAAGCTGGAGCTTTCATTCCTTCTTGGAAGATTTAGGCCATAATTCAGTTGAGGTCATTGTTTTCCAATTCTTCTCCAGTATTTATTTGAAAAACTCTTCATTTAACCTTCCTGATTAAATGTGATTGCTCTGAACTTTTCTAAACACAACACACACACACACACACACACACACATAAAACAAAATCTTATCTGAGAAAGTGACACAGTCACAGGCCAGGGAGACTGTTATCTTTCTTTCTTACACATAGGGTTTAGAGAGAAAGAATTTCTCCTTTTTGGGACTCACAACCCAGTTTTCATGATTGGCCTTTGTAATGGTTTGCAAATTATCCCATACTTAGTGGCTTTAAGTAATTTGTTATAGTTCTGCAACTCAGAAGTCCAAATCTTATCTGATGCACTGGATTAACTCCAGGTACTCTCTATGTGCAGAGGTGCAGGTGTTCTGTGGCTCTTGGCTACGTTACTCCTACTCCAACCTCTGCCTCCCTCTTCACATTCCCGTCTCTGATTCCGATTCTCCTCCCTGTCCCTCTTTGGACCGTATTGATTGCCGTGGACTCACCGATAACCCAGGATCATCTAGGGATAATCTCAATAACCTCTCTATCTAAGGATTCTCCATTCAATCACATGGATAAAGTCCCCTTTGCCATTTAAAGTGACCTAGTCCTAGATCCTTGGGATTAGGTCTTGGGCATCTTGAGAGGGCCACCTTTCCACAGCCACCAAGGCCAAAATACTACAATCGTGTCCCTTGAGCACATCTTACCAGCTAAGGGAGAGTTTATGGATTGTCTCCAGGTTAAGCTGCTTGAATTCACAGCACAGAACAATTCCCAGACTCCCTGGAGAGGGGAAGGCAGAGTGGTGCTTTTCAAAGAGCTTACAGATGTGTTTTGACAAGCAGCCAGTCAAATGAAGGAGTGAGGAGGCAGAAAAGTGGGATGGGGGAGGCTGAAACCAAAAGAATAAGGAAATATAATATATAATATAATGAACAATATAATGTACATATATTATACAAACACAATAATCATCTCAGACTCTCCACTCAATTCCACATGCCAAGCACAGCACAGGGCCCTCTGCAGACTTCATTTCATTTAATCTGCACAAAAAAAGTCAGCAAAACGGGCATGGGCATCTTTATTTTAAAGATGAGGAAACTGGATTCTATCACCATGATGAGCTCTTGTGGAGTCCACTCTTGTGGAGTCTCCGGGGTCACCTCGCACAAGGCCCTGTCAGCAGAGAGGACGATGTTTCCGAATGTGGTTTTTAATAACTAGAGTTACTCTCCCTGAAGAAAGTGCTCATAGCCTTCCCAGAAGCCCCTGCTGTTGGTAAATTTGGTCTTGCCCTAGAGCATAGGCAGAATGAGTCTGGCTCCTTAGAGAGGATGGTGTTTATCTTACTTTCCTTCCCCACTTAATGGACCCATGATCTGCTGGATCTGCTTGACTTTGTCAGAACAGAAACCATAGAGTATCTTAATGGCAGGCATTCTGGATCCTGTTGAAAATTACATTCATATTTGATTAACATTTATTGAATATTTGTCATGGGCTGTAGGCTGAGCAGGGTTCCTGGTAAACAGCTCAATAAGCATTTGGTGGAAATGGGGCTGCTACCCTAGCACATGTGCTCAGGTAATTAGATGGTCAAGTGGCTTATGGTGATGCAGAGACTTGATGGAAGGTCTGACTATCTCCATTATTCTTTAACCAGTGCATTCAAGAAACAGATGACCGGTCCTTCTTGGTTTGCAGTAATTCCCTATCTTTGGAAGTTGTTTCAGAATATGTGTCTGTCTATTGTCAGCATGGGTCCTTCTGTTACAAATACAAAGAGAAGAAAAAAGAAAACCCAAATGCAGGAATTGAAACAGATTTCAGCTCCTCTTTATATTGCTTGATGGCACCCAACTAGTAGTGTTAGAGCCAGGCTGAGCTGGCCCAGGGAGCCAATTGTCTTTCCAATTCCCTGTTCAATGACAGTAGGGCCATAGCTTGATACTGGCCATGGAACTATTCACACCATGAAAATCTGTAAACATTACCATTTAGGGCATTTTTCCCCCTTCTAAAAAAGCCACGTTTATCAGCATACCAATGTCCCCAGTACATATACTTTGTGTGAGTGGTACCATAAATGATTAAAATAAGTATTCAATTGGAAAAAACTAATATTTGTTAACATAGTTAAGGAATACTTACAGAGGAAATATATAAAATCATAGATCCGGGGTGTTGGAAGAGACAGTAGACATTAACCAGAGTATGTGTCCATTTGGCAGATCAGGAAACTGAATCGGTCCTGATCAGAAGAGCTCTGTACCCTCCTCCTTTGATCCAATCCAGATCGACCTGGAGATGCCTTTCTGCATTCTTCCCTAATGGCACAGTTCTTGAGATTTAAAAGAGGGTGTCCCAGAACAGGGCATTCGGAGCTTCATTGCAGAGGTCAGGGGGAGCAGAGGGAGGGACTAAACCCAGGATGCAGGGGTTAGGGTGGACATGCCAGGGATGGTTTGCCTCTGCCTGTTCTTGTAACAACTCAGCAAGGAAAATGATTGCTATTTTTCACCAATCCTTTTTTCATTCCAAACCACTTTTTCATACCAACCATGGTGATTCTCAGGTCCAGAGATGGGGTCAACTACTGGCCATTATAGGACTCTTTAGCTGCAGAAGCACATGCATGGGCACGGCCTCTCGGAAAAAAATCCAGGACAGAGGAGGGTGTCTTCACTGTGCCAGTGTTGTTCAGGAAATCCTCTTTCCATGACTAACCAAACCAAATGAATTAATTTGTTTTAAAAAATTAATAGAAGCAGAAAATCTACCAGAAAACAGCCCGTGAGAAGGTAGGTTTTTGTAATTAGTGCCTAGAGAAGAACATCCAGATTGTTTCTTCTCTCGACATTCCCCTGCTCAGTTCTTCCTGCTCTGCTTTGCTGGCCTCCGCCCCACACTGAGCCTGTTGAAGCATGAAGCTGGGGAGGTCGAGCATCTCATATGGACCAAATCCCGGATGTCACTTTCCTTCCTCCAGCCCACAAGCCAGTGAACCGTGCAGGGCAAAGGTTGGAATTATAGCCCTTGGCTATTCTTTTGTGTTTCTGAGAGCTATCTTCTTTCTCCACATCTCTCTGGCCTGCATATGCAACACCCTTGCCCTGCCAATACCAAATCTTACAACAATTCTTGCAAAAATAAACGAGCTTGTAATTAATAGCTTTCATATGAACTCTGGCATTTTCTAGAAGCTAAGTTCTTGTGTTCAACAACCTAAGGGGATGTTGGTTACTTGTACAGTTGTCCCTTGGTATCTGACAGTGAGGATTGGTTCCCGGATCTCCAAGGATACTAAAATCTTTGGATGCTCAAGGGCCTTATATTAAATGTGGCTAATACATGCCCTCTCATTAATCTCAGGCTGTTAATGCTGACTTTAAATCTTTTCTAGATTACTCATAATGCCTAATATAATATAAATGCTATGTAAAGTGTTGTTATCCTGTATTTATTAGGGAATAATGACAAGAAAAAAGTCCTAACATGTTCTATGCAAGTGAAATTCTTTTTTTTTTTTGAGCATTTTAGATCTGCATTTGAGGATGCATGACTTGAAGACACAGAGGGCTGATGGTTATCATACAGCAGCACCTGCAAATGGGGTTTCTGGTCTTAGGGGACCCCCCCCCCCCCCGCATAGCAATGGCTATAGATGAGTATAGCAGATACTTCTAACATTTTTTTAAAATCAGCCTTTCCTCTCTCCCTCCTTCTGCAAACTTCCCAGCCATGGCTTTCAGGTATAAAATTAGCTCATTCTTGATCTCTCAGAGATCTTGAGTGCTGAGAAGCGGAAATCAGCAGCAGAACCCATCAGGCAAAGGAGTGAAGAGGTCAGAGGCAGGGAGACTGGGGATTCCCACCACCCGAAGCGAGGGCTGGCTGTGATCATGGTGGCCTGAAGATGGGGAGATAGGAGAGGCATGCAGAGGGAAAGACGGGAAGGATTTTGCCACCAGTTGCTACTGTTTTAGAGATTCAAGAAGCAGGAAGAACATGATTCTAGGGGTTGGAGCCTGAGCCCTGGAAGAACATGAGTACTGAAATCAGGTCATTAAAAGGCAAATTCCCTGTTTCTTTTTTTTTTTTATTTTTTATTGTTGGTTGTTCAAGTCATTACATAGTTCTTGATATATCATCTTTCACACTTTGCTTCAAGTGGGTTATGAACTCCCATTTTTAGCCCATATACAGATTGCAGAATCATATCAATTACACATCCATTGATTTACATATTGCCATACTAGTGACTGTCGTGTTCTGCTGCCTTTCCTATCCTCTACTATCCCCCCTCCCCTCCCCTCCCCTCCCCTCTTCTCTCTCTACCCCCTCTACTGTCCTTCATTTCTCCCCCTTGTATTATTTTTCCCTTTCCCCTCATTTCCTCTTGTATGTTCTTTTGTATAACCCTGAGGGTCTCCTTCCATTTCCATGCAATTTCCCTTTTCTCTCCCTTTCCCTCCCACCTCTCATCTCTGTTTAATGTTAATCTTCTTCTCATGCTGTTCGTCCCTACTCTGTTCTTAGTTACTCTCCTTATATCAAAGAAGACATTTGGCATTTGTTTTTTAGGGATTGGCTAGCTTCACTTAGCATAATCTGCTCTAGTGCCATCCATTTCCCTGCAAATTCTATGATTTTGTCATTTTTGTATATTGTGTATAAATGCCACATTTTTTTAATCCATTCATCTATTGAAGGGCATCTGGGTTGGTTCCACAGTCTTGCTATTGTGAGTTGAGCTGTTATGAACATCGATATAGCAGTGTCCCTGTAGCATGCTCTTTTTAGGTCTTTAGGGAATAGACCAAGAAGGGGAATAGCTGGGTCAAATGGTGGCTCCATTCCCAGCTTTCCAAGAAATCTCCATACTGCTTTCCAAATTGGCTGCACCAATTTGCAGTCCCACCAGCAATGTACAAGTGTACCCTTTTCCCCACATCCTCGCCAGCACTTGTTGTTGTTTGACTTCATAATGGCTGCCAATCTTACTGGAGTGAGATGGTATCTTAGGGTGGTTTTGATTTGCATTTCTCTGACAGCTAGAGATGGTGGGCATTTTTTCATGTACTTGTTGATTGATTGTATGTCCTCCTCTGAGAAGTGTCTGTTCAGGTCCTTGGCCCATTTGTTGATTGGGTTGTTTGTTATCTTATTGTCTAATTTTTGGAGTTCTTTGTATACTCTGGATATTAGGGCTCTATCTGAAGTGTGAGGAGTAAAGATTTGTTCCCAGGGTGTAGGCTCCCTATTTACCTCTCTTATTGTTTCTTTTGCTGAGAAAAAAACTTTTTAGTTTGAGTAAGTCCCATTTGTTGATTCTAGTTATTAACTTTTGTGCTATGGGTGTCCTATTGAGGAATTTGGAGCCCGACCCCACTGACTGTAGATCGTAGCCAACTTTTTCTTCTATCAGACGGCGTGTCTCTGATTTGATATCAAGCTCCTTGATCCATTTTGAATTAACTTTTGTGCATGGCGAGAGAAAGGGATTCAGTTTCATTTTGTTGCATATGGATTTCCAGTTTTCCCAGCACCATTTGTTGAAGATGCTATCCTTCCTCCATTGCATGCTTTTAGCCCCTTTATCAAATATAAGATAGTTGTAGTTTTGTGGATTGGTTTCTGTGTCCTCTATTCTGTACCATTGGTCCACCCGCCTGTTTTGGTACCAGTACCATGCTGTTTTTGTTACTATTGCTCTGTAGTATAGTTTGAAGTCTGGTATCGCTATACCGCCTGATTCACACTTCCTGCTTAGCATTGTTTTTGCTATTCTGGGTCTTTTATTTTCCCATATGAATTTCATGATTGCTTTCTCTATTTCTACAAGAAATGCCGTTGGGATTTTGATTGGCATTGCATTAAACCTATAGAGAACTTTTGGTAATATCGCCATTTTGATGATGTTGGTTCTGCCTATCCATGAACAGGGTATATTTTTCCATCTTCTAAGATCTTCTTCTATTTCTCTCTTTAGGGTTCTGTAGTTTTCATTGTATAAGTCTTTCACCTCTTTTGTTAGGTTGATTCCCAAGTATTTTATTTTTTTTGAAGATATTGTGAATGGAGTGGTTGTCTTCATTTCCATTTCAGAGGATTTGTCGCTGATATACAGGAATGCCTTTGATTTATGCGTGTTGATTTTATATCCTGCCACTTTGCTGAATTCATTTATTAGCTCTAATAGTTTCTTTGTAGAGCCTTTTGGGTCTGCTAGGTATAGAATCATATCATCTGCAAATAGTGATAATTTAAGTTCTTCTTTTCCTATTTTGATGCCTTTAATTTCTTTCGTCTGTCTAATTGCTCTGGCCAGCGTTTCGAGAACTATGTTGAACAGAAGTGGTGAAAGAGGGCATCCCTGTCTTGTTCCAGATTTTAGAGGGAATGCCTTCAATTTTTCTCCATTCATAATGATGCTAGCCTGACGCTTAGCATAGATTGCTTTTACAGTATTGAGGTATGTTCCTGTTATCCCTAGTTTTTCTAGAGTTTTGAACATAAGGGGATGCTGTACTTTGTCGAATGCTTTTTCCGCATCTGTCGAGATGATCATATGGTTCTTATTTTTAAGTCTATTGATGTGGTGAATAACATTTATTGATTTCCGTATATTGAACCAGCCTTGCATCCCAGGGATGAATCCTACTTGATCATGGTGCACAATTTTTTTGATATGTTTTTGTATCCGATTCGCCAGAATTTTATTGAGGATTTTTGCATCTATGTTCATTAGAGATATTGGTCTGAAGTTTTCTTTCTTTGAAGTGTCTTTGTCTGGTTTAGGTATCAGGGTGATGTTGGCCTCATAGAATGAATTTGGAAGTTCTCCCTCTTTTTCTATTTCCTGAAGTAGCTTGAAAAGTGTTGGTATTAGTTCCTCTTTAAAGGTTTTGTAAAATTCTGCTGTATACCCATCCGGTCCTGGGCTTTTTTTGGTTGGTAGTCTTTTGATGGTTTCTTCTATTTCCTCGATTGATATTGGTCTGTTTAGGTTGTCTATATCCTCCTGACTCAATCTGGGCAGATCATATGCCTTAAGAAATTTATCTATGCCTTCACTATCTTCTAATTTATTGGAGTATAAGGATTCAAAATAATTTTTGATTATCTTCTGTATTTCTGAAGTGTCTGTTGTGATATTGCCTTTTTCATCCCGTATGCTAGTAATTTGAGTTCTCTCTCTTCTTCTCTTCGCTAGCATGGCTAAGGGTCTGTCGATTTTGTTTATTTTTTCAAAGAACCAACTTTTAGTTTTGTCAATTTTTTCAATTGTTTCTTTTGTTTCAATTTCATTAATTTCAGCTCTGATTTTGATTATTTCTTGCCTTCTACTTCTTTTGCTGTTGTTTTGCTCTTCTTTTTCTAGGATTTTGAGATGAAGTATGAGATCATTTATTTGTTGGTTTTTTCTTTTTTTAAGGAATGAACTCCAAGCAATGAATTTTCCTCTTAGAACTGCTTTCAATGTGTCCCATAGATTCCGATATGATGTGTCTGTGTTTTCATTAATCTCTAAGAATTTTTTAATTTCCTCCTTGATGTCTTCTATAACCCATTGATCATTCAGTAACCTATTGTTCATTCTCCAAGTGATGTATGCTTTTTCCTTCCTTCTTTTATCGTTGATTTTCAGTTTCATTCCATTATGATCAGATAAGATGCATGGTATTATCTCTACTCCTTTATATTGTCTAAGAGTTGCCCTGTGACATAATATATGATCTATTTTTGAGAAGGATCCATGTGCTGCTGAGAAAAAAGTATAACTGCTTGATGTTGGGTGGTATACTCTATATATGTCAATTAAGTCTAGGTTATTAATTGTGTTATTGAGTTCTATAGTTTCCTTATTCAGCTTTTGTTTGGAAGATCTGTCCAGTGGCGAGAGAGGTGTGTTGAAGTCTCCCGTGATTATGGTATGGTGGTCTATTAGACTCTTGAACTTGAGAAGAGTTTGTTTGACGAACACAGCTGCACCATTGTTTGGGGCATATATATTTATGATTGTTATGTCTTGTTGGTGTATGGTTCCCTTAAGCAGTATGTAGTGTCCCTCTTTATCCCTTTTGATTAACTTTGGCTTGAAATCTATTTTATTTGATATGAGTATGGACACTCCTGCTTGTTTCCGAAGTCCATATGAATGATATGATTTTTCCCAACCTTTCACCTTCAGCCTATGTATGTCTTTTCCTATCAAATGCGTCTCCTGTAGGCAGCATATTGTTGGGTCTTGTTTTGTGATCCATTCTACTAGCCTGTGTCTCTTAATTGGTGAGTTTAAGCCATTAACATTTAGGGTTATTATTGAGATATGGGTTGTTGTTCCAGCCATATTTGTTTATTTATGTTACTAAACATGGTTTGTTTTCCTCTTTGATTATTCCCCCCCCCTTTACTGTCCTACCTCCCACTGTTGGTTTTCATTGTTATTTTCCATTTCCTCTTCCTGTAATGTTTTGCCGAGGATGTTTTGAAGAAATGGTTTTCTAGCTGCATATTCTTTTAACTTTTGTTTGTCATGGAAGGTTTTAATTTCATCTTCCATCCTGAAGCTTATTTTCGCTGGATACACAATTCTTGGTTGGAACCCATTTTCTTTCAGTGTTTGAAATATGTTATTCCAGGATCTTCTAGCTTTCAGAATCTGTGTTGAATGATCAGCTGTTATCCTGATTGGCTTACCCCTAAATGTAATCTACTTCCTTTCTCTTGTAGCTTTTAAAATTCTCTCCTTATTCTGTATGTTGGGCATCTTCATTATAATGTGTCTAGGTGTGGATCTCTTATAATTTTGCACATTCGGCGTCCTGTAGGCTTCTAGAATTTGGGATTCTGTCTCATTCTTCAAGTCGGGGAAGTTTTCTCGTATTATTTCATTGAATAAATTGCTCATTCCTTTGGTATGGAGTTCTATACCTTCCTGTATCCCAATGACTCTTAAGTTTGGTCTCTTAATGTTATCCCATATTTCTTGGATGTTCTGCTCATGGTTTCTTAACAGTCTTGCTGAGCTGTCTATGTTCTTTTCAAGTTGAAATACTTTGTCTTCATTGTCTGATGTTCTATCTTCTAAGTGTTCTACTCTGCTGGTAGTATTCTCAATTGAGTTTTTAAGTTGGTTTATTGCTTCCTGCATTTCTAGGATTTCTGTTTGTTTGTTTTTTATAACCTCTATCTCCCTGTATAGTTGATCCTTTGCTTCCTGGATTTGTTTGTGTAATTCCTTGTCGAAGTGATCTTTCATTGTCTGATTTTGGTGTCTAATGTCTTCCTTGATACTCCAGATCATCTGAAGCATATATATCCTGAATTCTTTATCTGACATTCCATCTGCTGCAGCTGTTACCTCTTCTAAAGTTGAGTTGACCTGCATTGCTTGTGGTCCTTTCTTTCCTTGTCTTTTCATACTGCTTGCGTTTCTTTCTTCTTGGTGAAACTGTTGTGTTTTTTAAATTTTTCCCCCCCTATATATTTATATTGCTCTTGTATAGTTGAAAAGTCTCCCTTGTGGGCGAGGGCAGGGGCTCTGCTCTGCCCCTCCTCCAATTGGTGTGAGGTGTCTACCACGCCCGCGGACCCCTGGGCCTGATCCGCCGTTCTGTCGCAGGTCTGCCTACCTTGCAGGCGGGGGCGAAGGCTCTGCCCTGCCCCTCCTACCACGCCCGCGGACAGCCGGGCCTGATCTGCAGGTTAGTCGCAGGTCTGCCCACCTTGCGGGCATGGGTGGCAGTTCCGCTCCGCCCCCACTCCAATTGGGGTCACGTGACCACCACACAGGCGGGCCGCTGGGCCTGATCTGGGCGCAGGTGAAGGCTCTGCTCTGCCCCTACTCCAGTTGGGGTGAAGTGTGTACCACGCTGGCAGGCCGCTGGGCCTGATCCGCTGGTCTGTCGCAGGTCTGCTTACCTTGCCGGCACGGGCGGCGGCTCTGCCCTGCCCCTCCTACCACGCCCGCAGTCCGCTGGGCCTGATCTGCAGGTTGGTCGCAGGTCTGCCTACCTTGCGGGCGCGGGCGGCGGCCCCACTCCTCCCCTCTGGCTCCACGACAAAGTGAGAGAGACTCGGGTATCTGTGACTCACCCTCCCTACCAGGGGACCAACTGTTTCCGTTGCTGCTGGCACCGATGAAGTTCTCTCCTCGGCCGCTCTCCGATGACATCAGATCTCTGCCATGCTGGCATCCCCTGTTCAATGGCTGAATCCCATTTTCTTCTCTTCCAATAGGCGGAGCTGTGCCCTCTGAGCCGAGCTTCTGCCCTCTATGTGCTGACAGAAATCCCTGTACGGTGGCTCCTGGGAGTCTCTCAATCCTGTTAGTCCAGAGCCCTTTCACTTATCCGGCCCCTCCCCCTGTTCCTCCTGCCAGCCAGCCAGCCAGGTCCTGTTCACCGGAGGCGGTTCCCCAAGGGTCTGATTACACTTGCAGCCCCACCGCGTGTCCTATATCCCAAACGATGAACACCCTCTCTGTCATTCATCTAAGCCCCAGTGCTGTGGTGGGGTGATCTGGGAACCAACAGTTTAATTTTTCCGGACCCCTTTGGTGGGCACGCCCCCAGAAACTGGCGGCTAAGTTCTTGGGTGTCGCTGCTGGTGTTAAGGGGAGGTGGGGATCTGGAATCCCCTCTGCTTCCCAACAGACACGCCCCTGGAGAGATTCCTGAGGTTTCCTGGCTGCTTGTATCTGGAGGGGGTGGGAGTCACACACCTGCTAACGTGGATTCCGCTGGGAAGGAATTCCGTCGGTGGAACTCTGGTGATGTCACCTGTCTGCTATGGCGGGCCCCAGGCTCCTTGCCGGAGTGTCCGAAGGGAGGGGTGGGACTGGTCTGTCTCTGGTTGGTTTCAGCTCCCGGTTCACTATTTCATGAAGGCTTGGCGAGAGACCTCTTCCTAGAGTCCCTGCACCGCTCCTGCTGCTCTGCGCCTTGGAGGCTATCCGCCCAGACGCGGGGGCGGCGTGCAGGCAGCCGACAGTCGCCGAGTCGCGCGGGCAGCGGCTGGTGGGTCTGGACCTCTGCGCTGCGTGGCGGAGATTCACTCGTCTAGCGCAGACTGTCACCTCCAAAGATCCTACCAATTCCCGGCCGGTCTCTCTTTAGTGGAATTTTGCTAGGAGTTTCTCAGCAGGTCAAATCTAAGCGTATCCATGCGTCTCTCTGACCCTGTTGTTGCGGAGGTACTGAAAGCGCTGCCTCCCCACTCTCCGCCATGTTGGATCCTCCAAATTCCCTGTTTCTAAAATCTGCTCTGCAAGCTGCTTCTCAGGTCGAGGACCTGACCTAAAATGACCTTGAAGGCCAAAATAATGGAGAGCCTGGAATTAGAGGCTCTCCAGTTAGAGCCCAGTTACAACTAATCGGAAGACACTCCCTTACTCTCGGATGTTTAAATTTGTTTGCTATAAGTCTATTGGGGAGACAGACTTGAGAGTTTCTCCCGTCTCCTTATCAGTCAACATATAATAAAGCTCTTTTTGCAAAAATTGGTGTCATGGTATTGATCTTTGCCCATTGGTCATGAGCCCTAGCTACGAGTCAGTTCTGTGATGCTTAACCATGATTCTCAACTTGGTTGAATTGAGAGATGCCCAGAAGATTGTAAAGCACACTTCTGGATGTGTCTGTGAGAATGTTTCCAGAGACAATTGGCACTGGGTCAGCAAACTGAGCAAGGAAGATCTTTGTTGAATGGGGGCAGCAGTGTCCAGTAAGTAAGGAGCCAAATGGAGCACAGAGCACAAGAGAAAAGCTCACACATGGGCCTGTGCTCCGTTCTTCTTGACCAGGTGGTTTTTTCTGTTGTCGTTGACCATGGACATCAGACTCTAGAGTCTTTTGCTTTTGAATGTGGACTTGCACAGAGAGTCTACAGCAGCTTATAAGCCTTCAGCCTCCAAGTGGGGCTGCATCATTGCTCCCTCTTATTCCAGCTTC
Source organism: Marmota monax (assembly GCF_021218885.2). Classification (NCBI taxonomy): domain Eukaryota; kingdom Metazoa; phylum Chordata; class Mammalia; order Rodentia; family Sciuridae; genus Marmota; species Marmota monax. The sequence continues at coordinate 12,137,819 of NW_026693024.1, forward strand.
CAGCTTCTGGGGCTGAGAAGCTACTAGTTTCTCCAGGTCTCCAGCCTGCAAATGGCCATTGTGGCCTGCAGATTAATCAGTCTTAAAATTACACACACAAAAATACACACACACATACACACACACAATATTGGTTATCTGCCATGTTCCTCTGGAAATCCCTAATACAAGTACTACTGGCAGAAGTGGAGAGAAATAAAATACCACTGGGGCTAGAAAGGAGAATTTTTTGAAGGGAACCCGAATGACTAAATGTGGATTTGGTGGCCCCCGCCCACAGTATTTATCTTCTAAAAAGAAATAACAATTAAGCATTAACCTGTTGCAGGCGAATATGATGAAGGCTGAAGAAAGCAAAACACAAAGGGTCTGTCCCCACTTTCCCTCTTCTCAGAGACGTGTTGTCATCGTTGACAGGTTACTATTACCGTGTATTTATAGCTTCTTGGAACAGAGCAGAATTCTCATCAGCTACTCTATAAGACTCCATAGCAGAATGAGACCCCGTGGGGACTTCCAGTTTCAGGTGGGGAATTGCTATGATTTGGATCTGAAACATCCCACAAAGGTCCAGGTGATGAAGAACTCCTCCCTGGTGTAGCGATGTTCAGACGAGGGGCTTTGTGAAGTGATTGGCTCATAGGGCTCCAACCTGATCGGTGGATTCTTGCATTTAATGGATTAACAATTTGAATGGCTCCCAGGTGGCAACTGCAGGCAGGTGGGGCATGGTGGGAGAAGGTAGGTCACTGGGGGTGTGCTTATATCGTGTCCCTGGCCCCTTTCTCCCCCTCTCTCCTCTCTTCTCTTCCTGGCTGCCATGAGCTGAGAAGCTTTCTTCTACCACACCCTTCTGCCATGATGCCTCTGCCTTGGCATCAGCCAACCATGAACTGAAACCTCTGAAACTGTGAACCAAAATAAAGCTTCCGTCCTCTAAGTTGTTTTACTTAGGTATTTGTCACAGTGACATCCTGAGTCACTCTCTTATTCCACACCGAGTATCCCCTAGGCCAGCTACTTGGTTAGGTCCAGGGAGCACAGACACCGTCCCTTCATGCCGCTCAGCAGGCTGACTGTGCGTCAGGGGCTACTATAACAAAGTGCCACAGCCTGGGAGTTTTAAACAACAGAAATGTTTTCCCTCATGGTTGTGGAGGCTGGCAAACCAAGATCAAGGTGTGGACGGGTTGGTTTCTCCAGAGGCTTCTCTCTTGGACCTGTGGATGGCTGTCTTTCTCCCTGTATCTCCACAGGGTCCTCCCTCCATACATGTCTGTATTCAAATTTTCTCTTCCTACACAGCCATCTGGGTGAAAGTCTACCCAGATAACCTGATTTTACCTGATTAGTCTCCTTAAAGGCCCTATCTCCCAATACAGCCCCGTTTTGAGGTACTTGGGGGTTAGGGAGTCCACATAAGAATTTGAAGGGATATAATTCAGTCCATAACAGGCTGTTCCCAGATGGCTCACCTTGACAGGGTATATTTTGAGGGATGCTTTATAACTGGAAACCCCACCTACTCCAATCTGAGGAAGGCCAAGGCATGGACTTGGGGAGTGAGCATCTGAGCTAGTTACAAAGATCCCCTGACCGAGAGGAAAACCCACTGTGGCATGCGCAGGCCCCCATCCCTCCGCCTAGGGTTCGGTCTCCTTTGTCTCTTGATAGCTGTGGACATTCTGTTTTTCTCCTTATACAAATGAAGTGATTGGTGTGATGTGATGTGATGTGTCTCCTGAGAAGAGCCACTGGCCCTGGGACTTCCCACAGTGCATGGGACCCCTGGGGAGACCCTTCCCGCCTACACGTAGGGTCTTAAGGGCTTCTCCATCTCTTTCTGGGTCACTGGAGCATAGCCCTTCCTCTCCCATCACGGACGTCCTACTTGCCCATTTATTCCTCTTCAGCCAATATTCTCTGTTGGGATGCATAATAGGAGAAAAAAAAATATCTCTGATTGATTGAAAGAGCCAATATTCCTAGTGGTTACCAGTTATTTCTCTTTAGCATGACCACAAAATCTTTCTCCGAGAAGCTCCTGGACTCCTTTCTGAGACAAGGATCTTTCCTCTGGAATATCTTCCCTGCACCAAAATGACCCACCCCGAAGCTCAGGGACTTCTCAGGGCTGGATGCACGGCCTTTCAGATGCAGCTCTCCTCCAATCATATTTTCTAAGTTCAAGTCCTTTGCTCTAAGCTTTTCTCAGAATTCACAGATCTTTATAACATTCTTACATTTCTTTTTCATACCTCTTCCCTAGAGCCACCCAGAGTTCTCAGCCTCCCTGGGTGGCATGGAATCCCAACTCATGGTTCCATGACTCAGACAAATGTTGTTTCGAAGTCATTTTATCCAAAGTCTAATTATACATGATTACCCCAGTCCTAAACAGAGCCCATCTGGTCGTGAGTACACCTCTGGTCAGAGAAGGGTGGGCAAGCACGCTGCAGAGTGTGTGTATACACAGGGAATATTTTCCTTTTGGAAGGATAGGTCCCATGAGCTTACTAGATCTTTTATATTTGTTTTCAAATTCCAATATTCATGCCTGAATTGCTGACAAAAACGGATCTTTTCCAGGAGGGTTGGCAGCAATGTTTAACAGTGTTTAAAAAATCAGACAATAGATTGTTAACATTTAAGCCAAGTGGTAAAAGTTGAAAGAACCCACGGTAGGCCAGCAACTCACTTCAGTCCTTTCTTACCAAGCTAGTATGGGGTGCTGCTTAAGCTCAGGCTTGGTGTTTGGTGCTATTTTTACAAAAGTATTTTTTAATTTATTGCTTAAGAGGATAAAACTATTTCCCTGTAAAGTTGAGATTGCCTTAAAGTGAGCATGTTCGACTGCAGGCTGAGGATTCCCTTTCTTCCGTGTGTAATCAGGACAATGTTTTGCAGGTTGGCTTCCCTGGAAGAAGAATTTGAGGTGGAGATTTGCCTGAGAGGTTGACTAGGGGATGCTCTTAGGACCTACACCTGTGGGGACAGAGGAAGAAGTTGGGATGCAATAAAGTCACCACAATACCTCAGCTGACAGCTTGGGAGGCTGAGGCAGGTGGATAGTGAATCCAAAGCCAGCCTCAGCAAATTGAGAGGTCCTAAGTAACTCAGTGAGACTCTGTCTCTAAATAAAATACAAAAAGGGCTGGGGATGTGGCTCAGTGATTAAGAACCTCTTGATTCAATCTTGTAACAACAACAACAAACAAGAACAACCAAAAAACCCGCTTAGCTGACCCCAAGGGGATGATCCTTCAGATATCCGAGGTGGGGGAGGGGACCAGGCAGATACATATGGTGCCTTGGCAGATATTGGACTTGTGCTGGCCCAGGAGGGTGAGCGACCTTGAATGAGTTCTTATTAGCAAAGCTAGTTCCCAAGAAGACTGAGAGCATCATTGGGCATTGCACTTTTTATTTTTGAGGGGGAATCCGGGTAGTAGCACAGTATCTATGACATTTTCTTATGTCTTATGGAGGATTATTGAGGAATTTGTAGGTTTAAATACAAATGATAAAATATAGTTGTCCCCTATGCATGGGAGATTGGTCCCCTGAAGATAATTCCAGTCTGCCATATCTATGGAGGCTCAAGTCCCTCCTATAAAATGATGTACTTTTTGTAAGCAACTTCTGCATATACTTTTATTTGCTTTATGTCATCTCTAGATTACTTACAATACCTAATACAAAATACAGGCAAATGTTTGCTATCTTGTATTGTTTAGGGAATAATAATAAGAAAAAAGAAGTCTGCACGTATTCATTACAGGCACAATTTTTTCAAATATTTTCAAGGTACAGTTGGTTAAATCCCAGATGCAACACCTGTAGAAATGGCTGGCTGACTGTAATGGTGGAATCAGGAACACAAATAATAGAAAACTTGACTACAGTGGATTAAACCCAGAATGCTTTAATTTGTGTTATGCAGAAAGCAGTCTGTAGGCAGGCGCACAGGAATGGTCCAACAGGCATCTGCAATATGGGGATGTGAGTTCTGCCTGCTTCCCTGGGTTACCATCTGCTTGCTACCCAGCTCCTGGTGTTTGTTTCCTTGTGACTTGCTTCCTATTTCTAGGTAGGAATGAGAGGAAGAGCAAGTGCTTTCTGCTGGTGAGTGTGGTTTTCATTTTGAGATGGGACATCCTTCTTGGGGACATCCTTCTATCTACAGATTAATGGCTAGCCTGGGTGCACATTGCCAGCCACTCCTATGTAAGAAGGAAGATGAGAAGTCCAGTAATTTCAGCCAGGTCCTTTGTTTCCCCAGCAGACTACGATTCTGCTAATCAGGAAGAAGGGAAGCATGGTTACCATGGTTACTCTGCAATAAGCAGAGTCAGTCTGCATCCCGGGACGCAGGTGGAGCTCTAAGAATCCAGTGATGGAAGTTCCACACTTCAACTCCTTTCCTCTTCCTCCCTTCCTCCTTCCCTCCCTTCAAACACATTTACTCCGCACTAGTTAATTGGATAAGAGTGTAAAGAAGAGGAAGTTGCTGAAGGTGACTCCTAGACATTGGCTTTGGTGAGCCAGTGTTGCTGGTCCCCAAGGAGGAGGAGGAGAAGCTCCTAGCTGGCTATTGTAGAGAGTAGGTCCTCAGAGACAGGCAGGCGGAGATGCTCCCATAATCCTGTCGATAACAAGGATGAGACGGGAGAAGGAAGTTTGGGGCTAGAGATACAGACTGTGAAGTCCTCAGCCGTATGCTTGGGCAAGATGTCGGAAATATGACAAGGCAGCCAAGGACTATCAGAGAACCTTCTCTTCATTAAATTGAATCCCACCTTTGCCGTGCACGAAAGGGTTGCTCCCTTTTCGCGACCCTCTTTAGGGCTTTCGTCTCTCTCCCACCCACTTGACACTCGCCGTAGACTTCCTAATATAATTGCAGGTTAATTTCCCTCCAGGTCAGGCTGGCCCCGTGGTTATGTGAGACCTCGATACTTGATGGATCAGCGTCCACGCAGCCCTTGAGCTTCTTTTCCTGTGCCTCCACCTCTCCCAGTATTCTCTGAGGTCTGTTTATTGTATCTCAATTAAAAAAATGGTGGAGGGCAAGGGTGGGATTCAGGAAAAGTGGAGAGAGCAAGGGAGGGGTCCCAAGAACTCCATCAAGTGTCAGGACAGGGCTCTGAAATAGATGCTGAGACAGAGGCTCAGTGGCCTGAGCGCACAGTGACTCAGGACGGAGGAAGTTGTGTGGAGAGGTTGTGGAACCAGAAAGGGTCGTGTGGGCCCAATCATGGGGATGATTTGTGACTAGAGTGATCTCTGGGCCGCCCTAGGACCCCATTTTCCAGGTCAAAACAAAAAAGGAACAGGACATAATTTGAAACCCTGCCACATTAAGGATTGGGAGGCAGGAGGAGAGGAAACGCACTGGGTGTACTCGGTGCATCCTGTTAAGATTGTTCTAGAAACTAGGGCAAGGCACACAGGTGGGAGATGAAGGTGCTCTTCAGGGGAAGTGGTCACAGCCTTTCCTGAAGCTGTTGTTGTTTCTGCATCCTTCATGGCCTCGTCTGCTGTTTCTAGAACCTTCCTCCTTTGGAGGGCTGGGAGGATCTCTCAGTAACCACAGACCCTCTGGGTCCCCAAGAGAAAATTAAAATTTCCACTTTTTGCAAAGGTATGGCTCAATACCCAGGTTCCGGTCCTAAAGAGCCCTGAGTGTCCCTCTTGGGGAACTTTAGAATGTGACCTTCTTTGGAATAAGCATCTTTACAGATGTAATTAAGGGGAGGATTTCCAAGTGAGGTCACCCTGACTGAGGATGGACCAGTCAGGGGGTGTCATGACACAAAACAGAAAAGGAGGAATTCACAGCAACACAGGGAGAAGAACGTAAGTGAGGATGAGGAGGAGAGGGGAGTGTCTGTGGACTGGGGAACACCAAGGATTTCCCGAAGCCACTAGGAGCTAAGAGAGAGGCATGGGACACATTCTCCCTTACAGCTCCCGGAAGAACCAAGTCTGCTGACACCTTGATTTCAGAATGTGGCTTCCAGAACTGTGAGAATTTCTGGTTTTTAAGCCACCAGGTTGGTGGCAATTTGTTGCAGAAGCCCCAAGAAATGAACGCAGGACTGAACCTAAAAAAATTCCTCATTTTTAAATCATGTATGAGGCCTGTATGTCCTCTGAAGCCGCTCATGAGGAACACCGATTACCCCCAATCGAATATCCCGAGTTCCTGTGGTAACTGACTTTGTACATTTCCTCTGTTGCAGGTCTAAGAAGATTGGTAAAAACAGGTCTCCTGGAGGCCGTCCTAACAGCCCTAGGGAGGTGGGCACTCAGACTGCCATCGAGGATGGCATCTGCGACCGATAATAAACCAATTTACAGGCTTCAAAGTGCTCTCACATATTTTATTCTCACGACAACTCAATAAGGAGACACGCCAAGAAGAGTTACTTACTTTACCCAGGGAAAAATGGAGGCTTGGAGGAGTGGAACTATTTTACTTCTCCCATTATCTGCTAGTACCTTTATGATATAATTGGCAGGGATCAAGTGATTTCTTTCCCCTGCATCAGTTAAGGGAGTATTTGGAAACAAATATGAGAAATATTGACTCGTGATGGCTTTGGGAAGTGAGAGCTTATTCACCCCACAAAGTAATAGCTGGAGGAGGCCAGAGTAGGGTCGGTGTTCTGTTGTCCACTGTGTTCACTGAGCACACGAGGCTCTCCTGACCTGCCAACCCTTGTTTTCCAATACGGCGCTGGGCCTCCGGGCTGCACAGAAGAGAGAGAGGGAATGGCCAAGGGGCAGCAGAGTGCGAGACTTCCTTTCTGCACTTTATTCTTAGATGGTGCCTCTTCCCAATGACTTCTGCCTGCGTATCACCAGTGAGAATTGTGTCACCCGAAAGGTTGCATCCCTGCCGCCTCAAGTTGAGGAGGGAGGGGTGGATCCTGGCGGATGGACAGCCACGTGTCTCAGCCCTATTCCAAGTGCTGGCTAAACATGGAAAAGGAAGTTCCTCTGCACCTGTAAAGATGGCTAATACTTGGTGCAGCCAATTTGGAAAGCAGTCTGGAGATTCCTTGGAAAGCTGGGAATGGAACCACCATTTGACCCAGCTGTTCCTCTTCTTGGACTATACCCAAAGGACCTAAAAACAGCATACCACAGGGACACAGCCACATCAATGTTTACAGCAGCACAATTCACAATAGCAAAACTGTGGAGCCAACCTAGATGTCCTTCAGTGGATGAATGGATTAAAAAAAGTGGCATTTATACACAATGGAATATTACTCAGCAATAAAAAAGAATAAAATCATGGCATTTGCAGGGAAATGGATGGCATTAGAGCAGATTATGCTAAGTGAAGTTAGCCAATCCCCAAAAAACAAATGCCGAATGTCTTCTCTGATATAAGGGGGTAACTAAAAACGGGGTTGGGAGGGAGAGCAAGGGAGAAAGATTACCTCTAGATAGGGAATAGGGGTGGGAGGAAAGGGAAGGAGAAGGGGAATAGCAAGTATGGTGAAAGGAAACCCTCATCATTATACAAAATACATGTATGAAGATATGAATTTGGTGTCAGTATACCTTTATACAATCAGAGAGATGATAAATGGTGGTATAAAGGCATATAAGAATTGTAATGCAAAATAAATAAATTTCTATGGAAAAAAAGATGGCTAATACTAAAAAAGAAGCAGCAAGAGTTGGCAAGGGTGCAGAGAAAGAGGACCCTAATGCATTGTTCGAGAGATTATAGGTTGGTACAGCCACTGCGGGAAACTGTAGGGTGGGTCATGAGGAAATTAAAAATAGAATTCCTGTATGATCTAGCAATCCTTTTTCTGGGTATATACCCAAAGGAGATGAAATCAGTTATTTTCATTTCACATGTGAAGTCTTAAGGAGAGCTGTTAACGTATTGTTAAGAATATTAATGAGTCCTGGTAAGTATAATAATGATGATGTTAAAAAGAGTCATCAATATCGACTTGCTCTTGAGGTTGTTGCTCCTAAACTTCAGCAACACGGTTATGTTAGGTAGAAACAATCAATATGGCCTTGTCCATTAATGTGAGATGTTTGAACCTTTGACATTTTTTTTTTTTTTTAGTAGGGAGAGAGAAAGCATTAAGGGCAAATATTTTTGACATGTTGTTTAAAAATTAATATCTTCTGACTTCAGCTCATTACAACAACAAAATGTCATAGGAAAACTATTTTGTTTTCAAAATACACCCATTTCTGTAACTTGCTTTGCTGTGAAAATTTCAGATACCAAACTGAAACACTAGAGAAAGTCTGACTTCCAAAAATAACACTGTGTCTTTCCGGAGACCCATGGGAACAGGCAGAGGATGATTTGGTGGGGTGCATATTCCTGTCCCTGCTAGTGACAACCTGCCATTCTGCCTTGGCAGTTCATGGATGACCAAGTTATGGGCTATGGGTGGGTCCCAGCTCTTACCCTTGAAGAGAGACCACTTCTTGGTGGGCTTGCTGGGGAGGCATGAGATTTTGGCTTAGTTGAAGGGACCTGGATTCTGCAAAGACTTATATATGCATTTTTGTAAATCCCGTGTTTCTGACCTCCATCTTCTGAGATGCTGTCAGCATCTGCCTCCCGCTCCCCTCCACCTGTGGTCCCGGGCATGGGGCATTTCTTTCCTTCATGGTATCTATGCCTCTCTGGGCAGCAAACTCCCTGGGCCAGAAGAGGCAGCCAGTCCCCTACAGTTGGATTTTGGATGCTTCACTCTTGACAGGCCTGCACAGACAGCTGCTCTAAGAAGGGTGTTGACGGAGGAGCCCCAGGTGGGGCAAATCTGTGCCACTAAAGGATCAGAAAACAGGCTAAATATGTATCTTTTAACATGAATGAAGTGTCCTTGGGAAAACTTCTTTGAAACCCCAAACTAGAAGTGGATTATCCTGTCCCTGGGCTCCCAGACATCCTGACCCCAGTGAGCTCATCAGACCTGGTTCATTAAGATAACAGTGCAGATCATATGTCCTTTATCTGGAATGCTTTGGACCAGCAGTGTTTCAGATTTCAGATTTTTTTCTCGATCTTGAACTAATGGCAAACACATCGTGAGGCATCTTGGGGATAGGAGTCAAGTCTGAACATCATAAAATTTTTTTAATTTATGTTTCATATACACCTTCCACAATAATCTGAAAGTAGTTTTATACAATATTTTAAATAATTTTGTTCATGAAACAAAGTTTTGCGGTGTGTAAGTTTCCACTTGCAGCATCTTGTTGACACTCAAAAAAGTTGTCGGACTTTAGATTTTGGATTAGGGACGCTCAATTTGTATGTGCTTATAGTTTCATCCCTGTGCGTTCCTTAATTATATTATATTTTATCCTCTCCACGTCCACGACCATCCTTCTCAATCTCTCTCTCTCTTTCCCCCTCTCTCCCTCCCTTCATCCTTCCCTCCTCCTCAAACAGGTGAGTTAGAAAAAAGGATGAGGATAATATGGTGTCTCTCTGGAGAGGCTCTCATCATGGGGGCCTCCTTGTAGGACTGTCTTCCTTCACAGAGGGGTCAGGGGGGCAGCACCAGCTTCCTGAGTGGCATCTCCAGGTGATGATGGACAGTGTGAGATTTCTCAGCCAGGCGGGGAGCGTGCCATCTGCTACCCCATCCTCACTCAACATCTCCCCCTTAAACCTGCATCCATTTGGGTGTGAGAGTTTTTTCAGATTTGAGTCCTGCTTTTAGATATAAATCCTCTATCTTGGTTAACAACTAATGCCTTAGCAGGATATTTAAAGGAGTGAGATATTAGACTCCAAGAAGATTGGGGACAGAGAAGGAGGAGAGGCTGCTGTATCAGTTCCAGGAGCCTGTCCTGGGTGGCTTCTTGGATCTGGGGGCTCAGGCTCAGAGCCCCCAGAGCTTCCAATCCTGACAGACACAGCCCTCAGCACCCCCTGAGAGCAGGCCTGGGGCTGGGGCTGGGAAAGTCATGGAGGTCAACACACAGAACCTTGAGCATCATGTTGGGCTCTTCTGGTGGACCCAGCAGTAGGTGACACTCAGTGACCAACTGACATCACAGCATATGCGTCTCTGAGCCAGCCCAGCTCAGAGCACAGTGGGGAGCAGGGACCCTCACTTGCCCAGGGAGAAGTCCAGCCAAGAAATCAGCAAGTCAGTCAAATGCACGCTCCTGCTGAATCAGACCATGAATATCACTGTGCAGATCCCACTATCCTTCCTAGGTCACCAGGGTGCCCAAGCAGGCCAACGCATTCTGGGAACCTGGGTTGGAAAGCAGGAAGCTATGACCAGAGGGCTCAAGTTTAAGTAGAGGAAATTTAGGTCTGGCCTGCTCACCTCCTCCCATACCGTCCACACTAAATCAAATTACTTGTGGTCAAACACTGTGACCAGCGACCATCGGTGTCAGGCTAACCTGTTTCTGAATTTTGTTTGATTACGACTCTGAGTCGGCTTGGGTCTTATTTTCTCCTCACACAGCATAGTCTTTCAACTATCAAAACAGAAACTCTGAAAAATAACCTGTAACAATATACATTAGCGACAACGGTAACTTCATCCCAGGCTGGATCTGCTGGGTTATTTTGAGCGCCACCTACACACTTTATTTATATTTCTGTACAAACTGGCATCAACCCTCCTCCATAGGATTTCCATGAGAATTAAATGAGATAATTGACTTGGAATGCCGGGCTTGGCACATGGTTAGCCTTTGTTAGAACACAGTCAACAATAAAATTAATAATTGTTTCATATAATTACTAATAAAAAAAATCAGCAATATGTCCAAGGCAGGCACAGTGCCAGAAGGGGCCAGCTGGGGGATTTCTGAATTGAAGTAAGACTTTCTTGATGAAGTCAGATGGGACTGGCTTGTCCCTTTCAGGGATTTCGAGGAGTATCAAGCCAGCCAGCTGTTAAAGACGTCCCACTCCCAGGCAGGCCACTCTTTTCTTTCAAGGTGTGTGCAGTTTTCTTCTTCATGTTTGGGGAAACTGAAACATAGCAGCCACTCTTGATTTTCTGGACAAAGCTCATCCTCTTATCCATCCCCAGCACCCCTAACCCTTCCCAGAGGGGAGTATCTACTGAAATCCCTGTTCTCATAGAAAGGATGGCCCTTGCCTGGACAGCAGATAATTTCAGAGTCCCCCCAGCAGAGAGGTACCAAGAGGGCTTCTGTGGGCCTTGGCCAAGTGAAAGGAATGTCAGGTCAAGCTCAGGCAGGAGCCAACAGGGCCCCTTCATAGACAGGTGTCTGCCTTGCCCAGTGGGCTGGAATGGTGGGTGGTGACCTGCTCTCTCACTGGCTGCCCCCTGCAAAGCCCTAGCCAGAGCAAGTAGATGAGTGTGGCCAGCAAGCCTCGCAGGTCCTCCAGCTACTGAGAAAGCTGTCTGGGCTTGAAGGCATTAGGGCAAGGTGAAACCTTTGGCTTTGAACCCGTCTGCCTGTGGCTATTCAGGTGATTCTGGCATATCTGTGTCTTTGGGCACAGTCAGTCTTCCGCTCCCAGCCTTGATCTGCACCTGCAAATTCAACCAACCATGGATCAAAAATATTTTTAAAAATTTGCACCTGCACTAAACTTGTACAGGCTATTTTCTGGTCATAAACTGTTCGGTATAATCACCATTTACATAACATTTACATTGTAGTAGGGGCTACAAAGTTAGGGAGAGGCGATTTGAAGTACACGGGAGCCTGTGCCCATATTCCATGTGATGTGCATATATTCTACTTTATGTACTGGACTTGAGCATCTGGAGATTCGGGTATGGGTGCAGTTTTAGAACAACCCCCCCTGTGGATACTGAGGGATGACCAAACATGCTCCTAAACACAGAAGCTGGAAATAGTTTAATTAAAGCATAAATCTGTGTCTTCATTAGAAATTAAGATGAAAATAGAGGACAGGGGCATTAACAATCCTTTCTGCTTTGGCCTCAGCAGGGACAGCTCAGATCTACAAGTCGGTCCTAGGCTGAGCTGAGCAGGCGAGTGCGACCTATTTGGATTACTAATTTGACCATGACGTTGCTCATTTCCTCTTTCCCTCAATTATTATTTTTTCTACTAGTATCTATTAATTGCCAATTGAATGTCCAGCACTGTGCTAGGCGCCGTGGCTGCTGGGCCCTGTGACTGCCCTCAGAGAGTTCACTGTCTGGGCTCAGAAACTTCCCTCAGAAACCTAGATTCCTCCCTTTCTTTTAAAAATTAATTTCAAAGTGGAGAATGAAAGAAGTGTCTGGTTTTCCCATGTGATTGACAAGCCACAAGAAAGATCTCCAAGAGCAATTCCAAAAATAATCTGGGCAATGACAACGTGGCTTGAGAGAGCCTACAGCCCTCTGGGTGACCCCTTTGAAGGACAACACTTATTTGGAAACAGGTGTGTTTGTGAATACGCGAAATGAAAGCCACACCTTGTACAGACCAAATCTCATCGCTCTGGGGGCCAGGAGGGACTCTGAATGAGCTGGGAACTTCTTTGGTGGGACACTGATTCAGTCTCTAACGAGCTGATCATTAGCTGGTACTAAGCAATATTTGGTCACATATTTTTCATTGCAATTAGGACTAGGCTGACCCTTAATTTATTTAACAGTTTTCAATGTAGTCTTTCCTGGATCAGGGATACATTGAGACAGAAACAATGTATTAGCCTTTTCCCCCTGAACACTAGATGCTGCATCTGGCAGGGATACCACGTGTCTGTTGAATTTGTAAAATAAAGCACCTATGCAGAGATGGTGCCCGTTTAACTCATTTTCCACAGGAACTTTAACATGAACAGGTTTATTTTTATTAGATATTCAAACTGAATTTGCGATTCAAATGAACTTGAGAAATATGTCGGAAAGCCCCCTAAGTAAAAAGAAGAAAATAATCATAAAACAGCTGCCATCCTGGGTTTCCCTCCGGTGCCTATGTGCAGGTGTTTGTGTCTGTGCCTGTGTGCCTACATGATGGTATTCTTGGGTCTCAGGTTGAGTGTCGGGGAACTTGGAAGGGCTTGGCTGTGTGTGGTGGGCGAGGCGTGCCAAGGCCTGTCTGCAGGAGGAGCCACCCAGGAGTGGGCTGCAAATACCCTGAAGGAAGAAGACAGGCTGGAGCATGCGGTGGACCCACCCACGGAGTGTTAGGTGGATGCTCCAGGCCCAGGGTGCACGGCTTCCTCAGTTTACCTCCTGCCCAGCTTCTCGCTGTGCTCATGTGCCTTGGGCCCCCTGGAGCAGGACGAATGGGGAGCCTGATGAAGTCATTTCCAGACGTATTTGAAGGTGACTGCGGAGGGTTGGGAGTCTCATAGAGCAAAAGGACTCAAAGCCAGACATTTTAGCTACTATCATTAAAGTGACTCCATTTCTCCCTGGAGGCCGGGGAGGTTTAGGTTCAGTAGGTCTGTTGTGTCTGTGTCTGCGTGAGAGTGTGTATGTGTTTGCTTTTAACCAAATGAGCTCAGGTTGTACTTTTCACCTCGTAACCAGCTTTAACAGGATACTGGGTACTCTTTCAGTTTCAACCCTACCCCCTGAGAGTGTTGTGTCAGTCCCCCAAGATCTGAAACCCCATAGTGGGAACTGTGGATGGTGGTTTCACTCTTTAAGCCTCCAGTCTCTCTGTGAGTTAGAGCTTGTAAGAAATGTTCTCTGAGGCCTTTTTCCTCTAGAAGGTCCCCCTCCCCCTTCTCCAACCCCCTCCTCCCCCTCTGAGCCTCTCCCCGGTGCCCTCAGTTGACCGACGGCACCTCTTCCTTGGGACTTTGGTCAGAGCGAGAGTTGCCCAAAACTTGGCAGTCCTGCTGCCTCCGGAAAGAATGAAAATAGGGTGTTGTTTGGAAAGAAAGAGAGGAGGAGGAGGAGGAGGAGGAGGAGAGTAATTAAAGATAATTATGGAAATAACAAGCTAGAAAGAAAAGCTAAGAGGAGAAAAATCCAGCCCCCATCACTGGGTGGGAGAGAGAGTTGTCCTGGTTTGGAAGTCCAAGTTCCCTGGAGAGGTTTGGGGGGTGACCAGGGAGGGTCAGAGAGCAGCCCCAAGGTTTCATTTTTAAGCCACAGTAGTTTAATCATTAGCTGCTCAGAGAACTGAGGACAAGGACAGAATAATATTTATACAGCAGCTGAGCAAACTCCATGATTCTAGCTCATTCCTCCTCAGCCATGGCTGCTTCCAGAATTCCCATTCCCCAGGTTGGAGGGAAGAGGGCCAGGTTTTATTTCAGTCATAAATGAGTGAAAATACATTGAACACAGCCTGCTGGAGTATATTCAGCACTCACGAGGAGCTCATTGAAGTCTGACTGCTACCTGGGAGCCAAGGTGCATTCTAAAAGAGGAAGGACGATATCAGCTACCTACTCCTGGTTGTGGAACCTTCTCTTGAGGACAGAGGAGATGTGGATGGTACAGGAACAGAGAGGACGGGGTTCTGCGAGCCCCAGTGCACACTCCCCCACAGCACAGCCTGAGACCCTCTGGGGAAGCCCTTGGCCTTGATCACGCAGTTAATTTCAAAAAACTCACAGAGTCCAACCAATCCTCTCACACACTCAGAAGCATCCATTGAGCACCGTTGGTATGCATGTTTGGAGCTTAAAACAAAAACTAAATATAGAAGGTCTTCCACTCTTGCTGGTGTCTCACTCAACTGTGCTTCTGTGTCTGAGGTTGCTTGGCCCCGTGGTGGCTCTCAGAAGACGAGGGCAGGTGCTGGGGGTTTGCACTTTCTTCTTTTGCCTGCCACCGTCAGACGCAGGATGAACTTCATGGCTCCCCCATGGACAAAGGGCAGGTGGAGCCCAAGAAACGTGAATCTGGTCCTAACAGACTGGGATACATATGTGGGCGTGTGTCTATATGTCCATGTGTGTGTGCCTGCATGATGCGTGTGTATGTGCCTGTACGTGTGTGTGTGTGTGTGCATAAGTATATGCCTGTGCATGTTTGTGTATGTGTGTACATGTATGGCGAGTATGTGCGGTCCTGCTTTAGTGTGTATGTGTGCACGTGTGTATGTGTGTGTGTGCCTGCCTGCGTGTATATGTGCCTGTACATGTGTGTATGGGTGTGCCTGCATGTGTGTGTATGTGCCTGTGCCTGTATGTGAGTGTGTATGTGTGTACATGTATGGCGAGTATGTGTGGGCCTGCTTTAGTGTGTATGTGTGCATGTGTGTGTGTGTGTGTGTGCCTGCCTGTCACAGCCTGGGAACGCTTTTTTGGGGGGAATGCTCTTGTCACTTAGTCTCTTCCTGAGCCCTTTCCCTATTTCTGGTAGAGGAAACTTCCATTTTCCTCTTTGCTTGGCCTTATTTTTTCCATCTGGAATGCTTCTCTAAACCTTCATAAACTGGATCATTGGCAGTGAGCTTTTGCTGACCCCTTTGAACTCATAGTTGGGTAGAAAGAATTGTAAATTCCAACAGCATTAAAAAAAAAAAGAAGAAGAAATCTTGAGCTTCTTTCAAACCTTTCCCTCTCTATATAACCATACACTTATTGGAAATAAATGAAAATCCAAATTAACAATTGTTCACCAGAAACAATAATCAGAATGAAGACCAATATAATTTTTTTTATCTTTTGCTTTGAGACAGGGTCTCACTAAGTTGTTTAGAGCCTCGATAAGTTGCTGAGGCTGGCATTGAACTTGTGATCCTCCTGCCTCAGCCTCCTGAGCCACTGGGATTACAGGTGTGTGCCACCATGCCCAGAAAGATCACCTATTTTTGTTGTTTTCCAGATCGTTTTTTTGTTTTGTTTTGATTTGTTTTGTTTTGTTAAAAAGACCCCTATGTGACTGTGACTTTGAAAGAGGACAGAGTTCAGTTCAGTTCTGTCTTGGGAGCGACACGGGAAAGTGACAGCGTTGCTCTGCATCTAGTACTCCTTCCTAGAAAACAATGCCTGTGGGGTTGAGTAGGAACCCAAAGGAATAGGAAAGAGACAGAACTGCAGCCCCCAGGGGACAAGGGGGAGAAAAGGCCA
The DNA here is from genome assembly GCF_021218885.2 of Marmota monax. Lineage (NCBI taxonomy): Eukaryota > Metazoa > Chordata > Mammalia > Rodentia > Sciuridae > Marmota > Marmota monax. The sequence continues at coordinate 12,153,819 of NW_026693024.1, forward strand.
AGTAACCTCCAGGCAGGGGGCCAGAATTCTCCAGCTAATTACTTTATAGCTCCTCCCTTGGCCTTTATTGGACTCCTGATGCAGTTAAAATGATCAGGGACATTTTGACAGAGTTGCCCTTTTTCTGCAGAGACATTTCAGGCTAGGAATCAGGGACAGAAAGTGACAGTTGTAGCATCACTCACCAACTAATAGCACAGCACACAAGCAATCACGGATGCTTGGCAGCCTGTCCTCCATTCCCTCAAATCCAGAACCTCAGGACCCAGCAGATCCTCACTTGGTGAATAGGTCATGGGTGGAGGTAGGCCAAGGGCAGCTGCCTCGGATCTTGAATTTTCTCTATTTTTTTTTTTTTTTTTGATTCTAGAGAGATTGCCCATGAAACAAGCCAGGACTGAAAGATGCTTGTATCATGTGTTCCATCTATGAAAATGTGTTCGTATCCTCTCCTTTTACACCAAGGCGAACTCAGTTGAGATGGCTGCTCCTAGATCTGCCCTGGGGGGGGGGCGGGAATTTGCTTCATTTTTATCTCACTTTGTGATCTAGAGGCAGGAGAATGTGTTCTGCTGTTGTAGAGGCCCATCCGGTCTGACCCTTAAGGCCCCTTCCCATTACTCAGAGCAGAGAACAGCAGGAGCCAGTGGAAATACATTGTGTTAGCAGAGGGAGATTGATGAGATCTTAAGCTCTATTTGCAGATTTATAATATTCCTCTGAAAATCCTTGCGCTTGGAATAAAATACAGTTTCCCCTGTTGTGACCTGTTTTGGTAGAATCGTAGCAGGTCATGGCTGGAAGAAACCTTAGAAAACCAACAAATCCCTCATTTGAAAATGAGAAAAATAAAGACTGGAGAGGTTAAGCCCAAGGTCATTGAGCTAATTAGTGGGTCTCCAGAGAGAAAAAAAGGGCTCCCTTTTCTTTTAAAGGAGGTCTTGATGGCTCCGTTTCACGGGGGGGGGGGGGCATTATAAGTGCTTTTATGTGGGGATATTGGAACTTTTTAGTAGAAAAGGAATTCTTTGAAATGTGAAGCCAATTTCCTCCCTGCCAAGAAACTTAAAAAACAACAGCAATGAGTTAGGACATCTGTCTATCATTGGAAATTTGGGAGGCAAATATTTTCACAAAACCTAAATGTTCAAACAAACACGAGTAGCAAATATGGTCTCAACTCCAGCTGAGCCATGAAAACTTGGACAGAGAAGCAAGGGGAAATGGAAATGGGAGTGAATAGGAAATACAGGGCTCTGGGGTTCGTGCACAGATTATATGATAAACGAAGGTCATGCAGAATCAGGTCTTTTCAAAGACATGAACACTTTGCACCGCTCCCATAATCACTGATTTCTTGGAAAGCAGAGAATCTTATAAGTCTCTCCTTTGGATTGTAGGTTCCTAGCTGAAGAATTAGCAGAGCTGGATGAAGAATTGTGGCAATTCCCGGGAAGAGCCTTCCCTGCTCCTTCCCTGCGGGGTTTGGCATGGGCTCAGAATTGTCAGGTGCCTGAGTTGTACCTTCATGCGCCTACAGAGCTTCGAGTGAGAGGCCTTGATTAGGCAAGTGAGTTCTTGGATCAGAAAAGGTTGTGGATGGGAAAAATGCCAATCTAGGAGCAGGAACAGCAAGAGCCAGTAGCCTGAAGGAAGACAAAGATAAGGTGAGAGAAGGAACAGAGGGGTCTAGACCTGGGTGTGATCCTGCTGTGTGTTTTTTGCTGGGGATAAATGGGAAGGAGCCAGTAAGAACAGGTAAATTGGACTTTGAGTCTTTAAGCACTTTTCAGACAAGGAGGAGGTGAAGGAAAGGTCTTCCATCCCAGTGTGATCTTTTGGTTCTTTTCTGGGCATCCCCATCCCCCCTGCCAAAATACCATGAGTTCAGGGTGGCCAAGAGGACCTGTCCCAGAACAGATGGCCATCGGAGCCCTTAGAAAAACCAATGTCATCTGACTGTTCCTTTCTCTGTGGTGTAATTGTACCCTGCAGGCATTGAAATAGACCCTGTTGAGAGAACTTGCCTGGACTATGTATCACTTGTATGCATTGTGAACTATCTGTTGGTGCAGCGACTTGTGGTAGTGTTGGGGTATTTTTGCTGATGATGTCATCAGTGGTACAATTTTTCCAAAAGGAGCCGTCAATTGGCTTGGTGTATCTTCCTCCCTTCTGCTTGTGATGGTCGTTCAGCTAAAATTTGGGGGCCAACAGAGGTGAGGCAAAGAACCTCACCCCCCCCCCTGCCGCTGGTACAAAGACCTATCCACAGGTGTGGCTGTATGCTGGACCGGTAGTCAATGACGGGTAAGATCCAATTGCAATGGTACCAACCTAAGACAGGAGGCTGACACCTTGAGGTGACAGGTAAGGACCATATGTAGTATTAGACAACCTAAGGCAGGCACAGTCCCTAAGCCACATGCTTGTTGTTTAAACAGAGAGGGGAAGATGTTGAGAGCCACAGCCAAAGGGGCCCCAGCAAACTTCTAGCTGCCAACTGATTGGCTCCTCTGCGGTGATGCTCATTGGGCTGTTTCCCCGCCCTTTCAGACCACAGAGCTGCTCATTGGGGGACTTTTTTTGGCTCTGCCCTCGAGACCCAGCCAATCAGCCTCAAGAGCAGGAGGAGTGGGGGAGGCTGAGAGGCTTGTGGGAAGCCAGTGGTGGCAGTTGGGCTCCGAGGGTTTTCCTGAAGAGCTGTGTGGTGCTGTATGTGTGTGTTCTAAAAATAAAGTTCGTTTCTTTTGACAAGTGGCTCCTGAATTGTGCCCAGCCAGACTGCGGCAGACCTGATTTCTCCCTGCTTTTTAGGGAAAAAGTTGCACTCTTTGTAGAAAGAGAGGCATGATATTTTTAGTTGTTGATGGATACAATACCGTTATTTAATTTATTTGTATGTGGTGCTGAGGATGGAACCCAGTGCCTCACATATGCTAGGCAAGTGCTCTACCACTGAGCCACGACCCCAGCCCAGAAAGGCAGGGGTCTTTACCACCCCTTGCCTAGATATGAGAAGATCATCTTGTGTCCCCTAAAAGTTTAGAGTGAGCAAACTAAATTCCCAGGCTCAGGAGAAACACTGGGTGGCTTTCACACTTGACTTGAGCAGGCTGAAAATATGGCTTCTTGTTTTAGTCAGCTTCTTCGCCACTGTGATTAAAAGACCTGACCAGACCGATTGTAGAGGAGGAAAAGTTTATTTAGGGGCTCTCAGTTTCAGAGGTCTCAGTCTTTAGACAGCTGGCTCCATCCTTTGGGGCTCAAGGTGAGGCAGAACATCATGGCAGAAGAGTGTGATGATCAGGAAGCAGAGAGAGAGAGATCTCCACTCTCCAGATACAAAATATAGGCCCCCAAAGCCAGGCCCCCCAATGCCCACCTTCTCCAGCTACACCCCACCTGCCTTCAATTAGCACCAAGTTAATCCCATCAGAGGATCAATTCACTGATTGGGTTAAGACTCATAACTCAACTTGTTTCTCCTTTAAACTTTCTTACATTGGCTCACATATGAGCTTTGGAGGGGACACCTCACATCTAAACTGTAACACTTCCTAAATCGGGGAACTGTCTTTGGAATTCCACCATCAGAGATGTGTTGTTCATTAGCATCCATGACAGCCCACATAGAGCATCTTTCTTTTAGAATTTGAAATACTGCTGGGGATAAAGAATGCATTAAATCACTATCACATCAGTGTGACTTGACTCACGGGTTCAGAGACACAAAACTGCATGAGGCTGGAGGGGATGGAAAACCATGAGGTTAAAAGCAAGAGGAAGACTTAAGAGAAGAACAGACTCCCAGGACAAGGTCCATTGATTTCCCGTCACTGCAGAAGGCAGCCCTGGGAAACAGTGCCATTTGTCTGGTTCTGATAAAACACAGAAGGACACGAGCAGACTCAGGAAGCACTGCAGTCTGTATTTCCATTAAACAGAGTCACTTTGCATTCATAGGGTAATCAAAATTTTCCAGTGTGCTTCCATAATCCATACTTCACTTCCGTCCCTACTCTGCCAAGTGCTTTCGAGGAGTAGGGTGGAGCGTCAAGAGAGGCGAAGAGTTTATGAAGATGAAAATCAGCTGCTTGGGAGGTTAACTGGTTCCCTAATGCCAGAGGTCCCCTGACTGCCTCAATGCACTCCTAGGAGATCTAAGGATGAAATAGGAGCGGTGGGGTAAGGATGGGAGGCCTCCAAAACTTTCTAAAATAATATTTAAGCTTTATTGTGTGCAGGTTCAAATGTGCATATTTGGAGGGGGGATATTGAGGATTGAACCCAGAGGTGCTTAACCTCTGAGCCACATCCTTGGCCCTTTCTATTGTTTATTTTGAGACAGGGTCTCACTAAGTTGTTTAGGACCTTGCTAAGTTACTGAGGTGGCTTTGAACTTGTGATCCTCCTGCCTCAGCCTCCCAAGCTGCTGGGATTACAGGCCTGCATCACCTCACCTGGCACCAATATGCATTTTTTAATTGAAACTATTTACTACATTCTCAAAGTGGTTCTGGAACCACAGAAATTTAAGACCTTTGGACTTTTCAGTGCGTAACTAGAGAGGTATGGAAAAAATTCACCAAGGACGATTCTTTTGGGAAGAGATGTGAGCTCATGAACGGGGTGGGACATGCAGGCTGGAGTGGCAGTGCCTGCACTCCAACACTGTTTATGGCCGTGGTTGGGCAGCAGGACATCCCTAGATGGACATGACCTAATGATGACCCTTTCTGGAGATTCTCCAAATACTCACCTGTCTAGCTGGAACAGTGCCAGCATATTGTCACATATAAGCCTAACTTTAAGAAAAGTCAATCAAAAAATTATTTAAAAGATAAATGTGGGGTAGAGCAATTACTTACAAAATAAGGCAAAGTATTTTTTGAAATCATTCTAAGTATAAAGTGTTTATCTAAGGGATTCTTGTTCCTGTAACTTAGAACGACCTGAATACCTATATGTTGTGAGATTCTGTGTTACTTTAGCTTAGGTCAACACCAAGTGTCAATCAAGAATGCGCCCCCCCCCAGGAGGTGGTCAGTGGCCAGCCAGATTGTATCAGTAAGGCCAGACACATCTTTTACAAGCCGCCTCCTTCTTCTTTTTTTTGACTATTGTTCATATCAACACTGAGTCTTTGTTTGACAAAACTAGTATCTTGCTAGTTCTTATTGATGAAATTAAATTCAAGATGTGTAGATTAAAGCTCAGAGCCGCTCCATTTCCTGTAATAATCGGGACCTAGATATCCACTCAACCATGGACCGGCTCCCTTTAGGGATATTTTCTTATCTTAAGCCCCAGTTAGTCCTATGTATGGCCATTGTTTCAAGAGGTGAGATAATGCAGATTACAATGTTTGAATTTTGCCCAGGAATGTCACTGTGTCTACAGTGAGCAAGTCTTTTACAGGAAATGCTTGGAACACCTAACGGGACAGAGAACCAAGAGCTGGGACCTCATCAAGTTTACAGAATTGGTTGAACTGTTTGAGCCTGCTTTTTTTTTTTAAATGAATGTTTATCAAATTTGGTCTGAGGTGTGATTTCATTATAACTTGCTAGTAAGGTGGTAGAAGAAAATGAATTATTTCCCCTTATATTTTCTTGAAGGCCACTGTGATCTATCAAGTCAAAGCAAACTTCACCAATCTCCAGAAGTAGCCCATGACCAAACCGAATTTAATAATTTGCAATAATGCTATTTGGGGGGTGTGTGTACATGGAACATAGAATTTAACTACATGGATGGAGATATTTTTATTACTCCAAAGATAGCCAGAGCCAAAAGGCTACTGTGGAAAAGGGTTTAGTGAAATGAGAAATAAGAGAAAGGGGAGAAAGAAAGGAGGAAGGAAAAGACAGAGGAGAAGTAAAGGTCTGAGAGGTCTTCAGAGTGTGGCTGATGATCTGACCTCAGTACTGGGTGGGGAGACCAGAGGGATGGAGAGACCAGAGGGATGGGGACCTCACCCCTCGAGGAAAGCAAGGAAAATTGAGGAGAGAAGTGCACACCTTCCCCACGGAAGAGTTCCAGAAAGAAGATGATGTCATTATTTCTTCATTTAAGAAATGCTTCTCAATATACCTTGAGAAATTCTAACTGAATTGTAAATAGAGATTGACCACCGTGTTTATGAAATTTTTCTACCTCCATTTCCAGAAATCTGTTTGAGAAGTGCACCATTTAACTTAGCCAGGTGGAGCACAGCTTTTCAGATGTTTCCCAAGTTCCACTTTCAGTAAAGGTAATCAATAGATTTTTATTTCATGTCTATTCTGGTGGTGCTGGCTAAGGAGGGGGATGGCGCAGACACAGGAGACTCGGTTCTGACCTTGAGAACCAGTTGCAGATGCATATTTCGTAGGATTAAATAATTAACCACCCAGTGTGAGATTTTTATGCTCATTATTATTGCTAGGGTTGAATGTGCCCCAGCCCTGAAGTTTATATATTGTAAACAATGCCCAAATTCACCTGTTAATGGTGTTTGGAGGTAAGGCCCCGTGGGAGATAATTAGATAAGGTCCTGAGTGGGGGGCTACCCTGATGGCATTAGTGGCTTCAGAAGAAGAGTAAGAGTGACCCAAGTTGGCATGCTTGCTCTGTCTTGCATTCAATGTCCTCTGTCATTTTATGATGCAGCATGAGGTCCTCGCCCAATGCTGAGAAGGTGCCAGAGCCATGGTCTTGAACTTCCCAGCTTCCAAAGCAGAAGCCAAATTAACTTCCATTCTTTATAGATTACCCAGTCTCAGGTATGTTGTTAAACAACAGAAAATGGACTAAGACAATCATTATTATAATAGGATTCAGAGAAAGGTAATATCAGTATAGGTAAGTGTGAAGACTCCGAGGTCACATCTGGGTCAGAGCTGTATTCTGAAGGCATACATATTTTTTTTCTTTTTTTTTAAATTTTTTTATTTGTTTTAATTAGTACACATGACAGTACTTTTATTCATGTTTTTTTTTTCAATGTAGAAAAATAATCTTTGGATCAGAGCCAAGAGGCTGAGGAGGGAAAGAGCTAAAGCCAGCAGTTGCTACGTGAGTGCAGCCATGCCACTCATACATGTGAGGCCTTGGGAGACAGGGCTGTGTCTACCACCCCATGACCAGTTGTGGCTAGATTCCATGTGTCCATTAGGCCTCTGACCCAGACTTTATTTGACAGACCCCATACTCACTGCCATTAAGTCAAAAAAGGTCAAAACAACAATAAAATTCACATCCCAAACAGAATTCATTCATAGGCCAGACCTCACCTGCAGGTCTATGTTGTCTTGGGCCAGGACGTACCACTAATGGGCAGGAAGGACACTGAGAAATAAGAACTAGCTTGGGAGGGGAGGAGGACTGAGGGGACCTGGGGTGCTCTGAAGAGGCTTCCTGGGTCCCCTCATGGCCCCAGAGAGCCTGGTTCCCAGAGGGCCGATCTCAGCACCGGACCCACCCAACTCAACACAGAGAAGAGGCTGTTATCAGCACATAAACAAACCATACTGATTTAAAACACTTTGCTTTCATTGAAATCAAACACAATTAACTTATTATTTTAACTACCCTGCAGAGGCTGTGGTTGAATTTTAAATACCAAGGAGAAGAATATGATAACTTTTGGAGCATTCAAACAACACTCAGTCCATTTTATCAGCACAATTGTTTTGGAGGTCACTGTTTTCTGAAAGAATGGAGGGCGGGAAGGTCCTTAAAGGTCCACCCTCCTCCTTTGACAGGTGAGGACACAGAGGCTGGACACCAAAGGGACTGACTCAGTGACTTGGCAATTTTGAGAAGGGTCAACATTAGGACAGGGCTGCAAAGATTCTGGGTTTGACTTCCACCATTGTTTAATTAAATTTGCCAACAAATGGAAAATCCAATTAATCTCATAGTTAATTTTAAGTATTCAATGAGTACTCAACTGACCTCAGAGTTTTTAAAAAAGTTTTCTTGAGATATAATTAACATAATATGTAATTTATCCATCTGTAGCATATAGGACAATGGCCTTTGATATAGCCACCACAGGGTTGTGTGTCACCCTAGAGGGAAACTCTGCAGCCCTTGGCTGCCTCTCTCAACATTCCCATCTGGCCATTTCTGCCCTGCTTTGGAGAAATATGCATTCAGGATGCTTTACCCCTTTTTCCTAGGCAACCATTCTTTCTGTCTGTCTCGGCAATTTTCTAATTCTGGACATTTTATAGAATCAAATCATATTATAGACGGACCTTTGTGATAGGCTTTTTTCAAAGTTTACCCATGTTGTGGCATATATTGATGCTTTTCTTGGGGTTACTGATTAATACTATATTGTACGGATTTTGTCACATTTTACTTTCCCATTTCATCAGGATTCTGATTATTATGAATAACCCAGCTATTCTCTCTTGTGTGGGCATATGGTTTTATATCTCTTGGGTACATACCTAGAAATGGAAGTACTGGACTTGTTTTGCCACTGAACTACACCCCCATTCCTTTTCGTTTTTTATTTTGAGATGGGGTCTTGCTAAGTTGCTGAGGCTGGCCTTGAATTTGTGATCCTCCTGCCTCAGCCTCCTGAGTTGCTGGGATTACAAGCATGTGCCACCATGCCTGGCTAGATCATATATTTAACTGGGCTAGGAAGAGACAATCTATTTTCTAAAGTACCTGTATCATTTTGCATCTCCATCAGGAGTGTGATAGGATTCTGATTTCTCTACATTCTTGCTGACAATTGTTATTTTCTGTCTGTTTTACTGTAGATTCATTGTGAGTGACCCCATCACTTAACATGGTTTTGATTTGCATGTTCTCAGTGGCTAATGACACTGAACATCTTTTTATATGCTTGTACCTCTTCTTTGGAGGAAAGTCTATTCTGATTCATGACCATTCTCTGCTCATTTATTTGTCTTGACTTTTAATAGCTCCCTACATATTTTAGATACAAGTCCCTTAGGAGATGCATGATTTGCAAAACTTTTTTTCCCATTTTTGTAATTATCGTTACACAATTGATCAAGGAAACACAACTACACTTTCTCAATGGTATCTTTTAAAGCATCTACATTTTAAATTTTAATAACCTCTTAGGTTTCTAAATGGTGAATTATTATTTTTTCCTCTGTCTCTGGGTCATCGACAGACATTAATATACATGTGATGATGTATATCACACACGTATATGTGAATTGATCTAAATGAGGTTGTTTCAGCTAGATATTATGAGAAAAGGTGCATAAAGCTGTAACATTGAAGAAAACAGTAAAAAGTAGGCTTTGATGGTGGGCTGCATCTGAAGGCTTTTGCAGTCTGATATCATCTGCGAATTGCTCTACTTGCCTCATACAGAAGGTCCCTACTCAGTGTCATTGTGAGAAAAGTATATCCTTAAGGAACAGGATTGTAAATAGAGACAATCATGGGAGAATGTGGTTTATAATTTCCAGCATGCTCGTGCTTAGAGTAAATAGAACTCCCTTAGCAATAACTGTGTATTAATGAAACCACATGTATTTGCTTCTAACCAGCTGGGTTAATTTATTGCACATATAAAACAAAGAACTCTGTAGATGTGTATTTGTGTATGAGTGAGCAGGTCCATTTCACTTGTGGATGAAGCCAGAGTTCTAAATTGTTATCATCCTAGCCTGAGTAGAACAAAGTTGTTTTTCCTTCTTATTTTCCTGGTCTTTCTCCCTTTACCTCCCCCCAAACCCTGCCACTTCCCATCTAAACACAGGAATAGACTAATCAGGGAAATATGCAGTGCTGTTTAGTAAAGGGGTCAAATCCATTTGGATGGAATTCCAGGCTCAACATGCTAACAATGGCAGGAAACTGGGTCTTGGAGCTGGCTGGTCTCAGAGCTGTTGAGAGATGGATTGTTGAGAGAGCCAGCCCTGGGGTATGCTACTTTGGCGTGCTTTGTGTTTGGAATGCTGAGTTGGTTCCAGACACAATGAGGGGTCTGTCTGTCCACACAGGAGAAGTTGTAATTACAGGAACAGAAGTTAAATTACTGCTCTTAATTGCTAATGATTCCAGAGTGGTACATATACATCTCTACTAATTTGTCCTCTGGGTTTTATAGAGACAGACCAGATTTTTAATTTCATGTGTTTGGTGATTAGGGTAGCCAACCTCCTATCTTACATCCACCCTGAGCTGCAGTTCCCTGAAGATGGCGCCAAGGGTCCTTACTCCTTCAAGTTCATACCTTCCTGGACTCATTGTCTTGCTGGGTTTTGATGACTCAGGCTGGCAGGTGGGGTCCCTGCTGGGGCTAAGAAGACAGGGATTTCAAAGCATTTCTGACTTTGGCGTCCTCCAACCTTGTCTTGTTGTTGTTTCATGTGGTGATCATAACATCCTGCAGAGAGGTCTCCTTGTGTACAGCACTAAGGAACCGTTTCCTAATTGGGACAGAAGGCTGACATCTGGCATCATGTTTTGGAAAAGGCAGCTACAACTGATCAGTGTTTATAGCCAAGTGGTGCTGCCAAGTGGGGATTCTTTTTCTTGTGGACTAGGACCTCTGACTCTTTGTCAGTCCGGAAGCACCCTGGGAAAACTCCTCATTTGGGATGGCTTGACCCATCCTTCATTCACATAGTCACTCCTTCATTCAACAAGTGTCACTTGAGGGCCTGCTACCTTTTTAAAATTTTTTTTAAATTTAAATTTTATTTATTTATTTGTTCTAATCAGTTATACATACCAGTAGAAAGCTCTCTGATTCATGGTATACAAATGGAGCAGAATTTTTCACTTCTCTGGTTGTGCATGAAGTAGAGTCACACCATTGGTGCAATCATACATTTATGTACTTAGGGTAATGATGTCCGTGGCCACCCTCAGGTGGAGATTGCCTCCTATCTTGCCAGGTGTTGTGTAGGGATAGGATGAAAGGCAATATCAGGAAAGGTCCCCTCCAGGAGCTGGTAGACCCTGTAGGGACCATAACAGATACATCAAATAAAGCAGGCTGATGGCGTTCACGGCAGAATCACACATTTGTTATGTGAGCCGCAGATTAGAGGGATGAAAACCCTTCTCAGGAAGAGCCACCCACCTTCCATTGTATATCATTGGCCAGAGTCAAGCTCTGGGTCAGTACTGAACCAGTCCCTGGCAAGTTGGTATGGGCCACCTCTTAGGTCAACCAGACCTGCTCCACGGGCAGCTCTCCTCGAAGCACAGAGAAAAGGAGAGAGTTTGGGGTATTTGATTAAAAGAAGGTGCCGCAGGATCAGGGAGAAGCGATGATGCCTGAGACCCAAGAGGAGATGGTCACCTGGGAGAGGAGGGCACACTTCTGGGAACTGCAGGGAGAATGGATGACAGCGATTCCGAAACACTTGTGAGCCCTCTGAGAATCTGGTGCCAGCAGGTTTACGCTAATGTCAAGCCTGATGATGTGCCCTGCTGGTGTCAATGTGACCTTGGTGGCAGGGAAGCTGGCTGACCAGTCCTTTGTAAGGGCCACACAGTTCTTGATTGGGGTTTGCAAAACAGAGATCTCTAACCACACCACACGGGAGGAGGAAGACCAAGAAGCAACATTTATCAATCGCTGGCCACCTGTGTCACGGGCCATGCCAGATGCTTCCATAATAGGTGAACTTCTGAGGTCCCTGAAGCTGGTGGGAAACCCGAGATGCTCCATGCATGGCTCAGAGTCCCGACCCTGGAAAACGCTGGCTCTCGGATTCCAGCCTGGATTTGTGTGAGTCCCCGCACCAGGTGCTGCCCTTCCACGTTGCCATATTTGGTCCACGTGTGAAGGGCTGTGATCCCCAGCTTCCTCTTTCCTGGAATCCTTCCGTGGCCTCTGTTTGTGCAGCTGAAGGAGACACTCAAGACCTCATGCCTGACAGTTTTGGGAGCTGACAGCAGAACATTTAAGGAATGACATCAAGTGGCTTTCCTCAAGGTCATTTCCTGCCAGTGATCTCTGCAAAGATCACATTCCTTAAGGATGTGTGTGGCAGGGGGAGGGTTGGAAACAGACCTTATTCTGTCGGGTGAGACATGCCTGGGGCAGCTGTAGTAGGCAGGCTTGTGTGTGTGTGTGTGTATGTGAGTGTGTGTGTGTGTATGTGTGTCTGCATCCCCCACAGCATGCTTTGCAGATGAACACACTCCCCACACTTGGCTAAAAACAAATCAGGTCTGCTAAGAGCTGCATGACTCACGCTTGAACCATCTTCACCCCAAGACAATACTTCTCATTTTAAAGGCAAATGCTGAGCTCAACAGCTACTGAGGTTAGGCTGCCAGGTGACTAGGGGAAACGGTGCTTCTTAATTTGGCTTGTTGGAAGCAGCACCTGCTCCGTGCTAGATGCAGAACTTACTTAGGTGGACCCTCGCTGTCTCTGCCTCTTTATTACTGCTCAGATCTCCTAAGGGAGTCTCTGCTTTGGTGAATTGTAAATGCCAAGAATGCTAGCTGGGGATAGGAACTGATGAATCAGGACTCCCTGATTTCATATGTGGGTTTCCTCCTTTATCACCACTCAGTGGTGGGCAGTTCACCCACATGAGCATCAGTCTACTCTTCTGTGAAGTGGACACAGCACATTATCTTGGAGAGTGTTGATGGGATTAGGAGGTACTGTTTGAACAGTGTCTGGCCCACAGTAGATGCTCAACAACCCAGAGGTCAATATTCCTCTGAGCTGAGCTATTTTATCCCTTCATTTCACATAACTTGGATTTACGTCTTTGGAGGAGGAAGACGTTCAGTTTTGCATAGTAAATTAATTTTGTACCACCCTATTGGAGGATGCCAATTTGTGGAGAGGGAGAAACGGGGAACAGGAGACCTCAACTCTGTCTAGTTCTGCTCGGACACCATACAGGACCACAGTGGTTATCATCTAAATGCCAAGGGCCTCCATTCATGTATTTTGAACAAAATAATCTTTGATCCCTGCAGGATCTCGCTGGGCTATTTCTGGGGGCGTCTCTGTCTGCAGTACTGCTTTGAATTTGGGTGATGAACCAGTTAATGCGTGGAATACTAACTACCCCTTTGCCAACTCAGGTAGATTTTTTTTCTGTATAAGCTGATAGGTAGAATTGTATTTCCTATGATTGGTAAAGAGGACCAGCACTCTAAGGCCTTTGCTATAAATTCTCCTCCAGGGCATGAACAGACAGGGCTGGCTCCCAAAAGAGACCTCCATACTTCCAGAAGATTCATTATTTTTTTTTTCTTTCTTGTTCTTAAGACACATTGCTTGTGAATGTGGAGAGTTTTGCATGCAGCTGATTTATAAGGGGGTGGATTTCTCTGAAGCATAATTTGTTTATGTGAGCCAGTTAAAATGGATATCTTAGCATGAGCTTGTGAAGACGTTAAAATATCAATTCCTCTTGCTTTTCTCACACTCAGGAATAGTAGGTTAAGAAGTTCAATTCCAGTTCATAAAAACATCAGAGGGACTAACTGGGGTCTAATCATGTTTTACTCGCGGGTATGGGATGTGAGACTTGTTCTCAAGATAAAAGCTAACCAACTGGGTCAGAGCACATTGTGGGCCAAAGTTTTGAATGTGAGAAACGTTCCCAACTTTCTTAGAATCCGAGTACAGTACATTCAGAAGGGGCTTAGAAGATTTCTGAGCAATTTACTTCTCCTTTTCTTGTGCCCAAAGAATTATTTATAGTTCCGACCCTTCTTTTAGCTCTAAAGTGAACTCTGCATAAAATATATTACCCTAGAGACAGTTCTCACAGAAAGCCACCTGTTCAGGAAAACAAACACCCCCATGTGGAGTGGCAGATATCAGAGACAGGCATGGATTTTCAATGAGAAAACAAGGGATTTCAATTCTCTATATTCTTAGAAAAGTACCAATTAGTCACATCAGTGCTTTCCATATTTAATTCAGCACCGAGACCTTTAGAGTCAGAATTCTTAGAAGTTGGTGTAAGTCTTGCCAGCAGATGGCAGCAAATGTTTTCATTCGAAAAACATCACGGCTGAAGGGAAATCTCCGCACCCTCTCTCCAATTCAAGTGAGTGTTGCTGGTTCATTCACCCAAATTCAGGAAACGTATGCCTTTCTTATTTGGTAGCTCTTTGGCAGTACACTGTGGTAGTTCAGGGTGAGTTATTTCCTTGAAGTTTGCTAAAAGGGAAGTATGGATGAAATTAAAGACTGGAAAGAAAGCCCTCTTAGAGTCCTGCAGACTAATTAAAACCCAGCCCACAGACTCTTGCATGGGCCCCTTCTGGGCCTGCAGCACACAGGATACTGAGACAAAGGACAGCAAGAGGCTGGATGGCTTAATCCCCACCCCCACCCCTTTTTATTTTTTTTTAATCACTTTCTGCACAGTTTTATTTTGGTCAGATTCCCCAAATTTGCTTTTTACGGTATGGTTTAAATTCTATTCTGTTTTAAAAAGAGAGCATTACAAAGTGACCTAGGAGACCCAGGCACTGTCTTGGGACCCATTCATAGCTTCAGACGTGTGTTCACAGGGATTATTATTATTATTATTATTTTCTATCTCTGCTCACGTCACCGGAAGAAAATGTTGCCCCACTAAATATCCTGAAAAACATTAGCCAATTGGTGCCAAATTTCAATTCTTATAAGACTTTTAAAAGAGTAAAATGGTATGTGCATGTTATCTATTCATTCATTCAATGAATATTTGCTTAGTATCCACCACGCTGGGGTTGTACCCAGGAGCCAGAGATACAGTAGAGAAGGAAAACATGTGGACCCAGCTCTTGGGGTCCCCTGGGCAGTGGGGGAACATCTGTCTAGTGGAAGAACAGGATATTCATCAAGCCACCCACAGGAACATACAGCAGCAACTGAGGTAGGTGCTTTGGAGGAACAAAACATGGTCCCCAATGTTGTCGAGCCAATGAAATTCACCTAAGTTCAAGGATTGATGGGGATAGGCAGGGTTTCCTAAGAATTGCCTTTGAGCTTAGATTTGAAGGATGGGGAGGAACATATCAGCCAAAAAGGTAGGAGGAGTGTTCAGAACAGTGAATAGCATGTTCAAAGGCCCTGAGACAGGATGCAGAATGAGGGTTTGACTAAGAGAAATGAAAAGGAACTCAGATGCTGTTATATGAGTAAAAATTCACATAACTTATGATTTTTGCACTCAGAAGGCCAACAACACACACATATGTACATACAAGCATATCAGAACTGCTAATCACCTGACCTCAACGAATCCCCTGGTTTTATAAGTAGTTTGTGGTACTCCCAGTGTTCAAATATTTCCAAAAACTTTGAGTACTGTCCTTTCCCCATACAGCAACCCATGCAAATCCAAACCCATACAGCATCCAAGCACCTCTGGAGGAGGCTAAGAGAAAATCTCACAGCATATTCTTCATAGAAAGAGCTCCGTAAGCATTATTTTGCCTTTTACAGGAATACTGGTGTGTGAACAGAGCAGCATTTAGAAATGGCCCCAGCTCTCCAATGGATACATGTTGAGCTTCCCTACACTGAGAATATGAAACCTGAAATGTCCCCAAACCAGCAACTTTCCAAGCACCAACATGACAATATAAGTGGAAAACGCCACATGGTTTCATACATAAAATTATTTTTAAATCTTGTATGAAATTACCTTCAGGCTATGGGTGTAAGGCATCTATGAAACAAATGAATTTTATCTTTAGATTTGGGTTCCATACCCAAAATATCTCGTTATGTATATGCAGATAGTTCATCATCTGAAAGTCCTGAATCAAAAAGTTCTGATCTCAGCATTTTGGATAAAGGGCACCCCACCTGCAACAGCCTCCATCACCCATCTGAACCTTTTGCAGTTATGTGCACCAAGCTGTGCAAGGATCCCCACCATCAGTTTACCACACCCCCAGATCCCTGCAGGTCAATCCACTCTGATGAGCCCTAATGTCTATTAAGAGAAGCGTTTGTTCTAGTGTATGCTGAGGTAGCTACTTGTCCTTTGTCACCTCGGGAGCTTACCGTGTTCGCTGTTATTAAATGGTCCTTTTCAATGGCAGCATCTTGTACCAGGCTCCACAACCCATTGAGAATAGCCACTCTGTGCCTTTGCAAGTTACTGGCATTTCCCTCCCCCATGTACAACCCAGACCCTGATGACGGAATCGTCCACAGGGCTGAATCTATAGGCACAGCCCTGTTTCTCAGCACCTCAAGTTCTTTCCTTATGTTGAAATTCTCCATTTCTGGCATCTCAACTTTCCCTAGACTGCACTTTGGAAGGAGCCCAGGTCTTCTTGGGCCAGCAAGTGAGTTCTCAGGACCACTCTCACTGCTCAAGCCAGCACTCTAGATCCCAAGGGGTGGGGAAGAGTACCCACGGTTGTCCTGATCAACTTGATGTTCCTCGTTGATCAAGGGTCCCCAGCACTCCTTCCCTGGCACAGTCCCACTTTGTCAGTACAATTAAGTACAGTCCTGTGAGTCTTCAGGTGGGTGCATTTTGCTGGGTCTGACTTTGTAGCCTCCTCCTCTCCTGGGCCATGCTGGGGTCTGACTTTGGTTACACGTCTGAGGATAGGTGTGTATGGGTGAGCAACGGGGCTGGATGAGGATGGAACATGAAGGGAATCTATTGCCTCTTTCAAGGTGATTAATGGCCACTGGAGAAGGCAGTGTCCTCATGTCAGACCTGCAAAGCCTGCTTGGACAAGGAGGAGGTAGATGCTGAGGTAGGTGTGGGAGGCTTAGCATGGGTGGATGGTTGGGGAATTGGAGGTCTCTAGGTCCTCTCCCGTATTCCCATTCCAGTTTTCCTTTCCTTCCTTCCTTCCTTCCTTCCTTCCTTCCTTCCTTCCTTCCTTCCTTCCTTCCTTCCTTCCTTCCTTCCTTCCTTTGATTAATGTCCTAACATCTACAAAAGACATATCATGAAGGCATCAGTTCAACTATAATGACATTTGATAGCTTCAGACCAAACTTCACCCCTCGTTCCCAGACACCTCAGCCTCATTCTTTTGGCATAAGTCAGAGAAATCCAAGATGGAAGTCCACGACTCACGCTCTTCACGTGTCTTTCAAAGTGCTATAGTTTGGATTTTGAATGTCCCACTAAGACCTACGTGCTGAAGGCGTGGTCACCCCCCTGCTGTTGGGAGATGGTGGAACTTTTAGGGACTAGAGGAAGGAGGTCAGGATGCTGGGGAGTGTCCTGGAAGGGGATATTTGGACACTGCTCTCTCTCCTCCCTCTGTCTCTCTCTCTCTGGTCTCTCTCTTTCTCTCTCTCTTATCTGTCTATCTATCTATCTATCTATCTATCTATCTATCATCTCTCTCTGCTTCCTGGGCACCCTGAGGTGAGCAGGTTATCCCCACCGTGAGCTCCCCACCTAGATGTTCCTCCTTGCCACAGGATCAAAGGAAACATCAACTGACCCATGGACTGAAACCATGAGTCAAAACAAACATTTCCTTCTTTTAAGTTGATTATCTCAGTATTTTGTTAGAGTGACAAAAAGCTAATGCACAAGGTCAATACCCCAAACACACCCCTAAGCCCTTTTTACTTTAATGCACACACCCCAGATTTCAAACTGCCTGCATTTGCATCTCTTTTGCTCTGGCTTCCAGAGCCCTCTCTGCTCATGCATAGCTGATCAGATGGGCAGGGAAGCTCTACCACTGGGGCACCTGCTTAGCCAATAACTGGTGCAGGGGAAATCTGGCTGCTTTGTCGCTGGTGTGGGATAATTCTGAGGTCCATGTTTACTTGTTTCCCTAGGGTGCCTCATGCAGTGGAGCTCAGTTGCCCCCCATGGTGACTTGCTGGCTCATGCACAGTTTACTGGCTTCCATCTCCTCCCTGTTTCACTTCTCCACTCGCCAGCTGGTGTTTGCTGGGACCACCTTCTAAACAAACCACTTGCACTTCAATATTTGTCTCGGGGTCTGCTTCTAGGCAAATCCTGATGAAGAAAGAGCCTTATTGGAAGAATTTCAGGTAACTCACAATGCATGATGATCCAGACTGTAAAACTGGGAAGGGGGGTTGACGCTGGGGAACAAGGTATGCTGACATTATTAATCCATGCAGACATCTGGTTGAGATGTCCTGCTGGACACCAGTCTTCTAGACCACACATTCTCAACAGGCCAGATATCGCCCCAAGGGGTTCAAACTTGGTTCTTAGGAGGGGAAGAATCCTGTTTTTTATTCTGTTTCAAGCATGAATATTCGTACAACATTTGAACAGATATTCAGTACAGTAGATTCTGTCGTCTTAAAATTTCATGTGAAGCAATTAGGGAGAAAATGTAAAAAAAGTATCTTTCAAAGGGCAATAATGAAAAATATTTAGAAACACAGCTCTGAACATGACTTGATGAATTCAAAGTCACTTCTCCTTAATGCTGCCGCCTTGAATTCTAATTTTAGCACCACTCAGGATCATAGTCTGATGGGAACATCTGATTGGTAGAGCACAAGTCACATGATCTATTCCCAGATGCAGGGTGGAGAGAATGGAGGCCACAGCTCCTTCTCCTTACATTGTAGTTGGCAGAGACAAGCTTCCCCGAGGGACTCACAAAATAGGGAAGTTCACCATGGAAGTTTTGAAGGAGGAATAGAAGGCAGGCAGTCCCCGGGTGTCAACTGGTCATCTCTGAGCAGTTGTGTGCCTTGGGGAGTTTGATGGCTCTCTCTTGGGAATAACTAGAACGACTTCCTTCCAAAACAGAGGAGGATTCAGTCAGAGGTTCTAATGGGGAGACATCAAATATGGTCTTGGATTATAAACGTTTACCAGAAGTTGTATGAACTATTTATCAGAACAGCTCTTAAAATAAGAGACCCTCAGTCTGGCTGGGTGCTTTTAAGTGAAATATGGGAGATAAGAAAACTGTACTTTTCAGTGTCCTTTAAAATTCAGAATTTTAAGTCCATGCATATATAGTCATCTCTTGGTATCTATCTGCAGGAACTGGTTCTGAGGATACCATGCTGTGGATGATGCAGAAGACCTTTATATTATATGCATAGTTTTTGCGTATAACCTATACACAATCTCTGGTACACTTTAAATAAACTCAATACTACTTATATCTAATATAATGTAAACTCTCAGTAAATAGTTGTTTTACTGTATTACTGAATAAAGAGAAAAAGTCTACAGGTTGAGGGACAGATACAGTTGTTTTTCTACTGGTTGTGAGTATTTTTAAAATATATTCTTGGATTTGATTTGCTATTTGTTAAGGATGTTTTATTTTATGTTATGAAGAATGTGGGTCTGTAGTTTTCATTTTCTGTATTTTCTTTCTCTGATTTTGCTATCAGGATAATGCTGTCCTCAGAAAAGGAGGTAAGAAATATTTTCTCAAACTTTTTTATGTAAAAGCTTTTTTAAAAAAAATTCAATTTAATTAATAGATATAAGGCTATCATAATTATTTAGTTGTTCTTGAGTGAGTTTTGGTAGTTTGTGTCCTATAAGAAAAACTCAGCTCCATGCCAGAATGTGTCCTGAGGCTTGTCATTGAATCACAGAAGCTGAGACCAAAAAAAAAAAAAAAAAAAATTTCCCTAGATTGGAATTCAGCCAAGTGAGTAAAATAGATTTTCAAAAGTTTGGGGTTTGGCCTTTCAAAGTCATTAGTGAAATTTTATTATGCAGTTTCTAATTAACTTTCTTAGATCAACCTGGTGTTTCGTAGCTCTTCTTTTTGTTGCTGAAGCTGATCCTCAAGGTCATATTAATTTCAATAAATGCAAATACCCTGTAAATATAAACCTATTGTCGCTTAAGAATCATCTTATGGAGATAAACATGGGCAGAGTACAGATTAAATATTGACACCTGTGTGACTTTTTAGTAATTGATCACAGCAAAATCAGGTGCCTGCTCTGTTGAGAAGCCCAGGACTGGCCTTTGTTTCCAGGTAAAGTTCTCTTCCCATCTGGGAGTCAAAACCCTGCACTTTGAGCCCGGCGTCCCAGAACTCATGTGTTCCCCAACTGGCAACCACCCCTAGCCCATCTAGACTTCTGCCTGGGTACTTTGTTTATCCTTCCACTTCTACCTTCTTTGACACATTTATTCAGCAAATATTTAAGTGCCTTCTGTTTACCTGGTGTGAGGTTACTATGGAAACTAAGTTGTCTATGGTTCGTGTCCATAGCTCCTGGGAGCAGAAGTCACTAGGTTAACACACGTCATCGTGTAACCATGAGTTGTGGGAAGAATAAATTATGGAATCATATGAAGGCTATGTAAAAAGAGCTGGACCCAGATTGCAGGTTTTAGAGGGGACATCTCTAAGCCAAGACCCGAAGGGTCTGTGCAGAAAGAATCTGAGGCAGAGAGAACAGTGTGAGACCCAGGGATGGAGCCCTGAGGCACAGGAAAGAGACAGCAGCAGAGCAGGGGACAAGGATCATGCCACCCCTCATGATTTTTAGCATTCAGGTAATAAACAACTAAGGGGGAATCACACAGCTTTACATATTAAAGGATTGTTCTGGGACAGCACACAAATCAAAAATTAATTTTATATAAAAATAATATATGAAACTAAAAATATGGCATCAAAGACTATCAAATATC
Source organism: Marmota monax (assembly GCF_021218885.2). Classification (NCBI taxonomy): domain Eukaryota; kingdom Metazoa; phylum Chordata; class Mammalia; order Rodentia; family Sciuridae; genus Marmota; species Marmota monax. The sequence goes on from NW_026693024.1 coordinate 12,174,389, forward strand.
TGGGCACAATATAGCAAAATATATCTAAAACCCCTACGTAGAGAGTTGTAGAGCATTATTGATAGAAATTTTTAAGTCTCAATTCACACTCATAGATTAGAAGGATCAATGTTATAAAGATGGTAAATTTCCCCAAACTCAACTAATGATTCAATGAAATTTCCAAATGGCCAATGAACCTGCAAAAAGGTGCTCAGCCTCATAGCATTCCTGGAATCAGGACCACAAGATGCACGATGGACCCTCCAGCAACAGCACTGTGGTAGACAATTTGTGCCACTCAGCTCTGAGGGCACGTCCCAATGACATAAGGACTTCCTTCTAGGCCCCACCCCTTAAAGACTATCCCATAGCACCACTCTGGGGACGAAATCTGCAACTACAATCGACTTTTTGAGTATACTCAAACCACACCCAACCCACAGCAATGTCCAATGAAGTCTATTCCTGGGGTGCACAGGTCTCAAAATTTGAAAAACAGTCGGTATAATCCTCCACATTGAAAGGTTTATGAAGAAAAATCATGAGTGTATCAACCATGATGGAAAAAATGCTTGACATTATCCAACACTCATGCATGATCAACCACTAGGAGCAGAAAATAATTTTATTAGTTTTAGACACATTGAGGTTTGGGTGCTTTGAAGGTAGCTAAATAGAACTATTGAGTCAACGATCTGGAACTCAGATTTATGTATTCAAAGGACAGAACATAGAAATGGGATTTAATGCCACTGGGCGAGCCTACGTTAGGGAAAGAATAATGAGTAGAAAAATGGAGGTCCCAGGATCAAGTCTTAATAAATCCTAATATTTAATAGCTGGTTAGGGAAGGGCGTGGTAGGCAGAGGGTTTTGAGGAGGAATTGTCAGGGGAACAGGAGAAAAGCCAGAAATTGTGGTATCAGGGGAGCTGAGGGAGGAACGAATTCAAGGAAGCAATTCTCAGTGCTCCCTGGTCTGAGAAGCCCAGTTGGATCAGAACTTACAGTGGATGGTGGGTTTCATGATATGGACATTATTAGTGGCCTTATTGAGTGCCCTTCTCTGCCTCATGCAGTAGTGGAGTAGATTAAGGCTCCAGTGGAAGGGAAGACAGTGGAGATGATGAATATGTTGAATTTTTCCTGAAGTTTAGTTGTGAAGAGACAGAAGGAGCTACAAAGGAAGATTTTCATTCGTTTTGAGCTAGAAGAGATTTAAAATGCATAAATGTCAATGAAGGAGGATTGACAATACAAAATTAAAAGGAGGCGATGCAGCAACTGAGAAGCTCCTAGGCCACAGGGTCCAGAGCACCTGGAGGCAAAAGGTGAGCTTTCCCAGCTAGAGGAGGCATCTCTCCTTCAGCAGTGGCTAAATTTTGGCTGTAATGGTTAATTGTGGTAATTGCTTTGACTCTGTGCTATGCATTTGAATAACATTCTTTCACTGAATGACAATATGCTAAAGTTAGAAGAGATGTCAGGCATCACCTGGCTCAACTGCCCACTTCTGCAAATTATAAAGCTGAGGCCTGGAGGAGATGATGTTGTGTTGGAAGTTGGCTTCAACCTTTAGGACTCCTTTCATTCATTGCCAGCAGGTCACTGAGAATCCTTGAACCTCGGTGTCTTCATGTGCATGGACCATAATTGTTTGGGACCATAACCTGCTTTTTTGGTTGCTACGACTTTGAAAAGACAATTTTGCTTCTCTGGTCACCAGCCTTCCTGCTTGCAGCTTGTAGACTTTCCACATAAAACTGGTCCAGCAACTTCATTGCAGTAGAATGGTTGAAGTACAAGCAGTGCACTTGAAATATAAGCAGGTGACTTGTTTTTAGGTAACTGTTTTAAAAGGACAGGCAACTCACTTTGATTTGGGAAGACCAGCCTTGATACCCAGGAGTTTGGCTAAGACCTCTTAAGTAGCCCAAATGACATTCAGGTCCTTTGGGTTCCCTTTGCAGGACAGGAGCCTGTTCTGTGTGTGCCTCTGTTGTGTCTGCTGAACCCAGTGGTGGCAATCGTATGCTTCCAATTTCCATAGGTCCATGAATCAATTCTATTTTGTCATTTGCATAGAAATGATCTCCTTCTCTTTGATGGATTTATCTCTTTGGGGTTTTGCTTATTTATTTGTCTTAGGGATGTTTTAAACATTTGCACCAGAATAATTTCAGATTCATAACAAGTTGTAAAAATAGTTTTAAAAAAACCATTCATATGCTACTCTTTTCCCAGTGTCTACAAATGTAGTCACAATACAATCATCAGAATTTATTCAAATTTTGCCACATGTCACACCAGTGTTCTTTTTGTGATTGAGGATCCAAATCAGTATCCTCCAATTGCATTCCTTGCGTTCAGTTGCATGGCTTCAATCTGGGAGTCACGTTTTCTTTCTGGTGATCTGGACATTTCTGACATTTTACCTCTCAGTTTGAAGTTGACTGATGTTTCCCTGTGATCAAATTCAGGTTCTGCATTCTCCTCCCCTGTAAGCACTGGGTCTCAGAGAGTTTGCGAGCTACTCATTCATCATAAGCCCATGCTGCTTTTGAAAAGCACATTCATTTACAGAAAAGAATCTTCTTTTGACTCCACATATGGAGCTAAAACATAATCCTCAGTGCAACAAATAAAACACTTATGACTCACCTCCAAGATCTTCATGAAATAAATCTTAAGGCACAATGATCTTTAAGTGTTATATTATTTAATATGGTACTTAAAACAGCCGAGTTCCTGAAAGTGTCAGTTCTAAATGCCTATTGTCATCCATCATTAATTCGCTAAGAACATAGCTAAATAATCAAAAAGTAATGCTTAGACCAAGTACTGAATCAACCAACATTCCCATAGACCACAGCCACCCATAGACAACTTCACAGGATAATAGCTCCTTCTGTCAAATGCACTAGCAATCAGTCATGGGACATTAGTGAGGATCTGACTCTAGAAGATCTTCGACTGGAGGCTGAGTACCATCATGAATTTGCTCAGAAAGGATAGGGACAGCTGACGACAGGAAAAAAAAAATTCTTTCAAGTTTTTAGTTCGAATGCCACAGGAAAACTGCGAGTTGGCCAGCAATCAGAAGCACAGTCCAATCTTCCCACTTAATTCTGTCACCTTAGACAAGGAACTTACCCCCATTCATTTATTCATTTTAACAAACCATGGAATGTTTTCTATGTGCTCATCTCTATGCCAGGCACCGGGCATCTTATGATGAGTCAAAACATATCAGGAGTTTATTTACCAAAAGGGAGAAAGAACACTGTTGAAATAAATAGTATGATCAGAGTCTTTGGCAGAGGGGAGTCAGGGTTCTGATAAAAGACCAGTGTTGCTGGGTGACACAAAAGGGACAAGCAGGATAGTAGCCGCAGTTGTGTAGGGGTAGGGAAGGGTAACCAAGGACACCACCCTAGGCATCTGAAGAGTTTTGTTGATCCCCACAGTAGGAGAATGGCACTGATGGGTGCTGTTATGGTTTGGATATGAGGCATCCCCCACAAGCTCTGAGAGTTGCAACCTCATCAGTCTGTCCTACTTTGAATGCACCAACCGAGTGGTAACTATAGGCAGGGTGTGTGTGGCTGGAGGGGGTGGGTCACTGGGGGCCTGCCCTGAAAGGGTGCATCTTCCCTGTTGCCGCAGTCTGGCTGGGCACAAAATCACGAGCCACTCAAGGAGGAACAAACTTTATTTTTTGAAACTGCCGCCAATGCTCCGTCTGCGCCCGGGAAGATCGATCGACCCACGCCGCCGTTCTCCCTGATCCCAAGAGACAGTTAGTTCCTCCTCCGGAATTCCCTCCTACCGCACTTCCCCAACCAATGGGAACTCTCCAGGAGTCCCATAGCAGGCCGAGGTGGACAGCAGGAGTCCAATATCCATATGAATGCAAATCTTAACATAATCATATCATCTCAATGGCTTGCTGGCGTCACCTTTCAACCAAAAATGCCATGCATCATATTACTTGGCTGTGGCTCTTAGCACCCTGTGTCCTTTCCCCTGATGTCTGCTACCTGGTCACCATGAGGTGAGCAGCTCTCCTCTGCACAGCCCTTCCGCCATGATGTTCTGCCTCACCTTGGGCATAAGGTGATGGGATTGTCAAATGTGAACTAAATTTCTGAAAATATGACCCAAAACAGACTTTCCCTCTACTATGTTGTTCTTATTGGGTATTTTGGTCACCATGACACAAAGCTGACTAATACAGGTGCAGAGCACTGAAGTCATATAATTAGATCTGGGTTTTGCAAGATCCCTCTACACAATGAAGAGAACAGTTTAGAAGTAGATGTTCCAGTTATCCAGTAGCTCAGGCCAGAAATGATACCAGAGTGAGCTAGGGTGGTGTATGGAAACACAGGAAGTAGACGAATTTGAAGAGAGGCCTTAGCAAATTTGAAGAGAGGCGTTAGCATTTCCTTAGGATCTAGTTCAGACTGTCACTTTTCACCCACTTAGCCCTGTGACCTTTAAAACTTGCTGTACCTCTTTATGCCTCAATTTCCTCATCTGCAAAATGGTCTAAAATGGGGTTGGGGGTGTGGCTCAGTGGTAGAGCCCTTGCCTGGCACGTGTAAGGCACTGGGTTCGATCCTCAGCACCATATAAAAATAAATAAATAAAATAAAGGTATTATGTTCATTTACAACTAAAAATATTTTTTAAAAATTCAACTTTAACCTGTAGAGAACTTTGGGTAATATCGCCATTTTGATGATGTTGGTTCTGCCTATCCATGAACAGGGTACATTTTTCCATCTTCTAAGATCTTCTTCTATCTCTCTCTTTAGGGTTCTGTAGTTTTCATTGTATAAATCTTTCACCTCTTTTGTTAGGTTGATTCCCAAGTATTTTATTTTTTTTGAGGATATTGTGAATGGGGTGGTTTTCCTCATTTCCATTTCAGAAGTTTTGTCGCTGATATACAGGAATGCCTTTGATTTATGCGTGTTGATTTTATATCCTGCCACTTTGCTGAATTCATTTATCAGTTCTAGTAGTTTCTTTGTAGACCCTTTTGGGTCTTCTAAGTATAGGATCATATCGTCCGCAAATAGTGATATTTTAAGTTCTTCTTTTCCTATTTTTATGCCTTTAATTTCTTTTGTCTGTCTAATTGCTCTGGCTAGTATTTCAAGGACTAAATTAAATAGAAGTGGTGAGAGAGGGCATCCCTGTCTTGTTCCAGATTTTAGCGGGAATGCCTTCAGTTTTTCTCCATTTAGAATGATGCTAGCCTGAGGCTTAGCATATATAGCTTTTACAATGTTGAGGTAAGTTCCTGTTATCCCCAGTTTTTCTAGTGTTTTGAACATAAAGGGATGCTGTACTTTGTCGAATGCTTTTTCTGCATCTATCGAGACGATCATATGGTTCTTATCTTTAAGTCTATTGATGTGGTGAATAATACTTATTGATTTCCGTATATTGAACCAACCTTGCATCCCAGGGATGAATCCTACTTGATCATGGTGCACAATTTTTTTGATATGCTTTTGTATTCGATTCGCCAGGATTTTATTGAGAATTTTTGCATCTATGTTCATTGGTCTGTAGTTTTCTTTCTTTGAAGTGTCTTTGTCTGGTTTTGGGATCAGGGTGATGTTGGCCTCATAGAATGAATTTGGAAGAGCTCCTTCTTTTTCTATTTCTTGAAATAGCTTGAAAAGTATTGGTATTAATTCTTCTTTGAAGGTTTTGTAAAACTCCGCTGTATACCCATCTGGTCCAGGGCTTTTTTTGGTTGGTAGTCTTTTGATGGCTTCTTCTATTTCTTCCTTTGTTATTGGTCTGTTTAAATTGTGTGTGTCTTCCTGACTCAATCTGGGCAGCTCATATGACTTAAGAAATTTATCGATATCTTCACTATCTTCTATTTTATTAGAATATAGGGTTTCAAAATACTTTCTAATTATCTTCTGTATTTCTGTAGTGTCTGTTGTGATATTGCCTTTTTCATCCCGTATGTTAGTGATTTGAGTTTTCTCTCTTCTCCCAACGGCATTTCTGGTAGAAATAGATAAAGCTATCATGAAATTCATATGGAAAAACAAAAGACCCAGAATAGCAAAAGCAATTCTAAGCAGGAAGTGTGAATCGGGAGGTATAGCGATACCAGATTTCAAACTGTACTACAGAGCAATAGTAACAAAAACAGCATGGTACTGGTACCAAAACAGGCAGGTGGATCAATGGTACAGAATAGAGGACACAGAGACCAATCCACAAAATTACAACTTTCTTATATTTGATAAAGGCGCTAAAAGCATGCAATGGAGAAAGGATAGCATCTTCAACAAATGGTGCTGGGAAAACTGGAAATCCATATACAACAAAATGAAGCTGAACCCCTTTCTCTCGCCATGCACAAAAGTAAATTCAAAATGGATCAAGGACCTAGATATCAAATCAGAGACTCTGCACCTGATAGAAGAAAAAGTTGGCTTCAATCTACACATTGTGGGGTCGGGCTCCAAATTCCTTAATAGGACGCCCATAGCACAAAAGTTAATAACTAGAATCAACAAATGGGACTTACTCAAACTAAAAAGGTTTTTCTCAGCAAGAGAAACAATAAGAGAGGTAAATAGGGAACCTACATCCTGGGAACAAATCTTTACTCCTCACACTTCAGATAGAGCCCTAATATCCAGAATATACAAAGAACTCAAAAAATTAAACAACAAGATAACAAACAACCCTATCAACAAATGGGCGAAGGACCTGAACAGACACTTCTCAGAGGAGGACATACAATCTATCAATAAGTACATGAAAAAATGCTCACCATCTCTAGCAGTCAGAGAAATGCAAATCAAAACCACCCTAAGATACCATCTCACTCCAGTAAGATTGGCAGCCATTATGAAGTCAAGCAACAATAAGTGCTGGCGAGGATGTGGGGAAAAGGGTACACTTGTACATTGCTGGTGGAACTGCAAACTGGTGCGGCCAATATGGAAAGCAGTATGGAGATTCCTAGGAAAGCTGGGAATGGAACCACCATTTGACCCAGCTATCGCCCTTCTCGGTCTATTCCCTGAGGACCTTAAAAGAGCATACTGTAGGGATACTGCCACATCAATGATCATGGCAGCACAATTCACAATAGCTAGACTTTGGAATCAACCCAGATGCCCTTCAATAGATGAATGGATTAAAAAACTGTGGCATTTATACACAATGGAGTATTACGCAGCACTAAAAAATGACAAAATCATGGATTTTGCAGGGAAATGGATGGCATTAGAGCAGATTATGCTAAGTGAAGCTAGCCAATCCTTAAAAAACAAATGCCAAATGTCTTCTTTGATATAAAGAGAGCAACTAAGATCAGAACAGGGAAGAAGAGCATGAGGAAAAGATTAACATTAAACAGAGACGAGTGGGGGGAGAGAAAGGGAGAGAGAAGGGAAACTATGGAAATGGAAGGAGACCCTCATTGTTACACAAAATTACATATAAGAGTTTGTGAGGGGAAAGGGGAAAAAAAAACAAGGGAGAGAATTAAACAACAGCAGATGGGGTAGAGAGGGAAGATGAGAGGGAAGGGGAGGGGGGATAGTAGGGGATAGGAAAGGTAGCAGAATACAACAGTCACTAATACGGTATTATGTAAAAATGTGGATGTGTAACCGATGTGATTCTGCAACTTGTATTTGGGGTAAAAAATGGGAGTTCATAACCCACTTGAATCAAATGTATGGAAGATGATATGTCATGAGCTGTGTAATGTTTTGAACAACCAATAAAAAAATAAAAAAAAATTTAAAAAAAAGATACAGAACAAAAAAAAAAAAAAAAAAGTCTGGTCCAAATTGAAATATGTTGGAAGCATAAAATACACACCAGGTTTTGAAGACTTTGAGAAAAGAATGTAAAATATTTCATTAATAATTTCTTGTATCAATTCATGTTGAAATGATAACATTTGGATATATTGGATTACATAAAGCATATTATTCAAATTAAAAAAATAAAAAAGAAAAAAAAAATTCAACTTTAAAAAAGTTGTCTAAAATGATGGTTCCTGTGTCATAGAGTTATTGAAAAGAATAACAGAATAAATTAGAAAGGTGTTTGGTAAATAATGATTATACATGTGGCATGTATATGATATATATGCATATATATGTGTAGGTACATATGTAAAGATACATATACCATATAAACTTATATGCTTTGCAATTAAGGTATATAAAGGATAAGACTGACAGGACTGGGAGATAAATTGCATAAGGTTAGGAAGAGGGAGATGTGTATCTGCCTGTCCTCTTTTTTTGCAAGCCATAGATACTACTTCCTGCCAAAATAAAGTTAGAAAAGCTAAATTCACCTTCCTTCCTGAAACAGTTTTAAAAATGGACAAAATATATGAAGCAACATATTTCAGGATTATTGGATGTTGGGTAATGAAGGACACCTTTTAGTAAGAGATGGGGAAAAATAAGGGGGAGCTATCTGAATGTCCCCAGTTTGCTGTCTTGAGAGGTTTTCTAGGCTCAGTGCAGAGAAGGTGAACCCAGGAGGAGCTTATTGGACACCTGAGTTGGTGGAGCCTCCGGGTAGTTCCAGGTAGGTGGAGATTTCAGGGGAGAGAACCAGAGAGGAGAGAGTTACCCAGAATGATCATGAAGATGTGCACAGTTCCCCTCCAGCATTCAGCTGTGTGCTGAGCAGCACCCAAGCATGAGGCAACTGCCTGAGGTCAAAGACGGAATCCCTGAGGATTTCCAAGATGCCCAGCCAGCCCTGGGCACAAGAAACACAAGCCTCTTCAAAATCAAAGTGTTCAAATTAATGACAAGGAGAAAAACATAAAAACAGAGAAAAGGGCCGTTTTTACAAAGGAACAGAGAATGAGTGACAGCAGATCTCCTATTAAAACATGATGTGAGCAAAGTGGGGGGAATAAAAGCAAATGTGTCAGCCTGACCCTCGGCACCCAGTGAAAATGTCATTCAAACATGAATGTGAGGGCTGGGATGGAGCTCAGAGGTGGAGGGCTTGCCTGGCTTGGGCAGGGCCCTGGGTTTGACTCCTTGGACTGCAAAGCAAACAAACAAAATGTGACAAAGGACTTTGCAGATAGAGACAAGCTGAAGGATAATTCATCGCAGGTGGAGCTGCTCTGTCACAAATGCTCAAAGGAGTTCTTCAGGCAGAGGAAGAGGACGCCAGGTGGAAACCTAGGTCCACACAAGAAATGGAGAGCACCAGAAAGGATAGTTTAAAATTTTTTTTTTCAATTTGTTTTAATTAGTTCTACGTGACAGTGGAATGCATTTATGCACTTTGATATATCATACATAGATGGGATATAATTCCTCATTTTTCTGAGTGTACATGTTGCAGAATCATATTGGTCATGCAGTCACATATATACATATAATAATAATAATAATAATAATAATAATAATAATAATAATATTAATAATAATAATAAGTCTGTTTCATTCTACTATCTTTCCTATCCCCACATCCCCTCCCCTCCCCTCCCTTCACTTCTCTCTACCTAATCTAAGGTAACGCTATTCCTCTCTAGTGACCCCCCCCCCTTTATTGTGAATTTGCATCCACATATTAGAGAAAACATTCAGCCTTTGGTTTTTTGGGGATTGGCTTATTTTGCTTAGCATGATATTCTCCAACTCCAACCATTTACTAGCAAATGCCATAATTTCACTCTTCTTTAAAGCTGAGTAATATTCCATTGAGTATATACACCACATTTTCTTTATCCATTCATCTATTGAGGGACACCTAAGTTGGTTCCATAGTTTAGCTCTTATGAATTAAGCTGCTATAAACATTGACGTGGCTGCATTACTGTAGTATGCTGATTTTAAGTCCTTTGGGTTTAAAACGAGGAGTGGGATAGCTGGGTCAATGGTGGTTCCATTCCCAGTTAAGAAAGGGTACTTATGTTCACATGTTTCATATTTTTTCTTACTACTTAAACGTCTCTTAAAGATTGGCAGTGGACTCTGGGTTTTATCCCATACTTAAAAGGAAAATGGTGATGGTGATCTCATAAAGCCTGAGAGAGATCAAAGAAAAATGTCACATGACAGGTGTGTGTGTGTGTGAAGGGGCCAAGCATTACTAGACAGAAGACTGTGGAGTTAAAGATATACATTATGTACATGCAGAACTGCTAACAAAAAGATCTAGCTCAGAAGCCAATAATGGAGATGAGTAGAATCGTAAAAATGCTCAGTTAGTACAAAAGAACACAGAAAAAGAGGAACTACATAAGACAGAACAGAGAGAAAACAAATAACAAAACGATAGTTTTAAAACTAACCACATCAGTTATAAATGATCACATTCGATGTATAAATACCTCAATTAAAAGACATAAATTGTCAAATTTTACAGGGTGTGTGAAAATCCACATTTAATACAATGATTCAAACATGGAAAAGATATAACATGCTAATATTAAGTAAAAGAAAGCATCAGTGACAATATAAGATAAAGTAGATTTTAAAGCAAAGAATATTACAAGGAATAAAAGTCATTTTGTAATGAAAAGGTGTCAATTTATCAAGAAGGTATCACAACCTTAAAAGTTTATGCACCATACAATCAAGTTTCTTTCCAAACACATAAACAAGAAGAAATAGACAAATCCACATTTTCAGTCGTAGATTTTAATACCCATCTCAACATTTGATGGAACAAGATGGAAAATTGGCAAGAATATAGAAAGTTCAAGAACCACAATCAGCAACTTGACATAATTAGCATTTTTAGTGTGCACTGAACAACAGCATGCTATTTTTTTTTCAATGAGTGTGGAATGTCTACTAAGACAGACCATATTCTGGGCTACTAAACGAGTGGTAATAAGCTTAAAATGATTCAAATTATGCAAAGAAATATAATTCGACCTCATTAGAATTAAATTAGAAATCAAAGTAAAGACATCTGAGAAATGCCCAAATTTAGGAAATGAAATAATACTTCTTAATCTCCTATGAGACAAAGGAAAAATCAAAAGGGAAATTAGAGATTCCATAGACAGGGACAAAAATGAAAGTGAAATATATTTAAAATGTTTAGAATGACACTAGAGTAGCAGTCGAAGAGAAATTGATAGTAGCAAATGTTTACCCAGAATAAATGCAAGCACATGCCCATACAAAGACATGCACCGGATTCTTCAGAACAGCTTTCTCCATAATAGCCCAAATCTTTCTCCAGAATAGCCTAAGTTGAGAGATCTTTACTTGCTTTAAAGCTAGAGTAATAAAAATTGGCATAGAGATTAACAAATAGCTCAATGGAAGAGAATAGGGAATTCAGCAAAGGGTCCGTAGTATTTTGGCATCTGATCCTTGGTAAAGGCACAAAGGCTAAATGGTGTAAGCCAACGGAATATCCAAGCATGCATACACACATAACTCACAATCCATATCCATTAACTCAAAATGGATCGTGGGGCCAAATATAAAAACTAAGACCACAAAACATTTAAAAGAAAACAGGAAAGCTGGGTGTGGTGACGCACACCTGTAAGCTCAGCGACTCCGGAGGCAGAGGCAGGAGAATCTCAAGTTCAAGGCCAGCCTCAGCAACTTAGTGAGGCAGACCCTAAGCAACTTAGTGAGATCACGATTCAAAATAAAACATAAAAAGGACTGGGCTGGGATGTGGCTCAGTGGTTATTTACCCTTGGGTTAAATAGGAGGAGGAGGAGGAGGAGGAGGAAGAGGAGGAGGAGGAGGAGGAAGAAGGAAAAAAAGAAAGCATAGGAGAAACTCTTTGAGATCTTAGTCAATGATTTCTTGTATGTGACACTAAAAGAAGTCTATGGCAGAAAAAGAGATGATAAATCACAATTAAAACTTGTGCTTTTTAAGAAGACATGCTTAAGAGAATAAAATGGCCAGACATAACTTCGAGAAAATGTTTGCAGATCATTTATCTGATAAAGTATTTTTTTGTATCCAGAATGTGTAAAGAGACCTCACAACTCAATAGTTAAAAAAAAAAGCAAACTGATTTAAAAAAAAAAGGGATTTAAACAAATACTTCCTCAAATATATGGAAGGCAATCACATGAACAGATACTGAGCAACATTAGTTATTAAGGAAATACCATGAAGAGAGATCACTTGATACCTACTAGAAAGGTGATGTTTTAAGGAGACTTATCCCATGTAGTAGAACGTGAAGGGACTGGGCCTCTGCTGCTGGTGGAAATGTAAAGTGGTGCAAACACTTTGGAAAAATCTTGGCAGTTTCTTAGGTTAAATATACACCTACTATATCATCCAGCCATCCCACTCTAAATGTTTACCCAGAATAAATGCAAGCACATGCCCATACAAAGACGTGCACAGGACTCTTCAGAACAGCTTTCTTCAGAATAGCCCAAATCTGGAAACGAAGTATGTCCCATCAGCAGATGAATAAACAAACTATGGTCTATCTATAAGTTTGAATACTACTCAGCAATAAACAGAATTAATCATTGATACTTGCAACAACATGAAACATCTTAGGATAATTATACATTTTAAGTATATGAAATATTAGCATAATTAAACATTCTATTTATATAAAATTTGGGGCAAATGCCAACTAATCTATAGTGATAGAAAATTGGTCGGTGGTTTTCTGGGAGTAGAGGGAGAATGAGAGGGAGGGAAGAATGACAAAGGAGCATGGATTCTTGGCAGTGATGGATCTAACCACTGTCCTGATGGTGGTGGTAGTTCTGCAAGTGTAGACAAACATTAAAACGTATTAAAACATATACATCACATATGTGTGGTTTTCTGTTCAATTATACATCCATAAATCTACTTTTTTAAGGGTCGGGAGTTCTGAAATGTCAGTGGCTCTGGAAGTCTCCTGGAGGGCTATCATTATACTGCACAGGTGTCTCCTGGGGGTCCCATGGTTGCTCATCAGGCCTGACGTGTCACATTTTGGGCTTTGTACACCAAGACTTAGTTGCACTAGAGACATGCCCTTAAGCATACCCACGATGCCCGAATTTCCTTAGCTAAGAAAGGAGTATTTCAGGATTTCATAGCATTTCCTTTCTGTAAGAATCAATGAGATCATATATATGGAAATGTTTTGCAATTTTCAATATCCATAAAAATGTTATTCTTAAAACTCACAAAACTTTGAAACTGAACTTTTTTTGGCCAACAAAGACCTCACTGAAATACACAAGAGTTTAACAACTGAGGGAGGAGGCCCAGTGATGAGGCAGCAGGTCAGCAGCCGGGTGACGGGAAGGCCTTGATACCAGCAGTGGCTTCACCTGTTGGCAGCAGGAGGAGGGAGAAGATGGGACCCATTTGTCCCATTGTCCTATATGCAGGTAACTGTGTGGGACTTAATGGGTTCAGGACATGCTTCTACAGCTATTTCTGTAGCTTTAAAAATAAGACAGGAGTCTTAGCAAAAGCATTATAGTTAATACATTTATGTGTTTATATGCCTTGTACTTGCCTGTTATGAAGAAGTTGAATAAGAATACTCTCTCTGCCATCGTAAAATATTTTTGCATTAATCTGTTTGCATTCTGCCTAACACACATTACCAGTTCAAATCTGGTATTATGGTAAAATGTTATTGTTTCCATTCCAATTTAATTTTTTGTTCTATATCATCCTGACATGTTGTCTTATTCCCCATATTAAATTTTTTTTTCATTATTCCAGTGGAACTGATTATACTTCAATTGTGTCTTTTGGCTTCGCATTTAGCTTGTACTCCAAAGGCCAATAATGAAAATAAAAGTATGTGTTTTATAAGGACCGTATAATTGGATTTAGAGGACTACAAATCCAACAACACTTGCAACATAATTGCAAAGTAACATTAATTACTTTAGGTATTTATCTTTTCCACGTGTTTTGTTTTTATTTTGGGGTACTGGGCATTTAACCCAGGGGAGCCCTACCACCGAGCTGCATCCCTTGGCCCTTTTTACTTTTTAAAAGTTTGAGACAGGATCTCTCTACATTGTTCAAATTGGCCTTATATATGCAATCTTCCTGCCTCAGCCTCCCTAGTAGCTGGGATTACAGGCATTCGCCATTGTACCAGGCTGCTATGTGTTTTTTTAAGTGAAATGTAGGATAACTTTACAACTGCAGAAAAATTGTGAAGAGAGAACAGAGATCTCTCATTACGTCCTACCCAGTTTCTCCTATGTTAATGAATTTCATTGGTCCAATACTTTCGTTAAAAGTAACAAACTCTTCATTATTACTAAGGTCGTATTTTATTCAAATGTTCTTTGTTTTTAACTTAAGCTTCCCCCAGTTCCAGGATCCCATCTGGGACAGCACAGCGTGGCGAGTGTCCACATTTCCTCAGGTTCTTCTTAGCAGTGACAGTGTCTCAGACTTACCTCATTCTTGATGACTGTGACATTTTGAAGATTCACAGGTGGTGTTTTGTAGTTCATCTCTCAGGTGGGATTCTCCTGATATTGTCCTCATGTTTAGACTGGGGTCATGGGCTCTGGGGAGGAAAACAGAGTGCTTTGCTATCACCTCCAAGCCATGTGCTCTCAGCCTGTTTCTTGTCACGGGACTTGTTACTGTGCATGTGATATGGGCCTTGGTCACCAAGCTTGAGGTGCCCTGCACTGTGTCAGCCTGTTTCTTGTCACGGGACTTGTCACTGCGCATGTGAAATGGGCCTTGGTCTCTAAGCTAGATGTGCCTTGCACTGTCTGTTTACTCTGTGCCGTCACCATGTGTCTGTCATTTAACTTTTTTCAATGTTTTTACATTGTTTTATTATGAGGATTCAAAACCACACAGCAAAGTGGAAGTTCTAAGTTTTTGTGATAATATTTCACACGTGTCCCCAGCAAAAGAATTTGAGGGGGGCACAATGAAACCAATAATAATATTCAAATTTACTTATTTTTTATAACATAAAGGAATTTGAAACAATTATTTACCCCTTGTAGATCTTAAAATTGATATTTAGCAATTTAAATCATAGGTTTAAACAGTTTCAAAGGATAAAATGTCTGGCATTTTGTGAATACTGATACTTTAAAATAAAATGTTTCCATCACTCTTTCAAGTGTATCTACAGGAATCTAAATACCATAACAATCTGATTCAATAATCATCATTTATTATGCATGCACTATCTCATGGAATTTTTTTTTCCTATGGAGAAGTTTATGCCTTTTGTTTTCTTTTTTTAAAATCCCAATTCTCCCACAGAATTTCATCTTAATATATTTTTGTGCAGAGAATCACTTTGAACCCCCTGTCATACTCCTCTTTGACAAAATTGTGGCTAGATATCGAATTTTTTTAAAAAGTTTTATTTCCTAGGATCATGAGTCTGTGTTTAAAAATTTCCTTCTTGGTTGAGTTATTGTTACACAATTGATGAAGGAAACAGAACCACACGACGAAACGAATTCTTTACCAGTGTATTAAACAGAAAAAAAGTAACATTTCATTGCAAATGCTTCTTTTAATTACAAAAGGGTGCTTCTCCCCCCCAAGAAGTTCAGCATCCATTGAAGAATGATGTCATGCTAGAACCCGACACACATCTGCATTCATGTCACCTCTGCACTCATTTTAATAGAATAACTGGTGAGAGAACATATTCATGGTAACAAACAACTGGGAATGAAAGGTTTTGTCATAGCAATTTCCATCCCAACTCTTTGAATTCCATCCCGGTTATGTGTCAAATACCACCTCGGAATTTATCATTGAAAATATTTTTAGTGCTGTCTCTGAAAAAAATCCTATTAAGTTCTTCTTTAAATTCATGAGTGTTGAAAACCACCAGACAGGCAGAGACTCTGCAAGAGTCCTGTGTTCTGGAAGGACCCCAAAAGGAGTTTGTGAAGACTTGTCAAATAGCTCTCAATTATACCCGTTGACCTTTCGCTTAGAGGCCGCTTGCTTAGAATGGGTTGGTGTCTTCATCTGGGTTCCCCCAAAGCAGACCCTAAAGATGAACTCTTGAGTTCCGGAAGTCTATCCAAGAGGTGATCCCAGAAAATCCAACTGAGGCAGGGAGCAAATTGAGACAGAGGAAAGCCACTGAGCCCAATCCCACTTCCTGAGAGTTTTGCAGGGTGTGCCTCAGGACTCCCAAGGAAGGACAGGGCAGTGGGAGCATATCCACTGGCTTCTCTGTGCAAGGCTGAGGACCAGAGAGAAAGTGGGTCCTCCTAACACTGATGACAGAGACCTGGGCCGTTAGGACTAGAAGGTGCAGTGAACTCAGGTGAGCCACTAGGACCCAAAGCAGGACCGCAGCTGGGAAAATGGAAACTTTTTAAAATTTATTAGTGGTAAAATTTTTCACATGTTGTGAAATATATTTTCATTAAGACCTTGCAGCTGCAGATTTATCTCATTTAATTTGTAAAAAGGTCCTCCTTATATTGGCAAAGCCAGTACCCTTTGTCAAACCTATCAGAGAGATAAGACTTTTTTTCCTGACAAAAATGGTCTAACTTCATTTTTAATTACAATAAGTATGTTAATATAAAATGAAGAAAAGTCATCAAGTGGCTCTGGAATCTAATTTGCATTTAATATTGAATAAATATTAAGCATTACTAAAACTATGGGAAATAAGTTTCGGAATGCATATTGTAAAGAGATTTAAATGATGTAGATATAAGGGAGTTAATCTATTCGCTTTCTAATAAGTAATAAAAACAAGAAAATGAATCACGATGCTCTTCTCATTATCTATAAAAATGGATACTGCTTAGCTTAAATTGTAAATTATATTTAAAGAGAGGTACATGATAAAAAGCATTGTGTTTCTTTGGCAAATGTACATATTGATTGTGTTCTGCTTTGGGGGATCATTAAATTAGAACCAAATGTAAGTATCATAAATAATGCCATAATTTCCAGACCTCAGGGTAAAACTTTCCCTAGTATTTAAAGGAGGAGAAAGCCACTTAATGCTAACACTCATCAATCTGAATGCAAACATGTAATTTTATTTAGTTATTTTTGTTCAGAGGAGTGGAAAGCATTAAGCATTTTATAAGTAAAACTAGACAGGGATGAACTTCAATTGGAAGATATGTTTAGGGGCTGGGGTTGTGGCTCAGCTGTGGAGCGCTAACCTAGCATATGCGAGGCCATGGGTTTGATCCTCAGACCACATAAAAATAAAATAAAGGTATTATATCCAACTACAACTAAAACAAAACAACAAAAAATATGTTTAATGATGTGCTTTTGAATGCACATTTTAAGTGCTTTATTAATTATGACACACTGATCAGAAAGAAATTATGAAAAAGTCTCATTTGTGAATTTTATTCAATACATTTTGGGAAATTTGGTAGTTCCAGGAAGCACTCAAGGTGTGTTAAAAAACAAATAAATAAACAACAACAACAACAAAAACAGTCACTGACATATTTCCTTAGGCGATTTCAAGGCATAAATACTGAGAGTAGTCAAAATGAATTGCTACACATAAATACATTTAAAGAGCCATAGAATATTCAAACTACTTCACCCATGATTTGCTCTCACGGACTCTTACAACACCACTACTAGGAAAGGTCCGAATATCTCTTCTCTTGTGGTACTGGGGATTGAACCCAGTGGCACCCTACCCCTGAGATACATCTGAGTCACCTCTTTTTAATTTTTAAATTTTATTTTGAGACATGGTCTCACTAGGTTGCCCAGGCTGACCTTAAACTTGAGATCCTCCTGCCTCAGCCTTCCGAGTCGCTAGGATTACAGGAGTGCACCACCGCATCTGTCAGGAGTTGCAAGTTTAAATAGGATTGCATCCTTTCCACCCACTCTGCCAAGTAAACGAGTATCCCATCCCACAGAGCCTCCCATAACAAATATGTGTGTGAAACTCCAAGACTTTAGTTGCCTGGAGTAATCACTAGAGGATGCAGCTGCTTTTTCAGTTATACTAAGGCTGCGGAACTCAGGGGCAATGCGCTCAAGCTACATTTGGATGGGTGTGGAAAGGGCTTTCCTGAACACGGGCAGGCTCTCGAGCCAATCTGGCAAATTCTCCGTGCTCCTGAACCCTGCTGTGAAGTCCCCAGATGCCTGGATGCACCCTTGCTTGTCGGTACTGGATATTGCCGGGTCTCTCTCCCAGGCTGTTCTGTGATAGAGGCTTATGTTTCCCCAACCTGTGTGTGAGAGTGCTCACCTTGGAGGGTCTCGTCAGCTTTATGTCCTCGGACTTTGAACTTTTGCTATTTGGGCAGATGGGAATATTACTTCCTAGATTTTACTTTTTATTTTCTAAGTTGTTAATAAGTTTGGCTATTTGAATTTCTACTACCATGAATTTCATTTTGTATCTTTTCCTCATTTTTTGGTGTTTCTTGAATAAATTTTGAAGTCATATATATATATATATATATGTATATATATATATATATATATATATATATATATATATCCTATATACTTACCCTCTGCCTCTTCTATGTTGTAAAGACTGCCTCATCATCTCACTCTCTTATAACTCCAAACATGGAGCTAGCTATCATTATCATTGTCATCACTTTTCTCTTCACTAGGTACCAGCAATTGAACCCAGGGGTGCTTAATCACTGAGCAGCATCCTCATCCCCTTTTTAATTTTTTATTTTCAGACAGGGTCTCACTAAGTTGCTTAGGGCCTCAGTAAGTTGCTGAGGCTGGCTTTGAGTGCACCATCGTCCTGCCTCAGCCTCCTGAGATGCTGGGATTACAGGTCGCACCCTGCATCATCATCATCATCATCATTTAACCCTCTTCCATTATTCAGGAAGTAGTGCTAATAACTGTGTCATTTTGAAACATAGAGTGCTTACATGGAGCCAGACCCATGTAAGATATTTCTCGTGTTACTCTGTTTAATTCTTACAACTGTTCTATGAAGTAGTTTGCTCAGTATATCCCTGTTTTATAGATAAGGAAACAGAGGCATAGGAAGACCCAAGGAAATTAACCACGGTTGTTCAGGCAGTAGGTGGCAGAGGCTCGACTTGAACTTAGCCGCTGTACTTCCGGAGCGCTCATCCTTGGTTACTACACTGTCTCTGTAACTTCACCTAAATCCAGTGTGAATGGTTCAGCAATCTTCAGATAACTTCATTTTGGTTTGTGGTACATGGTATTGAGTTCTAGTGAAACTGGGCTGCTGTCCACTTGACTTTCATAGTTGATGAAGTTCCTTCAGTGGGTTACAGATTATGATACATTTCTGGATCAAGAAAACAAGGAAGAAAAAAAAATCAGACACACTCTCAAAGAGCTCACAAGGTGGGAGGGGACATAAGGGCCCCCATGCTGTGTGATGAGCCCTGTGATGCAGTTTGTCCAAGGATGCCCACAGAATATGCAGAAGGGTCCCCAACGTGCTGTCACATGTGTCAATACAGACAACCATGCCGGATGAACGGTTTACACACTGAGTATTCCGTCCACCAACACTCCCCATCTTGATCCTACTCGCCAACCTTTCCTCATCTGACTCATTCGTTTAGACCCAGGAGTCCTAATTAATCTCCTGGTTCTGCTTCCTAAGATGTGCCGCAGCCCAGCTGGCTGGGCAAAATAGCCGGGGGGTGATGAGCAACTTGTGTACATTGATACAGCAGGAGTGGGAGCCGTTTATTGTAGGACAGGAGGGGTATATATACATTACACACAGCTTATCTTAATTAGCATAAGCTAGATACAGCAGTCAACCAATAAGGAATCTCCACACTTAATGGCTCGCTGGCGTTACTTCACAAACCACTCCCTCTGGCAAAATGCCAGGCGCCATCCTGACTTGTTTACAGACCCTAACAAAGATGCTTTTAGACTCTGATTTGCCCAGGGAAAGTTTTGAGCTAGCATTTCACCATCACGCCATTCACAGTTAGCTTAGGTGACTTTATCTCTGCCATTTTTCAAGTCACTCACTGCCTCCAAGTTGGTAAGACCCCTCATGTAGAATTGACAGACAACTCTGGAGGCCACACCAGCCACTCCCCAGCATCAGGCAGGTTGCTCCTCCATTCCTCATCTGCTCCCAGGACTCGGAAGCCCTGGGGGTGGGGTGGCGGCTGGGAAGTGGCCTTCTCTTCTTTTCTCTGTCCTTCTTCCGAATCATTTCCCCCTCAGTAAAAGCTGAATAATGTCTTCAAGAAATTAATGAAGCTTCAAGTTTGGGGATGAGTTTGCAAATGACAAGATATCACTTAAAATGCCGGCACCTCAATTTATTTATTCCTCTTGAAAATGGAAAAGGGGGATGCTGGTCACTAAATGAAAATTTCGAATTCCTCAGAGTGTTTTGGGGGGAAGAAAGACTGACAGGCGAAGGAGATTGTTTTTGCTTGCAAACGTGTGGTTCAGAGGGGGAAATCACGCACCCAGGATTGACGTGCTCGTGTGACTTCAGATCAGGGCAGGCGTTGCCTTATCTGGATTTTTCCTATGATGTCATTCCAGACGGGTTATTTTTAAGCACACGAGCACAAACATTTATTTCTTGGCTGCCGGCGTTCTGTCTCACTTCGGTTGCTATTTTAGCAATTGTCCTATAAATGGACAGTGCTGTGATCTTGCAAGTGAAGGGAAAGGGAGAAAAGAGAGCAGGGACCATCCTGACGGATGGCAGGAGAAGGAAGCCAGAGTCTGCCATGGGCGCTGGTAGCGCAGAGGAGACAGGACAGTGAGAGGAAGAAACTGGAAAAACAAAAACCAAACAAACAAACAAACAGAAAACTGCCCTGGGTGGCTTTCTGCAACTTGTGGGGAAGAGTGAGGGTCTTTAAAATGATAAACAGTGAAATATATATGAAAGTAGCTGGGCGTGGTGGCGCATGCCGTAATCCCAGTGTCTCTGGAGGCTGGGGCAGGAGAAAAGCAGTTTCAAAGTCACCCTCAGCAAGAGCAAGACCCTGTCTTTACATAAAACACAAAATGGGGCTGAGGATGTGGCTCAGGGGTCAAGTGCCCTTGAGTTCATCCCTGGTACCCACTCCCACCCCCCCAAAAAAAAATACATGAAAATTCTCTAATATTTTCACTAACTGGAGGCTTGGTTTTCTGCATGTTGCTGCCAACTGATCTCTGGAAGTTTCTATTATTCCCTGTTCCCCAGCATGAGTCACTCTAATAAACAGTGGAGGAGGATCCCTCTGGAGAGGGCTTGGAGGAAGACTTACAGGATATTTTGTTCCAGTTTTCTTCCTCAAAAATGAACTAGTCTTCACTTCAGAGACATTTGGATCAGTGAACTGGCTTGAATCTAGAAACTGGGTGAGAGACCACAGTTATCCACTATGGGATGAATCAAGTCAAGTTTGTACCTCTTGGATCTGGAGTTTTATTCCATTGATCAGAGATTGGGTACAATATGGTCCACGGCCATATCTGATCAGTCACCTATGTCTGCATGGCCCATGAATTAAGAAGGGATCTTATATTTCTTATCTTTCAAGTGGTTACAAAAAATCAAGAGGAAAATACTTGATTACAAATGAAAAATTTATGCACAATGTCCACAAGTAAGTTTCATCAGAACACAGCCACACTTGTGTGGTAACTTGTGGTCTCCGGATGGTTTCATGCTAACATGGCAGAATTGAGTGGATGCCACTGAGACCACATATGGTACTTTTATCACTTACATAGTGATGCTCAACACATTGCAAATTACAGTGATGCAGTTGTAACTCAACAGTATTTTAAGTTTTATACATACCATTATGTTGTAAAACATTTTATCACTAGTTCGTATAATCATGACATGACAAGAAAACAAGAGAAGTGAACTTTGCATGTCTGCTGTTGACAAGAATCAAATGAAAATGGCACAACATTGTTTTTATTATGCAATGATGCTACAGTTTCCAAGTGGCTCATTTGTTGGCCAAGACAAGCAAATTTACTGATGGTAAGTTAATTAAACACTAATTCAGTATAACCTGAAGTGGAATCTGCTATGATGTGTTACAATTGAGAGTGCTAAAAAGATATGTGAAGCAGAAAGAGGCTTCGACAAATTTTACAAAGCTTGTGAAAAGTGTAAAAATTTTAAGTTTGTGTTTATTTGTTGAATTATCCTTCAGTAGGTACCGTGTGGAAAATACATGAATCTATCATGTGTTATTAAATCAGTAAATTCAATGGTGAAGTTCATTTACTATTTCAGACTTACCTATGGTCAGTCAGTATCATGAATTTTTGTCAGAAATAGAAATCACGTAGTTTCATGGTTTAATAGTCATCAATGAGCTGAGGGCTAAGAATGCATTTTTTTTCAGAAAAAAAAAAAAGAGAGAACTGCCTTAAACCACAAATTTCAAAGTCTACTTAACTGTGCAACCGGACAATTTACACCAATCTTTCATTGCAAGTGGGTAATTTGCAATGTAATGACCCGCTAAAAGGCAAATATGGTCATGCACTTCATAATGATGTCTTGGTCAATAATTGCTACATATACCATAGTGGCCCCATAAGATTATAATGAAGATGGAAAATTCCTATTATATATTGACATCACTGACATAGGGTAATAATAACTCAGTGCCTCTCTCATGTTTGAGGTGATGCTGGTGTAGACAAATCTACTGCACTGCCAGTTGTATAAAAGTCTAGCACATACAATTTTATTAGTACATAATATTTGATCATGATAATAAGTAACTGTGCTACTTGTTTATGTTTCTACTCGACTATTATCATTATTTTAGAGTGTACTCCTTCTGCTTCTAAAAATAAGAAGTTTACTATAAAATAGTGTGCTGTCTTGTAGGTAGATGCCTGATGTTTTTGTTTACCCCATCTCTTGATTTCATGAAGAAACTACGTCAGTTATTGACTCACACCATCTAGGTTTGTGTAAATGCACTCTGTGATGTTCATATAGCAACAGAATTGACCAAGGGTGCTTAGGACCTGTCCCTGCCATTCAGTCACACATGACTGCATAAGAGAAGAACCTGCTAGAATTTGGTAAGTATCTTCTAAGCAATTAATATGCTTAAATAAAAGTATATGCTCCCAAAGTGATGTTAAAATTTGGCAATACCTATCTATGTAAAATTATAAATTCAAACATTAGATTAAGCACAAAGAATTTATCGAAGATTAACTTTAATAGATGATATTGGTAAATAATATTTATAATAGAAAACATTAACTTTGAACCTGAATTATATGAAATATCATATTGCTGTACAAAAAAAAATTCTATTCTTCTCATTAGTAAATGTGAATTACCAAAAGAAGGATTCATTGCAGTATTTTAAATTTCATCAATTAAAATGTTGTGGAAATTAATTTTGTCTTTTGTTATATAAATGCCTCCTTAGTATCTTCAGTTTTGCCTCTTGGCCTGAAAACCCTAAAACATTTGCTATCTAGACCTTCATTGGAAAAGTTTGATAAAACCTGACATAGATCAGGCAACATCTCCCTAGGTAGCTCTTCTATTTCATTCAATTCAATTCATAGGGAAGTTGTGATCACTGTAAGTTAAAAACTTTCTAATTGGGGATGCGGTTGCAGTTCAGTGGTAGAGCACTTGCCTAGCATGTGTGAAGCACTGGGTTCGATTCCCAGCACCACATATAAATAAACAAAATAAAGCTCATCAACAACTAAAAAATATTTTTTAAAAATGCTAATTACTATTTTCTTTCTACTGTGATTTTCTATAAATGCAGTTCATCTGTTGCCGCAGTCCGGCTGCGGCAAACTAGCCGGGGGGTGACGAACAACTTGTGTATGTTGATACAGCAGGAGTAGGAGCCGTTTATTGCAGGACAGGAGAGGTATTTATACATTCCACACAGCTTATCTTAATTAGCATAAACTAGATACATCAGTCAACCAATAAGAAATCTCCACACTTAATGGCTCGCTGGCATTACTTCACAAACCACTCCCTCTGGCATTTTGCCAGGCACCATCCAGACTTGTTTACAGACTCTAACATTTGCCAGGCACCATCCTGACTTGTTTACAGACTCTAACAATCTGTCTTTGGTAACAACACTACCAAATGGCCTCAATGACATAAGGATGTCATGTTTCCCCTGAAATCTCAATGTGGACATCAGCCTACAGAGAACAACCACCGTATACCTATCCAAAGGTGCTAGTGCGTCCCTCGCTAATGAATTTTTCAATGCTCTTATGAAGGAAGACTCTTCAGGCCACCTTAGGATGAAAAGTGTGGGACTAGCATTTTCAGGAAACATGTAATAAGTATCTTTCAACATTCTTGTACACCTAAGCCTTTGGATTCCTCACATGTTACCATAGAACCTCAGGTTTTCAATCTCGTTAAAAACAAGCCACGGTCGAGTCAATCTACCAATCAAGCGAACTGGTAGAGTCACATCCAGCTGCATGAAATAAGACTTTAAATCCAGAATCTCTGTTAATTATACCTATATTGATAAATTCACTAACATCGAATCTCCTGTTAGGCTCTCTTCTCCCTCTTCTAGCCTCTTGGAAGGGACTGACACACCTATTTTCAGGCTCCTGCTATTATAAATTTTTACTATCATGTGTTTACATTGGTGTGGATGCTATTTCCTTCAGAGTCAGACTTTGTTCCTCCCACAAGAGCACATGCTGAGTTTAGGTCCTAAATAAGGACCTTTGTAGTTGCAAAAGGGACAGATTTGATGGGTGTTGAGGAAAAGAGGTATCTCATGGTGAGAACATTATTCCATTACTAAGGTGTTTTGTTTGTTTGTTTGTTTTTAAAGAAAGTCAGTCTCTCTAGAAATATGAGGGTAGGCTTCTTCGACAGGCAAGGGAGGCTCCAGTAACTCAGATGGATTTGGAGCTTCATCTGAATCCACCCAGATGTCTCCATTCCAAGTCCAAGGTTTCTTATCTTTTTCCCAAATGATACTTAAACTTCCCTTGTGAAATTGGAGACTCTGTAAATTAAACTTCGATTATAATTTTGCCATCTTCCAATTATTTTCATCAAGGAAATAAGAAAAAGAAATAAGAGATTCTATTAGAACTGACCTGGAAGCTTCCTGCATACCTATCTAGAATTTGAGCTGAGAATTTAGGGACCTGAGCTTGTCTTCTGCCAGTGCTTGGGGCATTCCGAGGCAGCCAGTTCATGGGCTGGTACTTACAGGCTTTTGCTCTGGTAGGTACTACGAGATCAGCCACAGCTAATAATTGAATTAACTTTGATGGTTGCAGCCTGCAACAGGTTACTCACATGCCATTCACCATGAGCAGGGGGCATGGCACTCAAGACTCAGAAGACACATGGATGGAATTGGAGATCATACTGGATCCAATATTGGATAGATTAAATTGGACCCATCCAAATGGACAGAACTTGAGATCACAATGTTAGGCATGACAAGTGTCTCATGGTTTCCCCTCATATGGGGAATTGGGGGTTGGGGAAAGATGTCATGAAAGTGGCAGAGACTTTTGGAAAAGGGGAAGGAGACTGGGGGAGGGAAGGGTAATAGAGGGTGGTAAGGGGTGGATATGATCAAAGTATGTCATTTGCATGTATGAATATGCCACAATGAAACTCATTATTCCGTATAATTAAAGTGCACTAAAAAATAAAGACCCAGGAGACAACTACAGCAATCCCCAAATTCTATCTTTAATTGGATCAAGCAGTCTGTTTCTTGAGACCATTTCTGGTATAAATTTTTGTGTAAGTCAGTCTAGACACGGGAGAGAAAACAGTCTCATTCGCTTAGTAGCAATGTGTCAATGTAAACAATTATGAACTAGAGAATACAGTGGAATTCCAGAAGTAGCAACTGCAGGAAGCAGTTCCCTCTCTTAGGTGTAAGGAACAATGGGAATCATTAATTAACCCTTAGAAGCTTGGAGAGGGGTCCCCACGGATTTCAGACTTCTGAGAAGGGCTTCCATCAGCTGGGGCGACTGTCTTTGAGCTTGGAGGCCGGGCCTCCATGAGCTTGGCCCTGTGCTCTTGAGGAAAGGGCACCAACCTGCTGGCATTTCTGAGGGCATGAGTGTTGGAAAACTTCAAACTGGAG
Source organism: Marmota monax (assembly GCF_021218885.2). Classification (NCBI taxonomy): domain Eukaryota; kingdom Metazoa; phylum Chordata; class Mammalia; order Rodentia; family Sciuridae; genus Marmota; species Marmota monax. The sequence continues at coordinate 12,200,428 of NW_026693024.1, forward strand.
TCCCCTTCTGTTACTTCATCAACTGCCAAAGTGGAGGAGGGAGCTGGGTGAGGCTGGCAGCAACGGGAAGCAAACAAGAAGCAACAAGCCTCTTCTCCTCCAGCCCGCCAGGCTTCCTTTAAGGCCCCATTGGAGGAGGCAAACATGGAGGACGCGCACAGCAGCAATGGGGTCTGCAGAGTCAGCCCCAGATTCACAGAGCCGAGCACAGAGCACCAGTTAGAAGTTGAGAGAAACAGCTTAATTGCTGGCTCAGTAGTGAAATATGCTAGGATGTAGTCTTCCCCACTTAGGACATTTTCTGAGATGTGGGCAGAGTCAGGACAGTAATTAAGAATGTAGGAGAGGACCTATATTTTCCCTAGGGAAAAAAAATATTATTGGTTTCCCTATAAAAATGCTTCTTTTCAAAGTAGTCTCTGTGGGGCTACTCGTGTATGGGATGGACATTATTTATTAGCTCGTGCATTTATTGAACATGTCAGGATGTACCTTCTAGGTTCGTGGTGTTTGCTGCCTGGGGCTTCTATAGATGGGAAAGGGAACTTGTTTAAAGCTTTGTTGAGTTTTCTACCATGCTAGTAGCAAATTTATCTGAAGCCAGCCAGGGTCCTAGGCAATTTTCTTTCACCATGGTCTATATTTATCCCTGGAAGTCCCTGTTACAGAGATTAGGGAGGAGGGAGAGAGAGAGACATAAATTTAAAAATGTAAAAACACTTCATCCCTATTACTTAATCCGTTTTGCACTATTTTCCAGGGACTTGAGGAGAGGGAAGGAAGTCTGCGTTCCCTTCTCCAGGCACTGATTATACAAGGTGAGATGAATTCTCCCACCTGGTATTTGGAATCCGTCTCTCTGCTTTTCAGTCCTCTTCCTGTCTCACTTAAGTCTGTTTGCATCTTGCTAAGCACACAGAGCAGCACAGAGCAAGCAGAATTTCCTTTCAAAAGCGTCTCCGGGAACTTTTCAGAATGGTGATGTTAGCAATAATACAGCCCCCGTGACGTGGGCTCAGGCTTCTTCTGCAACCAAAACAAAAAGCGAAGGGTTGAGAGAAGGGAAGAGAGCTGGCTATCTTGGTCATGCTGAAAGGTACTGCTCTATTCCAGGGTTGGGAGTGTTTTAAGACAGTTGTCAGCAAGGTCAGGCCAAATGGGCCATGGGATGGGGGTCCTCTCGCGTCCTCCACTGCAGTTGATTAATAGCATAAGGGAGGAAATAGAGGAGAGAAACAGCACTTTCAAAAGATAAAGACACAAAACACGGGCACAAGGTCAAGCAGTGCTCTCACTGTAGAAGGAGATGATTATTGTAATTAGCGAGGATGCATATGGATAATGCCAATTTGTGAAAGCTGTGTGGGTGTCGTACTTTTTCTATTCTTCTCTCCTCCCACAGGGCTCTGTTAACTCAGCTGCTCCTCTCTGTTAACCTGGTTACTACGCTGTCTTTGTGTTTGTGATGTGTGTGTGTGTGTGCGCGCGCACGCATACACGCGTAGGTAGATGTACATATGGCTATGGTAATTAGTTCTACAGTGAGCAAATATTGCAAAATTGCCAAAAGAGATAGATGGGGTTCTTAGCTGATCGTTCATGGTTACCTATGATTTAATGTGAACTCATCCCCTCCCTTCTGAAGATGAGATGGACTGGGTTGCTTCAATATCCACAATTACCCTTATCGAGACTACTGAAGAATGACAATTTTAAAGTTGGAAGGTCTTCCAGAAACCAAGTTTTCTAACTTATTATTTTTACAGATGAGAAAATGAGGTCTAGACAGGCTAAATTGTGCCTGTAAGATTACCCAGCCACAGAGTAGCAGGGCCAGGATTGACATGATAATTTCATTTTTGTGTTTCATGTGATATACTTGTGAAGACATTGTGTATGGGTTCAGGCACATCCAGATGGGATAGTTTTTAAAAATATCTGGTCTCTCTATTCTACACTTATTTTTTTTTTCATGCACATACATGGGTTCAAAGACCTGGTAAGTTTTTACTCACATAATTTGAGACAAAAAATATTTGTTATTTGTAGACTAAAAAACTGTATCCTCTATAATCTTATCCCTTTTATCTTTCTATCTCCTTTCAAAACCTTCTTTGGGAAACTTTTTGGGATGATAATAAAGGAAACAACACGTTTAGCTTGACACATGCTCCACTTGTCTTTGATAACGCTGTCTAAGGAAAGGTTCCCAGGATGCAAGGTGGTCTCTGAACTATGAAGGGAAGAACAGGAAGCAAAAAATGAACGAGGGTAAAAGCAGCAAAACCACAGGACTCTGGCAGCCATCTCTCTGCTCTTGCTTGATCTCTTTTGGAAACCTTGCATATTCACCTTTGAAATCTGCTTGCAGTTGTTTCTTTTACAAATAGCAGTCATGTCTTAGACGCATGTGATTCTGACATCAAACGGCAGTGTTCTTGTGGGTATTGTTTCTTATGGCTCAAGAATAGCTTCCAGTAGGAGGAGAGTAGTCATATTTTCTCATCTTTACTCCTTTTTTCTTATTTTCCATCAGAACCTGCACCATTAATTATCAAATTATGCATTTTAATGAATGCTCATATTCACTACTGTTTATTTCCATTTACCTTTGGAAAGAGCACCATCAAACTTTCTCATTTCAAGTTCTCACTCAACCACCTCTCAACTATCTGACTATAACCGAATCTCCCAACTTGTTCGTCTTAGTTTCTTCCACAGTAAAACTAGAAAATGTATAAATATCCTTCTATTTCAATGAGATAAAGTGAGAACTGATTGCAAAATTGACAAGAGCCAGATCTCTAACCAGCTGAGGTGCCCATCGCTGGATAAATGGATAAACAAAACATGGTCTATGTGTACACAATGGAGTTTTATTCAGCCTTAAAGGAAATTATGCCATTTGCAGCAAAACGGATTGGAATTATGTTATATGAAATAAGAGCATTATGTTATATGAAATAAGTCAGGCTCAGAAGGTCAAGGGTCACATGTGTTTTTCTCTTTCTCATATGTGGAAGCTAGAGAGAAAAAGGAAAAAGACAGACGTATGTGTTTGTAGGAAGGAGTCTCATGAAAACAGAAGGGGGACTATTAGAGTAGAGAAAAGGGACCAGGGGGAGCAAATGTTATTGTTTTATTGTGTGCCTGTATGAATATGTAACAACAAATCCCACGGTTAGGTAAATTATAATGCACCAATAAGAAAACATGGTAAGAAATAAAAGTGGCAGTGGCTTGTCATTCTTCGGCAAGTTTGGTAGGCAGAATTCAAAGATGGACCACAGGATTCCCACCCTCTGATCTACAGTCTCTGTATAGTCCCCACCTACGGATCTGTAAATGAGGCAAAGACCTAAGTCTGGCCTCCAGGAGCTAAGAGAGATTCCAAGAAAATGGGGACCTCAGACAGAGGTCATGAAGGACATGAAGGGAATTCTGCTACCACCTGAGGGAGCTTGGAAACACTCTTCCCCAGCTGGGCTTCTGGAGAGTGCATCCCAGCCGGCACCTGGATAGCCTGAGATGAATCCCAGCTGAAGTTGGGCCAGAATCGTGATCCACAGAAACTGCAAGATGACAAATCTGCATTGTCTTAAAATGCCAAGTCTGTAGTAATTGATTATGCAGCCATATAAAACTGACACCGTTAGCCACCAATGCACAGCAAGGGGTGAGGGATGAGGAAAGTGGATATTCTCTCTTCCCACCCTGCTCACACCAGGACACAGACTTGGCCAATCAGGTGTGCCCACCTGGAACTTTGAGTCTGGAGGGAGAGACACCAAGTCTCAGGGACTGTCAGAGGTTAACTCCAGGGCATAGTGGCACAAGGGGCAGGTGCCCAGTGGGTGTAGGTGCTGAGATGGTTCTCAGACAATACATGACTATACCCTGACTTCAGCCATGCCACACGAACCAGGCTCCCTGAGTTCCAAAGTCTGATGTTCATGTGAATCCTGGAATTATCCTCCTAGTACATTTATTTCTGCAGCAATTAGCCAGAAATGGCTTCTTTTATTTGTTACCAAGAACTTGAATTGCTATAGATCAGTTATGTAAAAGTGCTTTGTAATCTGTTGACAGGTACCATAGATGTAATGTACCATTGTAGTTGTTTCTCTGCTTTGCCTTTCTGTCAAACTCCCTGCTCTTAGGCCCTTTCTGAGCTGGTACAATTCTTGGTATCATTCTGCACACTGTTATTCCAATAAATAAATGTACTTTTATTCCAATAAATAAATAAATAAATGGAAATAACATGGTGAATCTGAGTCAAAATGAAAATGTCTTTAGGAGATCAGATGAGTCAGGACATTTAAAGACTCTGGGGACAAACAGTTTCCTGGGAACTCGAAGGGCTGGTTTAGATCTAAAGTGCTTACCATTAGTTGAACTTGAAGGTCAAACACAGAAAACTCTGTTTCAATCTTAAACAGCTTAAAAAACAAGTGTCTGCCACTGTGGTGTCTCTGGGAAAGATGATTCCTTGACCACTCCTTGGAATGAACTGGAGTCTCAGGACTGTGGGAGCCGATGAGCCCAGGCTTGCACCTGAACTTGAGCCTAAACAAAAAACTATAGACCTATTTTCACAGACCTCCTGCATTCCTGTCGAGAAAGGGGCAGAATGGGAATAAATGTCATGGGAAGCATCATCTTTGAAGATAATTGCACAGCACAGATTAAGAAAATCCCACTGTGATCATCAGAGCCCCTTGGGGGCTTGGGGTCAGGGTGGAAAAGGGGGCAGAGCTTTTGGCAACCAAGCACACTCAGTCCTTGCAGCTATGCTCTTCCATGTCCACATGGAGGTTTTAAGGTCATAAAAAGTTTGACAGGGGATCCATTTGGTTTGATTGCCTAAAGCCAGGGGTATTGGGTCAATTTTTTTTATAACCCATGGAAAGACCTCTGGGAAAAGACAACAAAGATGACTCTCTCTCTCCAGTCACCTCATTTGGGTCTAGTCTCCAGCAAGGAGAAAGAAGGTTTGCCTCTGACCCATGGGAGGGTGGTTCTGATGGAGCAGGAAGTTGCCTGCTGACTGCCTGCAGCAAACATGTACATTCCTGAGCACAGAGAAGATGGAAGGAAGAAGAGGGAGGCTGTGTGTTGTGCTTTGCTGAATAGCTTCCCCTGCAGAACGACACAAGAACTTCATTTACGTTCCCAAATAGAGGAAGCATTGCCCACAGGATCTCTGTAAAGGAAGCTATAAAAGTGTCCAAACACAGTCATAACGACTCTGCCAACTGCACTGCCAGTAGTATCACAGGGTTTGATCCTAGTAATAAACCACTCTGTTACTGGTTTGTGCATTTACTGCACTTCACATTTTGTTGTCATATTAGAGTGTGTTCCTACAAAGTAGCATGCCTTGTGACACCAGCAGCCCCCTCATCCCTCTCTTGATTACTACACCTCCCGATGGTAGCAAGAGGCCATGCTGAGTGATGTACTCAGATCATCTAGGACTGTCCAAGGACACGCTAGGATGCTCTAGCATAACTGCAAAATTGTCTAATGGTGTATTTCTCAAAACGAGTTCCCATTGGTTATTAACTAATGTCTGACTGTATGACCACTTTGGGTTGCAGTTCGCCTGCAGCACTTAGAACAGACTTTCTAGAATGTGCCAGAAAGTCACTACCAAGTGATGGGAAGAGGGCACAGTGCATTACCAGTAGCAATCAGTGGCTGCAGAAGAGGCACAGTAATGGCAGGAAACCTAGTCACTGGGCTCCCCAGCATCAGACCCAGACTGGGGAAGACATACAGACAGGTGGGTCTGCAGAGCTGCCCAGGCCTGTTCATGGGCAGGGCCATTTCTGTTCTCGAGGAAACTTCCGGTCTGAGTTCCATATGTTGGGTTTGCAATCCTGTATATCCCTCAGCCCAGAAAGCAGGGAAGGGCCAGGGTACTTGGTACTGCTGGAATCCCATGACACCCAGGTTGTCATTTGAGCCTTTTATCTCAGAGGCACAGGTTGGCTGGAAATCAAGACTGTGTATCAATGAATACAGAAGAATCTCTCTGGAAATCCATCCCTTTGGGTTGATCTGAGGTCAGAAAACTTGGGCCTGCCTTTATGAACATGATCTGTAATTTGGTGAGATCTTGTAATGTCTTAAATTTCCTATAAAAATAGGCTTCCAGTGAAGGAAAGTTTATATTATTTCAATATTTCAAGGCTCAAAAGTCAAGAAAAAAAATGTCAGCTTAAAAACTTTAAATTAGCCAGGTGAGGTGGCACATGCCTGTAATCTCACGGAGACTGGGGCAAAAGGATTGCAAGTTCAAGGACAGCATCAACAAATTATCAAGGCTGTAAGCAACTAAGGATAGACCCTGTCTAAAAACAAAACAAAAAAATGAAAATGGGGATGTGGTTCAGTGGCTAAGTTGCCTCTAGGTTCAATCCTTGGTACCAAAAAGAAAAAAAAAGTTTGAATTCTATTTCTGGTGTATATAAAAATGAATATGACTATAAGTGAAGCACTTTATGTTTAGAAAGATTAATCAGTTTATATATGTGGTTCATTTTGTTCGCATTACTGGAATATCAGAGCTACGACTTTTAAACTGAAGTCTTAAGTTTCCAAGAGTTCAGGGAGACACACCAGTCCTTGCAATGACTTTGACTTATTGCTAGAATCTGATGTGATTGATACCAGGGATTTCCCTAACGGATGCTGTAGTCAAGCATAGAGGAGGGAAGGAAAATCACAAAGTTTGATTAGAAGCCCTGCTACCTACCTGCGACTGATGCCTTGCCCAGGAATGAAAATGTAAACATGACTTGAACAGGTCAAGAGCAACAGCAGCAGAGAGCATTTATCCAGTGCTAACTCCTGTGCTGGGCTTTATTTACGTTATATCTTTTCATCTTTAAAACATGATGGTAAGCATCATTACCTTCACTTTACAGGTTTACACTAAGCTCCCTCAGGCCACACAGCAAGTATGTGGTCAAAGGATGATGATGGATAACGATGATGATGGTGGTGGTGGTGATGGTGATGACAGCCATCTGAGATGTTGCCTGGCATCGTAAATTAAAATAAATGATTGCATTCGATCCTCATGGTGTGTACGTGATGTAGTATCGCTTTTACCATTTTCTTTCTTTGAGTGGGAAAACTTGGACCAAGATTGCTTTAAAAATAATGCTTATTAAAATACAAAATTCCTTCTTTGTATCCAGGGCAGGTATGCCAATTTTTAGCTGTGCAACATGACACAAAGTCCTTAATTTCTATAAGCTTTGTTTTCCTGTACTGACCCCTCAGAGTACAAAGAACAGATATGATGATCATCTTAAATGGTTTGGTGTTGTTAGGACTTAATAAATATTAGCTACTTTAATCTTGTTATTACTAGAGTTTCAAGTTTCCTTCCACTTTTCCATGGGACTTATTTCATAGAAGATTAAAAGGATCTTAATAAGGTTATCAGACCCTTGAAAACATAGTACAACTAAGGACAAACTGGATTGAAGATGGATTATTTGCTTGTGTCTTTTTTTGAAGAATGTGCTTGGCTCAATATCTTGACCTTATAAATACATAATGCTTCCTTTGTGTACTTTGTACTTCTTGTGTTCAAGACATTGGAGGTAAGCCCATGAGTCAAACCTGAACCCTAATTTCAAAGATTTTTGCAGTCAACGGGGCCGCCATTTATGTGCAAAATTCCAACAGTGAGGTGAGAGCATTTTGACCTAGCTGTTCCACATCCAAGTGTTTCTCCAAGAGAAAAGAAAACATTTATCTTCCAAAAGACTTGTAAAGGAATGCTCATAGCCACTTCATTTATAGTGACACCAACTGAAATTGACCAAAATGTCTAATAAGAAAATAGATAAACAGTTTGGGATATACCCATACACTAAAAGCAATAAAATGATGATATATGAATGCAAAGATATGAATGAGCACTTAAAATATCAAGCCTATGCCAAGGCAAAGAATCCAGGCAGCTTATATAGATCTTACATAATATAATTTGAGTGAAATTCTATAACAGGCAGCATGAACCTATGGTGACAGAAATCCAAACAGAGGCTGCCTAGGTTGGAGGTGGAACTGGGAGGGGTGTGAGGAAGCTCTCTGGATTGTCACGAAGACTTAAATGTTTTATGTCTCGACAGGAAGAAGTACATTTTTTTTCCTAAGTATTTTGTATTCTATGCTGTTATAAAAGATACTTCTGAAAACTGTATTTTCCAAATGTTTCCTGTTAAGATATAGCAACACAATTGATTTTGTAGTGTTCCTTGTACCTTTTGACATTAATAAACCCATTAATCTAGTAGTTGGATTATATATCTTTGGATTCTGCATACGGTGCATCTCCTTCAGACTTTCATTGCTCTTAACCCGTCTCTTGCGTTTCTCATCTCCAATCCACCTAGTAGGCTTTGGAAGCTTTTTTTTTTTTAACCATCTCCTATTTATTGCAGCTATTTCCTATCTTTATTTTTTTAAGCACAGAGATTCTATCACTTGCATTTGATATTCCCAAACCTGAAATAAAGTCTTACTCTTATTAAATTAAATTCTTCTTATTATTAAAATGATAAAATTTCCTCTTTGTATCCATGTCACAAGGTCCTTCATTTCTATAAGTTTGTTTTGGTGATTCTGTCATTGACATCTGATTATTCTGAAGTTTCCCCTCTCACGTGACTTTGTGACTCGGTTGCCTTTTACTATATGCTGCTCGTTCCTGTATGCTGCCCCTGATAGGCATATGCCCCCTCTCTGCAAATAGCCAATTTAAATTAAAGGCCCGGCTTAAAATTTCCTGGACAACCCCTGGATTTTGAATTTAGGCTGTAAATTCTCAGAGGACTAATCTCTAGGTAGAACTATTCAGGGACTGTGTGTGTGTGTGTGTGTGTGTGTGTCTCCTTGTGCTCCATATTAAGGCGCCTCTCTCTTGGGACTGTGGTTAGGTTTTACTTCCTGAAGTTTGTCTTCTTGAGGTTCTTAGTTAATGTAAAGGAAATCTGGCATCAACCTTCCAAAGTGGTTGGAATCTGAACTTTGACTTTTCATTTCTCTTACTCTAAGAACTCTTCAAAACTCCAACACTATGTATAACTAAAAAGAACAAATAAAAAATGTGGATGTGTAATCGATGTGATTCTGCAATCTGTATTTGGGGTAAAAATGGGAGTTCATAACCCACTTGAATCGAATGTATGAAATATGATATGTCTAGAGTTTTGTAATGTTTTGAATAACCAATAAAAAAAGAACAAATAAATAAATAAAAAGGAAAAAAAACCCACTCTATTAACACTATTCTTCTAGCACATTCCTTAAGGCAAAAGACTTTGTTGTTTTTCTTGCCCTTCTGGGTTCCTGGAGTCTCTTAAATTTTGGTCTGATAATTCCCTCCTATCTCTGCCATTTCTTGGGTGCTTTTAAGGAGATGAGAAATTATTTTATCTACTATTTTAAATTGATACCAGCAAGAGGGTTGGCCCAATTGACCTCATTCTTTATTATTGGAAATGGGGGAAATTCGAAATATTGTTTGTAGTCTCATTTCCCATCATTTCTAGGTATAAAAATAATTCCCTCAATTGAGGCCTCATTATGTAAAAAATTTAAAATCCTACCTGTCAAGAAAGAAAAAAGTGAAAAAGAAGTGACTAAGGAGACCACTAGCAACCCAACAGACTGGGGAAAATATTTAAAATTCACCTAAAGAAGCTCACGCATAAGCAAAAAGATGGCTTTCCTTAATATAATAGAATTCCATATTATTATTGATTGATGTGTACAAAGTTACCACAACGGTGAGCGTTCGAGAGCAGCAAACAGGTATTATTTCCCTATTTCTGGAGTCTGGGGCAGTCCAGCTGGGTGGTTCTGGCTCAGAAACTGCAGGAAGCTGTGGTGGAGACATTGGAGGTTTGCCTGAGACTGGCAGCTGCTTCTGAGACCATCTATTCAAGTCCTGGCAGGAGGCCTCTGCTCCTCACTGACTGCTTTCTGGAAGATTCTGTTCCTCACCACATGGTCTTCACCATCAGTCTGCTCATGGCATGACAGCTGGCTTCCCCTGGAGAGAGGGAGCTGGAGGGAGTCACCAAGACAAGAGCTGAGTATTTTCTATAAGCTAATCTTGGAAATTTTATACCACTGTGTCCGCCGTGTTTTATTGGGTGCACAGACAACAGCAGTACCATCTGGGAGGTTGGGGGTCAACTGGGGCCATCTTGGAGACTACCTGCCCCAAGCTCCTACAGTTCAAAGAGAGAAAAACCCACGCAGAAAAAAAAATAGACAATATAAAAAGTCTGTTTGTAGAAAGAGCATATAAATAAATAATAAGGTTTATCTTACGTGTGAAATGATGCTCAACCTCATTCAAAGTAAGAGTAATGTCAGTTAAACTTGTGTGGAGATATAATTTCCACCCCTGAGACTGGTAAAGAGAAAACACAAAGTTATAACTCGCTTTGTTGCTGAGGATTTGAGAAAACAGAGCCTCATGTTTTGTCAGGGATGGTAGACGCTGGTGAAACCTCTATGAAGAGTAATTTGGCAATCACTATCAAAAGTAAAAATATGCATATTCTTTGATCCACTTCTAGGAATTTATTCTAAGTATTTTCTGGCACTTGTGCAAAATGATGTCTGTATAAAGATACTTATTGCAGTGCCAACTTATCATAGTGAAAAATTAGAAACCATCTCAATTTCTATCAGTAGGGAACTGATTAAATCACAGTAATATGCATATAATAGAATTTTCTGTATTTCTTTAAAAAGAATACAGCAGCCCTCTTTATGCTGATTTAGAATTTCCAGCAATATGTACTAAAAGGTGTGAAAGTAAGATGCCAAATATCACATTCATTTGTGGAAAAAAATATGCATATTCTTATAATGCAACAGAGTATCTCTAGAAGCATGACCAAGAGATTGAGACTTGTAGGTGCTATTGAAGAGGGGAATTGGGTAGGTAGGTTATATGGTGGTGAGAAGTACCTTTTTATGCATTCCCTCTTGTACATTTTTGATTTTATAGTATGTGCATGTATTGACCATTGTCTCAGTCTATTTTCTGTTGCTATAACAGAATGCCTGAAACTAGAATACTTATAAATAAAGAAGTTTATTTTGGATCAGTTTCAGAGGTCCAAGAGCATGGCACCAGCATCTGCTTGGCTCTGGTAAGGGCCTTATCCTGTGTCACAACATGGCAGAGAGTCAGAAGGGGAAGCAAGCAAGTGCAAAGAGTAGATAGGCTTGCAAGAGAGTGACAGGGGAGAAGCTGACCTGCTTTATAACAAGCCACTCTCTGGTAACACCACCAGTCCCAAGAGACAGAACTCACTCCCAGAGACCTAGCAGCATGCCTCTGATAAGAACACTTATGCATCTGATAAAACAAATTTTATGGAAATTAACACATAAAGCTTTAGAAAAAAAAATCAAGGCTTTCCTTTTCTGTCCTCTACTGCAAGCTTCTTGCAATTAGAGGTTATATTTTTAAATTCCTTGTATGTATTACAGTATTTCTTTTGATTTGTTGTAGATGCCCAATAAATATTTATCAGATAAGTGTCTGAAAATGAAATTTCTAAAACCGCATTTTTTTTCTTTTCAGAAAGTAGATTCGAATATTCGCCTAAACGCAGAGTATGAGCAGAGCATCGGAGAGATTGAAAACACAATATCTCATCAGCTCAAGGATGGGGGGCACAAGTGGAGTGAAGAGCAGGCTCACACAGGAGGAGGGACAGTAGAAAATTGCTAATTGGAACAGGGCATAGGAATTTCACAGGACAAGATCATGTGTTTCAGGGTGCCTCAGGAAAGGGAAAGGTCGGTTTAGCCACCAGAGGGCGCTCATCTTCGCATTTAACAGTAGGCATGCATCCAACAGGAGATAAAGGAAAAAAACAGTTGAAAACCAGAAAGAAAAAACAAAATTAGGAATATTATGCATATATTTACCCTCTTTGCCATTACACTGTCACCAATGTGTGGATGTCAATGTGATAAGATGCCAAGACATCTTATTACAGGATAAGAGACTTGAACATCAGTAAATGTGCTTTAAATACTCCATCTCAAGTTGAGGAGGGCTTCCTGTCTTTCCGTTGGCTGCAATTTGAATTTTACCTCTCGTGCTCTGTAATGTACAGACTGCCTGGAAGGTATTCCATATGTTAGGTAGGAAGGGGGAGCTGTGGTGAGCCACTTCCTGTGAGCCTGCTGAAGCTGTTATTTGTTGAAATTTTAGTGCTTTATGAGGACTGGAAGGTTCTAAAATCTAGGATAGCTAGAGTGCTTAGTATTTGCAATTTTTATTGTCTTCCCTGGGTTTTGTTCTGTTTGAACTTCAGGGTGGGGGATAGATGCTATAATCTGACTTGGGACCCTCTTGTTGATTTTGTGAATTGATACCGCCCATAGGTGAGTTTTCCTCCTGATGGCCACCATCTGACTCGTGATGGCCACCATCTGCTCCTTGGGGCTCTGTGATTTCACCACTAAAATTTACCAGGCATGCAAATCATAACCTGTAAAATCCCTCATTGCATCCAGAGAGCCTTTCGATTAAGAAAGGAGAGAAGGAAATGAATGTTTATTGAGGGTCAACACCAGGATAGATGTCCCAAGTCCATTTTTATTATCATCTCTTCTCCCCATAACCCTAACACAAAGCAGATATTGCACCCTCGATTTGCATAAGAGGAAACCAAGCTCTGCAAGGTTGAATGACTCACCCAAGATTGAAAGTGTTGTGGAAAGGGGGCGCATTGAATCTAGAATCTAGAAGGCTCACATTCCTTCACGCTGACATTTTAGTAGCCCCCTAGAGTACTTTGGGCTTTCTTCCTGAGACCACCTTCTCTGTGAGCCATTTAGGGTTTTGGGATGGTGCCTCCCTGGTGGAGCGTACTTGGTGTCTGCTGGGAGTGTGGCTTGATGGTTGCTGCAATAGCCCAAGGACTGTTCCCTACATGTGGGAGGAAGGCGAGGGTGGAGCCCCCAGCCCCACTACCCACAGCGTGCAGGCAGTGCGAAACAGAGCTGTGCAGGGCTTCTGCAGTAGCCGTCATGGTCTTCTGCAGCTGGGATGCACGCAGGTAAACACAGGGGGTCTCCGGGCCACCAGATTCATGACAGTGCTCCTTGCTGATGACATATGCATCATTGCTCCCATTGAGTGTGTGGTATGAGCCTTGCTCCCAGGAGGAGGGCACAGTGGCCCACAGTCAAGGGGACACATGCCTTTTATGGCTTTTCCCTCACTCCTGCCGCCTCTACCTGTCACCTGGTGAGCCATGTTACTGAACAGGACAGAAGCAGGGGTTTGGCTTTAGCGGCCCCTTCAGGAAGCCACACCCAAGACTGTGGCCTTGAGAGCCTCCGCGGCCAAACCCAACAGGTCACTGTAGAAGGAGCCCCCTGCAGCCCCACCTCCACACAGAGCATCACGAAACAAGTCCCCTGACTGTCACGTGTGGAGGGGTCTCAGAAAGTTAATTTGCAAAGCAGCACTCACATGTGAGGGTTTTCTTTCTGAACGGGTTCATCCGAGGGAGGACAGGCTGCCGCTGCTTTGATTGGATGCTGTGGGATTTGGGGAGACTCTTGAATGAGGAGGCAAGCGGAAGCTGGAGGGTTATTATAGGCCTATGAGTCACAGGGGCTGCAGGAAAATGACGTGGAGCCTGCCTTCGAGTGAGGGCGGGCGGGTGCCAGGAGGCAGCAGGCAGAGGAGAGGAAGGGGGGTGGGGAGCCAAGGTAGAGGAGGGTGGAGGAGGGTCAGGGACCCACCGGGTACTGTGTGTATATGTGCAGGATTTAAGGAACTGGCTTACCTGGTGACGGAGGCTGGCAGGTCCAGAGTCTGCAGGCTTGAGGTCCAGGGAAGAGCCCATGTGGGGTTCAAGTCTGAAGGCTGCTGAGTGCAGCAGGAGTCCATCAGGAGCCTCTGCTCTGCAGCCTGGGCTCTAACCCATAGCAAGGTACATGGAGGCCTGCGGTAGCAGGAAAAAACCAACCCGTAAACTCAGCAGGGGCCTCGCATCCGCTCCTGGAGCCTGGCCCGCACTCTGTCTCAATGTCACCTCTGCCGGTCCACCCAAAGAGACCAGGCAGTCAGCCATGCCACAAGATTAGCTGAGCACTAGCATGAACTCGGGCAGTGGGTCTTAAGAAGACGCAGTGTTAAAGCAGCCTGGAGACCTCAGCTGCTCCATTTCCAAAGAAAATCAAAGGAGAATTTCCATATATCAGGAGTCAAGGTGGTGTCCCCCCTTGGCTGCCCGTCGGAGTGACCTGGAAGTGTTTTTAAAACTCCCTGTGCCCAATGCATAGTCCAGATCACTTAGGAATCTTTGGAGAATCGTTGGAAGAGGGTTCTGAGCAAAAGGATTTTCACAAGCTCCTCAGTGACTTCAAATATGCAGGCAAGGCTGGACACTCCTGCCATGTGCCCGTCTTGATCCACATCCATGGCTGTAACAGAATAACACAGACTAGGTACTTTATAAAGAGTAGAATTTTATACACTGGTTTTGTGGCTCAGTGGTAGAGCGCTTGGCTTGCCTAATATGCACAGAGCCCTGGGTCTCATCCCAGCACTGCCAAAAAATAAAAATAAAAAAGTAGAAATTCATCTGGCTCATAATTCTGGAGCCTGGGAGGCTGAACACTAGGGCACCAGAATCTGCTCAGCCTCTGGTGAGGCTCTTCTTGCTGTGCCCTAACACGGCCCAGGGCATCATGAGGCGAGCAAGTATGTCAGCTCAGTTCTCTTCCTATATTTATAATGTCACCGTGAGGGTCCCTGACCCCATGACCTCATCTAATCCTAATTGCTTAGCATATGAATTTGGGGGGCTAAGTTTCTAACCCATGAACTTTTGGGGTACACATTCAAACCATAACGACCCCTTAGCAGCATTTAGCATTTCCATTTCCCCTCACCGGTCTCAGCCATGCAGAGCCTACGCTTGGCTCTGAGCTACAGCCCCAGCCCCAGCCCATATTTCTCCTACTAAAGTTTCTGGGGTTCAGGAAGGAGGTGTTTCCACAATAAGGAGGTTTCCCTGAGCCTGCGCCCCTCCCATATTGGCTCGGAAAGCCTGAAAGGAAGGTGCTTGACGTTTTGACCTTGGGTTTTCAAACATCATGAAGGACACAAACAGGATTTGATTCAGCTTGTGTTGCATGGGAGAAGGGCCAGCCGAACTGAGCTCCGGCCTCCATTCTCTTTGGGTAATTCTTCGTTGAGAAAACCCATCAGATTCACTGAGCCTCAGTTTCTTTGTTCTTGACATTGTCTATCTCCTAGAGATGTGGCGAGGCCCAGAGACAAAAGCCCACCCTGCAGAGGGCACTCAGGAGTTAGCACACATTACAGGACAGACAAGAGGGAAGAGTTAAAAATTGGAATTTGGTAAGCCACTGACCTTGGACCCTCAATCTCCTCGTTTGTCAAAAAGTGGACGAAGGAATAATGTGTGGGGTTGAGAGGTGGGTCCTCCCTCTCCCTAGATGCATGTTCACCTGGAACCTCAGAAAGTGGCTTTATTTGGAAACAGGGTCCTTGCAGATATAGTCAGTCAAGGATCATTGCGGACCCTGCATCTATCCAATGACTGGTGGTTTTTAGAAGACAATGGAAAGGGAGATTTGGACAAAAGTTCAGAACTCCTGTAAGGTAAGAGACAGACCTGCAGGAAGGAAGCTTTGTGAAGGTGGAGGAACAGATAGGAATGATGCTGTGATCATCCAAGGATTGCTAGAAGCTTCTAGAAAGGAGGTTTCTTCCCTACAGCCTTCAGAGTAAGCATGGTGCTGCGGACACTTGATTACAGACTGTTAGCCTCCAAACTGTGGGAGGCTGAACCTCTATTTTTTTAAGCTGTCCAATCTGTGGTAGTTCGTTATAGTAACTCTAGGAATCTAAAACAAATAATAAGAGCTACACTACTTCCAGGTTATTGTAACTGTAATTAGGTTTTTGCAAAATAATTAGATTTGGTAATAAAGTTTTAGCTAAATGTTCATTTGAGGTTATTTAGATGGTGGGTAAGCGAACTAGTGTGATGATAGTCCGTGCTAGGAGTACTTAGAGGGTATCTCAGGAGTGATGGTGTGAGGGGTGAGGTGAAATGGCAGGTGTGGAGTGCAGGAGGGGGCAAAGCAAGATGCACTAAGGCAGTAAGTGACAGCAAAGGGCATCTCCGTCCACCTACCAGGGAAAAGGGGTCTTGTCCTTGGTCCTGTAACACAAGCCAGGCCCTGGAAACAGACATGCATCACAGTCGCGCAACAGTAGCTTAGAGTTTCGTTGGCTCTCATCTGGGGATCCCCTAGAGTTGTGTTTTCAATCTTTTCTTCAATAAGTAACCACAGAACCAAGGTTCAAGAGCACATGGTGTTTCCATTAAGCCCACTGGACTGGACAAGTCAGTTTCCTTTAATATCGTCAATACGTATCCCCTAGGGGTCCTTGTGGGACGTATTGCCTTCTGAAGTAGCAATTACCCATGGTTCACTACCATCAAAAACATGAAATGGAAATCCCAGAAGTAAAGAGCTCATGAGTGTTAAGTGACGTTGATTATAGTATATTGTTATAATTGTGCTATTTTATTATGAGGGATTGCTGTTAATATCTTATAGTGCCTTATTATAAATTAAACTTTATTATGGCCGTGCATACGGGGTACCACTGGATACGGGGCACCACTGCACAGCCACAGACACCATCCCTGTCTTGCAAGCCTCGGTCTACAATGGCTCCCAGCTGGGCTTAGAGTTCATCATTGAGTTGGGGGTTGTTTCTCTTGACTTGAGGCTTACAAAGTTGTCCACAATGCCGGGTGCGGAGACCCTGACTCAACAATGGTTCTCTTGGCTTCTTCCTATAGGTTTGGTTGGATGCTACAAGGTCGTCACGGCAGAAAAAGCCTGGCGGAGGCCATGCTTGGCGGTGCCAACACGATCTCTTTTACGATACAGAGAGTTTTACTTAACCGTGCCACTTTAAAAATTGGAAAAGTTGAGTTGTTGCGAGCACATAGAACGACAGCCTAATTGCCTTTTAGGATGTCGTTGGGAAAATCCTCATATGGAATAAAGCACGGCTTGTCTCTGAGTTTTCAGAATCGCCAGGCGATTCCCAACAAGGTAAAGGCATTCGGCATTTGTTTTCCTAACCACAGCGTCTCGCTTCATCATTCAAATCTTAATAAAATTTAGTGTTGAGTGAAAACAATCCCTAAGGTGTAACCAAATATATCTGCTCAGGCCAGACTTAAGCCTCAGCGGAAGGCTTGGAAGCTCTTGTAGTGGAATCCATCTTTCTCTTCCCCTGTCAGCATCTCAGAGGGGCAGGGTCTGGAGGAGCAGCTGCTCAGAGTGAGCTGGGACGACCAGGCAGCTCTGCTTTACCAAAGCTGCCGTGACACGAGAGGACGTGGACCTCCAAACTAATGCAAATGGCCAGGCAGGGGCCACTGTGTCCCTACTCTGGCCATATGATGCACATGGCCAGAGCCACACACACAGTAGGCACTTTGCAATGATTTGTTGAATGAATGGAGGAATTCTTCGGTGCAGAGGAGTGTAATGTGGTTCTGCTCCTTGAACTAATCCATTTTGTTTCATCATCCCAGATGTGGAACACCAATCAAAACTTAAACGTAGAGTGTCACATAAAAACAACATTCTCACATATAATATGGTTATAACATGCTAATGTTAATATTAATCCACATTACACAAGCTCTAGATTATTTCCAACCTACTTTAATGCGTTTGTATCAGTCTTATTGATACACTCACAGAACTGAAAACTTGGGACTTAATGGATTAAGTAGAACCCTGTTATCACCAAAGAAGTGCATTATGTTTAACTACACCATTAATTAGATGAGGATGCCCATTTAATGGTCACAATAGAGTTCAAATAATGGAAGAGGAAAGACTGTGACAGATAGAACTTGCAACCTTGATGTTAAATGAAATGGGTCAAACTCAGAAGGCCAAAGGTCATATGTTTTCTCTCATGTGTGGAAGCTAGAGAGGAAGAAGGAGAAGAAAGGAGGAGGTGATCTCATGAAAAGCAAAGGGAAATTAGTAGAATAGAGGGAAAATTCTAGGGTGGGGAGAGGGGAGGGAGGAGGAAGTGCTGGGGCGAAAGTTGGCCAAACTATATTGTTTTATTGTGTGCCCGTACCTGTATGTAACAACAAACCCCACCGTTGTTAACAACTATATGCACCAAGAAAAAATGTGCTGAAACAAAACAAACAAAATCATAGTTAAAAAAAAAAAAAGTGTTGGTGGTGGAGAGAAAACCATCGTGGCGTGAGTCAGACCAATCTGGATTTGACTTCCAAGTTCGCGTAAATCACTGAGCATGTTACTTAACTCTGTCTGGGCATCTAACACCCACTTGAAGTCTCTGCTTTGTTACTCTCTGTGCTCTGTGGGGGTTGCAATGGTGAATAAGACACCCTTCTTGCTCCCACAGGGTTCACTCTGTCTCCCTAATGCTTTGGGATCTCAGTGACTGGTTGATATGATACCTGTTTGGGTAAGAAGGGATCTTAGGAAAGCTCAACCCACCTGAGGCTCCTCAGGAGCCAGTAGAACAAAACAGTTGTTTTACTTTCATCCCCTTCTCTTGGTAAGAATGGTGCCAAACCAACACCAACTTCTCTAAAACCGCTTAGGTTGTTATCGTACGAACCAGACAATCAAGATTGTCAAAGCTGTATCCCCCTTATCTATTCCTCCAAGGGCAGGAAAAACTGCCCTTGGAGGAATAGGGCTGCCAAGATCACTGACCAGCTTAATTTTGGAGGGTGCTGTAAAATGCCTTAGCTCTTTCAGGGAGGGGTGGAGGGCTGAGACACACGCCCAGCCATCTCCTGGCAACTTGCACAGTGAACAATTGTAAATTAGGTGACATTTGTCCTTAGAGCCAACCCCTTCTGTCCCCCCTATTCCTTTTCTTACAATATCCTCATTTTCCTACTCCTAAGACTACTCCTTCCCATATTAAAACACACTTACAAATCACCCCACGTCCCTCATTTGTTGTTGAACATGCATGAGTTTCAGCCAACACATCACTTTTCTTGGAAGTAGTTTCATGTTCAAATTGTCTTTCCATGTAAAGTGGGAGACTTTATTCCTAGCAGAGGATTTCTTCTTTCCACATTAGCAGAATATTTGGTGTGCAGTAAGAGCAGAGGTTTTTTCAGGCCTCTGAAGACTCACATGGTGGCAGAGGCTGATGGCCGGGTAGTACTGTGATGGGGTCAGACTAGATCACAAACAAGACTTGGCTTCCGTGTGCTTCCTTCCTGCTAAAGGAGGCACGTTCCTGGGTTGGACCCAGCTAGCTGATAGGCTCTGTTTTGGGGAACCAGGACCATCCACACATCCAATCTGGAGCTCTACCTGCATGTGATCCTGATGCTCAAGGCCCTCATCTTTCTTCCTTATTGTTATGGTTTGGATGTGGTGTCCCCGAAAAGCTCACATGTGAGACAATGCAAGAAGGCTTAGGGGTGAAATGATGGGGTTATGAAAGCCTTAACCCAGTAAGTGAATTAATCTCCTCATGAGTGGTAACTGAAGGCAGGTAGGGTGTGGCTAGAGGAGGAGGGCATTGGGGATGACTTTGGGATCCATATTTTGTATCTGGTGAGTGAGTCTCTCTGCTTCCTGATCATATGTGAGTCACTTCCCTCTGCCACACTCTTCCGCCATGATGTTCTGCCTCACCTGGAGCCCTGAGGAATGGGGCTAGCTACTCACACGCTCTGAAATTGTGAGCCCCTAAATAAACGTTTTCTCCTTAAAATTGTTCGTCAGGTCTTTCAGTGACAGCAATGAAAAAGCTGACTAAAACACTTATTAATTTATCCTATGTCCCATTCTATCCATGTTCTCTCCATGGCAAAGTCATGTAAAACTGTAATTTGATCATCACTCTTAAAGGAAATCTGGTATTGACGGTGGAGAGAGGACTTTTTCTTTTTTTTTTGAGAGAGAGAGGACCTTAAATGTTACTGTTCTCTCTAATGTTGGGGACCTCAGCTTCCAGGGAAGCCTAAGGTAGATGGTATTTGGTAATGAAGTCTATAAGAAGCTTCAATTCATTCTCTGGTCAGTTTATATCCTCAGTACTGTCTAGCGACGTGGAATTAAGCTTTCTTGGGGATAAAGATAGGTAGACATGGCACTTGGCCTCAGGAGTTTGCCATCAGGCAGGATAGAATGGGGGATCCTGAATGCCAGGCACTTGCAGCCACCACTTTGGATAATCTTATCTAATCATGGTAGATATTGTAATCTTATCTTTGCAGATAAGGAATCCCAGCTCAGATAAGCAAACTGTCTTCCCCAGGTCCAGTACAGAGAAAGAACAATGGAGACAGAATGGGAACGTAGGTCTGGTCAGGGTCTCCAGTGGGCGTTCCCTTTGGCCTTCCACACCAGGAAAGAAACTGAGGCCCAGGGGAATGTGCAGACAGTGATGTGGACGGTGTGGGAGTTCAGGAACCCTGGAGGGGTACAAAAAACTTTTAGGAGAGGGGCTCAGTGGCCCTCAGGTGAAGTCTGCAGCCAGGGACAATGACTGGTTCCTTCCACGGTAGCTGGGAGACCAGGGCCTTCCCAGGTAGATTAGCTCAAACAAGGGCTTGAGAGTAGGATAACTATGTGCTGGGGCCCAAAAGGGGGGACCCAGAAGAGGATGAAGCCATCCCTGTGGGGCCACCTCCTCTCTCACTCACCGTGTGCAGCTGTGGAAAGGTGAGTGAAATGCAGGAGGCCGTGTCCCTCTAGGGAGAGGACGATTTCTAGGAGCCATTGCCTCTGGAGTAGGTTGTGGGGGCCTCTGCTCAGAGGTCCAGGGCCTCTTGCCGGAGCCTGCTGAGGACGGGGCGGACAGGTGAGGGGGCCAGGTGGTCCTCCTTCCCTCTCTGGAAGCCTGGCCAGTTTCAATTTACATAACAGCTTAATCCACAGAAACAGGAGCCAGAGGCAGGTTATTTCTCTCTCTCTTTTTTTTCCTCTCCAAGACACGGAAACCTTTATTTTCTCCCTACACCACAAACCAGTGCTGTTAAATAATATTGGATAATTGCACCTGTCGTGCTCCCCATATTGTGCCGAAGAAAAATAATTGCTGGTTTTCTGCTTTGCCGTTTAGCTGTGACTCCGTCATTTGACTCGGAGCATGTCATTTTCTCCCATTTTAGATTGCCTACAGTCAAACTGTGTGAAAGGACTCCCAGATAGCGGCCCTGCGTGTGTGAGTGGGCGCAGGCCTCATTCAGCAATGATTTCTAATTTATACAGCATTGAAAATCCACAGCTATAAATAAACAGTTCTGACTGGCTTTGCTGCCTACTCAAATGCTTTATTAAAAAAAAAAAAAAGCCATGAGAAAGGAAAACAAGACTGGGGATGGAGTCAGGTTTCTGGGCCTGGGAGGGAAGACAGGGCACTCAGCCCTGGGGTGGCTCAGGGCACCGCCTGGGGCCTTGGGGGAGGCCTGGCCTAGTCGCACCACCCTCCTGGCCCCCCTCACGCTCCCTGGGTGCGGGTGCAACATGTTTGGGGATTACAGTATATGAAACTGGCTTCCTGTTATGACAAATACTGCTAGCGTGTAGGTGCAGAGCTCAAAATAGCTCAGGAAATGTATGGCCCTCGTGGGGAGGAAGAGGTGGATGAGGTCTTCTACCCAAATTCAAAATCGGTTTCACATGAGAGCAAGCCACCAGAAAACAGAGGCACAAGCCTGAGCCAGTCCTTGGGGGTGGTGCCGCTGCTGCTACTCCTGGTGTCTGGGCGGGGGAGAGTTTCCGACCACTGGGGGGCCCCTGACCACCTTCTCTGTGCAAGATGTGAATGCATTGTTATTTTTAATAAAGTCCTTCAGATGACCAGTTACTGCTTTGCTCTGTAATGACATTAGAAAGACAGGCTGCAAAATCAAATGTCCTTGTAAACTTGGTTCTGTCATTACCCTGCTCTGAACCCAGATGTGTGTTGGAGACAAGCTATTGAGGACCCAGGGACTGGTCACATCTCTTCCCAATTCTGCCTGTGGTCCCATGTTGGTAGCTTGAAAAAGGCCCCAGTAGAGGGACAAACATGGTGTCCATGTCTACGTCATGGAAATGGGCAAACTCTATAAATCAGGATTTTACAACTCTTTTGCCCCCCCACCCCCCCAGAGAGTTGGTTGTTAAACATTTACCACCACTTGAAGCTTCATTTACTCATTGTAAAGGACATGTTTTCTACTTACAAAATAAGGACATGTTTTCTACTTACACAATTTTGCGAGGCTAAAATGAATGAGGGAGATTGTAAATTTCATGACACTATAAATCTTGCTGGTATCATGGTTTGGTTTCTATTATTGTCATTTTGTAATTACGAGGGACTTAACACAGCCCTGCACAGGCAGCAAATACTGTATATCTTTTAACACGTGTTTAGTCCATGTTCATTACAGGTGGGTCACTGCTCATCTTTTCTCAAGCTACAGCTGGCCCACGGAAGCTCTTGTGTGCCGGTCGTGTACGTGCTCAGTGGGAAGTGGCTCGGAGATCTCTGCTGTGGGAATAGATGTACTTGTACAGTGACCAGTCATACTGCAACCAGGGTTTAATTTGGTCCTGGGATAGCAAAGCCACAAATAGAAATCTGCAGCCCCATCTCAGCCAAGAGCTTACCATGACCGAGAAGTATGCACCCGAGTCATCTCTGGGTGTGGAAAGTTTGGGTGATCCCCAGCAGGCATTATGGTGGGGGTATTTCCACTGTGGCAACTGCTTATGGGGCCTGCTGAGACCAGGTCTCAGAGCAGTTAAGAGGCAGCAGCAGGTGTGGGAAGAGGTGATGTCCCCAGATCTATCCCCAAAAGACCCAAAGTTCATGTTTATGAGCAAGGAGAAGAGAAGTGGAGATTGCACAGGTGTCCTGATGCCTGCCCGCGTCTTTCCTGGGGATGCATGCCCTGTTGGAATGTTTTTCTCTCTTCTCTAAAAGGAAGACTGTTTATGGTGTCCATGTTTACCAACTTTCTCCTATAGACTGTCAGGTTATCCTCTGCTCTGAACCCAGAGTGTGCTGAAGACAGGCTCTTGAGGACCAAGGGGCTGTGTACCTCTCTCCCCGGCTCTGCCCTGGCCATACTCTGCAGTCCATATCCCGACCCTATGAGCCCAGACACACACTAGAAGGCTCAGTCATGGTTACCTACCAGTGGACATTGGCCATTTGTGTTCTTTTTAAAAATATGTCTATAAATAAAGGCCTAGAATAAAACCACTTGGAAAATTAAATCAGGGTTCAGAAATCCTTGTTAATCACCTTACAATCAACAAAGTACTTTTTACCACAGACATCTCAAAAGACCTCATTATTGTATTACTCCCTAAGCATAAAGCACAACATTTATTTGACAAATTAAACAATATTTGAATGGAAGAGATTTTGATAATGTCATTATGTTCACAGTTCATTCCTGTCCCAAATGTTTATTTCCAAAAAGGACCAATTTCCAAATAGTTTATAACTTATTTTCTCATTGTCCCAACTAATTTGCTATGATACCAGGTAGACAGAACTTTTGGGGCAACCACCTCCCTACATTTCTAAATCAAGAAGAAAGAGAGAGAGAGAGAGAGAGAGAGAGAGAGAGAAATCCACAAACATAACTACCTTACTAAAATACTTATTTTTTAGAGAAAAAGGAATTACTGGAAAATGGCCCAGAACCAGAGGTTAGGAGATCTGGGAGACAGAGCCATTATCTTCATTTAGATACTTTGACACAGGTAACTTCTCTTCTGAGTCCTCATTGTCCTCCTTTGGAAAGTGAAGAGTTTGGAGGACCCTAAGTTCCTCTCCCCTTCTCTACGTATTCTTTAACACCAATTGTATGTGAGATTCTTTGGTCTTTGGCCAAATTTTGACCCAGAAACCATCATCCTCTGTGGAGGTCAGACACAGGTAACAAATTCTTAGATGGCAAGGAGTTGTTTGGGGCACGTATAAACTTTCAAAGGACCAAGAATCCTCCAGTTAAGCTATCTTCATAACCTTCTTATTACATTTGAACATCAGCCTCTGTCCTGTCCACCTTCCTATGTTATTCCATCACCTCCCCCACAGAAATAATCATAATAAATAATAATAATGATAATATGAGAGAAAAAATCTCTCATGTTTTCTTCCTCCTCGGTCCTTGGAACCTGGCACGTAGTCACTTCCTCTTCATCCACGGCTGCATCATGTGACCTGAACAAACAGAACATAGACACACCTCAGGCTTTGGGGTTTCCCTAAGAGGGATTCTCATGAGGGTAGAGATCCAGCCTGATGGGGCAGCAGTGGGAAGTCAAGTTCTGAAAAACAGCCCACAACTGCCAGGGCAGGAAGCCAACTGCCCCCCTCCTTTGATGGTGCTACTGCTGTTGGTAGCTCTGTGTCTGAGGCAGTGGTCACTGCTGCTTTTGGTGAGTGCAGGCTGTTCACATGTGCAAGGGCAAATGCTGAGACCTCAGAGATGGAAAGGAAGGGACCACGTCCAATTAGAGAGGAGATGGAAGAAGGGTGAGTGTCCACCTAACTGGGGTCAATTCTACCACCTCTCACCAAATCAAATTATATCAACCCACGTAGAAAAGTACTGACAGATGGATTCTTCTCTTTTTTTTTTTTTGTTTTTTGATTTTGTAAGCACAGTGAGGGACCTTCTTCTACTGAAAGCATAGCATTCAGTTTCTAGAATGACATCCATTCATTCAGTCAGTTAGTACCTCCATATTGATTGGTCATGAATCTTTGCATCAGCTTTGAAATTGGTAAGATTATATTTGCTCATTATCTTTCCTGCCATTTGCCAAATACTTTCAATCCTACTTTGAAAACTTTTCTCAACGTGGTGTCTTATCCTTCATTCTGGAAATTAGATCCCCTGGAGTTTGGTTTGGTTTTACCATAGCAATCTCATGCTCCTGATTCTAGGCCAAGTTTACCATTCAGACCCTCCACTTTCACCAGTTTTATCTCTGATAGGAAACATTGAATATCTTCTGTTCATTTTATTTTGTTGGAACTCCCCTTCCTCAGAGGCTTCAGTGATTGGTGACATAAAGTCCTACTTGTGGCCTCTTTAGGCACTCTGATTTTCTAGAACTGCCATCTCCTGATCACTCAGTCTTAGGACCACCCTTGTTTTCATCCCTCTCAACAAGAGTTGGAGGCCAGAATTCTCCCTTGTGTTCTGTTCCTCGCCAATCCAGCCACCCCGACAGTGTCCCGGCATTTATTTAGTTTTGCAGGGTAAACATACTTCTTATTTATGTTTCCACTTATTTTCATCTTGATGTGAAACTCCCATCCAATTAGGTCCTGCCTAGGTTACACACTAACTGTAATCATAGAACCTTCTCTTTTCTGCAGTGCCTACTTTGGGCCTTTAAGGAGTCATTTGTAAACTGAGTAGCAGTTCTGTACCCTCATGTTCAAGAGCTTGGTCAATATGAACTTCCCTCAGCAGTCACTTTCTTGATCATGCTGTTTGGTAACCCAAGCCCCTGAGGCTAACTGGGATCATGACCTTCCGGCTTAAAGTCCAGGTGCCAGGGGCTGCAGATCCCTCCATTTAGGAAACACAGCAGAACAAGAAGGCTTAGAGAGAAGGAGAAATGATGGTGTGAAGTTCTGACAGAAGAGGAGAGAAGGACACTCCTTCTGGTAGATCAGAGTCTCCTCTAACCAAAACCAAGCAGTTTGGTGGAACACCAGGAGATTCCCGTCTACCCACTGCTGTGGATGGATGTGGTGGCCTATTGTGATTAAAGCCTTCGTCCCCACTGTGGTGATGTTGGGAGGTGGCGGTATCTTCTGGAGATGGGGTCTAGTGGGAGAACTTAGTTCATTGGAGGCTTGCCCTCAGGAAGCAGTTCTCATGGGACTCAGAGGTAGTAGCTCTAAGAGCCTTAGCTTGGCCCCACTCGGCCTTCTCTCCTTTCCTGGTTTGAGCTATAACCTCATGAATACTCCTTTACGTACACCCATCGTGATGCACTGCCACTTGCTTCCCCCATCAGAGACCAAACCAATGGGGCCACCCAGCTTGGACCTGGAGCCTCCACAGCTATATTATAAATAAACCTTTTCTCTTTGTAAAGTTAGCTGCTTCAGGTACTTCATTACAGAAATGAAAAGCTAACTAATATCACTAATACGCTAGCAAGGCACCATCCCCAGTCTTTTGTGTTGAGCTTCAACAATAATTTTATTCTGTAGAGATTTAACATGTATGAATACCTCAGAAATTTGGTTTTTTTTTTGCTTCAAACAGGGGTGGTATGGAGTGGGTCCTTAGTTTTGAATTCTCACAGAGCTGAGCAGTTTCTAAGTTTCTTAAGTCATCTGAATTTATCTCTCTGTTTCTATGGTACATGGGAACTGTTTACTTAGTAATAGGTCATGTATCTAAGTAAAACAGAGTTTATAAAATGGGTTTCAATCTCTGGGAAATAATATTATTTGTTATAACATTTCTTGATTGAAGATAATTTTTTCCCAGTAAAAAGTCTGCTAGTTGGAGGCGATGGATTAGATCCATCCCCTACTTTATAGTTCTTTCTTTACCCTCCATCAGATGTGCCAAGGGCTAGAGAGATTTTAGGCCAAAGATTCAATGTTCATCTATTGGTGTGTCCAAGAAACCATGTTTTAATCAATATTGCTATAGGTACCATGTATAATTATACTGTATTACTCAATAGGCAGAACACAGGATAAACAAAACAGTGTTCTCAAAGATTAACAACTATGAATCTACAAATACAAAAGCTTCTGAAGGTAAGTTTTTGTTGTTTTATTTTATTGTTGTTTTATTATGTTTTTAGGAAAATCCTAACATAATTCTTTTCCAGTACCATCATGAAGTCACTTGGCTAGACTGATTTTCAGTGTATCAATTTATGATTGTCCTTAGGAGAAAAAGCATCCATGGTCTTGGGACCTGACAAAGGATAGTTTGATCCCTGGCTAGTGGCCCTAAGGATATAGGAAGAGGGGGTGTGACCCTTGCCTGGGTCAGGTGGGAGGAGAATCTGCCTGGGGCCCATCTAGATGGTCAGACAGTGTAGGCCAATCTCACAGTGATCTGCCAAGACCGCTTCCTCTGTCTGTTCCATTGTTTTCTATCATTGTTTGAAATCAATTCCATGCTGTAAAAGCAGAACTGGAATCTTTCTTGGTGGGTGGGTTATTTTAATAATGACTCCAGTGCAAATAGCATTTGTATCCCTGGCTCTCAGGGCCAGACTCTGCTACTGTGGGCCCTGGGAAGACTTCATACGCTTGCCAAGTTTCCATTGAATTCTTGGTATCATTTTCTTGTAACTGTCCTTCTTGCTCTCTTCCCACTTACCCACTGACATTGTAAACGAGTGGGGAGGAGTTGAGCAGATGTTTAGCAACTGTGGCCCTGACATAATTATCTCCCTTGGGAGGCCTCCAGGGTCCTAGTTTTATAGAGACTTATCCTCAGACCAGCAATGGTCTCTCTGGGACACAGAATCCCATCTGTATCCAAGGTCTACTGAATGAGAACCTATTCTGTAAAGATCTCCAGATTTTCCAAGATCTTCGTTTTAACACTATCCAGAGACACATACTGGTTTGAGAAACACTGCTTCGTAACAGTGACTCTTGACCCTGACTGCAGATTAAAATAACTGAGAAACTTTAAATAACACCCCTGTTAAATCCCCATATCTCCGGAGATGTGGGTAATTGGTCTGAAGTGGACTTGAGACTTAATATTTTTAAGACATCTTTAGTGTTTCTATGATGTGAGGCTAAGGTCGAGAACTACTGTCACAGAGATACCTGGCACATTTAACTGGTCACAGCTGATAGTTTGCCTGGTATCCTTGACCACTTGATGCAGGTTGGTGGCACCTAGCCAGGTCACACACTCTCAGAATTTCAGAGAAAGAGATTCCAATGAAGTCTAGCTTCAATCGGCATGACCCCTTTCACACTAAGTTCTTGAATCCATGCACCATCTCTATCCATTTGCAGGTAATTAGTGATCGTTACTTTAAATCACCTTCAGCTGGGAAACTGGTAATTTATGCATAAAGTGGAGGGGAAAGGTGGGAATACCCCACAGAGGAGAAAGATGGTGATTTTGGTGGGGAGATTGAGACTAACAGCAACGGGGACAACTCTTGCTCGTAGGCAAGTCTTTTGATACTCAGACAGTCATCTAAGGACCTCCGGGATCTTAGAAGAAGGGTGCAAGTGTTATCTCAATTGTGAAAGGAGAAAATTGGCACCCAACACTTTGAGTGCCTTGCCTAGACTCTTGGTGACAGGGCTAACGTGGAACCCAGGCAGCCCGACCCCAGAGCTTATCTCCCAGCCGCTGCCCCCCACTGTCTCACAGAGGGTCTTCTGTGACTTGCTGCTCTCACCAAAGAGCTCCGACTGCAGAAGGATGAGAGAAGAGAATTTCAGTTTGGATTTGGACAGACAAGGTGACCACGTCTCTGTTGTCATAAATCTAGAACAGGAGATGTGGAGAGGGACTCACAGTCAAGGGAACCAGATGACGGATCGTTGGGCCTAAGACAATCCAGGCGTCAGTAAGGACACTGGCACAGCCGGCGGTACCAGGACCATCCCAGACAGACGGGCCTCTTGGCCACCCTGCCGAGATGTCCGCCTGCCTTGGAAGAGTTGAAGTGCGTTCCCTTAGGTGGGTCTGAGGCCAGGTGAGGGACACACCCCGGCTCTCTCCATCCCCTTTTCCAGGGTCTCCCTTGGTCTGCGTTGCCTGCCCTCAAGCCCATATCACCACCTCCCATACCCCTGAGCCTCCTGGTCCAGAGCCCTCACCTACAACTAGTGGAGTCACTCCTTGTCTGCTGTCGCTGGAACACCTCTGCAAAACGCCCCACTTCAGGCCTGGAGAGGAGGGCCTCGGATATCCCACACCGCTCTGATGCGTGACTGGGAAAGCTTACGGTATGGACAACAACACAAGCTCCTCATCCTTCAGAAACCCAAGGACCATGTAAACACAAAACCCTAAGGCAGAGGTTAAAACTAACAAACAAACAAACAAGAACACAAAACAGGAGCAGTACAATGTAAGTCTGGCATTGGGAGGTACAGGGGAGCCATGGAGCATTTGGGAAGGACGTCAGGTCCAGCCTGGGCAGAGCAGGGAAGGCTTCCCGGAAGAGGTGACCTGAAGTGAATGAGGAGGTGAGACCTGGGAAAAGCCTGGGGGTATGAGAAAGAAGCGCACGGAGGGCAGACGCAACAACAGGGAAGTAAAATAAGTAAACTGATGCTGCCGAGGCCCAAATTAAGAAGAAAGTGAGAAAACAGGAGATGGGCACTGGGTCCCGGAGAACCTGGTGTGTCGCACGTTCTCGGGGCTGGCCTTGCTTCTGTAAATTGGGGGATGAAAGTGTGGTGGGCAGAGGAGGACAGGGGGTTGATCTTTGGGTCGACATGGATCCACAGACCACTCTACTTGGTTTTTAGCAATTTAAAAGCATTCGCTGCCATTGCAATTTTGAGGGGTTCGGTTTCTTTTTTAATTGTTATTTGATTATTTGCAATTAATAAAGATCTGTTTGGTATTTAACACATTTCACTCATTCTCCTCTTCTTTTTAAATTTATTTATTTATTTTTAAATTTTTTGCAGGATGGGGGAGGGGGTTGAACCCAGAGATTCTCTACCACTGAGTTCAGTTCCCAGCCCTTTTTATTTTAAAGCAGGGTCTCACTAAGTTGCCACGGCTGGCCTTGAACTTGTGATCCTCCTGCTCCAGCCTCCAGAGTCACTGGGATTATATGCCTAGCCATCCATTATTTTCATAAGGAGATAAACATATCAAAAGAGAAGAGACGTACAGTCCTATCACTCACGTGACCATCTGCATTTACACAAGCATGTGAGGGTCCCTATATTGGCTTATTTGTAGTGGAAAATTGGAATATAGCACCTAAACAATAGGGCATGCTAGGAAGAGCTTTGTGGGGCTGGGGCCGTAGCTTGGTGGTACAGCGCCTGCCTCGCATGTGTGGGGCTCTGGGTTCAATCCTCAGCACCACATAAAAATAAATAATTAAAGACATTGTGTCCATCTACAACTAAAAAAAAAATTAAGAAAAAAAAAAGAAGAGCTTTGTGTTGAAAGTAGTGATTTCAAGAATAATAAATAATAGTGAAATTTTATTTTTAATTCAATGGATGTTTAAAATTCATTGTGGGGTAATAATTTAAAAATTAATCATTATTGAATTCAATACAATTGATTGAAAAAGTTGTTGTTCTCTAAGTATTCCCATTTTTTTTCCTGCACTTCTTACATCTGCCAAATTTCAAATGGAATTTTTCTTTCTTTCTTTTTTAAGTATAGATTTGTGGAGGGCATTAGAACATCTTTACTCAGAACTCCAAAGAGCCACAAATAGTCAGAATAGCTGTCAATGCATTTGAAATGTCAAGATATCTTTTTTTTTTTCTGGATAATTTTCTACAATTTGGAATCTTGCTTCGGGAATTATAATTTTTAGTATTTTATTTTTAAGTGTTTGCTTTCATATAGGACATTGCCTTAGATCTTCTCAACCAAATACTCCAAGAGTAGAAAACACATCGTAAGTCCAAGTTACTTGCTTATTTCTCCAGGATCTCAGCCTGTCCTCAGAAATACACACTGTGGTGCCAAGCCTTCTAAATTGGGGACATTTTGCACACACCAGCTTAGGGGTCACACCTATTCAGGCAGAGGCAGAAGATGCCATCTCTATTTGGGTGGAAGAGAATGGCCGTTGAGCTAGTGGTATGGGGGACTGCAGCTAACTCTCTGCCTTCTTTAAAATACACAAGGAGGGCAGTTCTTGGACATCTCCTTGAGTAGGAGACAAAAGTCATATTTTACAACCTGACTTTCTAGTACCTGTGGTTACTTTTCCAGCAAAAGCATGTTCTAGAGGTGAGGTGCAGAGAGGGGGGGAAACAAAGAGAATAAAATCTTCCCTTCCAAAATTAACTGAGGATTATTCTATGAAGAACCTATCTGGTTCTACCTGCCTGGGATTAGAAAGCTTGGCTTGCTCACATATTCCCACCGCCCAGGACCCTGTCTAAATGAGAATCCCAATGTCAAGTAGAGCCTGTGATTCTATTTAGTAAATGCTTTTTTAAGCTTGAGAAGCAACCTAATAAAAGAGGGATAAAAACTCATCTGGGAATGCACTGCTGAGATTGGACTAGCTAAGAGCGTCACCTGAGCTCATTTCCTTCAAAAAGGAAATCTTGTCTTTGTCCTTGTCCTTGTAACAGCTTTTGTCCTCCTGGCTTAGGTAGTAGGAGACTCTGCTACCATTTTTTTTTTTTCATTTCTAGAACAATATTATCTTGTTCTCTGAGTCCTGAGCTTTCTAAATAAGATGTACCTTTCAAGTTAAATAAGGTGTCGTCTGGGGAGGAGGGGAGATGATTTGATGGAGTCCTTTGGGAGTGCCAGCTTGTCCCAGGCCATGCCTTGGCCTACTTTGGTAGGACTTCTCCCAGTCCTTTGGCTAAACATCCTCAAACACCACTGCCTTCTGGGTTGGAGTAGTTTTTCCTTCCATTTCCAGAAAGAGTGGAGGAAAGGGTAAGAAAGAAATATCTTTGTACACAAGAGAGAAATACACTGACCCCATTTCCAGCGGTTGATCTTTTCTCCAAACAGGTAGATGCTGACACTCAGGAAGTAGCTGGAGGAGAAGAAGACCGTGAGGCCCAGCGGGCTGAGTTTTCCAAGCACAGGGTACACCCACCGGCCAGTCTCGGAGTAGATCCACAGGACCCTGTAGAAAGCAGCAAGTGACAACCATTAGGAAAAGACAGACAGACTAGCCACTTTCTCCCCACCGTCAGTGGAGAACTAGACAAAAGCAAGTACGAGGAGTGTCTGTCCACAGATTCCCACAGCTCTCTAGAAGTGTGAGTCTTCTCTTGGTAAATTAACTTGATTTAACAAGAAAGACATCTTATTTCATGGGGTGAGTGGGGCCTTTCCTTCCTAATCCATTAAAATCAAATCTTGGTGAGAGAATAAGGGAACCAAATCATTAGTGAAGGAGAGTTTGTGAATCTGTGAATAAATTATTCCTCCCCTGAGACTGAAGGTTTGCTGAGACCAGGGACCTGCCAAGATGGCGTCATTTGCTGGCTCGAGCCAAAGAAGTGAAGGATTTTTTTGTTTTTGTTTTAGTACCTAAGAGTAAGAAAGAGCTTCCCATGAGCTCTCCAAATCCTTTAGGACTAGGAGGAACAGAGATGGAGAGATGGAGCTTTATTGCCCTGATACAGTATGTCTGGGTTTAATTGTTGACTCTAATTTTAGCTCAAGGATATAATTATGGACAGAGTGCTAAGTAGGGATGGATGGATTTACAGGAAGGCCCAGATCTTGCTCCTGTGAGATTGACTGTAAGTCATTTCCGAAAGCCAAGAGAAGGAAAAGAAATGCTAGGAGAGAAGCCGTGATATCTAAGCAAAGCCTAAAAATGTGGTTTGCTGGAAACCAAGATGCTTCACTGGAAGATGCCAAAGTCTAAAATAACTTTAAAAATTAAATATGAGGAAGACGTCGCATCAGCCACAGTTTGTAATTGGTTAAGAGTACAGAATCTGGAACCAGGTTTCTGTGATTCAAATCCCAACTCTGCCACCTATTAGCTATGTTACCTGCAGTAGTTTATTCAACCTTTCTGGTGTAAAGTGGGAGACCTGAGCATCACACACCTTATGAGGCTCTTGTAAGAAGAAGGAAGGTAACACGTTAACTGCATACGTGTGTTCTAAGGAAGCTACCTAGAACAGTGCCTGACCCACTGTAATCATTGACAAGAGTTCCCAGCTTCTGTCTCCACAGAGGGGTGGCACCATGAGAATCTTCTCAGCAACTTTTCTTTGAGTCGGCTGATCTTTTATAACCATTGAGATAAGCCAGGTTTTGCTTCAGAATCAGCACTCAATTGTGACTATGCTGGGTTATCAAAAGAGTTAAGAGAGGAAAATGAAGTTTTGAGGTTAATTAAACTTGCAGAAGCTCAAGTGTGATCTCTGTCATTTCAAATTCTTCGTTAAATGTCTCAGGAAAGAGACAAGAGCTAACATTCAGGTCCAGGAGTAGAGTGAAGCCAAGGAGGCAGTTGGGGTGTAAAACTCAGGATTCATCTTTGTGCATCAAAAGACACATCAACGCATATAAAGGGTACCGTGGGAAGGGAAATAATGTTTGCAAATCATATATCTAATAAGGGGCTAATGTTCAGAATATATAAATAAGTCATTTAACTCAACAAAAAAACTAAAACAGCCCAGTTGAAAACAGATGAAGGACTTGATAGAATTCTGCAGAGGAGACATACAAATGGCTAGCAAACCCATGGAGTGATGGCCAACATCACTAATAAATTTTGATCACTAAATCAAAACCACAAGATGCCACCTCACTTACCTGCATTAGGATAGTCAGTATTAAAAAAAACACACACAATAAGTAGTGAGGATGGAGAGAAATTGGATCCTTCTGCATTGTTGGTGAGAACATAAAATGGCACACCTGCTAAGGAATACTAGATGTCCATTCCTCAAATAATTAAACTAGAATAATCATATGATCTTGTAATTTCACCTCTGGGTATATACCCAAGGGAGGGATTCAAAGAAATACATGTGCATTCATTAGCAGCATTATTCACGGTAGCCAAAAGGTGGAACCATCTCATGTATCCATTGGTGGTTGGATGGATAATTAAAATGTGGCATCCATGCACCCATTAAAACAGAAAGAACTCAAACTTATGCTACAACATGGGTGAACCTTGAGGACATTATGCTAAGTGAAATAAGCCAATCACAAAGGTCACCTGCTGTATAATTCCAGTTATATGAAGAAGCAACAGAGACAGAGGGTAGAATGGTGATCACGAGGCATAGAGACTGTTGTAAAAAGAGTTCAGAGTTTCAGCTTGGGAAGAAAAAAAAAGTCCTGGATGGATGGTGGTGATGGAAAGCCACTGACCAGTATACTTCAAAGTGGTTAAAGTGGTGAATATTATGCTATGTGTATTTTATCACAATT
This sequence comes from Marmota monax, assembly GCF_021218885.2. Lineage (NCBI taxonomy): Eukaryota > Metazoa > Chordata > Mammalia > Rodentia > Sciuridae > Marmota > Marmota monax. The sequence goes on from NW_026693024.1 coordinate 12,234,654, forward strand.
TTAAAAATTAAAGGAGATGTCGGTCTTTGGGCTGTACAAGTGTAGGTCTGATACATGGTCCCTGGTTCTGGTCCTGTTTATATCACTTTGTTTTCCCAATCCAATTTTGATGCTCCTCCAAGAATGATAGATAATGAGATGACTACAACAAGAATAGTTCTTGCCATTATTACTATTATTGGAAGCCTTGAAGCTGGCCGACCGAGGGAGGCGTTGTGGAAGGCTAGCCACAGGGCTTCCTGCCTGCATGGCTGCTTCCCACAGCAGGGCGGAGAACATGCCAGAGGCAGAAAAGAAATATCCCCAAGTCAAGAGGGCTTCAGCAAGGAGATGTGAAAACACTCCAAACACATCGTATTCATTTGTTCAGTGGGTTTATTTTATATACCTGAGATCAGGGCTTCCCGATTCCCGTGCACATTTATATAAGAGAGTTTACAAACAAAGACATCCCCCCAGAGGCCTGGGAAGTTCTGTTTATCTCAATTTCGGTTTCCTTCAGCATAAGACTCGAAAAGGAAAATTCCAAAGGTAACGAATGAATTGAGAGTTCTCACAGAGCAGGGCTGAGGATGGGTTGGCTGATGTTGGGGAAGGTCATGGAAATGGAACTGGGGAGGAGGGAGAGGAACTTGAGGAAGGGCCCTCAGCAGGGGGCAGGAGTGGGGAGAGTCATGCTGTCCAAGAGAGAAGGGAACCTGGCCCTCACGTGTCCCATAGTTCGTCTCCCGGACACACGTCCCCTTGCTCTTTGCCAGGCTCAGCCTTGCACTTCAAATCTCATCTTGAAAATCCACTTCTCTAGAAAGATCTCCTGGAGACCCTTACTCCAACCTCCATTCAGGTGGGGGCTTACGGCACCGGCTCCCCACCATGGAGCTTACCCTTATTGCTGGTTGGAGCTCTGCATTGGACAGGGATGTGTTTCCACCATGCCCATCTGTTTCCAAGGACGCAGGACCAGCCAGTTCTTCCTACTGCGAGTGATGGCTGTCAGGGTGGTTCTGTTGGGGCTCACACAGCTAACAGTAGTCAGCTCTCCACTTCCCGAACCACCACATCACTGTGCTGGGAGCCATTAGCCAAGTAGGTATGACAATTTCCTTGCCAGCGTACCCCATGTTGCTGACATGTTGCAGTGACATTGAATGTAAGTGACCTTGCTCAAGGACCAAGGCAGATTAGGGTGTTCCTGGTTTTAAGATAATCGTGTTTAGGGCGTTCCCGGTTTAGGTTCCAGGTTTAAGGTTTAAGATTATTCCTGCTGGGAATAGGGCGTATCCTGCTGCCTGAGTTCCCCTTGAGTTCTCACGGGATTTAGACAGTATATTTTGGAGATAGAAGCCCAGTGGAGGTGGATTTGGGCAGAGAACGTGGATTTCCCCAGAACGTGTTTGTAGACGGCTGGTGTGAGTTCGGGAATAAAGAGTTGCTGTTTGAATCTACAAGCTGTGTGGTGGCTCGTGATTGTGTGCCCAGCCAGACTGCGGCATTTGTGCCCAGCCAGACTGCGGCATTTGGCGGCCCGTGCGGGGAACTTCTGAAGCTTGGAGGTAAGTGAAATTGCTTGCCCCTGAGGAAGAGCGAAAGAATGGGTGACCAACTCAAAAAACAATGTGTTATTGTTTTGATTTATCTTGTTTTTGTTTCAAGCTGCCTATCCCTAGAAATTTCTCAGGCAAACTGGAAAAAATGGTTGACTAAAGGTTTGAAGTTTGTCGGCCCTGAGGAAGAGAAAATTGATACAACGATTTTTTATTCCGTTTTTGTTTCATTCAGTTTCGGCTTTGTTTTGTGCTATCTTATTGGGTTGCGTTATCTTTATAGTAGATTAGAAATTAGTAAAAAACAAACCGAAAAGATGTTAAGTAAATTGTTAGAGGTTCAGACCATGGAGAAAGACATTTTAGATCAAGCAAAAGAGAAGGTCTCTCGAGCTAGTCAGACAGAGGAAGAAAATTTAAAGGAAAAGGGGTTGTTAGGAAAAAGGCCACAACAGGAGGCTGTTACTAACTCCATTTTATCACAAGAGGGCATAATTCAACCAACAGCCCCACCGATGGAGACAGCTGAGTGGCCCTCAAACCCCGTAGTTGATAAATGGGATCCTGAGACAGGACCTCAAAGATTAGCATGCCCTGTACTTGAACAGGCAGGAGGGCAGCGAATTCACCGTGCTTTAGATTTTAAAACAGTGAAGCAGTTAAAGGAGGCTGTAACAACCTATGGTCCCCAAGCTCCCTTCACGGTAAGCATGGTTGAGTCCATTACTAACTTGGATATGACGCCAGCAGATTGGGCTAGCATGTGTAAATCTGTACTAAATGGAGGACAATATTTGTTATGGAAGGTTGCCAATGAGGAATTTTGCGCGGAGACAGATAGGCGAAATGCAGCAGCCGGTTACCCTCAAAGAAATCTAGATATGTTGTTAGGAAAAGGACCTTATGAGGGTCAACGGCAACAAATTGAATATGATCCTGCTATATATGCACAAATTGCTGCAGACGCAGTTAGGGCATGGAAGACTTTACAAGGACATGGAGATTTACAAGGTCAGCTATCTAAGGTAATACAGAGAGCTAATGAACCTTACGCTGACTTTGTAGATAGGCTAATTCAAACGGCTGCCAAAATTTTTGGGGATACAGAACAAGCAATGCCATTAATAAAACAACTGGCTTATGACCAAGCAAATCGTTGCTGCAGAGAGGTTATTAGACCATGGAGACATGAAGATTTAAACACATATATTAAATTATGTAGAGATATTAATGAACAAGGGCAAGTCTTGGCAGCTGCAGTACAACAGGCTTTAGATGCCAGGCCAAAAACATGCTATGATTGTGAACAAACAGGACATTTTAAAAGGAATTGCCCCATAGGAGGAGGGTTTAACAAAAGTAGGTATCAAAGGAATAGAATACCAGGTATTTGCCCACGATGCCGTAGAGGGAGACATTGGGCTAATGAATGCCGTTCTCAAACCACCATAGAAGGTACTCCCTTATCAAAAAACGGACAAAGACCAGGTATTTATCCAAGATATCGTGGAGAAAGGCATCAGGCTCCATTGCCAAAAAACGGACAGGGGGGCCCAATGCTCCGGGGCCCACAACCACAAATATACGGGGCAGTGGAGGATCCCAGCAACACCATCAGGGTAGTGCCCAGGACACATTGTCCATTAAATCCCTCATCAGACAAACCCGAGGGAGCGCAGGGTTGGACATCTGTGCCTCTGCCAGAGCAGTATTAACTCCAGAGATGGGAGTTCAAATCATTCCCACAGGAGTAAAAGGACCTCTTCCCCAAGGAACAGTAGGCTTATTATTGGGACGTAGTTCATCTACATTAAAAGGACTTATGATAAGTCCTGGGGTAATTGATCCCGATTATGTAGGTGAAATAAAAATTATAGCTAGTTCTCCAAGAGGTATATCAGTAATTTCACCTGGAGATAGAATAGCACAGTTGTTAATAATACCCAGCCTACATAATAAATTTCCTAGTCATAGTGTAGAAAGAGGTTCCAGGGGATTAGGCTACACAGGTGTAGATTGGGCTATGTTGTCTTTAAATTTAGATTCTCGCCCAATGCTAAAACTAAATATTCAAGGTCATGAGTTTAATGGACTACTGGACACAGGAGCTGACCTTAGCATCATATCTCGTCAAGAATGGCCAAAACATTGGCCATTACAACAAGCCACTCAAACGCTTCGAGGCCTAGGAGTGGCGACTAATCCCCATAGAAGTTCTATGATATTAGATTGGAAGGATCCTGAAGGATGTGAAGGAACTATACAGCCATATGTATTGGATCATCTTCCTATAAATTTATGGGGACAAGATGTCCTAGATCAATTAGGTTTGACATTAACAAATAACATCAATCCTAATGCGCCCACTACTAGGGCTAGACAAGGCTTTAGGAAAGAAAAAAGATTAGGAAAACAAGGGCAAGGTATAGCAGCACCAGTACAAATAGATCAAGGAACAGACAGACATGGGTTGGATTTTCAGAAAGGGCCACTGAGACAATCAAAATTACTTGGAAATCAGAAAGACCAGTGTGGGTTCCTCAGTGGCCCCTGACAAAAGAAAAGACACAAGTAGCCCATGATCTGGTCAAACAACAATTAGCGGAAGGACATATACAACCTTCCATATCTCCCCATAATACTCCCATTTTTGTCATCAAAAAGAAGTCTGGTAAATGGAGATTATTGCAAGATTTAAGAGCCATTAATAATGAGATGGTTATTATGGGACCTGCTCAATCAGGGATTCCTCAATTGTCTGCTTTGCCAAAAACTTGGCATGTTTTAGCTATAGATATTAAAGATTGTTTTTTTTCAATTCCAATTCATCCCAAGGATAGTCCACGTTTTGCATTTACTATCTCTGCATTAAATCATGAAGGTCCTGATCAGAGATATGAATGGAAAGTACTCCCTCAAGGGATGGCTAACAGTCCAACTATGTGTCAAATATATGTTAACAAAGCAATCCAGCCACTTAGAAATCAAAATCCTGAACTACAAATATTTCACTATATGGATGATGTATTATTGGCACATAAAGATAAAAACATATTGCTGGAATGTTATGCCACACTTACAAACTTATTAAAAAATTATAATCTAGAGATAGCAATAGATAAAGTACAATTAAATTTTCCAATTAATTATTTAGGAGTTCTATTATCCTCAACCATGGTCCGTCCACCAAAAATTCAAATACGAGTAGATCAACTCAAATCACTTAATGACTTTCAAAAGTTATTGGGAGACATAAATTGGATAAGGCCTTATCTAGGTATACCAACAGGAGAATTGGGACCTTTATTTGATATTCTAAAAGGTCCATCAGATCCAAATTCACCCCGTATGTTAACTCCTAAAGCAAGAAAGGCATTAAAAATTATTGAAACATATATGGAAAACATACATTTGGATAGAATTGATATAAGTTTGCCTTTATTATTTATTGTACTACCAACAAAAAATATTCCTACAGGAGTATTTTGGCAAGAAGGTCCATTATTGTGGATACATTTATCTTATTCTCCTAACACGATTCTTACTAGGTATCCTGAGGCTGTAGGACAATTAATACTCAAAGGAATAAAAGCAGCGAAGGGAGTGTTTGGAATTTCTCCCAATAAAATTATTACTCCATATACTATGGATCAAATTGATGAGTTAGCTAATGAGTTAAATACTTGGGCAATAATCATGTGTAAATCTAATGTTTCATTTGATAATCATTTACCATCTAATCCTTTGTTGTCTTTTTGGTCTAAGCATCCTGTAGTTTTTCCTAAAATGACAAGAAAAACACCTATCATGAATGCTCCAAATATATTCACTGATGGGTCAAATAATGGTACAGCAGCAGTAGTTACCCCTGATCAAACTTTTACATTTTTAGTACCCAAACAATCAGCTCAAAAGGTAGAGCTTAATGCAGTTTTACAAGCTTTTGTGATGTTTAAAGATTCTGTATTTAATTTATTTTCTGATAGTCAGTATGTAGTTAATGCTATAGTATCTCTTGAAGATGCTGGTAGGATTTCCCCTTCTTCTACTGTTTTCTCTTTGTTTTCCACTATACAAAGTCTAATCTGGGACAGAAAAGATCCATTCTTTATAGGACATATTAGGGCACATACAGGATTGCCTGGAGCCCTTAGTTTAGGCAATGATTTAGCAGATAAAACTACACATGACATACATATTTTCTCTACATTTGAAGAAGCTACAAATTTTCATAAAAGGTTTCATGTTAATGCTAATACTTTACAAAAGCGTTTTAAAATAACTAAGGAACAAGCCAGACATATAATAAAACAATGTCAAAATTGTGTGACATTTTTACCACAAGTTAATCTTGGAGTCAATCCTAGAGGACTGATACCTAACCATATTTGGCAGATGGATGTCACACACTTGCCAGAATTTGGAAAATTAAAATATTTACATGTTACAGTCGATACTTCTTCTGGATTTTTGATGGGCTCCCTTCATGCCGGAGAAAAAACTAAAGATGTTATAGCTCATTGCTTACAAAATTTTGCCACTGTGGGCGTTCCTAAACAGTTAAAAACCGATAATGGTCCTGGCTATACCTCTACCTCTTTTAAACAATTTTGCTCATCATTTGGTATTACTCATATAACAGGAATCCCATACAATCCACAGGGACAAGGCATAGTTGAAAGAGCTCATCAAACTATTAAAACATACTTATTAAAGCAAAAAGAGGGAATTGGAAGGGGGTATATATCCCCCAAAGATAAACTTAAAATAACGCTTTTTACTCTAAACTTTTTAAATTTGGATTCATCAGGACTTAGTGCTGTGGAAAGGCATATGTATCCAAAAAATGTACATAAGCCTAAAGTACTTTGGAAAGATATTCTAACAGGACAATGGAAAGGTCCTGACCCAGTGATTGTCTGGAGTCGGGGGTCTGTTTGTGTTTTTCCACAGGGAGAACAGCAGCCCATTTGGATTCCAGAGAGATTAACTAAAACAGTTTCTACAGATCGAAAAGAAGATGATTTGACTCAAATCCATAACAGCTGATATCCAGAACTCCAGCTTGACCATTCTTACATCTGCGACAGTGATTAACCAGGATGCTTTTTTCAATAGCTATTTTATTATTGCATTTTTCCACATCATAAGGTTCTATTTTTATTTTTTGAGCTCATACAAACCTAGGTTAATGTTTTTCTGATCAGTTTTATTTTTTGACTGTGGAGTTTTTAAACATTGCAATGGAGATTTCACCTAGGTAAAGCTACAAGGCCTTTACTATTTTCTTATGTGTTGTACGTTTGTGTACACTCTTGTGTTTTGTGTTGTATGTCTGTATGTGCGTATGTCCATATTTCTTATATGAGGAGCGCTCATGAAAAAATGGATCCGAATTATTATTATTTTTTTATTCACGTGATTTAAATGGTTTAATTTAAATTAGGTAAACAGCTGTTAAGGATTGTTTTTAAAGGTGGTTAACAGATCTGTTTGTTTACTAGTTTAAATTAGGTAAAAGGCTGTTAAGGATTGTTTTTAAAGTAGGTTAACAGATCTGTTTGTTTACTTTCACCTTTCCTTTTCATTATATTTAATAATTCTTTTCAGGATAATGTCTCTTTAGCATCATTGCCAGAATTCCTATCTCCATCCCAGTGCCGGTGAAGAACTCAACAAGTAATGCTCAATCAAAGAGTCAACTTACTTTGGGAGGAAACGGATTTTGGGAGGAAATGGACATATTGATAGATTCCTCTGCTTTGAACTGCTTGCAGAACTTGCCTGGACTATGTAACTATCGTTTGGTGCAGCGAATTGTGGTAATGCTGGCATATCTTTGCTGATGGTGTCACTAGTGATGCAATTTTTATTTCCTTGCCAGCGCACCCCATGTTAATTGTGGTAGTGCTGACATATCTTTGCTGATGGTGTCACCAGTGATGCAATTTTTCCCAAGGAGCCGTCAATTGGCTTGGTGTCGTGGCATTTCTGTATCCTCCTCCCTTCTGCTAGTGATGGTCTAAAATTTGGGGGCCAATGGCTTATGCTGGACCGGTAGTCAGTGACGGGTATGATCCAATTGCAGTGGTATCAACCTAAGACAGGAGGCTGACGCCTAAAGGTCAGTTTTCCGATGACGGGTAAGAACCATATGTTGAATTGGACAACCTACCAGGCACGGTCCATAAGCCACATTAACCTCACTCCCCCACTGGCACCAAGGCCAAATTTGGGGGCCAACAGAGGTGAGGCAAAGAACCTCACCCCCCCACTGGTGCATAGACCTATCCACAAGTATGGCTGTATGCTGGACCGGTAGTCAGTGACGGGTATGATTCAATTGCAGTGGTATCAACCTAAGACAGGAGGCTGACGCCTAAAGGTCAGTTTTTCCCATGACGGGTAAGAACCATATGTTGAATTGGACAACCTACCAGACACGGTCCTTAAGCCACATTGCTTGTTGTTTAATTATTCAGAAGGGGGGAGATGCTGGGAGCCATTAGCCAAGTAGGTATGACAATTTCCTTGCCAGCGTACCCCATGTTGCTGACATGTTGCAGTGACATTGAATGTAAGTGACCTTGCTCAAGGACCAAGGCAGATTAGGGTGTTCCCGGTTTTAAGATAATCGTGTTTAGGGCGTTCCCGGTTTAGGTTCCAGGTTTAAGGTTTAAGATTATTCCTGCTGGGAATAGGGCGTATCCTGCTGCCTGAGTTCCCCTTGAGTTCTCACGGGATTCAGACAGTATATTTTGGAGATAGAAGCCCAGTGGAGGTGGATTTGGGCAGAGAACGTGGATTTCCCCAGAACGTGATTGTAGACGGCTGGTGTGAGTTCGGGAATAAAGAGTTGCTGTTTGAATCTACAAGCTGCGTGGTGGCTCGTGATTGTGTGCCCAGCCAGACTGCGGCATCACTGTCGCCTCTGGAATTTGAGAACTGAACCCCCCAGCCTTCCAAGTTTGGATTTCACTGAATTAATACTTTGAAGAGGCCAATGTGCTGCCCCTCAATTGTCATGGAACAACGTTTTATGTCCTTCTAGAACTGTCTACCATAGGAATCTTTGGGTGCCAGGCTGGAAGGCCACAAAATATATACATATATATAGTAAATTAGAGTTTCTTCGTTCTGAATCTCACAGCATCAACTTGGTGACCATGGAATTCAGATCTCCTCTCTTATCAGTAAGGAAGTAGTGGCAGTCTGTGGTTAGAGATAAGGAGATAAGGAAGTTCTGTGGGCTTTTGGCATATCATTCTTGAAGTTTTAACCTTCATGTCATGTCTTTCTCACTCTGGCAAAATAAAGCACAAAAAAAAGAGTAAAGAAGCTATAATTTGTTCCCCCAAATTTATGCAAGAGATTAATCTCCAAAGTCTTCCAGTATTAAGTTTTTATCCTTTGGAATGGAAATTTAATCTGACTGTGGTGTTTAGAGACAGGACTTTTGGGAAGTGGTTAGATTAGGTTAGGTCATTATGATAGAGCCCCCATGATTGAATTGTGGTGGCTTAATAAGGTGAGGAAGAGAACACAAAGACACAGAAGTATATATTTGTTCCTGCCATGAAGTGATACAGCCAAAGGGGGCCCTTGACCAAACCTGTGCATACTGTTTAGATTTCAGCTTCCAAAACTCTAAATTAAATAAAACTCTTTTCTTCATAAAATAGTCTGCACCTGGTATTTTATTATAGTAAAGAAAAGCTGACTAATACAGAAGAGAAACTTCAAAGCAAGAATATTAAACAAATAGTTTGCCTGGATTTTGACAATATCAGGAATGAGAAGAGTTGTTGGAATAGCAACCCCTGAATGGAGATTGAAAACACTTGCCTAAACCCTCCCTGACATACCTCTTCCATTGAGAACTTTCTTCTCTACTTAGGGACCATGGAGTTCTTGTCCAGTCTTTGTTTTCTACCACCTGATGATCTGATCATCCTCTGCTACCTTGGCTGGCCTCTGGTCCCTCCTGTCCCTTACAGGAGGGCACCTCCCAGATTGGCTTATAGCTTCTCTCCTGTTCCCTTGTCTCCCCAGTCATCTCATCTGACCAGGGGGTTCAACTCCCTGAATCTCCCAAACTCCATCTCTCTTAAGTCGGCCACCGTGAATTTCCAGATTGGAGCTCCTGCAGGCAGGGAGTCCCACCTGAATGTTATAATTGCCTTGGGAGTTTTAAAAATTCCAATGCCCAGGACATATCCTGAACCAATTGAATGGATAATTTTGGGGGATAGGACCTAGGTATGGAATGTCAGACTTACTTCTTTACTTACACCCAAAACTAATTCTTTCCCAACTCATCTTCATCTAGTCATGGAAACGCTGTCTTTCCAGTTCATTCACTGAAAATTCTTACAATTATCCCTAATTTTCCCCTTTGCATTCGCTGACTGTGTGTCAATTAGTCCATAAACCCACTCTGTTCCCTCAACTATGTGACTCAGGTATGTGTCTTATTTCTGACTGTACAGCTCTTACCCTCTTGAGGCTGTTCTTGTTTCTAATTTCTGTTACAGATGCTGTGCTAAGACAGGAATGGAGGTCTGGACTGGTAGGATGGGAAGTCTAGGTAACATTTTCCCCTCCTGGCCCTCCACCGCTGGCCCTCTTGAATTTGCATCCCAGCCTGGCTGGACCCCAGATGTTGATTATAAGGATGCTGGTGTGGCATCCTTGTATTTATTTCTATATATTCATTTATATGACAGCTGAGGAGTCCTTCTTTGGAAAGTGAGACTGGGATCCCAATTCCCACTGAGATTGGAAGTTATAACTTATGATGACCTTGATGAAGGTCATATTTCAGGAAAGGTAACAGCGGCTCTGGAAGGAAGTTTACCATAACATATTTATAGGGGAAGCAGGGACTACTGATGCTGGGTATGGCAAGAGGCTGGTCTAGAACTCCCTTAGGCCAGTTTTTGGTGATTGTTAATGTATTCTTGGAGGTGTAAGTGTGCATGTGTAAGTGGGGCATAAATTAAAAGGTTCGCTGCACTCGTAGGTGCAGGAAGCTTTGCAGGGAGACCTCACCCGAGTGAGCATAGAAGACAAGAATCTTCTGCCTCACGGGAGTTGCTTTTGGGAAGTGACTTCACAAACGTCTCCCCAGGGCTGAGTTTCAGCTGCATATCCGAGGGACACTTGTGCTGGGTATGTAATGCCTTACACACTAGCGGACACACACATCAGTGGGTTCCTGGTCTTTCAAGAGCAGAGGATGGTGTCCTGCAGGCCAGCTAGGGTTATTGTGGTGGCCAGTGGCATTGCTCTACTTCTACCAGCAGAGGGGCAAGTGAGTAATGGCAGCGTTGGCCAGAGGAAGTGGCGTGCCAAATCTTAATGCGGTGCCAGGTGGACAAGTTGGGCTCAGGGGCTGGGAATCACGTTCTGCCATTTCTATGGGCTGCAATATTCAGTATGGAGTACAAAGTGGACATGTAGTGGTCCTCAGCAGATTACTGGAACTCTTCAGGGATAGAGTGCTTAAAGGTTTGGACTATACCCAGCTAGGCTGAAGGGTGCTCCAAACTCTCAGAAGTGGGGTACACTGAAGTGGAAATAACCTTGGGTGGAGAATAAGACATTGGGACTAAGCTAGATAACACCTTGGCTGAGGTTCACTTGCACAGTATGATTTTCCTTCACGTTGCTCCCATCTCGTCAGTCCAATCCACTTTCAGCACAACTGTCAAGACTCTTGAAGGCAAAATGCTTTGTTCAAGTCATTAATACTTCTCACTCTTGCCCCCAACCCACAGAAACAAACAACAGCAACAATAAACTCTCCAACTCTGCCTGCATACATGGTTCCATTTAATTTTTTTTTTTTTTTTTTTTTTGATACTGGGATGGAACCCAGGGACACTTAACCACTGAGCCATATCCCCACCCCTTTTTATTTTTTTATTTAGAGACAGAGTCTTGCTAAGTTGCTGAAGGCCTCACCACAGTGCTGAGACAGGCCTTGAACTTGCGATCCTCTTCCCTGAGCCTCCCCAGTGGCTGGGATTGCAGGCATGCACCAGTGCACCCAGCTCAACTTAGCCATCTTTTGACTTCACAGCAATGGGAACATGATAGGCACTCAGTAGAAACGGTGCTTAGAATTCTGAATTAGGATCTTTTCCCAGGATAGTGAGACACAGTCCAGTTCTCTTCTGATGTTGGGCACTGACAGTGAGTTCCAGCTCCCAGTGGGTCACATGACCAGCAGGGGAACACCAGCCCTCCACAGAGTCCTGGCTGCTGAGCTGTGCTGTTCAGTGGATCAGGTGGATTCAATGAATTTTCCACTTAGGAAAGTTTCAACTGATGAAGGGTTTGTTGGGACCAAAGCCCATTATGAGTTAAGGAATGTGTGCACGTATCTCCTCTGGTTTGCACCCATAAGCCCCCATGAGTGGGTAGTCCCAGGGCTATTTCCTATTGGACTCATTTACTCCCAGGTCCAGCTGAAGAGAGGTACTGACCCTTGCCTCCACGTGTTCCGAAACCTCTTGCCCTTGGATTGTGCTCCTGGGTTTCACGTTCTCTGACTTGTTGTAGCTTGGATCCTGCTAGTCCTTCCCACAGTTCTCAGCCAGATGTCCCCTCTTCCTCCTCTTCCGTGTTCCTGTGGCTCCTGGTATTTTTTAATGACATTTGATTACTTTCCAGCTTATGTTCTTACAACATGGACGCACAGCTCATTTCCACTCATTAAGTATAAACCCCACGCAGGCTGAGGCTTGGCTTGTGTGGCTGCTTTTCCCAGCAGGACCGGTGCTGTGTTAGAGGAAATATTTGTTCAATCAAAGAAGAAATAAAAACCAGCAGAAGGAATGTTTCTATTTTCCCTGCTCCTCACCACTGCCTCACAGGGCGCTAGGTGAGGTGTTTGGGGGCGAGAGGGCAGGAAGGAGAGAACAGCTCCCATCCTCACAGGTGACTAATGCTTTCCAAAGGAAGTGAAAGATTTGCAGTCATTACTACTCTGCAAAGCTTTATTTTCCCACTTCGGGGCCAGCCCTCCGATTTTGCAATCTGAAAAATAACAAAAAGCAAGCAGTATCTGGATGGCAGTCCCCACGGTCTCCGGGGCTATTTTTAGGTCATTGTAACATGGTTTTAGCAGTGAAATGCTTCTCCAGCTCAGAGTTGCTGCAGTTTTTCTCTGACTCATGGCTGTTTCTCACGCTCCCTGTGCCCACAGCCCGTGTTTTTACCTCATTCCTACTCCACCGTTTCCCTCATTTGACCATCCAAATCGGCACACCTGACAGCTGGCTCATTGCCACCGCCCAGCAGCGTCTCCATGGGTATCCACGGTGTGGGGGACTTGCTGATGGTTGTCTGTGGCCACAAGGGCCCATGGGCCCCTGCAAGATGTGAAAAGGTGGAGATGGCAGGCAAAAAAGAGTCGAAGGTCCCCTAACCAGAGAATGGACAGAGATGGGGAAATTTCCCCCAACGGACCAGCATAAAATGACCTCAAATAAGCTGATTTGATTTATTCTAGCAAAAATGGAGCAGGATGTACCAAGTGCTGATTTAGTACTTCTCATCAATAGCAAGGACCAAATCATCCCAGCTTCCCAGCAGCAGGGCCCACCCTGCTGGCCCCAGGGCTCCATCCCTCCAATCGCTGGCTCCATTACCATTACTTTAGTGTCCCTCCAAGCACAGAACTGGGAACAAAAGCATCAAGAACGGTTTTTAGGCTGCAGAGTCTGTTCTGGCTGCCCAGCCACCAGCACTTAGCTGGGTGGTTTTGCACATGCTGGGAGCTGAACAAGTGCCTGGCCCTGGGAATGCAGTGGGTAGAGAACTGAGTCTGGAGATAGGAGACCTATCGTTTACGTTGACCCAGATCCCAGCTTTGCGCGTCCCCCCACCTCTGCCGTATGACCTTGGAGCTCCAATTTTTCAATGTCAAGTGCATTTAGTCAGATTTACATTTCTGTGACCAAAATACTGGACAAGAATAACTTAGAGGAAGGAAAATTATTTTGGTTCATGGTTCCAGAGGTTGAGCCCATACTTGGCTGAGTCCATTGCTCTGGGCCCAGAGTGAGGCAGAACATCATGGTGGCAGGAGAGATGGAGGAAGGCTGCTTCCTTCATGGTAGCCAGGAAGCAGAGGGGAGAAAAGGGGACCACAGCGAAGATGTACCCTTCCAGGGTATGCTCCCAGGGACCCACTCCCTCCAGCCATGCCCCAGCTTTGTACACTTATCACCCAGTCAGTCCACTAAAACTGAGATGGACTCTTTAGGGTACCACTCTCTGTCCGATCATCTTACCTCTGAACACTTCTGCATTAACACAGGAGCTTTTAAGGGACACCTCATATCCAAACCACAACGCCAGGAGATCTCTAAGTCACCCGCTGCCATTCACACACTCTGCTTTTATTTGTGTTGGTCAATATTGTTATCTGTTACTACCATCAGCCCCCCTGCAGTTCCACAAACGCCAACGTTGTATCCACTTTATTCCTCTTCAGTCTAATTTCCACACTTCAGCCAGAATCATCCAACTATTTTTTCTTATGTAAACCACAACATTTAACTTCTCTTCTTAATAGTTTAAAAGTCCAAATCCATTGTTGTGACTCATGACCTAGCTTTGCCCTGTCCCCCAATTCAGCTGCACCCCCTGATTCCCTGGCCCTACGGAGCTGTTCTTCCCTCTGTCTGAAGGTCTTTCCATGTCTCTTATGACTTATTCCTACTCCCTCTTGGGTCTCAGTTAGAAAAACCGTTCCCTTTAGAAAACCATTCCTGAGCATACCTGTGCACCCAGGGCTGGTGCGGTCTTACCACTCTGCCTTCCAACTGTCTGTTCACACTCCTCTTCCCGAGACAGTCCCTAAACACAGCAGACCACCTGTATCTGGTCACATCCTTGGCATCAGCACAACATGGACAAATAACTGAATGGACATTGGAGGTGCTCACACCCCATTCCCCCATTGCATCTTCTTCCCCAAACCCCTGATCCTCTGCATCATAGGAACTTGTGCCCAGGTACTGACAAGCCAAGACTCCCTGGGCACTGCTTTTCATCATTATGGCCACTACAATAAGTGCTCTTCAGGCCTCCAAGAGGAAAAGAAAATCAAGGTTGGATCTGTGAGTCGATGATCAACTTTCAAATCCTTAGGTAGAAAAAGGTAGTGTGCTAAAGGTGCTTAACTTAAAACTCCAAAAATTGCACTTGGTCCAAAAAAAAAATTGAAGTCTACAAAAGATAGAATGTACAAACGGATGCTTTCCACTCTCATTATCTTCAGCACATAAAATAGAGAGAAATATCTTTATGTGCATATACTCTAATCTCAATCCAGGTCCCCTCTATATTGAAGAATTTATTCCATGGTGTTAAGTCACATATAACAACAATAAGGCATGTACCCTACCACAGTCCAGTCTTATTCTATGGTGAGACATTGCTATGGATCACACAAGTTTTTCTCTGCAGAATCCATGAACACAGTGCTGGTCCTCAGCCTAAGCCCTGCTCTCTAAAAATGTCCTTTGTTAAAATGCAAAGGCTCCCAAGGCTGAAAAGCAGTCAAAACACTGGGGTCTGGAGGTAGATTTCCTTAGCAAGTGTTTTTGTTAAGATGAAAGAGCAAGAAAGACTTTGGGCATCCCTGGAAAAGAGCCATGGAAAGTAGACAGGAACGTTAGGGAGAAACCAGCACCTGAGTTATGACTGCCAAGCTTATTTGCTCTAAAGCAAAGTCTGCGGAAATCCACCAGGTAGGCGCTGTTGGAACCCGCGTTTTGGGGCATAGGCTCTCCCCCTCTTTCTCCTGCTTCTGCTCTCGAAGCTTCCATCCCTGACAGAACTGCACTGGATGAACTCACCCCCTGTACAGGGAATGAGAGGTTCTCCAGGTGAGAAGAGCTTATGCGAGCCCAGAGAGGAACAGGATCGTTCTCCAGTCTGCAGGTCTCCTATTTGGTGTGGTCCCTCCGGCAGGAGCTTGCAGCTGGATGGGAAGAGCAGCAAGGGAGCTTGCCTGTCACTAGGTGGAGGTCAGGCACATTCCCTGATTACAGACTGGGGCAGCATTTCTGAGTGCTGGTGTCGCCAGGTGGCTGAATGATGAAATCTAGGCTAGCTACTTGATTCTCCCCTGCCTCCCGTGAGGCCATTCTGCAGGACCCTGGGCAATCGTCCCAGGCCCTCCAGGTGCTCCGATGGCAGATGTGGATGCAAATAAGCCCATCAGGACCAGGCCCCAGGAAGGGCCAAAACACACTCCACCTGTCAAATGCCTTTTTAAGATGGAAAGTATTTAGAGGCCTCAGATCATTCAGCCACCCAAATAGTTTAATTCCAAATGGAACCAAAGACAAACATTTTCTTGGGAAAGCAACATGTGTGGCTTTGGAAAGATTAATTTTTCATAAGGGAGTGAGGGGAAGTCGTGACTTGCCATGTTTGCGCTCACACCTGCACATTCATTCCTATGCACGTGAGCATGCCACAGGTGTTGAAATCAAGCGACAAGTATTCGTCTTACCTGGAAGCTTAAACATGGTCAAACCCCCTTTAAACCAACATAGAGAGACTCTGACAGAATGGTATGCTTTTGTGGAATATTCCAGAAGGTCCTGAGCAAGCGTAAGGTGACTTTCTCTGTGCAGTTCTTACCTGGCAATGTAAGCAACAGTGCCAGCAGCCAACAACGTGATTCCTGTCTTCTTGGATGGATAGTGATGTGGCCTGAGGATGACTTCAAGCAGCGAGAAGGGCAATATGAACGTGTGCTGGAGGAGAAAAGACGGCAGATCATGAGGGTGTCCTGGCTGCCCAAGGTACCCATGATTCTCTCCTCCTTCTCCAGTCTGCCCACTCGCACACTGAAGGCTGGACTTTCCACAGCTGGTTTAAATCACGCTCCTTGGGGGCCCAAGGACCTACAGTGTCTCCCTATTCGCTACCATATTGATCTAAACTCCTCTGTCTGGCTACCAAGGCTCTTTATAATGTGTCATCAACCTTAATGGCCCTGCTCACTGCCCACTGCCACTGCCATCCTCTTCTAACACACATGTGCAAACATACACATGTGTGCACACATGCACACACCTATACATGAAAACACAAGCATGCACACACTCATACATTCTTTCAAATATACAGCGTCCCATGCACATACTCTCTCTCTCTCTCTCTCTCTCTCACACACACACACACACACACACACACACATTCAACCTCCACAGGAACTAGGCCTCATTCTCCATTGTACTTAGCCTATTTCCCCCACTTCCAACAGTGCTCCGGGTAGGACTAAACTCAGTCACATGTTGCTACATGCAACAGGGGACACAGAGGGGTAAGACATGTTCCCTGTCCCCAGAGCTTGTGGATCTGCACCCCAAGTGTCAGACTGCACGGCGCAGGGTATGATGGTAGAACTGGGTGACCCTCTCTCCGTGTGGACCTTGTCTTCTCTCTCTGTTTTCTGATCCTCTCTGTTCTTTGTGGCCAACGCGATCTCCCAGGATGATGCCTCTGAATTCTCCCCATTCTAGTTTCTCTCACTCAGTTCTGCTGCCATGATATCCTGCACCCTGCAGTCTGGCACTCGGGTTGCAGATCCACAAGTTCTGGGGACAGGAAACACATCTTACCTCTCTGTATCCCCCATTGCACGCAGCACCGTGTGACTGAGCTCAATCCTGCCAAGGGCGCTAGGTTCTGTGGGGTGTGCATACACCTCCCTGGGTAACCTTCCCTGCATCACCCCTAGTTATAACCATCTGTTTTCTCACATCTTCCAAACTCTTAAAACTAGACTTGTAAAAATGACATAAGCCAGGGATCCACCTTAGGAGGGGTGGTGTTTGTGGAGACTACTGAAGCTCACCCCTTCTTGGCTTTGGAAACTCATCTGGGAAGGGTCACTGGAGACATTGCAATGCCCTTTCATTTACTGAAAACATGCACAAACCCCTCTGACCACATTCTGTACTTATTGGCAATTTCTAATCGTGTTATAACGTTCTGTTTTTCAGAGTTGCGGTTATTATTCCTCTTTCATTCCTGCACCCCAATTTCCACAGTCTTGGCAGCTTCTTGCATATAAAGCATCTGCTTTCCAGCTCCATTCCACTCCTGATCCTGAGCCTCCAGGTAGCTGGCCTGATCACGGCAGTGCTTAGAGCTCGGGAATGTCACTGGGCTCCCACTCCACGTGTTTGGAACAACAGTCCTCGGCTCCAGGCACTCTTTACCAGCAGGTGCTCAGGAGGCATTCCCAAGAGGGAGTAGGTTCCTCCCAGCCCAGACAAGCTAGCTAGGGCACCGTTAGGTCATCAATATGACCCTCTGATGACAAGAAATGTGACAAGTTTTGATGGGGCAGGGGTGGGGTAAGAAAAATTAATTCTTGGGGGTAGAGAAGGGGTGGCCATCACTGGGTAGAGAAGACTTCCTGGAGGGTGACACAGAACAACTGGGACCCCCATTTTGGTAACAAATCCCAGTGGGACAACATTGCTGACAAACCATGGCTGTTCTGCCCGAGCTTGGTCCCAAACACGTCGATCATTGGATGTGCCAGTGGAACAATGTCCAGGCCAACTCTTTGTGTCCTTCTTTGGTCTGAGTTTAGGCTGCTGCTCATCTGTGTCCTCCTCCAACAAAGGAGCACCGGTGTTTGAGGACACAAGCTCCCAAACCTAACCTCGGGCTAGTTACTAGCTACCTCCGACCTTCCTCCGTCCTTCAGCTTCAGGGCGGTGCTATGAGGACCGGGGCACAGGCCTGCCAAGTACTTAGTCATGGGTCCCGTGAGAGCCTCCAGTGACATTCACTGTGGATGTCACTATTATCAGTGTGACTGCCATTCTGCATCTCACTGGTGGGCCCAGGGGGTCAAGGCCAAGGGTCTGGGATAGTGTCTGTCCAGGTGGCTGGGTGTCCGCTGACCTGTGGTTTGCAAGAGGCGGCCATGTGCACAATGCTGGACTGTGGGACTGTCCTCCTGGGCAGTCGTGGGGGCTTCCTCCCATGGGGGTCGAGGGCACTTCAGTGACTGATTTCCATGCTCCGTTTATCCAGGGGCCACCCTCAAGAGGCGAGAGACAGCCATCTGCCTCTCTGCCGGCGTGCACTCTCTGCAGCCAGAAGGAAGCCTCGGCTATTAAGAGCCATTAACAGGCCCATTATGCTGACCACTGATCTGACAGATTTTATTAACCTCGCCCACAATCAGCAGCTCCCTGTTCTCGACATTAATGATCATCTGGAACAGGATTCCTGTGGAATAATGTAGCGTGTTTGCTTTAGGAGCAAATGAGTCTGTGGTGATTAATGCTTTTACAATAAACAACTTGGGAATGCATGGCTGGTCACCTCTTCAAGGAGTCTGCCCTTTGTATGTGACATTCAATTGGATTTCCAAATGAATTCCCCCTGACGGCTTCTGGGAAATGGACTTCGGTGATGTCATTAGTGATGGGCCATAGGCGGTGGCTTCCCACTAGCTGGAAGGTTTTTAGAAGATCCACATTTTCTGGTGGGGGCAGGGTGGGCCTGGGAGACAGGAAGACCCCATTCTGTGAACTTTCTAAATATTGAGCTGCCGCAAGGTGCCAAGAAGGACCGAGGAACCTCCCGGAATTTCAAATGTACTTGAATTTCCACCACACATTGACCTCAGTTATAGAACCTGTGTTAGATAGCATGTTATATTCCAAAAAAGAGGAAGGGAAAAAAATCAGTAAGAGAAAAATCAAATATGCTTTCTGCTTCCAAAAAATCTAATAATTAGGCTGGGATTGACACAAATTAGCATGCTGCCAAAAATTACGGAAAACAGTGACTCACTCTGTATTTCAATTAACAGTTTCTCAGTTTCCCTTATAAATAGTGAAACTGACAAAAATTAATTATCTCAGAGGGGGTAAAATATTTCCTTTCAAAGTAAACAAAGCACCCAGGGCTGAAACAATAGCTCATGTAAACAGAGGAATGAAGTTAATGTTTTCTGTCAGCCGAGTCCTGTTTAGGGGGACTTTGCTCTAAGTGTCACCTTTCAAGTGCATTGGTCAGAAGGACAGCGTTGTTCTTTCCCCATCCATTACTCCCGCCATTGTCCCTTCCCCTTCCAGCCTTTGTATAATTTCCACTTCTATCTGAATATCTTGAAGACAGAACCATAAGCATTGATTTAAGTATTAGCAAAATAATTGCACTTGAGATTCTCTGGTGGCAAAATAGCCTTGGGAGAGCATTACTAAAATTCACCAGCCCATAAAACATTCTTAAAAGCTTGCATGACTGAGTGGCAACTTGGAAAGTAATGATAATGATTTAAGAACTTGTTTCTACTCACCCCATAGCAGGAGATAAGTAGCTTTTATAAACAATTTCCCTGCATATGAGGCCAAACTCGGAGTGGAAGCATTTGGCCTGACTCCTGAGAAAGGGGCAAGCCTTTGTCACCGAGATCATCTGTGGAGCCCCAAGTCATGGAGGCTCCAAAGACTGGATCCATAAAGAGGGGAGGGTCACACTCCTCCTAAGAGCACTTAATTTCCTCCAGTGAAAGAAATTCGAGAAGCTGACACATTTTACAAATCCCATGACAACATTTAAAACTATAATCTCTGCTTCCTTCCTCTGTTACATTTTACCACCAAGCTCTCTCTCTCTCTCTCTCTCGTGTTGAGTTGACTGCAATTGCCACACAGGCCAATCATCAAGGGGCTTCCTTCTTGAATGCCCTTCCATAATACTGCCCACTTCCTATGTGCCTCGATCTTCTTGTTCTTCCCTCTGTTCAGGCAACATGTGGACCTGAGAATTAGTTCCTGATACTGGCTTTCCCCAGCTGAAGTCCATTCCTTCAAGTCTCTAAGAGAATGCCTTTGGATTGTTCATGGTACTAACAGATAGATATTTTTAATGAAGTTTTAGTGTACTGACAAAATCTCATCTGGGCACACAGAGGAAGATTTGGGGCTCATAATACATTAGATGTATCTTCTTTTTAATTTAAAAGAAGAGCCATCACAGAGGCTCTGCAGAGGCCAATACATCGTTAAAACATCAATTACAGTTTCAAACACAAAGATAACAAACGTGGAATTGGAGGAAACACAATCTTGATAGAGTGTCATTATACCCAGGCTTCTTGTTACACTGCGGGAGCGTCCCTTAAGTTTAAAAACTGCATGCAGTAAAGACTTGGAATAATAGTTGCTCCTTAAATTCTAGCAATGAAAGCCCTGGTTTCCGTGCTACCACAAATAATCTCCCTCTTTCTACATTCCCCACACCTCACTTTCTGCCTCTAACTCCCTATAAGACAATGGCGAAGGTCTTGGACACACTTCCAGAAATTTTTATATCTGAAACAAACCATCTATATTCTCTATGTTCCTTATCCTGTAAAAGGCACAATTTCTATTTACGTGAATCTCATATAGGTAAATTCGGAAATGTACCCATGGGCCATAGAGCTTATATTTCTAGGGAGCTTCAAAACAAACACAAAAACGTCCATCTTTGCTACCTGCAGGAGTGTTTTTCAATCACAAGTTTTCAGATGACTGAATTTGCAAACAATTTCTATTCCACTTTCTAGGAACTCACTGGCAGCTCCACCACTGTAATTAAAGAGTCAGTGGTGAAATGCCTGGGGTGGAGGGAGAGGGAGAGAAACACCCACAGAAAGAGCCACAGGCAGGCTTCTCTTTGATCTCCAGATCCACCTAGGTGGGCTGAGCCAGGTTGCCCAGCCTGCTAGCAGAAGTTAAAAACCAACCGTCTTATGTACACCAAGAGTAAGAATGTTTACTACACTTCACTCTGAAATGCACCAAAAACAAGGTGAATGCAGGCACAGACAGATGGACATATTTATGCTAAGCAGAAAAAGTCAGCTATTAATTGTGGAATCTAAGTGGTGCATGACCACAGGTGCTCACTGTAAAATGCTTTCATCCTTGCTTTATGCTGGAAAATTTTCATAATAAAACCTTGAAGGAAAAGGGAATCGTCTTTATTGACCTCGAAAGAGATATGAATGCTTCACTGGGCCAAGGAGGAACATATACTATCATGTATGAACTTGTACAGGAATTGAACGTAGTTACATTGTAACTTCGCAAATCTTCTAGAGAGATTCTAAGTGATCTTTTATTTGCTAACTGTTGTCGTTTGGGTTAACATGTAGTTTGACCAACATCTCCAAGCGTCATTCTTTCTTTTGTTATTATTATTATTTTTATTTGTCTTCGTTGTAGATGGACACTTTCTTTCTTTTTTTATTTTTATGTGGTCCTGAGGCAGGCACTCTACCACTGAGCTATAGCCCCAGCCCACATCATTCTTTTTCAATTGGGAAGCTAGTTGGTTTTGAAAGAGTCAAGCCTAGTTAAAAAAAAAAAAGTGACTATTTGGGGTTCCATCTCATTCAGGATGAAATACAAGAAAGATTTGGGATTTTAGGATCCTCCAAACAGGACTATATCTGCCTCTTATGGTCTCCTTCCTCTTTATTCACTCTTCTAATGTATCTAAATCCTTTACCTAATTGACCTCTCTCTAGCAATAATATCCTACCCACCCATAATCTTTGACTTATACCTTTATTTCTCTTCATTTGCTCTACTCCAAAACATTCTCCATGGCCTCATATGCTTTCATCTTCCTGAGTTTCAACTTCTGAGCTTTTTATCAATCAGATGCATATTTTGGTACACTACAATCAGGCCAACCTTCTAAAAAAAAGTCGCCTGTTGCTACTCCCCTGCTCAGAAACCTTCCATGGATCCCTATTGCCTCCGTCCGCTCTCTACACTCCTTCCTAATCTGCCTGCCTACCGCCCACAGCACCTCAACACCCCTCCCCACTCCTGTTCAAACTCGATCCCATCATTATCCTGTTGTTACAATGTCTCCTTCCCTAGAATCCTTCCCACTTTTTCATTTTAACTTGATTCTTTAAAGTACTCCTGTACGCCTTCGAGATACCTTTCCATAAAAGATACCTTTCACACATTCACACAAGAATATATAAAAGAAAATTAAGACTCAGGAGGACACTGAAACACGATTCTACCAACCAAAGATTTATAGGTCTGCTATTATGGAGACTCAAGTTCAGCCATATGTTTCCAGAAAGCCAAAGTCAAAAGAGATGAAACTGACAAATCTCCTTTTTAAATTTCTTTTTTCTCTTAGAGAAAACAAAGTTTTTCCTGCAGTAAATAGGTCAAAAAGAAATTTATGCCATTGTATTGCTTCTAGGGGACACTGAAGTATAGCAATTGCAACAAAGTCCAGAGTTCTAGATTCCATCAACTAAAAACAACATAATAAAACCCCATCGAGAGAAGGGGACCCTGCAGGTAAGGAGATGAGGTTTTAAAATGATGTGGCCCTCTGTGATCGGAACAGCAGTTGGACTCCATAAGCAGGATCCTCCCTACCAATATTTGGGTTCCAATGGTTAATTGGACACAAGTGGAGATCTTGTTCTCTGTTGAAAGCCTGGTGTGCAGGTGTGATCCACTGGAGGCCAATGCATGGAGAAATTTTAAGTTTCCTCTGCTCCCTGGCTTCCTGCCTGCTTCTCCTCCCCCACCTTCAGATTGCTCTGCAGTCCCCCTGAAGATGCCACTCCCTCCTTCACCACTGATAAGTCAATTATCTCCCCCACCCCACTGTGTGAAGCTCATTGACCTCCAGCAAGTGTCCTCTGGCTTTGGCCATTTCCTTCATGTCACACCAAGACATCCGCCTGCTAGTAACTAAAAAGTCTTCCAAGACAGAAGGAACTCAAGGCCTGGGGCTGTCACCACTTTCTCTCCAGCGCCCAGCACAGAGCTTAACCTACTCTGACCACTTAAAGAATTAGTGGCATTGATGTGGGAGTCCATGAAACAAAAATGGAGCAGAAGGGAAAGAGGTCCTCTGCATAGCCCCGGAAGCCAACTGGGACCCCGTCCTGTGACAGCGGCCGCCACACGTCAGGTCACACGTCAGGTCCCATCCAGGATGGCAGGGTCACAGAATCAATCTCCATCCCAGATGGTGGTCTTTGCCCTTCCTTGTGGCTAAAGATGAAGAAAGTGTCTTACAGGGAGGTTACAGGGAAGCTTCTGAGTAACTGTGACTCCTGGGAACCACCAACGGTGCCCCAACCACGACAACTGAATAGTGGACCCCCAAAATGGTGTCACTACAGAGGAGCTGACAGCCCTGAGGGACCTGGGAGGCTGTGCAGCCAGCAGAGTGCCCTATGTCCATCTTGGGACTCCCTGGCCTGAAGGCCTCCATTCTGAGGCTGGGCCGGGTGACAACTCCCTCCCCACCTCCAGCTTTGGGTACCCTCCCCCTTCGTCATGTGACCCTCCTCCATGTGTGCTGGCCTGGCTCCACGCAGAGACTTGATTTAAAGACAGAGACAGAGGGGCAGCTCTGAAGAAAGCTGCTCCAACTTGGAGGGAGGAGACTGTTCTTTGCACCAAAGAGGAAGTGCAGGGAGCCGGGGTTTGCCCTGGCTTTGGTCTTAAGGCACCATCCGTTCCTCTCCAGATATGTCATCCTCATGTCTGTGAAGAGCTCAGATGTGTAGGCAGCTGGTTTCCCTGAGAGATGACAGTGACTCAGGATAGCCCCCTCAAAACACAAGCTTGGAGCTCCGGACCAAAGTTCCAAACCCTCCACGTGGCGGACCCCAGGAGAGACTAGTTTCCACAGTTTCTCTTTCCTGCTTCCTCTCCTTGGTAGATTTGCAGGCTCTACAGGGGCTCTCCAGCTGCTCTGCAGGAATGGCAGTTGCCGCTGGGCATGGTGGTGCAAGCCTGTAATCCCAGCTGCTCAGGAGGCTGAAACAGGAGGATCGAAAGTTCAAAGCCAACCTCAGCAACTTAGGGAGGTGCTAAGCAACTCAGTGAGATCCTGTCATCTCTAAATAAAATACAAAAAAAGCACCGACTTTAATCCCCAGTATCCAGAGAGAGAGAGAGAGAGAGAGAGAGAGAGGGGGACAATTGCTCACTGGTGGTTATAATCAGCTGATTCAGGGTTACTGTGGTACTGTGGGGGGGGCACATGCTCTCACTGTGGGGGTCTTGTCAATGGAGCAGGAAATGGTTGGAGTGAGACAAAAGATAAGGGGAACTTTTCCTAGGAAATGCTCTCATTCAATATCCATCAAATATCTCCAAAGAAGGGTTTTGACTCAGCAGTATCACCAGTTGAAAAGCATGTAAAGTATCGTCTTTGTCGTCAAAGAAATATTAATGAACTGAAACTTAACTTTATGCTGTGTCACTCTAGGACCAGGCTGGTCCTAAACAATTACGTAGTGGGGAATCTGAACAATGTGAGGCAGAAGTAGGAGCAACCAAAGAAAACAAGCCTTTGCTCAACTCCAAGAGCTACTCCCCTTTCACAGGGCTCACTGGGTCCAAAAGGTCATTTCTGCAATCATTTTTATTGGTCTCCCAAAGCCAGGTCTGATCAATCTCATACTGTGTCACCAAGTTGTATTTTGTTATTACAAAATAAACATGGATTTTAGTTAATTACATATCACAGGGACTTTTTCAATTATGAACACTTTTTCTTCATGAAAATCCCAAACCAAACCAACAACAGTGATGGAGGGAAAAAATGAAATAAGGGCTGTGGTTAGGAGCTCAAACTAAAGATGTCCAGGAAAAGTGGCAGATAAATGAATTTGGCACTCAGAAGAGAAATCTACCTGGAGACAGGGACTGGGGAGTCATCAGAGTGTAGATATATCCTCTTTTTTTTTTGGGGGGGGGGTGATAACTGGGTATTGAACCCAGGCACTCTTAGCTACTGAGCCACATTGCTAGCCTTTTTTATTTTGAGACAGGATCTCACTAAGTTACTTAGAACCTTGCTAAGTTGCTGAGGCTGGCTGCCTTAAACGTGCAATCTTCTTGCCTCAGCCTCCTGAGTCACTGGAATTACATTCATAGATAGATCATTTCTAAGGGGCAGAAGAGAAGATGACTTGGAGAGAGTGTGAGAATGAGTGGAAGAATAAAGGATCTGGGGGTAAACACTGCAGAATGCCAGCACTACGTCAGGGTTTCTGAACATCTGCACCATCGACATTTTAGAACAGATCATTCCCTGTGTTGGAGGGCGGTGCTGTGCATTGTAGGGTATTAGCAGCATTCTTGGCTTCTACCCACTAGATGCCAGTGGCAACCGTGCCCCAACCCTTCCCCCGGTTGCAACAATGACGACTGTCTGCAGACATTGGTGAAAGTCTTCTGGAGAACAACACCTATCTTGGTTGGGTGTTCCTGATTTATAGGGCAAGCAAAAGAAGAGCATTTTGTGAAGGAAACTGACCAAAGCAGAGAGAAAGTGCGGAATTAAGAGATGGAAAGAGGTCATTTCAAGAACGATGTGGCCACAAGTGTCCCATGTTATGGTTTGGATATGAGGTGTCCCTCAAAAGCCCACAGGTGAGCAATGCAAGACAGTTCAGAGAAGAAATGATTGGGTTGTGAGAGTCTTACCCCATCAGTGATTTAATCTCCTGATAGGGATTAACCCAGTGGTAACTGAAGTGGTGGGCGTGGCTGGGGGAGCTGGGAATTGGGGTGTGGCTTGGGGTAGGTATTTGTATCTGGAGGGTGGAGTCTCTGCTTCCTGATCACTAAGGGAGCTGCTTCCCTCTGCCACACTCTCTGGCCTTCTATGGTCTAAGACCTCTGGAAACTGTGAGCCCTCAAATGAATCTTTTCTCCTGTACAGATGTTCTGGTTATATCTTTTAGTCACAGCAGTGAATTAAACCCAAGTTGAAGACATAAGCAGCAAACACACTGGATGAACAACAGACAAGCAGACTGTTGCAAACTCACTCCTTGAATTCCCAAATGGTTTGTCCTTCCTCCCAGGCTGAGTCCTGCATCTCTTGCCCACTCCTCTGGACCTTTGGGGTTCAACCTGCTGTCTGTAGTGTTCTTAGACACAGAGCCTGGAGCAGGAGACTGACTGGGGGACATCTCCAGGGTTGCCACCATTATCTGCTCCACAAATCACAGGGGAGAGCAGAAATCTTAGGTTTGTACATATATAATCTGGGAACCCACATGCAGAACAGATTGGTGCTGCTCAGAACCCTCCACACTCCTGAGAGCGCATGCCTGGGGCATTGACCCAAACCCCCTGTCACCGAGGACCCAGGCACACTTCCTTTTCATGGTCTTCTTAGGAAAAACAAAACAAAATTTCTCCAAAGATGACAAAATTCCTTCTCATCAGAGAATCAAACAAACAACATCATCAAAAACAGAAATGTTGTTTTTTACGAGTTCATGTACAAACTCGTAAACACACATGTCTTTGCTCCTGAGGGGTGGTGTGCCCCGCAGAGCTCTCTGGAATACCCCTCTGAAGTCATCATGCAGTTTTGGGTTTCCAAACTCAGAAGACAAAGAAAATGAGCAGGAGGGGGTTTTTATCTTTTGTTTTTGTTTTGTTTTGTTTGCGTGTGTTTCAGCTTCCAAATCTGAATTTTCACTTGTAAAATCTGCTCCTAAAAAGGGAAACGAAATGCTAAAATCTCCCCTGCTTTTATGAGGCTTGTTTTTCAAAGGTGATCTCAACATAAGAGGGTCCTTGATTACTATGGAACTATAAAATGTTGGGTTCCATGGCCGCCACCAAAGAACAGGCTGTGTCTTTACTTGTGGAGTTCCTTGTTCAAGGCTCCCAAGGGTCACTTTCCACACACAAGCCGAATGCCCCCATTAGTGGCCACTTTGCCCATAGAAGCCCTTGGTTGCTATGTCAAGCATCTCTCCTGGAAATAATGGAAGGAGGGAAAGTGACCCCTCGAACACTTTCACAGAGAGAAAAAGAAGCTGCTTCTACCTCCCACCATTTCTCCCCCCCCCCCTTCTCTTTCGTTTGGTCACCTCCACCACCATTTCCTCATCCGTCTTCTTAATATCAGTCTCTGCCACTATTGTTCCCTGATTCAATGGCTTTTTGAGTGGTCCTTGGTTCCAAGAATGCACAGTTACCCAAGTAACACCTGACGGTGGAGAGTGTCATCCTGGAAGTGTCTGCCAGAGAGCATCCACCTGTGAGCCGCAGCCCACAGCACACCCGATTCCTCCTTCAATACGACAGATGTGATTGCCACAACTCTGCATTTCCTTAGACACAAATCATTCGCTAACTTACCACACGTCTCAGATATAACTACCCAAGGTCCTATAGATATTTTAAGGCTTTCCTCATTTATAACTTTTTCTACAGTGCATACCCCAAAATTTCAAAGCATATATGTGTCACCCACAGCTTCTCAACAGGGATGCTAAGGGCTTTCCCTTGCCTTCAATACTCCCATGGCCCCGGCACACACTGGGATCGGTCAAGGGCACAGATAAGCTATGAGAATAAGAGAAGCCTTTGATCATTCTCTTGAGTAACCATCTTTGTGAAGCACCTGTGACGTGCAGGTGCTGTGGATGAAAAGGTGAGCAAATATGGCCTCTGTCCTTGCCATTGTCATATGGGTGGGATTAAGTCTATGGCAGATGGTCAGGGAAGGCCATCTGAGAAGGCCATGTTTAAGCTGAGTCTTGAAAGACAAGAACCATGGAAGAGCAGGTCTGGGGGGCATTCCAGGCAAGAAGGAGGGCATGTGCAAAGGTCCTGGTGTAGGAAAGAGCTGCGAGGTTTGCAGGAACAGAGGAGAGCCAGGAACAGCTGGAATTTAGAAGAGAGAACTGTGGCCTGAGTCTGTGACATTAAACTTGATAAACCAGGTTTATTAGCCCAGTTGGCTGCTGGGAGTTTATGTTTTATTCTGAGTGGAATGGGAAGCCTCAGATAAGGATTGGGAAGGGGGCTAGTAACTCCCTATCTACTTTGCTGCTGTATGGAGAAGGTAAAGAATGGAAGCTGAAGCCATCCTGCTTCCAGAGAAGTCTCAAGGTAAAGGAACAAGATGGCCTGATCTAATTTGCAGGAATAGAAGGGTTTGGGGTGGGGTTCAAGGCACCTCTGTATGCAGAGTCTTCTCATCAGGAATTTGGGCAACTAGTGTAGGCTGGGGGACAGAGGACTTGAGAATTGTTTAGGTTAAATATTTCATGGGGGAAATCCCAGTTTAACAACAGAACCCACAATCCAGGACGCTCCTCACAAGAAACCCCGGTGACTCTGGGTTTTTTTTGTACACACCTTCTATGCTGATGGTAACGGCCAAGAAGTCAATCAAGTAATCCTAGGGCCACTAACACCCAATCCCAAAACTTTAATAATGCATCAGAATATAGAGAAATACAAATTTATAGCTAATTGTCACAGTACCCAGCAGAGAAGGCAGGCACTTTGATCACCTCCAGCGATAATGTCATGAACAAGAGCTTTTTCTTAATTGCCAGAAGCCCTGAGGGCCTCTCCTCCAGGGGACAGCTGCCAGGATCAGAAAGAACAATCCACCAAATTCATCCACAGTCGCAATCAGAATTACTAAATAACAGCCTGGGAATAAGCCTCAGAAAACAGGGACCCTGTCCCTGAAAATGAGATGAACAACGTGGATTATTTGGTTTCCCTCCTTCCTTTCACTTATCCCTTTAAAATGAGTATTTTATAAACGGGTATATCCTCAAATGCATTCTGGCCATCCATAAGGCCCTTCCCCAGTCTGACTATGTTACTGGCTGCAATAACTCCTCGAGGGTTAGTTATCTAGTGCACAGATCTGTGCCTTCAACAGTGGTAAATACTACTGGCCCTTTCCCCATAAGCCACCTCCCACATTCACTAGTTGGAATCTGCCCCACATCACTTCTGGTTGCTGTTCCCTTCTCTGAATCTGGATAGGGAGGATCAGGGAATTAAACGTCCATCCATTTGTTTTGTGGTTTTCCCCTATTCACTTTTTTTTTCTACTGATACTGCAGTCCATTTTTATTACAGTAAAAGTTATTTTAGAAATTATAACATGCTTCCTTCACGTGGTGACAGATAATCAGTATCCTTATCTCTAGCCCCTTCCCACCAGCAATCTAAAGAGCCCATGGAATGCCTCAGCCCCAAGTTCCCCCTCTCCCAATTTACAATGTTTCCATCTAGTATTTTAATTCATTTTAGTTTTAGTTTGGGGGTTTTAATTACTTCAAGTTGGACGAGGTGGTTGCCGTCACTTTCAAAATCACATTTTTCCCCAAAGTGGACCTTTAGAAAATTTCCCTAGTGATGGAAATTCATTGTGCCCCTATTTTAGAAAATTCTTTCAGGGAGTAAATAGATTGACAGTTTGAGGTTTTATTCTCAGCACCTTGAAGCAATTATTCCATCTCCTGGCTTTGTTGCCACTGAGAATTCAACCCTCAGTCTGACACTACTGTGGTCAGGTATTATGGGGAATTTGGTCCCAGGATGCCTCCTCTATCAAAATCTACAGATCTTCAGTCCTTTATACAAAGCAGCAGTATTTGCATAGAACAGTATTTGCATACGCACATCATATTCTTTAAATCATCTCTAGATTACTTATAGCACCTCATGTCCTGTCAATGTTGTGCAAATAGTTGTTCGTAGCTGGGGATGTGGCTCAGTGATAGAGCACTTGCCTAGCACATGTGAGGCACTGGGTTCAATTTTCAGCACCACATATAAATAAATAAAGGTCCATCAACAATAGGAAACAATGCACAGATCTGTACATCGTTTAGGAAACATTGATAAGGGGAAATGGAAAAGTCAGTACAGATGCAAATTTCTTTTTCCAAATATTTCTAATCAGCCGTTGGTTGAATCTGCAGATTCAGAACCTGCAGCCATGAGACTGTGGTTGTTTAGGAAATCTACTCTGTGAATCTGACTGCATTTAGGGTCTTCTTTTTGTCTCAGATGTCTGCAGTGTCTCACGAGTACCTAGATGAGAGTGGTCTTTGTCTTCCCTTAGTTCTGTGGGGACATATATGTGTGTATATATAAAATCTTGCATGTCTTGACTCTGAGGATCAGTTTTCATAATTTCTGGAAAATCATTAGTGGTTATCTCTTCAAATATTGTCCTTACTTCACTACTTCTGTTATCTCTTCATCTGCTTATTTTGGCTTTTGGGAATTTCCATTATTTTCTTATCTGTAAGCCAAGTACTTAAAAAGATTTTTAAAAAAAGAAAAAAAAGCTTTGTTCAATATTTTACCTGTCTTTCTTATAACGAAAGAAGTATTTTTCAGGCCATGACTCCACTATATGGCCAGAAATGGAAGTCACCGAGGACCTCGTATCCTTTGAAAATGGATGACTTCTCCTGATGTTCAGGATTATGGGCCAGATTCAAAAGGAAGAAAATTTTATAGTGAAGCATCAACAGGGGTTCACTCAGAAATAACAGAAGTCCATCCAGCGACTACTAGGAGCAAGGGCTCTGAGGCTTCAGCAGCCATGGGGAAGGGCGGAGAACCTTCTGATAGAGGAGTTGGATTGTGGGAGCTCACCAGAAAGACACTGTGCACGAATGTCAAATTCTCCATGAACAACCACCATTGATCTCAGCTGTTTGGAGTGTGAGGCGTAGGATTCCTGGTCTTTGTCTGGATATCACTACTACGGTCCTGTCTGCTTTCACCTGCCACTAGAGAGTAATGGCCTCTCCTTCCCTTTCACACCTCACCAGGTGGGTGACTCTTGCCCAGAACTCTAGGCACTGGAGAATGGAGAAGAGGCGATGGCACCTCCAAGAGGACCACAATTTGGAATGAGTCAACATATATCACTGACAGCACTGTCTGTGGCACATGGAGTGTTTTACTTGCTCCTGATAATGGCGCAGAAGTACATGGACAGTAACCAGGCTTTCCCTGTTCTAAGGAATCCAAAACCCAGAGAGGTTCACTAACTTTTCCAAAATCAGACAGCAAGACAATGGCACAAATGGGATCAGAAATCAAGGTTTTCTGGACCTTCAGCCCATTCTTTTCATGAAATCAAAGATCAACCTGTAGAAATATCTGAAAACAATTATTTTTGCAACTTAGACATAAAGCTAAGAAACTCTATTTCCACTCCCTCCTGATCTCAGTTTTAGGCCTTCAGCTCTAACATTTATCCCTTTCAACCTTTTAGCCCAAGTAGGCGTTTAACACGTGTATGGATGTCCGTGAATAAAGAATTTGATCCACCAAAACGCTCCATTTCCTAATGGCCTGTAGCGGGAGATGATGTGATTATCTACACCAGACTCTAAAAGTCACATTCTCAAAGCAACAATAATAACAAAAAAGTCACTAAAACTAATTATTATTCCCACTGGACACACAACTCCACATTCCAGTTGTCACATATCATTCGCAAATACTTCTTAAGCACCATTTTTTTTTTTGCCAGGCTTACAATTTCTGTGATCACAATGATATTTTATTGCTACCGACTCTGACATTAGGTTGGTGAAGTATTATTTTAAAATATGTCAGTGAGAGTACGCATATTAATTAAAATGTTCCCATATATGAGCCTTAAACTAGACTCCCTGTGCCAACTGGAGACAAAAGACCTTTATTAAATACTAGTTGATAGGTTAAGTATTTTAATGTCTCTGCCAATCATTCCTACAAAAGAGTATTCATCGTTGAGTGTGAAATGGGTGAAAAAGGAAATCTCATCTTCTGATCTTCTGTTAGAGTCATAGGTCCTAAGATGACAGCAAAAGCAGCATTTGCCATCACAGGCCACACCCTGGTCTCCCTGGTAGCCCTGGATGGGTTTTTCATTCTGTTTTAATACCATCATAAAGAGCTGATTCTTGGAGTGGACAGAGGGAATGTTTCCCAACAGACCTGGAGGTGCTCTCTAATGACATCTGGGCACCTTGAGTTGTCAGCCACTGGTAAGGGACCACAAGTTTACACACAGTACTTGATGTAGAATCACCAGGCTAGAGGAACAGACTCCCAAACTTGAGCAGAGTTTGACTCATGCAGACTCTGACGATAGGCCTGTCTGTCACATGGCTTAGCATGTCTGGGCCGCCTAGACCACGAGGCTTTCTTGTCCCCACGTCCTCATTTCTTTTTAAGTTTTTCTCTCATAAAATCTTTGAGGACACAAATGAATCTAGCACATACATGGAGACGGTAGAAAGGAAATAAATCTAGGTGCCTTAGCTTGCTTTCTGTTGTTAGGACAGAACACCCCAGACCCAGTGAATTATAAAGAGCAAAAACTTATTTCTTACAGTTCTGGGGACTGGAAAGACTAAAGTTGGGGGGCTTGTATCTCATGATTCTTGTTATATCATCCCATGGCAGAAGGCAGAAGGGCACAGGGAAGAGGAACATGCACAAGGAGAGCTGGATTCATCATTCATCAGGAAACCCCTTCCCACAGTCCACTTAATTAAACTTTCTCTAAATTCAGTTGATCCATTCATGAGGGTGGAGGCTTCTCAACCCAATTGCCTCTTTAAGATCCCACCTGCCAACACTATTGTGTTGGAATGGTTGCCAACCGGTGAACTTTGGGGAACACCCTCAAGCCACAGCACTGGGGTAAGTGAGGCTGGTAACAGGTTAAAGGAGTTGGTGAGAGTCCAGAAGGAGGAGATGGAAAACCAAGCACCTGATATGGAAATGGATCAGCTCACAGATGGGGAAGGTGATTGAAGGGATGAGCTGAAAATTTGGATACTCAAGACACAAAGTCTCTGAGAGCTAAGAACCACGCGACAGACGGGTCACAGGTGGGCAAGTGTTAATCATAAGCTCAAGCAGACTTGGGGACAATGTCCTTCAGAATGAGTCTAGTGACTTGGTAAGCCAGGGACCTGGAGGTGGGAAGGAGACAGAGCTGTTGGACAGACTCAAATTCCCCAGCATGGGTGGCCACGAGAGAGGCAGGGAAGAGAGGAGGTGCGGGGGCCGCTGCGCGCCTGACCGCAGCTCCCTGTTGAAGACCAGGACAGCATCCCACAGCTGTCAGAGCCTCTGCCTGTGGGCTTATTAAGCAATCAGAAGTGCGGTTCTGTGCGGTGGCTAGCTCATCAGCAGGGAGGTTGGGTGTCCACTCGAATCTGGCAGAGCAGCCTCCCCCACCCACTCACCAGTCTGCTCTCGGGTATTTTCACTCCTGTCTTGAGATTAGGAGACGTTGGCTCTTTCCTACCTACTTAGAGTTTTATTTTTGTGCCTTGGTATTTCAGAGAGGCTGAGAATCTTCTGTTACGAGTTTCTTCCTTTTGGTTATTCTCCAGCATAAAGCCATTCTTCCCGTTGGGGTGTCGCGCATGTTGCCATGGAAGTGGGGATGGGCTGATTCACACAGGAGGGGACCCTCGAGCCAACCCGCAAGGGCACCGAAGGATGTTGGTTACTGGAATTCCTGGTAACTTCTCCAAGGACATGCATGCTTTTCTGATCACCTACGAAAACCTTTGACCTTGACGTTGAAATTGAGATGCACTGTTCACGGGTGCTCTTCTGCGGACTGGTGTCCTCCCAACCGAGATTCACTGCAGACCCGGAATTTCCAAAGCAGACTACCCTTCTTCGGCACCTACTGCAAATTCTCTGAGTTGGGATTTAAAAACAAAATGAAACAATGAAGAAACATACTCCTGTCCTCCTAGTTTGGGCCCCGAGGAGATGAAGAAAGCAGACATGGATCGGGCTGCTGGGTGGATTGTAGTTGTGGAAAACCCAACGTGGACGGGGATCTGTCTTCTGTTCACCTTCAGTTTTCCGGAGGGGACGACAGCCTCACTGTTGTTACTGAGGTCACTCTGCCTCCTAATCGTAGGTTAGCATCTGATCTTGCCCTTGAGATCTTGGCATTCATTTAGCTTCTTGTGTTTCCCAGGTGAATGCAAAGCAGAGCTTCACCCAGCTAGCGTTAGGAATGGAATGAAGTGGCAAAACGGGTGGCTAGAAAGCGTTTCTGGGAAGTGGGATGACCTACGAGGGACACTGTGGTGCTTCAACCTGAATAACATTCAAGGAAATGTCAGGGTGGGGCGGCTGCTCTTTTTCATTCTTCTGAGGAGGCTCAGCACATATTCAGCAGACTGCTTGACCCTCGGTTTCCTCTTCTGCAGGGCGACCAGTTTGTAGGGATGGAGACATTTTGGCTCTGTGATTCTAGGCCTGTGTTTGTGTCTCCAGGAAGCAACTCAAGGAAAGATGAATCGGGGCTGGTTGACAGTAACTAACACAAACTGAGATCGCTACCAACACAGAGGAGAGACGACTTGCATTCATTAAAAAGCAGAATCAAAATGGGTATTTTAAGTAGGTGCTGGAAGTAGATTTTTACTCTCTAATGCATTTGCCTACAAAACAGGACTTAATAGAGGAAAAATAATGCGGTGAGTCTTTCTAGAATCCCATTAAACATAAACGCTGAAATTCAGCGTTTCTGATTTTCCTAGCTAGTCAGGTGTTGGTAATCCCAACTCATCCTCTATGGTGACATGTCCTCCTGTATCCCCCCGTGTTTTACTCTTGAGTCTCATTATTAGTACTTGAAGACAAGGTCAATTCCAGGTTCAAACCCTTCTGTCAATCTCCTTTACCTATAGAAGGTTCTTAGCAACCATGCTCTTCAGCATCAGATCCCCCCTGTCTCTTTCCATGTCTCTCCTGCATTTTCGCCCTTTAACAGCTCTGCTCTTGTCAAGCTGATTACTCTGGGTAGAACAGGATCCTCTTCACGCTTCATGTTCTTCCTGGAACCCCAGAATACTACCTCTCATGGAAATAGATGCAGGTGTAATTAAGATGAGGTCACATCGGACTAGGCAAGGTCCCTAAACCAGTTCGACTGATGTCTTTAAAGAAGAAAGGGGACCCAGAGACACGTGCACACAGGGAAGGTGATATAAAGACGGAAGGCCAACCAGGGAGAAAACACCCTGCAATGACAGAGGCAGAGAACGGGGTAAGTGTCCATGAGGCAAGGATCCCCAGCAACACAGGAAGCTAGAGATGGACATGGAGCCTCCCCGTGGCCTCCTGAGAGAGCAAGGCCCTGCCGATCCTTGAGTTCAGACTTCTGGGCTTCAGAACTGTGAGAGAACACAGGTCGGTTGATTGAAGTCACCCAGGGTCCTAGGAAACTACTACAGTAATGCTCATGGCCCCTCAGCTTGCCAGGGCTGGGCCATTGCTCTGCCTGGGGCTCACCATTCCTCCTACTTAGACACCCCTTGCTGGCTTTTCCATCCGTCCTTTGAAATCCAGTTCAAATCTCCACCTCATTCGTCCTCTTTTCCCAAACCATGCAGTGGGAAGGGATATTCTCCTCTAAAGCTATGTCCAAACCTCATCTTGTATGTATTGGAAGCAACTTGGATCATTGCTGGACACTTGGCTATTTCCACACTGTGCACCTCCTCTTTTACCCCCTGCATTCCCACACAGTGCCCCTTCTGTGCCTAATATTGTGAGGTTTTCTTGGACACTGGTTGTTGGATTGACCTGGTGGTCGTGGAAGTTCAGTGCCACTCTGACATGGGGATCTGCATGGGTAGCTCCATAAATGGCTCAGCCTCCAGGTTCTCTCCACAGTCTCTTCCGAAATTTCCATACCTACAGGAAACATCAGGGTGGAGTGCGGGACAGCTGGGGGTGGGTTTTGATTGGGGTTGTGAAGAGTAACATTTGGTAAAAATCCATCCGTTCCTTAGTCTGCTCTGTGATGCTCTCCAGGTCTTGAGGCAAAGCCTTCAATCTCTTCCGATCACTATTTTCTGCTCACGCTCAGGCCAGCATTCTCTCAGACAATATGGAAAAGGGGCAATTCTGCTCCCCGGCAGGTATCAAGATGGTGTGCTTCATGCCAAGTGACATGGGCAGAGGGAGGTGTCATTCACTCTTGAGGTGCCATGGAGTCTTTTGTTGATTCCTTTGAAAGAATAACACTCATCCAGCAATTCTCCTTGAGGGAATAAGGCCAGAGAGGGCAAGCAGAAGGAAACGGGGAGAGTAGAAGCTTCCAGAAAAACCTAGGTTAGGAGTTGATGTTATCGATACTTGGGAATGTGCTCTCACCTTGATCAATATCCTACTCGTCAATACCCTTCAAGATTCTGAGCTCCCATTTCTACTATTAAAATTTTCATCTGCGTCATATAACCACCATCAAGTGCCTTCTCTTGATGGGTTCTGGGTAACTTCTTGACAAGACAGTACTTAGAATTCAGGTCCATATTCATGAGTTTAAGTAACTCTTTGCTACTTCCATCCAGCAGCATGGGATCTTCTTATTACACGCAGTGTTTGGACAAGCTTTTCAAAACGGGGGAAATAAACTGTAGGGACCTCGGTTTGCATTAGTGCTACTAGACAGAATAGCTGGCTGAATAAGGGTTCCCAAAGATATCTATGTCCTAATCCCTGGAACCTGTGAATATATCACCTTCTATGGCAAAGGGACTCTTTTATTTTTTTTTTTTTAATTTTTTTTATTGGTTGTTCAAAACATTATAAAGCTCTTGACATATCATATTTCATACATTAGATTCAAGTTGGTTATGAACTCCCAATTTTACCCCAAATACAGATTGCAGAATCACATCGGTTACACATCCACATTTTTACATAATGCCCTATTAGTAACTGTTGTATTCTGCTACCTTTCCTATCCTCTACCATCCCCCCTCCCTCCCCTCCCATCTTCTCTCTCTACCCCATCCACTGTAATTCATATCTCTCCTTGTTTATTTTCCCATTCCCCTCACAACCTCTTATATGTAATTTTGTATAACAATGAGGGTCTCCCTCCATTACCATGCAATTTCCCTTTTCTCTCCCTTTCCATCCCACCTCATGTATCTGTTTAATGTTAATCTTTTCTTCCTGCTCTTCCTCCCTGCTCTGTTCTTAGTTGCTCTCATTATATCAAAGAAGACATTTGGTATTTGTTTTTTAGGGATTGGCTAGCTTCACTAAGCATAATCTGCTCTAGTGCCATCCATTTCCCTGCAAATTCTATGATTTTGTCATTTTTTAGTGCTGCGTAATACTCCATGGTGTATAAATGCCACATTTTTTTTATCCATTCATCTATTGAAGGGCATCTGGGTTGGTTCCACAGTCTAGCAATTGTGAATTGTGCTGCTATGAACATCGATGTAGCAGTATCCCTGTAGTACGCTCTTTTAAGGTCTTCAGGGAAAAGTCCAAGAAGGGCAATAGCTGGGTCAAATGGTGGTTCCATTCCCAGCTTTCCCAGGAGTCTCCATACTGTTTTCCAGATTGGCCGCACCAGTTTGCAGTCCCACCAGCAATGTACAAGAGTACCCTTTTCCCCACATCCTCTCCAGCACTTGTTGTTGTTTGACTTCATAATGGCTGCCAATCTTACTGGAGTGAGATGGTATCTTAGGGTGGTTTTGATTTGCATTTCTCTGACTGCTAGAGATGGTGAGCATTTTTTCATGTACTTGTTGATTGATTGTATGTCCTCCTCTGAGAAGTGTCTGTTCAGGTCTTTGGCCCATTTGTTGATTGGGTTATTTGTTTTCTTATTGTTTAATTTTTTGAGTTATTTGTATACTCTGGATATTAGGGCTCTATCTGAAGTGTGAGGAGTAAAAATTTGTTCCCATGATGTAGGCTCCCTATTTACCTCTTTTATTGTTTCTCTTGCTGAGAGAAAACTTTTCAGTTTAAGTAAGTCCCATTTGTTGATTTTTGTTATCAACTTTTGTGCTATGGGTGACCTATTAAGGAATTTGGAGCCCGACCCTACAATATGTAGATCGGAGCCAACTTTTTCTTCTATCAGACGCAGAGTCTCTGATTTGATATCTAGCTCCTTGATCCACTTTGAGTTAACTTTTGTGCATGGCGAGAGGAGGGGATTCAGTTTCATTTTGTTGCATATGGATTTCCAGTTTTCCCAGCACCATTTGTTGAAGATGCTATCCTCCCTCCATTGCATGCTTTTAGCTCCTTTATCAAATATAAGATAGTTGTAGCTTTGTGGATTAGTCTCTGTGTCCTCTATTCTGTACCATTGGTCCACCCTCCTGTTTTGGTACCAGTACCATGCTGTTTTTGTTACTATTGCTCTGTAGTATAGTTTGAAGTCTGGTATCGCTATACCGCCTGATTCGCACTTCCTGCTTAGAATTGCTTTTGCTATTCTGGGTCTTTTATTTTTCCATATGAATTTCATGATTGCTTTATCCATTTCTACAAGAAATGCCGTTGGGATTTTGATTGGCATTGCATTAAACCTATAGAGAACTTTTGGTAATATCGCCATTTTGATGATGTTAGTTCTGCCTATCCATGAACAGGGTATATTTTTCCATCTTCTAAGATCTTCTTCTACTTCTCTTTTTAGGGTTTTGTAGTTTTCATTATATAAATCTTTCACCTCTTTTGTTAGGTTGATTCCCAAGTATTTTATTTTTTTTGAGGATATTGTGAATGGAGTGTTTTTCCTCATTTCCGTTTCAGAAGTTTTGTCGCTGATATACAGAAATGCCTTTGATTTATGCGTGTTGATTTTATATCCTGCCACTTTGCTGAATTCATTTATTAGTTCTAGTAGTTTTTTTGTAGACCCTTTTGGGTCTTCTAGGTATAGAATCATGTCATCTGCAAATAGTGATAATTTAAGTTCTTCCTTTCCTATTTTTATGCCTTTAATTTCTTTCGTCTGTCTAATTGCTCTGGCCAGTGTTTCGAGAACTATATTGAATAGAAGTGGTGATAGAGGGCATCCCTGTCTTGTTCCAGATTTTAGGGGGAATGCCTTCAATTTTTCTCCATTGAGAATGATGCTAGCCTGAGGCTTAGCATAGATAGCTTTTACAATGTCGAGGTAAGTTCCTGTTATCCCTAGTTTTTCTAATGTTTTGAACATAAAGGGATGCTGTACTTTGTCGAATGCTTTTTCTGCGTCTATTGAGATGATCATATGGTTCTTATTTTTAAGTCTATTGATGTGGTGAATAACATTTATTGATTTCCGTATATTGAACCAGCCTTGCATCCCAGGGATGAATCCTACTTGATCATGGTGCACAATTTTTTTGATGTGCCTTTGTATCCGATTCGCCAGAATTTTATTGAGGATTTTTGCATCTATGTTCATCAGAGATATTGGTCTGTAGTTTTCTTTCTTTGAGGTGTCTTTGTCTGGTTTCGGAATCAGGGTGATGTTGGCCTCATAGAATGAATTTGGCAGAGCTCCTTCTTTTTCTATTTCCTGAAAAAGGGACTCTTTTAGATGGGTACAGTTTGTCTATGGTT
Organism: Marmota monax; assembly: GCF_021218885.2. Classification (NCBI taxonomy): domain Eukaryota; kingdom Metazoa; phylum Chordata; class Mammalia; order Rodentia; family Sciuridae; genus Marmota; species Marmota monax. Next base: position 12,274,459 of record NW_026693024.1, read on the forward strand.
TGAATGTGTCCCCCAAAGGTATAAGTGTTGGAGGTTTTGACTCCAGTGTGGTGAGGTTGGGAGGAGGTGGAGCCTTTAAGGGGTGGAGTCTAGTAGGAGGAGGTCCTTAGGTCACTGGGGACATGCTTTGGAAGGGATGAAGGTAGCTCCTTGGAGACCAGATGACTATAAAAGCCTGAGCTGGCCTCTGAATGGTTCTCTCACTTCCTGTTTGGTGATGTGATTTCTTCCTTCCACCATTTACCAAGGGTCCCTCAACAGAGCTAGTGCGTTCCTATTTGGACTTTCAGACTCCCCAAAATATGAGCTAAATAAACTTTTCTTTATATGAATTTTTCTTCAGGCGTTTTGTTATAGTAATGAGAAATGGACTAATACATAGATGTGGTTAAAGGAAAGACCTTGAGATGGAGATATACCCTGAATTTTATGAGTGAGTTTAGTGTAATCAAAAGAGTCCTTTTTAGGAGGAAGACAGGTAGGGCGGAGGCAGAGAGAGACGTGCTTTGAAGACAGAAGTAGAGATAAATGAGATGGGGTGGTGGAAGTAGCGGTTGGAGTGACAGCCTTTGAAGAAAGAGGAAAAGGCCATGACCCAGGGAAGGCAGACAGACAGACAGTAGCTGGACAAAGCACAGAAGCAGGCTGTCTTCTGGGGGCTCCCCAAGGAACACAGCTCTGCAGACATCTGGATTTTATCCCATAATATTCAAATTGAAATTCTAACCTCCCAAAGTATGATGTAAGAAATTTCTTTCAGCTGCTAAGTTTGCATTAATTTGTTAAAGCGGCAACGAGAAATCAAGGTTCTGCTGACCCCCAGCAGGGCCTCAGAACTGCTCTCATACAGGTTACCAGTGGGCTCAGAATCACCAAGTCCAACGGAAAGGCCCGACTCGGGTACCCCTGCATTGTCATAAGCCTTGACCTCTCATTAGCCTTGGACATAAGTATTTCCTCTTTCCAGAAACATCTTGATACTTAACTTCCAACGACCAAACGGGGCTGGGTTTCCGCCGAGCTCATTGGCACTTGGTTCCCAGGTACCTTCCTCTAATCTGTGCCTTCCTCCTCCGACCACTGAAGACTCAGTTCCTGGGGTGTCTCATCTAACTACATCTAGTCCCTATGTGATCTTACTCAACTTGAAAAAAAAATCTGCATGATCAAGGCAACCACACTTATGTCACCAGTCCAGAGAACTCCCTTAACTTTGTGCCACCTAGAACAACACGTCCAGCTTCCTGTTCCACATCTTGCCTTCACTGTCTAATAAGCATCTCGTGCTGATATATCCAAACAGGACAAGGGATTTCCTCATCCATCATCTCCCTGTTTCTTAAGGACTCCAGCCTTTCCTCTAAGTGTCTTTGACCTGCAGCTGCATCTCCCTGGACCCTTCTGCCAGGCCCTTTCCTGGCTGATTCTCTCACTTAGCCACATTTCCGTTAAAGTCTCAGTTCATCATGGAGGCATCCCTTGACCACCTATTATGGGTTGGGGGACATGGGGACCTGGGCCCCTCCCCCTTTCTCTCCCTCTGCTTCCTGGACACCAGGAGGTGAGCAGCTGTGCTCTTCTACCACTTGCTCCCCGCCATGATGCTCTGCCTCACCACAATCCAAAAACAAAGGGGTCATGTGGCCATCGACTGGAACCTCTGAATTTGAGCTAAAATTAATCTTTCCTCCTTCCAAGTGATTAGCTCAGATATTCCGCCATGGTGATAGAGAGCTGACTAACAATCCCCCCGAACTGCCCTACACCCTGTTAAAACCATGCACGTGCATATGTATACACTCATACACACACACATACCACAGGTACAGACACACGCATGTGCACGCGTAGACTCACAATCATGCACACATACCAATCTGTCTCTTTACCCTGCTTATCTTTAGCTTTAGCAATTTTACTCTGTGGCATTGTGCTATTCACTTATTGCTTAATAATTAGGATGATGCACACTGTACAAGGACAGGATTAGGTATATATACAAGGACAGGATTTTTCTGGATGGTGTTGGTTATTGCTGCATTCTCAGGACTTAGAAGAGAATCTGGTACATAGGAGGTGCTTAATATGTACCTTTGTTTAAGCACTTTCTTATATCCAAGTCAAATGTTTTGCCTATTTTATTACATAAATTAGCTAAATTTTAGATACATTTTGGATTAGGTATTTAATGTCTATATGTCAAATTTCTAAGAGTAGGAACCATGTCTCATATTTCTCTTATACTCCCCATAGAGACAAGAACAGCACTAAGCACATAATAGTGATTTTTTTTTAAAAAAAATTTTAAAAAAAATCTCGATTCTGTCCATTTGTTTGGAACCCAGTATTGGAAGTCAACTGGGGCCCCTCTTTTCAGGTTTATTCTCAGTTATTTCAGGCAGTCTTACCTCAAGGCTCATAAATAGAATTTTGAAGGTCCATGAGCCTCAAATAGTATACAAAATCTAATAGGCATTTGTGTTTTTCTTGGGGAAGGGCCCAAGATTCACAGAGGACTCTGTTTCCTAAAGGCTGGGAAACACCAAGACCATGAGTGGCCTGTGCCCAGCGGGGGGCTGGGATGCAGGTGGGGAATCTCCAGGGCTGGGAGGAGTTTATCATGCCTGGGGACAAAGGCTGCCATCTGCACTGAAGTGGCCACAGGGATCTTCTTCACTCCTCAGGACTCACGGATCTCTACTTAAGAGCTCAACAATTTCAACCAAGCTTATGAATGGGGAGATAAAAATCTGAGGCTGGGCCTGAGTCCTAGGGATAGACCATATCTTGCCTGTTGTAACTGAGGAAGGAGCTGGAAGATTTTGAGTTTTCCTCCTTGGCCATCTGGACTCCCAGGATGTTCTGGGAGAGGGCTCTGAGGCCGCGGGTTGTCCAGTGGTGCCCGCATGTAGGTCACTGCCAGGCCAGGACACACCTGGCAGTAACCATAGACCACTGCACGCCCCCACCTGGGCCCAGTGTCTTGCATTAGTGTCATTTATTTCACTTGGGTATGTATACTAAACTCCGATTCGAGATTCGAGACCACTAGATGTCAAGACCCTTGTTAAATATCAATGTCACATACATAATGATGCATAGTAATTACTTTTTAAGTGAATAAGTGACAACATATTCAGCAGCTAAGTAGCTATAGCGGGTGCTTCCTCCAATCTAAAGAGCCCAGGAAAGGGCTTCCTCTTAACAGTGGCAGATGGTTCTGAAGTCGCCATTTCTATCAATGCAGGGATTTTTTTTTTTTTTTTGTTTGTTTGTTTGTTTGTTTTTAAGTTCTGAGACTGATGGAAAGCAGAGTCATGGACCCTGGCTGGGAATTCTTAAGTTTTACATGATAATCCCTTATGCTCCTGCAGTCCCTGGTAGTCTATAAAGAGCTTAGGCTCTTAGGTTCTCGGTAACCATGTGCTGTTTTCTAATGTAGCAGGGACCTGGGTCTCTCTCACTCCTCCTTGGGGCAACCTGAACGATTTAGGTTGATTTCTAGAGAAATAAGTTCCCCAGCTTCCCTCCCATTGGGTTCTGGAGGGAAGCAGTCAGATACCCAGACTTCTGTTCCTGCTATTTAAATCGGTCTGCTCTGGTTCTATCTTTAGCAAGCATTTAGATAAGACCTGGAGAGTCAATGTTTTCCTGGCAAAACCTGGAGGAATACTTTGTTGTTCTTTCCCGTAGAAAAATGAAGACTGGAGGACCGCTTAGCGCTGACGGCAGCCAGGCCCAAATGGGAGCCCTTCTCAGCCCAGCAGTAGCCTGTCCGTCCCACCAATGTTGTTACTATTTGGGCTGCAGGTGAAGCCATGGCAGGGAATATGTCCAGTGGAGGTGACTGCCATCTGAGGAGATTCCGATGGCGATGATGAGTTCCTGAGGAATGAGAAGGGTTGGCCTGGGAGGATTCCAAAGGCTCGATGAGTCAGGAAGCTTCTGGAACCACCCTGGGGCCAAAGGGCACAGAGGTATTTCTGCACTTCATGGCTACTACTCATAAAACCTGGGGCGGCATCACCAATGGTAACAGGGAAAAGATTCCAAAGCTAAAGATAGAATAGCAAAATAGGAGCACTGCGAAGTGAGAGGACCTTTCAGGACGGCCTGATGCTGGTGACGTGAGGCATGGATTCTTACATCGTGAAGAGGAAGAGGGAGCAGCGCACTACAGGGATTGATTCCCAGACGGGGGCCCACCCCCAAAAAGAAGCCACTAGTATCAACTGTCCATCCAGACCACCTGGCATCACTCTGGCACCCACAGGGGCAATTCTCCAGCATCATATCCACTCCTTGGGGTTGTCACGTAAGGACACTAGTAAAATATGGGAAGTATTAATACATTGGTCCAGTGTTAGTCAGCTTTCATTACTATAACAAATACCTAAGATGATCAACTTATAAAGAAAAAAGTTTTGTTTTTTTTTTTTTTTTTTTTTTATATTCCAGTCCATGATCAATGGGCCCCATTGCTTTTGGGCATGTGATGAGGTAAGAATCATGGCAGGGAGAGTGTGGAGGAGAGAAACCTCTCACTTTGTGGCTGGGAAGTGAAAAAGAGGAAGAGAAAGGGGGCAGGGGCTCCACTCTCCCTTCTAAAGACCACAGTGACCTAGAGACCTCCCACGAGGCCCATCACCTCCCAACAGCACCTCCCTGGAGACGGTGTCTTTTACCACATGGGCCTTCAGGGGGGATTCCAGACCTGAACCCTGCCACCAAGAATAGCCATTGCAATGGAAGTTTGCTGTTTAAGAGGTTGGCAAAGAGCATCCTTCAGGCAACAGGCCAGGAGAGTTTAATAGCAAGGGAGGAGAATGTTCAGGGGGAGGGACCGTCTGGGACGGAGGGATCAGATGTAGCCATGAGGACACTGGATTTGGAGCGTCTGCACCAAGGCAAGCAGGAAGTTTGGGGATGACTGCATTAGGGACCCCCACATCAGTCTTGCTGACACTGATGCTTTTTCTAGAGATGGATCTGCTGGGATTTCTCCAATTAACTTGAGAGAAACACTGACGCGTATCTGCCTCTGACCCAAGGCAGGCTGACTCCTCCTCTTCTCTCCTGGTCATCCCTGTCCCACCTCCCGGGACTCTTGCCCCTCCCTAAGGGATGTGAGTGACTTGACTGACCAAAGAGCAAGGGGCAGGGTCCCCAACCCCACCCCAGGTTGTAAAGGCACCGAACACTGAAACATCTCCATTGTACAGTATCCGCCTTCCTCATTAATCAGCTCATGGATGTACTACATTATCCGGCTCTCTGCTTCCAAAATGATCAACAACCCATATGGCTGTTTACTTAGCAAGGTCACAAATATTGGGCATCACCAACATTACTATCTGGAAGAAAGCCAACCATGCATCGCGGTAGAAAATGGAGCTCCCAATAGGGAGGGACCTTGCAGTCAGAGTAAGAAAGCGACTGGGTGAGCTCACACCGCATGACGCTGCCGTGTGTGATATATGGGTTTGGCCCTAAATAGAAGGCACACGCAAGATTCTGCCTCTTTATTCTTTTTACAACTTCCAGCTCAGCCAATTGTTTCAAATCACTTTGCTTTCTCAGTTTTTGCTTAGAAGTATACAGATGGGGATCCTGGACATTTTTTAAGTGAAAATTCTCACTTTGCTGTATTAATTGACCAAGCAATTGGCATCCTTTGGGTTGCCTGGTAAATTGGGAAACTGGATCAAAACCACAAAGTGTGGACTTACCTTTAACCAGAGGCCACACAGAGTCAATCTGTCCTCAGATAACAATCCTAGCTGTATACCATGGATGAGCTTGATGACCCCAGGCAGGTCACTTGCCCTCTCTTAGCTAATTTTTTTCATTTATAAAAATCAAGATTATGCTAGTTATCAAAAGAAGGTTGTATGAATTAAATGAGCTCATCGATGAAGAACTTGCTTTGTATAGTGTAATGTGTCATTAACAAAAAAAAAAAGAAATAAAGAAAGAATAGGAAGATTCCCCTGATAGGTGTCTCAGATTAACACTAATGGAGAATGCAAAAGACAGGAAGTAGCTGGTAGGAGGGGATTTCTGAGAGGTAGAGCTTATTTAATACATAGCTCTGGGTCTTGAACTCTAAATTAGATTAGAACCGGTGTATATTCATCTGTAATAGTTCACGGAGCAAAATATTTGAACTGAAGGTGAGACTTTTTTTCTGGGAGGTACCCACATGGGCAGCATTGTGAGAGGACTGAGCTGCCTTCCAGGTTGGTCATGATGTGAGTTTGAAGACAATGGAAGGCTGAGGGGCAGGAGGAGTTCTGCGTGGATGTGGCCCTTGCTATGCTCCTCCCTTGAGATTTCCCTCTGATTTTTATTTGTTTGTTTGTTTGTTTGTTTCTACCAGGGGTTGAACCCAGGGGCTCTTAGTCACTGAGCCACATCCCCAGCCCTTTTGACTTTTCATTTTGAGACAGGGTTTTGCTCAATTGCTTTGGGCCTCGCTCAGTTGCTGAGGCTGGCTTTGAACTTGAGACCCTCCCAAGCCACTGAGAGATTCTAGGCATGGGCCGCGGTGCCTGGCTTCCTCTGATTTTTAAATGCCATGTGCTTCCCAGACTCTGAAACCTCCTGATCACCTCCTGACGGACATGGAAATACATTTGCAAGTATTGAGAAGACGAATTAGGTTTTCGAACGAGGACCTCATGCACTTAACATCAAAGACTCGAGCTCAGTGCCCCAACAGTGACCTGGACAACTCTGTGCCAGGCCTGCTTTGGGGGTCGTCACTGTTAGTGGCCTTCAGGCTACGGTGGCCTGTATATCCCAGGTCATGTTCTGTTCACTATGTAGCCCCTCAAAAACACACAAGGGAATGAAAAACCAAATAGAAATGTATTCAGAGAAGTATGCAAAGAAGAATCCATGTGTGATGCAGAGTCTTGAGGGAAGGCAAGCTAGGAGTCGCGGCTGAGCTGCGCGGGTGTCCTGTGGCTGCAGTGGGTGGGGGCGGGTTTTGTTTAAATCTTGCTTTATTCCACGCCCAGCCAGGAATTGCATCACATGTTACCACATGTTACATGTGGAAGTTGCTTCTTTTTCAGGACTGAGGCTGAACCAGAAGGTGACCTGCCCTTTGGGCGACATGGCTTTTTGATGACTTCCTAAGTGACATGACAGAGTCTTGTCCGGCCATCTCCTCTGCTCTCAGTGAGCTCTGCAACACCAGTGGCAGTTTTTGTTCATCTCATGACCTCTAGTGACAGGGTAGGGAGGGAGGAGCGATTGGATGTTGGGGGTTGAGAGAAGCTCATGAATAAGCACTTGGGAGTGTTCAGGGCACAGGTCACTGACCTTCCACGGTCACTTGACGTCCCCTCACTCACCATTGCGTGATTCATCCATATCGGAAAGATTTCGTCTAGGATCTTGGGGTGAACAAGCTCTCGGTCATAGAGAAAGATGGTCCAGAATACCAAAAATACAAACTGGAAATAAAACAGAAAAAAAAAATATCATTAGGTTTGCTTTTCATCAAAGTTTTCTAAGATAATCAAGGAAACAGCGAAATAAAAATAGATACCAGTCTTAAAGATACCTCATATATACATTATAGGAATGTCAAACTAAAGGAAAAAAAGGCTTATGGTAGAAATGCGATATTTGAGCTCCCCGCGGATGCCTCCATGTGCTGGTTAGTTAGCAAATCCATTACCTGTTATCAAGGCAGGCAGAGAAGACTGGGATAAGCTAGATACACAGGCTGGGCATGGTGGCACACACAACTTAGTGAGACCCTGTCTCAAAATAAAATAGAAAATGGGCTGGGGATGTGGCTCAGTGGATTAGATCCCCAGTACTAAAAATAAAACAAACAAAAAACTAGATGCATAGACTACGAGCACTTTAACCAACGACTTATTTTTCCTCTCAGCTTGCACCTGGAATGGCTTGATGCTTACACACTCTTGCCTACCCCTTAAAACTGACCAACTCTTGGGTAACTCAGAAGCGAGCTTGCTGAGAGTTAGATCTCTTCCTTGCCCTGATCTCCATCTATGGCCTTGTCCAAGCATCTGTCCTCTGTGTTACAGTCCATGCTGAACTGGGATGGGGGTGTGGGAGAACCGTTCATCTTCTGATCTTCCCATCTTCTGAAATTGCATAGGCTTAATTTATAACCCTTAAAAAAAAAAAAAAAAAAAAAAAAAAAACCCAGATTTCACTGTTGATTTTTAAAACTTGATCTTCACAAGACTTTACGGGGTGCACGTGGGGGTATTCAGCCCAGTGAACCTGGAGTGCTGGTGTTGGCTCTGTCACCTGAGAACTCATTCGTGTTTGCAGAGTTTTGTTTTGCATTTGGTTTTGAAGTCGGGGTGCCACAGGAAGCAGGACAATGGCAGGTGGAGGAAGGTGGGTCATTTCTAATCCTAGGCCCCACTGGCCAGCCAGCAGGCTGAACCGGTTTGTTTCATTCTAGCAATGAACAGGCAACAAGGCCATAGAAATGTGGATGGTGTCAGCAAACTAGCTTACTGACCCTTTCACATCTGCCTTTTCCTGATGTCTGTTCATTCAGCAAGAAGAACAAAGCACCTACTGTGTGCCCTACACCAGGCTTGTCTTTCTCTTAGATCGTCTTTTCCATGTGCCAACTCTGAAAGTCTCATCTCTTTTATTTTAAAAATTATTTTAATTAGGTAATTTTTCCACTTGTAGAAGTAACACAGGCTTTTATTGTACCAAGTGAAAAACAAGCTGTACAACAGGGAAAGCAAGTCACCTTCCTCCCCAGGGCTTTCCAGTCTCATGACCTGGAGGGAAATAAAGTTGTCTCAGTGGCACCGTCGGCTTCAGTATTCCTGATGGGTTAATTCCAAGAACCCTCCAAGGATACCAAAACCCATGGATGCTCCATACTCTCATACAAAATGCCCAGTATATGCATATAACCTGCACATATCCTCCAGTGCACTTTTAATCCCTCTTGATTACTTATATCCAATATAATGTAAAGAGTTGTTACAGTGTATTGTTTTTAAATTTGCATTTAATTGTGTGTTTTTTTTCCCCCAAATAGTGTTGACCCATGGTTGGCTAAATTCATGGATTAAAACCCACAGATATGAAGGACCTACTATTTTGATTAAGGAAGTAGAACTTCCCCATTGGACAGCAGTAAGGACCTTGCATTGAGTTTTCACAAAGATTCAAAAACTAACGATAAATCTGATCAGTAAAGTGTCCTATTTCCTGATGACCCTGGGCAGTGTGGTACAGCCCTCAGACAGAATGTTTTTGCAAAGGCAGTGGCTGTGGTTTTCCATAATAGGTTCCGGAACAGCCTGGCTGCCCAGAAGAGTCTGTCCACCTGTACGTGTCTATTCCATGAGATCTACGTCCTGGTAACTTACTGTGGACACAGGGAAAGCCAACGTGGTGAACAGTAGATCTCTGAAGGCAGTTATGAACCTGATGTTTCTTCTTCCTTTGATTCTTTTTAGCACATCATCTAGGCAGGCGACCCCGAAGAAAAAGGCCTGCAAGAACTAAATTCATTACAACAAATGAGGGCATTTCCATTTGCTTTAATTAATACCTTCTTCACGGATGTAAAACTGCATCCCTCTGGGAGCAATGTGGACCTGAGGAGGAGGGGGCTGTTGGGCTGCTTTGGTTAAGAGCCAATTCAAGGGCTGGGCTTCCAGCTCGTTGGACCCTGACCTTGCTCTCTAAACCTGATGGAGGAAATTCATTCACTTAGGGGATGGTGATGGGTATAGTATTTCGTGTAATGGGCTTGAGTTAAAATGGAAGCAAAATTAAAAGTCAGCTTAAAAGGAGACACCTTGGCGGTACCAGAGTGGGAAGAGCCAAACAAAGAGAGCAAGGAAGGACAAAGAGCTAGGTAGGACAGACTGGCCTCAGGTGTCTTCCTGGGAAGAAAAACTAAGAAAAGGGCCCAGGGCTGAAGTCTCACTGGGAAAGCCAGGATCAGGGTCAAGAGCACCAGGTTGGAGCTCCCCGCCAGCCTGAGGAAGATACCCAAGATGGCGGCTTGCTTAGCTCAGGGAGGAGCCGGTGTGATTCCTTCCTCTGAGACCCTCTGGCCTAGCGAGTGGTTTAAATCCAAGGAAGGAGCCAGAAAGCCCTGGGCCCTGGTGAGGCCCCTGAGGCAAGGCCAAAGAGAAGCTGAATCCTTCTCAGGGAAGCTCAGTGGAGTGTCCCTTATCCAAAATGCTTGAGACCAGAAGTATTTCAGATTGGGAAATTTTTTTTTTTATTTTAGAATAAGATATCTTAGGGATGAGACCCAAGTTTATGCACAAAACTCATTTATATTTCATATATCCCTTATACAAAAAAAAAGTGATTTTTTTATCATATTTTTTAATAATTTTGTACATGAAACCAAGTTTCTCACTGTGAAATTTTCGCTTGTGTCCTTGTGTTGGATTTGGGAGCATTACAAATGTCAGGTTCTTTTGGATTTCGATGTTCAACCTGCAATGTGAAACGGAAGGCAAACCTTGCCCATTCTCAGTGTGGCTCACAATCTGGGGACGTCTAATTTAAGGCCTGTGGCGGGGTCGGGTCACCACTACACAGAGTCTGGGCCAGTATTGCGCTGGGCTCCTGGTGGAATCTGTCCTAATCTTTGGAAGCTCTGGAGGCTACACCCGGGGAGTGAGGCCCTTGCTCTTAGGGAGGAGATGGCAAGCTCTGGAGCCGGGAGCCGGGCCAGCGATTCGTCACGTTGGCCGTGGGGCCTGGTCTCTGGGGTCCAGACTCTAGGAGAGATCTTGCAGAGTTGTCCTCACGCCACTCCCTGGGCCAAGGGGTGGCAGGGGAGGAAACGGGGTGGATTCAGTCTCTGTTCCCTCCCTGCTGGGCCCTCAGACCTGAGTACCCCATCACCTGGGAGCTACCCTGGACTATGGGGTCTGAATCTCTGGAAAAGGGGGTCAAGAATTTGTTTTAATAGGCTCTCCAGGATTTCCTTATGTAAGCTGAAGTGTTTTTTTCCTTAACTTTTATTCTAATTTGTTATATATGACAGCAAAATGCATTAGAATTCATATTACACATATAGAGCATGATTTTTCACATCTCTGGTTGTCTACAAAGTATATTCACACCATTCATGTCTTCATACATGGACTTGGGGTAATGATATCCATCTCATTCCACCATCTTTTTTACACTCTTGCCCCCTTTATTCTAGCTAGAATTCATCTGATCTTCCCATGCTCCCCCTCCCAACCCCACTATGAATCAGCCTCCTTATATCAGAGAAGACATTCGGCATTTGTTTTTTGGGGATTGGCTAACTTCACTTAGCATTATCTTCTCCAACTCCATCCATTTACCTGCAAATGCCATGATTTTATTCTTATTTATTGCTGAGTAATATTCCATTGTGTATATATGCCACATTTTCTTTATCCATTCATCTACTGAAGGGCATCTAGGTTGGTTCCACAGTTTAGCTATTGTGAATTGTGCTGCTATAAACATTGATGTGGCTGTGTCCCTGTAGTATGCTGTTTTTAAGTCCTTTGGGTATAGACTGAAGAAATTAAGCTTAAGTTTTAAAACCCCTAGATCAGACATAAATTCATCACTCAGAAATCTTTCTAACTACTCAAAACTCCAGCAGCTGACTTGAGTCCTTACATGTCTCATGCCAGACATAACTAAGCTTATAACTGCACAACCTCATAAAGTAAGTGCTATTATTAATCTCCTCAGGACCATTTTACAGATGGGGAAACTGGGGCACAGAGAGAGATGAACAAACTTGCCTAAAGGCTCATGGCTTCAGAGTCTGGTTCATATACATATATGAACCAGATTTCTACACATACAGCAGATTTCTAAGAACAGTTCACTAAAGCACTGTAGGAGGCGGGATGAGAGACCGCTATTCTCCAGGTGGGGGAATTAAAAATCAAAAACGACTTTTCAAAAACACCGATGCCTCTCCCTAGAGATTCTACTTTAGTGGGTCTGGGGGTGCAGCCTGGGCTTCAAGGTATCTTCAACTCCTCCCAGGTGACTCTAGTCCTCCGTAGCTGAGGGTGAGAACCACCTGCCTAGAGGGACTTCTGTGCAGAGATTCATACCCGGGGTCTCCAGAGAGATTCGGCCAAGGACATCAAGGTAGTCAAAGCCTCCAGGTGCCATGAGACTGCTAAAGAGGTGGGGGTGGGAGAGGGGAGAGCGTCCTCATCTAAGGGACAGGAGGGGAGCAATAGGCCAGGCAGGTGGCATAGAGTGAGCGAGTGGTAGAAAACCAGGACTGGACAAGGCCCCATGGTCCCTAAGGAAAAGGGAGCTTCCCACTGGAAGAGCATATATCGGGAAGGTTGGCAATGGCTATAAATTCCATGCAGGGGCTGCCACCCCAGTTCTTGTCACCTTGTGGGTGCTTTTCACATCATCCCCTCAGGGCTGGGGAATTTGGCCGGGCAGGCCTTTGCCCAGGATGTCAGAAGAAGTTGCCTCCCTGCCGCGGCTCCCACGACCCAGGTAGCTCTCACCTCTCCCCTGGGTTCACCTGCAGCTGCTCAGGCCGTAACAGGCAGCTGCTTGAGTTAGGAGGAGCAGACCTGGGCCCTGGGACCTGGAGACAAGGACTCCAATGTTTAACGTCCTGCACTGGTTGAGGCTCTGCCAGGACTTCCCCTTGGGGGAAGAGGCTGCCTCTACCCAGCATGTGAAGTCCACGAGACCTACTCTCCTCCAGACAGAGCTTCCTAGAGTCATTGTGATCAAGCTGAACCTCTCTCTCGTTTTCCCCAGTTACAAAACGTGGAAATCGGATGAGGGAAGAAAGCACATTGCTCGGTTCCTCCATCAGTAAAAGTTGGCTCCCCACTGCAAACTGCCAGTCACCTCCCCCCTCGGCCCCCAGCTCACACTGATGGGACAGGGCATCATCTGTATCAACAAGGGATATCTGGGGAGTCCCCACATCAGGGCCCAGGAGGAAGCAGGACGGTATTGCCAAGAGAAAGTCACAGGCAGGAGCCACCACCAGAGCTGGAGGACCAGGAGGGTGAGCCCTGAGCTCTAAGGGGCCGCATGCGGTAGGGGACATTGAGGACAGTTTTGAATCAACTCATCCAAACAGACACGGCCTGCTCATTCTCCAAGGACAATATCATCTAATGTTTGTAAAACAGGCCTAGAAAGTGCAACCCGGGGAGAAAATGCTAGTTGTCATGAGGTCAGTTGAGTCCAATGCTGAAGATCTCAAGTCCCGTAATTCCAAATATAACTGCATTTGGAGGTAGGATCTTTAGAGAGATAATTGAGTTAAAATGGGCTCAATGCCCTACTCCAACAGGACTGGTGTCCTTACAAGAAGACATCATGACCCAGACACAGAGGGAGGAGCCCAGGGAGAAGATGGTATTTGCAAGCCTGGAGAATCCACTCCTACCCCCTTGATCTCAGCCTGCAGCTTCCAGAAGTGGGGGAATAAAATGGGGCTGGGTCAGCCGCTGGTCTGCGGTGGATGCTATGGCAGCCCTCACCATGTAATAGCATTAACATGGTAGCAACAACTGGTCTTCTTTGAAGAATCTTGCAACCAAGTGACAGTCATTCCCATTTCTCAATGGGAATTGAGAAATTCCCTCCCAGATATCCCTTGTTGATACAGATGATGCCCTATTTGGGCTGCCTGAGACAGCAGATGGCACGTGGTCCTCTCTTGTTCTTGCTATTTGGAAACTTCTGTCTCTGATCTTCTTTTTCTACTGGATCTTCCATAACTCTGCTCCCATGGAGGGCTCTATACCTCTTTCTAAGATGTTCTAAATTTGTGAGCTTTCTTTGGTTTCTGTTGCTAACTGACGAACTTAACCACCCGTGACAGAGCTGGATTTACATTTTTCATAACGAATGCAGTTTACGAAGCCGTAGTTAAGAGGTCTTTACTTTTCACATTCCTGTGTCTTCACAGGTCCACAGAAATCTTAAAGCCATGGAAACTCAGCCTAAGTCATCAAGTTTATTTCCTCGCCTTATAGCCAGAGCCCAGGAAATGAGAATTTCTTCCATTAAAAAATAATAATAATAATTTCCAGAGAGGGAGATTCCACAAGTTCTCTGCCCTCAAAAGTTGAGTGATCCCAGCCCGGCTCAAGGTTCTGTGTCTGACTCAGCTGGGTTGGGACTTTCTTATTCCTCTCCTTCAATATGATGCAAGCCCTTCAATAAATGAATATCCCACAATAAAAGAGCAATCAGGATGAACTGTGATGAATATTCTCTCTCTCAGTGGTGGGTGGGGTGGCATTTGGGGCAGGTGGATGGAAGGGAAACTTGGCCAAGTCCATGGGTGTAGACATGTTAACATTCTGTTTCAGTCGTCATTCATACGCATTTAGCTTCAGTAAGAAATTGAGATAAAAGGATAAGATAGAGGACACAAGTATGCGGAACACTATTTTGAATAATGACAAATAAATTGGGATGAAGAATATTATGGGATAGGTGGGGCGAGCGTGCACAGCCAGTGTGGCATGGCTGATAGCAACAGTTGGATCACAGTAGACTATCTTGGGATGGAAGCTTTGCAGAGAGGGGCGGGAAAGGTCCCGTGTCTGTTGTTGAAGGGGTGGAAGGAGATAGGAGGGAGAGACCCAGCCAGAATCTCCCTGGAGATGCAGTTAGTTATGTGGCACCACCTCTAGCAACGCTTCTGAAGGAAGTTTATTTTTAAAAAGAGGAACCACCAACCAGCCCCATGAACTCTGTACAGCAAGTCTTTGTGGCCAAACATCCCCCACCCCAGCACCCACCAGCTGGTCAAGGACAGTCCTTGAATGAAAGTGGGAATGGAGGGGAGGGTTGCAACATTCGTGTAGGACTCAGGCATTGGATGGACGAAGCCAACCCAAGCAGATCAGGGACATCCACAGCTGGGGTTCCCCCATTCAGCAGGACTGGCTGCTCTCTGCTTGAACCTGCAAACCATATCTCTCCAAGAACCCCAGAGCCTGAGGGCAACCACAGCAGCTCAACAGAGGTCTTCCTCCAGCTGGGGCGACAGAGCATGCAGCCGGGGGAAATGGGAGCTTTGAGGGTGGTGGGTGACCCTTGCCCAGCTCCGCCACACACCAACATGGGGTTGAGTGAGGAAACTGATTTTCCTTGGAATCACCCTCTGAGCTGCACTGTCTGTGAAAGACAGATGGCTGGAAGCTCACCACCCCCTTCCCACCTTCTCTCCGTCTGCTCACACTGGGCTGTGGCCATTCTGTCTGCTTGTCACCTATCAGCTCATGCATCCCTGGCGGCCACACTGTGGTTAAGTACTACTTTCATTTCTGTGAAATTTGTGGAAATTACAAAGAAGTACAAAGAAGTACCTAGATTAAAGTGACAGAGATAGTCAGTGATGGAACCAAGATGACATCTCAGAGAGACAGGCCCAGAGCTCACGACTAACCACCTGACTACACTACCTCTCCCTCCAAAGGCCGAATCAGCTGCCTCTGCCCTGGGGTCAGTTCACACCCTCAATAGGCAGAGAGTCACACCTCCCCTCCTCTCCTTCCTTTACCCTTCCCCTTCAATGGCTCTCCACCAGGGCCACCAACCCTGGAGGAACTCCCATCCCTATTCTCTTTGGATTCCTGGAATAGTTTTTCAGGGGGGAAGTGGGGAAGTGGTCAGAATGCAGACTTGCACTAAGATGGGCTTGGCTTTTCAAAAGGAGGTGTAAGCAGGACTCAGCCAATGTGAAGCGGCAGGTATTCCAGAGGAGGGGTATGAACTCCCCCAGTAACATGGGTGGGATACTAACTTCACCAAGCTGAGCTAAAATAAATACACAGGTGTTATGGCAAACTATGGGACTGATTTATTTGTGTTAACTAATGATCGATTCCATGAATGATCAATGTGATCATCAACGAATCGATCATGAGTTAACACAAATAAATCGGTAAGAACCCACAGTCATTAACCAGCTCATGAGACCTCAAGAGCTAGAAATTTTGGAGGTCCAATGTTTCAACTTCGGAAGGAATTCAAAAGTGATACTATAGGTAAGTAAGCACAGACTGAGAGACGCTCTAAAAAATCAGGAAAGGAAAAAGGAATTCAGGCTGGAGTTGTTCCACAAAGATTTTAAGAAAGAATGTAGGATTTCAGGAGGTCTAAGAAGGAAGCCAAGTGTTGGAGAGATAAGGAGAATACAAGCAGATAAGGAGGGTCCAGCCCATGGACCAAAATGGGTTTGACCCAGGCCTTCTGGCAAAAGAACTCAACCTTCCCGGGGGAGAGAGAGATCTGAAGGTTGCACCAACAGGTGAATGACTAAACCAGGAGTTTGGGGATTGGTTCCATAAAACAGAAGGGAGCCACAGAAGTGTCTTGAGCAGCAGACCACAACTTAAATAGAGCTTATGAATAACCTGACAATAAATGGGCAGATGATATCAAAAGACATTTCTCAAAAGAAGGAATCCAGATGACCAATAAATATATGAAACAAAAAATGGCCAACATCCTTAGCAATCAGGGAAATGCAAATCAAAACTATACTGAGATTTCATCTCATTCCAGTTAGAATGGCAATCATCGAGAATACAAAGAACAGTGAATGCTGGTGAGGATGCGGGAAAAGGTCTACTCATATACACTGTTGGTGGGACACCAAATTAGTATAACCACATTGGAAAGCAGTTTGGAGAGTCGTGTACAGACTAGGATGGCACCACCATATGGCCCAGCTGTCCTACTCTTGGTATTTATCCAAAGGAAGCCAAACTCACATACTAGAGTGATCCATGCATACCAATGTTTATAGCAGCGCAATTCACAATAGCCAAGTTACGGAACCAGCGTAGGGGAGCTGCCTACAGACGAAGGGACCCATAAAATGTGGCGTATGTCCACAATGGAATTTTACTCAACCATAAAGAAAACTGAGAGGATGTCATCTTCTGGTAAACGGATAGAATTAAAGAACATCATGCTAAGTGACTCAGAAAGTCGAGGGTCAAATGTTTTCTCTCATATGTGAAAGCTAGGGGGGAAAAGGAATAAAAAAGAACCTCACAAAAATAGAAGGGAGACCAACAGAGCCGAGGAAGGAGAGAAGGAGAGGTAGAGGAAGGAGAAGTACAGGAGTGAGATCAACCAAGTGATGTTGTGCCCACGGACAGACCTCCCACCACGGATCCTGCTGGTGTACGGAATTACAACACACTAGTTAGAAAACAGCAATAGTCAGAGTAGAACATGCAGATCAGGGGGAGGGAGCAAGGAAGGAAAGTCCTGGGGAATGAGATTGATTGAGGGATGTGCATGCATGAATGTGTCATAATGAATCCGACCGTGTATTACGTCTAATCGCAATGCACTAACAGAAATGGGGGAAAAGGAGATCATCAAAACAAAATGAAAAACAGCTTCGGGAAGATTCATGGAATCTGAGTGGTGGGTGGAGGGACTGAACAGGGAGGACAGGAAAAGAGCTGATGTGGCCTTCCAGGTCCAAAGTAATAAGAGCCTGGAATAGGAGAGGCAGGCCGACTCGGGGAGAAGGACAGACCTAGCAAAAAAAATCCCACCAGTGGGATTTGGTGGCTGATAGAACAGGGAGGTAAACATGGGATTAACACTGAGATACGAGGGTATTGTTGATGAAAGTGTTTTCCCACTGGTGGTAATTGAAGAGAATGAAGGCTCTTTGGTATGTAAGGGAACTCAGAACTAGGAAGTCGGGGAGCTGGTCTATGGGAGTAGGTGATACATCTATTCTTAGCCACCCTTATGTGAGACAGAACATCCATACTGGAATTTGGATTTGATTAGCGCGTCAATCTTGGCTACAGACTGACTCTCTTCTCTCTCTCTCTCTCTCTCTCTCTCTCTCTTTCTTTCTCTCTCCCCCCCCTTTTTAATATAAAGCCAATACAAATCTTAACAGCATTTTTAAAACACGATAGCACTCTTTTAGTCCTGAAAAGGCAATTTCACTTTGTTTTCTGCTTTCTTTTTCTTTTTCCACAAAATTATAGGATTAAAACAAGCAGTCACCAAAACAAGCTGTGTTTGGACCTCAGATTTTTCTGGCCAGAATCAAGAGGTAGCAAATGGCCAGAGAGGGAGGAGGCAGCACCCAGAGGCCTCCTCAACTTGAACTCCGACTTTTCCATCTCAGGAGGATTTCAATGTCACTATTTCTGACCACACACACCCTCTGTCAAGAGGATTATAATTCCAAAGGATTAGCATATTACACCCAGTTTTTAAAATCAGATGTTTACACAGCACCCTATATTTTAGACAAAACCCTCATACATTAGTTTTCTTCCTCCCAAAGATGTTCCCTTTTTAGTTTTTAATTTCCAAGACTTTTTTTTCAACAGATTCCCAAAATACTTTTTTTTAAGTTTTTTTTTTTCTCCTGTTCATTCACACTTCATTCATCAGTGTGTGGTCAGCCAGGTTAGGAAGACAAGAAGGTTTTTAACTAGTTGAAAATGTGTGTTTGCTATTGGGTTGAGTGATTTGTCCTTTAAGGTGGAGTTTGAGCCTATAAAAAGTTGAAGTGGGAGCATGGCAAAATGTGTTTGCTTTTCTTAGATAAATCTGTTAGTCTGTGTGTGCTATAAAATGGCATTATTCCTCCAATGGAAACCACACTTCCTACACAACAGACGCCACTCTGCCTTCTCTCCACAGACTTTCCCAACCAAGGTTCAAAATCCCTCCTGTATTTGTAGTCAATCCCATGGGGAAACCATTAGTCTGGTTCCCCATTGGGGTTCCAAGATGAGATTCTTTGCAAAAGAACACGGAACGATTAGCCAGTCCAAAAAAAATGTAGCTATAGATAACTTCCAAAGTAGAATTCTCAGGAAAAGAACAAAACAAAACAAAACTGTTAGGTAATAGAAAAAGACAAAATTCACCACCAATGAAGAACATAAACAAAAATGGAGTTTTGTATTTAATAAAAATCCAAAGGAGGTATGGGGTGAAGCACTGACATGGCACATTCATTGGTCCCTGATAGGACCATGTGGACTTACCAGATTAAGAAGAGTCAAGTACTTCCACTGGGCACCATCTTGAAATATTTTATATTCCTTCTGTTCATTTCCATGTCGTGGGATGTAGTAATTGAGGAAAATGTACCAGTTCAAAACGAGGAAGTGGTATATGCACGTACAGGTCCTCATCCCAGCTTCCTCTGGCCAGGGCACTGAATACCTCAGGTCACTTCTTTGTAGTGTCCTTCTGTGAGTCACAGATCAGCCTCTAGGCAGTCGGGAGAGCTGTAAGACACACCCCTGGGGGTTGAGAGTTCTACCTCTGGCTTGGCTTCTCTCTTAGGCTGTTGTCCTGATAAACTTGGGAGAAAGGATTAGTGCTGTTTTTCAGAATCCTGTTTACATAATGATAATCTGTGGATTTGCATTTGTTTCAACCTATTAGCCTTGGAGGAGGGCAAGGGGCCAGAGCTGCCCTTTGCACCATTTAGCTGGGGCCCTGGAGCAGTGGTGGTGCAGGTTTAAACAACCTTATTATGAAACACCGACAGCTTTAGCTAATAAAACCCTCTCCTGGCCCAACTCTCTCTTCATTTGGAAAGAACAGGAAGTTGCAATAGTATCTCTTTGAGAGAAGCAGGTTGATAAACCAGGAGGTGGAGACTGGGTATGTGGAGGGCAAGAATCAAGGTAAGGAGGAAAGGAAGGAAGGATCCTTGCAATCTGGCTTCTGAGATTGCCAACCTTTGATCCCTCAGGGAACCCTGGAGGGTTTCTTTTGTTTTGGTTTTCCGGTGGTTTTGTTTTGTTTTAGTTTATCTTTAATCTAGATAACCAAGAGTCGCAGGCACTCCTTGCACCTGGGCGTTCCTGTGCCCAGAGGCCAGCAGCACCGGACCCCCAACATACCTGAGGGTGAGTAGTGCCTGGGAAGGGCAAGGGTCTCTGCACTGCCCTGGAGGGGATGAGACATGGTTGGGCTGGGTAGAACACAGTGGTGGACCTGCCTCAGCCCAGTAGCAGGGAACTGAGGGACCACTGGAAGTGCCAAGCCTTGTGACATCACCAGCTTGTCTCCCTGGGCAACCGACTAAGAGGGTTGAGCAAATTCCTCAGAGAAAAGCTCCCAATGCAGTTATGTAAGTCTGCTGTCCGTGCTATTGCTGATTTCACCAGGGCTCCCAAGAACCACAGGGGGGTCCTGGACAGCCAAACAAATACAGAACCAAGCCTGAGGACTGAGAGTCATTGGACTTCACACATCAGGAGCTATTGATGAGAGGAGAGTACATCTGAGCCAGCCCCCGAGGGTCTGCATTGTAACCATGTGCCAGTCTGTGGGGGCTGCTACCACCAGACACCACAACTTGGGTGGCTGAGAAACAGCAGGGATTTATCTTTCACAGATCTAGAGGCCAGAGGATAAAGGTGGAGATGCTGGAAGATCCGGTATCTGCTGGGGGCCCACTTTCTGGTTCAGAGATGGCCATCTTCTCACCTTGTCCTTGCATAAAGGTGGGGGCTGGGGTGGGGAGACAAGTTCCCTAGGTCCTCTCTTATCAGGTCAAGAATCCCATTTGTGAAAGTTGAGTTCTTGGGGCCCAATCACCTCGCCCCATCCCCACCCTTCACATCCTAATACCATCACCTTGAGGGTTAGGATTTCAACACATGAATTTCAGATTCTAATGGCAAATCATTCCCCCAAGAGAGAGGGATCCAGGACTTTGGTGACATATCACTCTGTACAAAACTCCATGGCCTGGTCTAAAATTAGTAAAATGATAAATGGCAGCTAATACTTTAATAGCATTTAACTGTTTGCCAGGAATCATTCCAAGGCTTTACATGGGAACCCATTCAACACCTTAAAATCCACTATGAGGTTAGTACTGCCCAGAATAGAACTGCCCACTTTCTGGGCAGTACTAATGAGGAAAAGAAAACCCTGGCTGCCAAAACCGTGTGTCTGACAACAAGTTAAGAGGCAGAGCTGTCTGTCCTGTACCCAGTGGACCTGGAACCAAGAATTCTCAGGTCTCCTCTGCAGGCCCCCAACCCCTCTTTCCAATAGTCTCCCCGTCTCTGCTGAGGGTCTTTTTCTTCCCATCAGAAAAATTATCTCAGAAAAGGATCAGAAGTGTTTTGAAACTTGGTGCACCTATGAGCTCTCATGCTATGTCTCCAGGGGCATCTCCATTTTAGACGTTGTTGTAGCTTTGGAGATTTCATGCCTTTATATAAAAAAAAAAATATCTCAAGTATAATTCTGCAGATGGGTAAAGATTGAGGGAAAGATGGGAAAAAGATGGATAAAAACCCCCATCTCTGAAATAGGTTTGTCAAAATCTAGGTCTTTTTACTGCAAGACCTCTTTATTTTTTCCTTGTTCTTGCCTCGATGCCCACAGAGGAGAACTCTCATAAATATTGATGTGATTATTTAATTTGATTTGCAAGAGATTCAGGGTTTGACATTAGAATCCAATTAATTGTTAGCATTTTAATAAATAGTAAAATAATATATGCGTATGAGGATTTGTATATAAAAACTACATGACTTCTAAACTCAATATCTGCATCTACTTATAAAACTTTCCACAAAAGTGTTGCCCAAAAGAGAGATTGGCCAGGAGCAATGGCACATGCCTGTAATCCCAGCAGCTTGGGAGGCTGAGACAAGAGGGTCTCAAGTTCAAAGCTAGACTTAGCAACTTAGCAAGGCCCTAAGCAACTTAGCAGACCCTGTTTCTAAATAAAGTAGAAAACAGGGCTGGTGATGTGGCTCAGTGGTCAGGCACCCTGGGTTTAATCCCTAGTTACACAAAAAAAGGTGTCTCTGGATTATGACCATATTCACAACATAGTTTGTATCCCAGAATGAATATCCAGGTACATTTTTATGGAGTAGTTTGGCTATCTGTCCCCCACCATAAAACCAGGTGGAGCTTGGGAGAAAAATGAATATCACCAATTAGCCTATATGGTATTATGAACACATAATAAGTGTGCTCCTTGGCTGTCTTTCTCCTTTCTTCAGTAATCTAAAAGGCTAAAATTGAGAAATGGAGAGAATTATTCTCGGACTTAAAGTGAAAAGACAAATATAGCAGAAATTTGATATTTTTACACAAGAAATATTAAAAATATAAACAGCCATATTTCATACTTTGATATGAATAATACACATGTAACTTGATTAGTAGACTTGACATTCTACTCTCTACTCTTTAGGAAATTGGAGCACCCTTGCTTAATGTCCCAAGTATTTATTGAGCAATTACTATTTGCAGGAGACTTGCTAGGTGGTAGGGAGTTCCTGAGGACTAAGAGAGAGGCAATCCCTGACCTCATAGAGTTTCTATTCCAGCATGGGAGGCAGATGTTAAACAAGAACAAGACCAGGTGTTAATTCACAATTATGGAAACTTCTGTGAAGGGCCAACACAGTGGGATCATTGGAAGGAACAGCAGATTCAGAGGTGGGGTGACGGGGGTGCAGGGAGCCAGCCCTCTGGGAGCCACGCTCAGTGCTGGCTCTCCCAACCCAGCCCACATCCTCTGGCCTCCTTGTCCCCTTGGTGACTCCTCTTCGCCAGCTCCTCTGGGTGGTGTTTCCCACAGAGCTGGTGCCCTCCTGTTCTTGTGGTGATGCATACTCAACCACTGCTGGGAGCCATTAGCCAAGTAAGTATGACAATTTCCTTGCCAGCGTACCCCATGTTGCAGTGACATTGAATGTAAGTGACCTTGCTCAAGGACCAAGGCAGATTAGGGTGTTCCCGGTTTTAAGATAATCTTGTTTAGGGCGTTCCCAGTTTAGGTTCCAGGTTTAAGGTTTAAGATTATTCCTGCTGGGAATAGGGCGTATCCTGCTGCCTGAGTTCCCCTTGAGTTCTCACGGGATTCAGACAGTATATTTTGGGAGATAGAAGCCCAGTGGAAGTGGATTTGGGCAGAGAACGGGGATTTGGGAAGAGAACGTGGATTTCCCCAGAACGTGATTGTAGACGGCTGGTGTGAGTTCGGGAATAAAGAGTTGCTGTTTGAATCTACAAGCTGTGTGGTGGCTCGTGATTGTGTGCCCAGCCAGACTGCGGCATTTGTGCCCAGCCAGACGGCATTTGTGCCCAGCCAGACTGTGGCAAACCACCATTTTTATTGTCACAGAATCTATTCCTCAAGATCACATCTGCTCTGCCTAAGCTCCTCCGAGTTCAAATATATCTTCAACTCCCTGCCATTGGACATCCCCCGAATGAGGAAGACACACCTCAAACTCAGGGTGTCTAAAGAGGACTTGTTTCCTTTCCCCAAACCTGGCCTTTCTTGTCCATTGCTCTATTTTGGATGAAGGCTCCATCATCGACCTGAGAGACTTTCCTCTGCTCTCTCTCTATTGTTCCTCAAGTCCAAATTCTGCAAGTTCAGGCTCAAATGGGTCCCCTTCTCCCCACCCTTTCTATACCTTCCCTGGTCCAGGTCTTCATCTCCTGCCAGTACCATAGCAACTGTCTCTTGATTGGTTTTCCCAAATCTAGTTTAATCCCTCAATTCTGTACTTCACAAGGTTGGAGGATGTAATTTTTTCCAAAATGCTACATTTGCCCTCGGCTTATGTCGCTTTACCACATCAACATCACCAACAGGATAATATATGAGTTTGGAAACTTTTAATACCTGCCCCCTGCAACACACACTCACACACACACACTCACACACACACACACACACACACACACCTGGCTTGGGTACTTTCTCCATCTCATCTTTTGTCATCTTCTTATGATGTCAAATTGGCAGAGCCTCCCACCCAAGCCTTGGTGGGGACACACCCCAGTGCCTTTTCTCCTACCGTCTCCTTTTCCTGATGGCCTCTCTTAACAAGTTTTTGACTGGTTATCTCCGAATTATCCTCCAAAATGCAGCCCAGCAGTATCTTTCTCTAGTAACCCTTCCTGAACCTCTCCTCCACCAAGCCGTGTTTAATGACCCCCCTTAATGCCTATGAATCTCTGCAAGTTGTATGATGATTAGAAAGTCTTTCTCTTCTTGTTTGCTATTGTTTGAATTCCCAGAGCTTAGCAGAGTGCTGGGCTCAGAGTAAATACTTCATAAATATCTGTTGAGTAAGAAAATAATAACCTAACTGAAAATGTACAAAGGACCTGAATAGACATTTGCCCCCAAAAGACTAAAGTGGACAACAGGTATAAGAAGAGACGTTCCCATCATCAATCGTCAGGAAAATGCAAGTTAAAACCACAAAGAGTGTCACTTTACACCTGTCAGATGGCTATTATCAAAAAGATAAATGAAAGCAAATTTGGGTGAGGAGGTGGAGAAAAGGGAACCCTAATACACAACTGGTATGAATGTAAATTAATACAGCCATGGCGGTAAACAGTAGGGAGATTCCTCCAAAAAAAGTTCAAAATGGAACCACTATATGATCCAGAATTTCCCACTACTGGGTATGTATCCAAAGGAAATGAAAGCAGAATGTGGACGATACAGCTTCACTTGCAAGTTCATTGCACCATTACTTACAATAGTATGATATGGAATCATTCTAAGTGTTAAATGATGGATCAATGGATAGAGGAAAATGTGGTATACATGGGACACATACTGGAATACTATTACTCAGCTTTTAAAAGGAGAAGGATCCCGCCATTTGCAACAGTCCGGGAGAACTTGGAGGACATTGTGTTATGTGAAATAAGCTAGGGGTGGAAAGACAAATACTGCCTGCTCTCTCACACAGGGAATCTATGAAAGCCAAATGCATAGAAGCCGAGAGTAGAAAGGTGGTTAGTAAGGGCTAGGAGTGGGGACAGGGGAAAGGATATGACATTTCAGCACAGAAGGAGGAATAAATGCAAGAGATCTCTTCTACATCATTGGGACTTATATCTAATAACAGGGTATTCAGTGCTTGCAAATTGCTGAGAGTAGGGTGGTGTGCCTGCCTGTAATCTCAGTGACTCAGGAGGGTGAGGCAGGAGGATCACAAGTTCAAGGCCAGTCTCAGCAACTTAGCAAGACCCTTTCTCAAAATAAATAAATAAATAAACATAAAGGGCTGAAGACGTAGCTCAGTGGTAGAGCACATCCAGAGATCAATCCCCAGTACTGCAAAAAAAAAAAGGGGGGGGGGGAATTGCTGAGAGTAGATTTTAAATGTTCTCACTACAAAAAAAAAAAAAGAGTGTGAAGTAATGCATATGCTAGTTATCTTCATTTAGCCACTAGACAACATATGCATATTTCAAAACATCATGTTGTACACCAGAGACGTTCATGATTTTTATCAATTCAAAAATAAATAATTAAAATGAAAATATTGTTGAATTTAATGAATGTATGAATACTAGGTATACCTGTCTACTGGGCTGTATGACAAATCTGGCTCATTCATTAAAATACTATTATGTTCAGAGTGTCCAGCTGATGGATTCAAGGCAGGAGGCAGAATCCTAGGAGGAGTTAAGTCACAGAGAGCCTACGCCCTAGAAGAACTCACAGTCAAGTAGTGAGACAGGTATATAAAACAAAATTATAGCATGATGTGATAAGTACTATAATAGAGGTATGCATAAACTACTAATGGAATCTAAATTATCCTGCACATTACTCTGTCATTTTAAATATGTAGCAGATTGAGTTCAAGATAAATGCATCGAGTAGGCCATAGGAGACTCCAGACTCCAGGCAAGAGAAGATAAAGTTTAAAGTAATCTCCCTGAATATAGGAGTCCTGGCTACCAGCACAGATAACCATCTTGCCTGGTTATGGTTTGGACGGCTCAATGGCCAGTGTTGAAGTCTTGGTCACCAACCTGTGGCACTACTTAGAAGTAGGAAGTGGGACCTTATGGAAAAAAGGTCATTGGGGTAGGGGGGATGCCCTTGAGAAGGAAGTTGGAACCCTGGCTCCTTCCTCCACCATGCACTCTTGCCACGGTGTACTGTGCAAGCCACAGGTCAAAGTAATGTGGCCAAGTGATAATGGACTTAAACATCTATAAGTGTGAGCCAAAATAAAACTTTCCTCCTTTAAGTTAATTTTCTCAGGTATTTTGTCATAGTGTCAGTAAACTGAATAACACAGGGGTGAATTTCCTTATGTGTAAGGCTTGGGGAATTTAGAGGAGTGATCATTTTGCTGCCCAAAGGTGCCATATGAACTGGGCTAAGGGACAGTTGAGCTAGGGCCTCTGAAGAGACTGGAGGGAAGCCCCAAGTCCACACAGATACCCTGCCACGCCCCTGCATAACCACAGAACCAGTCACAGTGGAAGGTTCTGGAAGGTGATGGCCACAGGTAACAAGTGAATGCTGAGAAGGAAATGGGGATGTCGGGGCCCAGAGTCCTGGAGGTCATGCTGAACAGGTCTGAGGGAGTGCAGTTTCATTCTGACACAAGGCAGAAGCCTCCCAGCTACTGTACTAAGTAAACAACTACCAATACATCCCAATGACCTTAAGCTTCACGACCAGCTAAGCCAGCAGGACTAGTCCATACCCACTCACCCTCTTCGACTGCAGAGACCTTCTCGAATGGTCTATTCCTCCACAGCCTCAGGAGCTCACTTAACTGGGTCCGTCTTTGGGTAAACAGTCTCACCATTAAATTCTCAGATGAGGGGCTGTCCTCCAGGGGTGTCTGAGACACCTCTGTTCCTCCGCATCACACATGGCAAAACTCCCGATGTTAGTAAGAATCTCATGTTGTGTGAATCAATCCTGCCATTGTGCTATTCTTAGGCATACCTAGGGGGTCTCTTGGGTTTCCGGATTATCATCTCCCAGCTCCATCTGCATTTCCCTAAACCCCGGCTATCTCTGAATTAATATCACATTCACTGCCTTCTGAAGCACCCCAAAAGTGTGCACGAGGTCCCGCTGAAGTCCAGGTGCCCGGAGACTAAGATCTTCCTTCCAGTGGAGTTGAGGGGCTTCCCTGGGAGCCCTGGTCCCCTTGCTGGAAGTGGCTGAGAACTGAGTAAGAATGAGATGATGAACCTATTTGGGTTATTTTTGTCACATTCAAGAGCACTTGTTTTTCTCAGAGGCCACCGTGACTTCCCTGCTTTTTAAAAACTAGAACTTTCAGTGAAGGCCTCTGTCTGAAGTCTGCTGGGTGAGGACATGTGTGGGTTCCCAGCCACCCAACTAAGTGAACCGGGGCTTGTTTTTTGAGTTGTTGCTGGCTGGATGGCTATATATCTCTTCAACCACCACATTGCCCGTGCATGAGGAAAACCGGTTCCCACCTGCCTTCCTTTTAATTTCCCACTTGGCTTTTACAGAGGAACGTAGTGTGTGACCATCTTCTTGGACTCCCTCAGAGAAGCAGAGCTCTCTGTCAGTATGTTTCAAGCTACCTTAAAAAGGCCAAAGAACTCCTCCTGTTTACAGGCATGACATTGAGTCACATTATTTAAAGAGTTTAGATTAAAGGGGGAAAAAAATGTTGAAGTCTGTTAGTTCAACCTCTTCATCTTCCAGATGAGAAAATTAAAGCTCAGAGAGATTGTGCAACTTGCCCCAAGTCACAGAGCTATGAATGCAGGGCAAACATCAGAATGTAGATTTCTTAACAACCAGGCCTGTGTGTTTTCACTTATTTTTGAATTACACTTTTTTTTTTTGTATCCAAGTTCTAGAATTTTCAAGTGAATTTCTTTCGTTTGAATTAGTTTGGAAGTCACTTGATTATGTGAGATCTGATGAAATTGTTAAAGAGAAACTGTCTGCCCAGAAAAACCATTTTGAGACTGTCAGATTTCACATTTTGTACATCCTAATAATCAGAAATGTGTAATTTTTTTCTCATAATGTAACTCAGACATTTCAAAATAGACTTTTATATCCAGAATTAATCATTAAAATTACAAAAATATTCTAAACTGGCCAATCAGCACATTCCAGTTCCAGGGTTTTGAAACTCTAGTGTGACATTCATCATAAGGACAACAGTCAGTTAAGCTATGGCTGTTTTGTTTTAGCAGTTTGTACAGAAAAACATGACTCATGTATAGTCATATACATGAATGGCACTTTGTTGATTTTCTACCTAATGCTTCTATTGTTTGTTGGAGAAGTTGTTGAAGTCACTAAAAATAATAACTGTGCATTAGTCTATTTCTCCTTTTAGCTTTATTAGTTTTTGCTGCATGTTTTTTGAGGCTTAGTTGTTTGGTTCATACTTGTTAGAATTGCTATGTCTTCCTGGTGGATTAACCATTTTAGATATGTGATGTGCTTCTTTGTTGCTAGTAAGCTTCTTTGTTCAAATAAACTATACTTCATGTTATATACCAAAGCCATTCTTTTTAAAAATCAAGACTTATATGTATGATATTTCATCACATAATTGTTGCAGATTTTCTAACAATTTTTTTGTTTGCTAAAAGGAGGTACCATTATATGAAACATTTTTTAATTGTGTCAGTACTATTACAAATCATTTATTATTAAATCTCTTTGATGAAAGATTAGGATGCATGGGACACGTGTGAATATACATTAATACAGTGACTACAGTTATGCTGTAAAATATGGTATTTTTCATTACTTTTACTGTCAATCTGTTTTGTTTAAATTAAAATGAGTTTCTTGCGTACAGCATATAGTTGAAACATGTTCTTTGTGTTTTGTTTGTCACTGTTCCAATATCTGCCTTATAATTGGTATATTTAGACTATTTGTATTTAAGGTAACTGCTGATAGTTTAATTCTCTGTCTTTGAATTATCTGTTCTACTGCTTCATGTTTCTTATATCTCTGGTCTCACCTTCCTTTGTGCTACTTGAACACTTTTTAGGATTCCATCTTGAGTTATTTATAGTGTCTTTGTACCTCATATAATTCTCCTAGTGGTTGCTCTGAGTGTGAACATATATACAACCTATTGCATTCCCCTGATCTAAAATTTGACCACTTCAAGGGAAATAGACACCTTACTTCTAAGTTAATTCTCTCACTTTTCCTATTTTCAAATACCATAGCCTTGGCTCTCAGAGCACAATTTTTCATATCTCTCGTTGTGTACAAAGTATATTCACACCAATTCGTGTCTTCATGCATGTACTTTGGATAATAATGATCATCACATTCCACCATCATTTCTGACCCCATACCCCCTCCCTTCCCCTCCAACTCCTCTGCCCTATCTACAGTTCGTCAATTCCTCCTATGCTCCCGCTCCCTACCCCATTATTATTATCCTATGCTCCCGCTCCCTACCCCATTATTATCTTTAGCTGTTTTTTTAAGGGTAGGTCTGCTAGCAACCCAACCTTTTAGTTTCCTTTCACCTGAGAGTGTCTTCATTTACCTTTGACTTCTGAAGAACAGTTTCATAAGATAAAGGATTCGTCCTAGGTTCTTCTAGCACTCACTGTAGGCTGAGCCATTTCCTTCCGGTGGCCATGGTTTCAAGTGACAAGTGTGCAGCTATTTACATCTGTGCTCTCCTACAGTTAAGGTGTCCTTGGGAGGGCTGCTTTCGGAAGTTTGTTTTTAGTTTTCAGAAGTTCAGGTATGGTGTGCTTAGCCGTATTTGAACATTTTTCA
Source organism: Marmota monax (assembly GCF_021218885.2). NCBI lineage: Eukaryota > Metazoa > Chordata > Mammalia > Rodentia > Sciuridae > Marmota > Marmota monax. Next base: position 12,304,043 of record NW_026693024.1, read on the forward strand.
GTTTCTTAAATCTGTAGGTTTATGTCTTTCACCAGTGGGGAGTTTTTAGTCATTATGCTTTTTTTTCCCCCAAAATACTCTTTGAGCCTCACTCTTTTTCTATTCTATTGTGGGACTCCAATGGTATGATTTTTTTCCCCTCTTTTTTTCTTTCTCCATAGTCCTCCATTGTCTTGCTGTTGTTGTGTGGGGTTTTTTTTTAGTCTATTCTCTCTCTGATTTGATTCTTTGATTCTGTGCTCTGTGTTTCTATCCTGCTACGGTGAAGTTTTTATTTCTGTCAATATATTTTTTAAGTTTTTTTCTCATAATGTAACTTCTCTTCTAATTCCCATTGGGTCTTTTTTTTAATAAGTTCTATTTCCTCAATGATCTTTTCCATTTTTCAATTGTTTCAAGAGATTCATAATGGCTCATTGAGCTTTAGTTGTATAATAACTGCCTTGAAGTCTTCATCGGATAAGTCTAGCATTCAACTCATCTGTGTGGTGTTCACTGATTGCCCTTTTTGTTGTTGTTCTCATTCCAGATGTTATTTTCAGCTGGGCAAGGTGGCTCATGCCTGAAATCCTAGCAACTCTGGAGTCTGAGGCAGGAGGATCCCAATCTCAAGGCTAGCCTTAGCAATTAAGTGAGACCCTGTCTCAAAATAAAATAAAAAGATCCAGGGTGTGACTCAGTGGTAGAGTATTCCTGGGTTACATCTCTGGTACCTAATAATCATAATAATGTGATGTTTCCTCATTCTTGACATGACAGCTGCTTTTTTATTACATTCTGGACACGTTGGCTATCGTCTTAGGAGACTCGGTGTTATATTTGAATCTTGTAGTTATCCTGCACAGGGATCCTGACCTGACTTCTGTAGGTCAATGTTCGGATGATCATTTAATTTTCTGAGCCTTTTTGCTATACTGTTTTGATCTGCTTGACTTATAAAGTGTCCCTGGGGCCCCTGGTGTGACAACCAAAACAGTCTCCGGAAATTATCAAAAATCCCCTGGGGAGAAAAATCACTCCTAGTTGTGATCCAGTAGAATTCAGCTTTCACAGCTTGCGACAGGCCACGCCTCCGCAGAGAGGTAAGATTCTCCTGCAAGGCTCAGGGGTGGACCTTGGGATCTTCTCCTGTGTTTTCAGGCATTAGCCCCCTTCCCTGGGGAGAGGAAAAGGCTTTCTCTGCCTCCTCCTCCTCCATCTGCCCACACTTGAACTCAATGAGGATGCTGATAAGTGGATCCTATCAGAGGGCAGGATTGGATTTCCTGCAAAATCCACCTCAGATTAATCCAGCCCTTGACACACAAATGGCTTTTATTAAGGACTTGCAGCTCTCAACTTTCAAAGTGGAATCTTTCTAGAATCAAATACATATACTTACATTCAGCAGTAAGATATGCTGCCAGAGATCATTATCAGATACATCCTTTATTGCTTTTTAGTTGGTTCTCTTCTTATTTGTATATTGCTGAAATGACATCACATGACCTTTCGCAAGATTTTGCTTTTCTGCCTGGAAACATGGGGTAGTGTTTCATAAAAACAAGGAACAGGTCGCAGGGCTAATAAAAAAAAATCCCCTTATCTTGAAAAACAAAAACAAGTTTAAAAAAAAAACTGCCCGATGGTTCACTGCAGAGTTGTTTTGGTTAATCATTTACTGCCCAGTGAATAAAAAAAACACGCCATCCTGAAACTGTGCGAAAAGAGGAGGAAGCCTTACAGATCACTTGTTTACGAAAAGGTCTCACATGCTTTTTCTGCCTTCCTCGGATTCTGTGTTATTGCATTTTAATTATTCATCTGGAATGGCTACACATGCCTCGGTTGGTCAGGGCTTGCGGATGCTCACTAAGCATCCCCCCCCCCCCGTCTCTCTAGAGTGCTTATGGTGTTTTGGGCTAATCAAAGTGATCTCAATTTGTTTTATGAGTACCCAAAATATATTAGATAAAATAAAAACAGCCCTTCTTTCTTATCTTTGCCAAAGTAGAGTTCTTTGCACACGGCCTGCCGAGGAGAAGGATGCTGTACAGACTGTGAGCTGCAGACACAGCGGTACAGCTGGTTATCCACAGGTGAAGCCGCTGCGGCCTGGCCCGCCACTCCCCCAGCCCCCCCGGCCCCAGCCCCTTGTCTACCTTGTCTTGAAAGATGTCAAAACTTTTCCCATGACTTTCTGCCTTTTCCCTCTGTCCACCTTTTAAGTTTCAGAAGGAGTCATGTTAAAAGGATTTGGAGGGGGGATATGTAGGGAGGAAATGGAGCCTATCTGCTAGACTTCCAGACTGTTCCCCAGGACAAAGGCCTCGTCACCAGTGAACTCACTTGAATTGCTGGGGACGTTTGGCTGTTTCAAGAGGCTCGGCTCTCAATGACACCATGACAAAGCTCCAGTTGCCAAAGTCACCCTCCCCACTTTTGTGGCAAGAGAAAAATAAATAAATGATCATCAGTTCTACATGGTCTTTGGCTTCTTAGTGGAGTTGGTGTGAGCATCTGTGCTACCATAAATCTGGCTGTGTCTTCAAGCAGTGGCTCTGGAGCTGAGAGAGAAGATTCTGGGACTAGTAGCCACAGATCAGGTGGCCACTTGGAAAAGCCCAGCCCACGGCCCTGACGTTGCTGTTGCTGAGGCTGTGTTGTGTCCAGTCAGGGGACATCCTAGTTGGAATGCAAAGAGAGAAAGGAGGTCAGAGGACATGTTTGCCAGCTGCTGGTTGACTCAAGGGCTCTCAGTGGCCTTCTGTTTTTTAAATGTGGCTCCTGGCTTGCACTTCAACTTTGGCCTCTGAAAAAATGTGGACTCCAAAATGAAGTGAGGAAAATCCGTTTCCACCAAGTGGCCAATAGGGTGAGCTCCAACATCAGAACTTCCCGCTGTCCATCTTGGGTGCAGTTCTTCCCACTGGGTGGCCAAGTTAGTGAAACTTCATGTCTCAGTCTCCTCAACGATAAAACAAGGACAACAACGAGAGCCCACAACTCAGAAGCTGCTGGGCAGGCCAAGAGAGGCAGGAGGTGCTAAGGTTGTAAGCACTCAAGGTGCACTAGGTTTTAGTACTTGTAAAACGTTTATCCATATAGCCACCGAAGGGTCCGAGTGCCCATGTGGCCCATGACTAGCACCTCATTTCTAGGTAGCAACATTTGCCGTTATGTCTTCAGAGAACAACCTGGTGGAGGTTCTAGATCTATGGCTAGCAGCCTGAATTCTTTCCAGAAAAAAACTTTGGTGGGAACAATTTCCAAACATATTTCACAGTTGTCTTAAGGCCAACATCAGCTTCCAAACTGAAGAAAAATCTTTACTCTCATTCTGGGGCTTTCCATTAAGACCATAATGACCCAGAATTTCCCACTAGCCCCTACTAAGTTTCTTAGGAATTGAAAAGGGCAAGTGAAATTGACCTGAAGTTCAGGATCAGTGAATTATCACCCTCTCTCTCAGAGAGAGAAGGGAGAGAGGAAATGTACTTGGAGTGGGAATAAATTCACGAAAGCAAGGGACGAGATCAAGAAGAAGAGACGACCCTCAGAGTTTAGTTGGTACCTCTTTTTTAGCCAAGGTGGAGTCTAAATGATAATCTGAAGTGTCTTCTGGGTAATAGGAAAAAAAAATCAACTATTTTTCAAATCTTTAAGCCTCAGAAAACTGATTCTGATTGCATAGCCCAAATATTGTCAGAAGAAGTTTCTTCTCCAGCAATCAGGCGGTACGAACGATGGTTAATCAGTGATGGAAGGAAAGGTGCATGAACTACGTAACCCCCTGCAGAAGCCTGCTCGACCTTGGGGTGCTTTCTGTTTGAGGAGGGAAATAGCCCTTGTTGCCTCAGTGATCACAGAAAGGGGGGGAAAAAGAGGTGCTATGGAAGCTGCTTGGTACCCTAGTTTCTCTTCCCCTTCACTCCCATCAGTGGCTCAGTAGGGGACAATGGCACTTACTAGTCCCACTGAAGAGAGGATTGAATGTTCCTGCTCCCAGTACTCCTGAGAGGGTGTTATGTGGCCCCTCAGTGAGATCCCTATGAACAGACCAGAGCAGAGCATTCTAGCTTCCCACCCAGGATGAGGGGCATGGACCCAGACATCCCTATGTTGAAATTCGACTCCCCAGTATGATGGTACTTGGAGATGGGACTTTGAAGAGGTGATTAGGACAGGAAAGCAGAATCCTCCTGATGGGATTCGTACCCCTGTAAGGAGAGACACTTAAGAGCTTGCTTCTTCTTTCTCCACTACGTGAGGATGGAACCAGGAAGAAGATCTCCCAATCTCCAGGACTGAGAAACAAATGTCTGTTGTTTAAGCCCTGCAATGTATAGTATGTAAAGTATCTGAGTGATGGAGACCATGGGTACGCCAGCTCCAAGTTCCCTCGGTATCCTGAGGTAGGAAGAGGCTTATGGATGTCATAGGAAGAAAAGATGGTGGCCCCATGTGGCTTGGGAAAGCCAAGCGAAGGTCAGGATAATGGGTTTTTTTGACTGAGATAACAATGAACTTCATCTACCCGAGGAAAGGAATAAGGAAAGAAATGGAATTTACCCCTTGAAGAAATAAGCCTGTCATTATTAGCTACTGGCCATTTAAATTTATTGTAATATATGATTTCATTAATTTGTTAAATGCACCATCTGTACAAACAAAAATAAATGCCAACATAGATCAAGCATACCAGTGGCCCAACAATGTACTTTGTACATAAGCCCTCATTTTTTTTTCTTTTTTACAGCATTCTAAAGCAAGAATTATGGTGCCACTTGACAATTGAGGAAGTCACATCTGAGAACATGAGGGATTAAATATCTTTGCCCAAAGACACACAACAAATAAATGGCAGAACTTGGAGCTTAAAGCCATTGTTATCTCAGTCAAAGACCCATTATCCTATGAGGACTCTGAACTACTTTTACAACTGTTCAAAAAGCCTAAATCATCCCGAAATAAAAGACTTATTAAAAAAAAATCCATGATCGATATTGTTCTATTGTGCTCTCTTTCCAAATTACGTATAAGAGGGTTTTGCTTCATTGAAATGCTAAATTTCTTAGGGATCTTGAAAAACCGAATGTCATATTTTAACATCTCTATACCTTCTGGCATCTGTATTCCCTAAGTGCTGTCTTCTACTTTTCTACGTAAAGATTAAAATGGAGCTTGCCACTCGGGAAGCTCCCAGTAAGTGTTACCATCATCGTCGTCATTACCACCACCACTACCACCCCCTCTACCTTCACAAGCCATCGTTTGTCATATTTGACATATCAGTAAACATGTTGAGACTCCCCACTGACCTGGACTAGGTGTTCAACAGCCTTTTCTGAAATGAATACGTCCCTGTGCTCACAACTCAATTTTTCAGCAGTGAATCTTCAAACACAGCCATTTTGTGTCTGTTTCTGTGTTTAATTTTCCTTGGCCCTGGGGGAAGAGGGAGGCTGCCAGAGGATTGTCCTCTCCATGACTCCTGACCACTTTGTAGCTTCCACCTAGCCAATGCTTGGGGTCGGGATGCAAAGGACTCACAAGTCACCCATCCCAAGAGTGGTATTCCTCAGGCATGTCCTTCCTGAGCTCTAACTCAATTAGATCCAGCTACCCTCTCTGCTGTGCTGCACATCAAGGGGAAAGCTATAAATGGGAAGAAGAGAATTAATGTGACCTTTATGCTCTACGGACACAATGTTAAAGGGGCCACATGCTCTTTTCTGGCTGCTTTGTTAAATGTTATCCTTTTCCACTAAATGCCAACAAGTGTTTATAAGTTCCCGGGCTCTCAGAAGATGGAGGGCACAGACCCAGGAGCCTGATGCCAACTCTGCACAGCAAACTTTGCCCCCGCAGCTTTGCTGACCCATCACACGCTGTGTACGCACTGTGGTGGGGGCCTCATCACATGATCTCATTCACCATTTGACAAGGGCACTGTTTTAAAGGATGCTGGTTCTAGAAATGGCAGGAAGTGCTCTCTAACTCAGCACTCTCCAGCGGATTTTTCTGCAATGATGGAAATTTCGGTTTCTGTGTTGTCTAGGATGGTAGTTACTAGGCACATGTAGTCAGTGAGTCCTAGAAATGTGGCTAGGGCAACCGAGGAACTGGATTTTCAATTTTATTCTGTTTTAATTGATTTGGATTTGATTAGTACCATGTAGTTGGTGGCTACTGCACTGGGTAGTAAAGCACCTTAAGGTGACAAGCCACCTTAGTTTACCCAGGACTGAGGGGTTTCTTGATCTTCAGTGCTAAACCTAAAACAGTTCCAGACAAACTGGGACAGTTGGTCACACTAAAGCGGATCTTTTCTAAAATATTTTGGATTTTTGGGAGCAACAATTAGACATGTGGCAGTTGTAGTGTAAACCAAAAGGAAGAGAAGGGCAGAGACGGTTGAACTGGATTTTCCTTCCCAAGTAAAACACAAATAAATGTGAAACGATGAGACAGAGGTTTAAACTGAAGTAGTCCATGTAAAGCTCCAGTAAAAATCTGAATGAGAACACACACAGGGCACCACCCTCAATTGGCTTTCAGAACCCAACAGTAACAGGCTTGATGACATTCAGAATCCCAGTGGAGGTCGAAGGCTATAGACAGCTTGACTACAGTCTCAGTGCCTTGAGTTCCTGATCCCAGCTAAAGATGTGGGTAAGAACCACTAGGAATGCACCAGATATCATTGTCCTAGTAGAAGCTTCTGTATTCCCACATCTCATCTCCCTGTCAACCAGAGAGTGTGAAACACACCACTGGAAACGGATCCCTCTGGGCTCAGTGTTGTCTTCCATTAAAAACACATCTTCTAAGGACCCTCGTATCTAACCATTATGGGTACCATGCTGTAATTCTTTTAACACTCAAATTGGCCTCAACTATCAAGTTCCTGAAGGAATGATTAAAACAGTCATCTCAAAATACTTTTGAATATGCATCCTCATCGTTAAAAATTTTGAGTCATGTTCCCCCTTAGGTGTATATTTTTTGGTAATTATGGTCGAACCGCAGATTAATAAAGCATATTTTTATATTTTGAAGAAGAATCCCATCATTTCTTTTTATTTTTATTTATTTACACTTTGCTGTTCTCACATCTCGGAGCATTTGACCTAGGTGAACACTACATGAAGTTATAAGATGAGTCTCCCTTGCCAGAAATGCTGGGGACAGCAAGTGCCTCAGATTCTGGATTTCTCTGATTTTGGAATATCTGCATGGATTTTACTGGTTGAGCATTTCCAACCTGAAAACCTGACATCTGAAACTTTTTGAGCATCTTGTCAGTGCTTAAATTTTTTTTCCAATTTTGGAGCAAAACTTTTCAATTTCAGATATTTCAGAATTATAGATATAATTGCACATATATACAGACACAGTTGCTGAGATAAATATGAGATTGAAATCAAGGCCTTGGGTCTAGTTTTGTTTTTGTTGTTGTTGTTTTGCTTTGTTTTTGTATATATTTTTAACGAACTCACTTTTTTTTAGAATTTTTCTGTCAGTGGTTACCAGACTTCATTGTGCCTAAGAATTACTTGGGAATCTTGTCTAGAAAACAGGATTTTCAATCCCACTTCCTGAGATTCTGCTTTAATTTGTCTCAAGAGGATCAAGAATCAGCGTTTGCAATTAGACTTCCATCCCCAACCCCATGCAAGCTGTCCAGGATCAGGCTGGGTTCACCTCCACACCCCTGCCCCAAACTATGGGAAGAGTGGAAATGGTTGAACATCAGAGCAAACTTAGCCCTGAGTAAGACAATCCAGGCTTTCTGACTTGGTGACCACTGCTCAGCATACATTCTTTGTCATGGCATTGATAGGCATGAATGGGGCAGCGGGGAGGTGGATGTGAGGTGGTAGGTGTGGTGTGGGTGTGTGTATGGTACAGGCGTGTGTGTATGGTATACCCCTGTACAAAGCTAAACACTTAGAATTGGTCCTCCTTTTCTCTCTCAAGGAGGAAGCTTGTTTTGAATACATCTATTTTTAATAAACTAAATACTTTAGAAATTACACCATTATATAAGATTTAAACTTATCTCTCCAAAGAATTGTTTCTAAATCCGTGTCTCATTAACAGATGTGTCATTTTTTTCCTCCTCAAAAGAATTACTTCCTGATTCATGGTGTTTGCCATGAAACTCAGGTCAAGTGTGAATCTTGATCCAGAGACAAACTTATTACTGGACACCCAAAGAAGAATGCAAGTGCCCTACCATGTCCACATGAGTGTACACTTTACTACTTTCAACCGATGAGTTACATAATTTGGAGGGAGAAGCTAAGATAATTTATTTCCTAAAAAGCTCGTAAGGCCCAGCAAATACACTCCACATAGGTGATCCTACTCCCTGTATCCTAAACATACTTAAGTCTCCCTGTACCCTGGTATCAATGCAGGGTGCTAAAGGTAGGACCCTAGGCAGAAATAAAAGCACAAACCAGATACAGATTCTTCATATAAAGTCTCAGTGCAATTTTTTTAAACTTTCACCATTTTCATTTCTTGGGAGAAATGATTCAAAAGGAGTGATCTTGAAAAGTCAATAAGCATAATTGGTCAGATAATTTGATTTCTTTCTCTTTGCTTATAAGAAAATCATTTGGCAAGGTAGAGCAAGCACGCTGGAGCCAGGTACTGTGGTGCACATCTGGAATGCTGACTCCTAGAGAGGCTGAGGCAGGAAGATCTCAAGTTCAAGGCCAGACTCAGCAACTTAGTGAGGCCTGGTCAAAATAAAAGAAATGGGGGTGGGGGTGTGGCTTAGTAGTAGAGACAGCTTGGATTCCATTCCCATTACTGCCAAAAAAAACAAACAAAAAACGTATGCTTTTACTAACCACGGTTTGCATGTCTAACACATCATATAAAACTGTGCACTGTGATCACTTTGAAATTCTCCCTACAGACTGTGTCATGAAAGACAGAGGCAGCGGGGGGCTTAAGACACATCCACATGACACAAGAAAGGTGAGTTTCCTGTCTCTTCATTTCAAGTAATTAAAGTTTGGATCTTTAACGTCTCCCCAAAAACTCATACATTAGGCAATACTGGAATGTTCAGAGATGAGATGATTAGGTTACAAGAGCTGTAACTTCATCCGTGGATTAATCCACTTGATGGATTAATAATTTGTGTGAACTACTGGGTGATAACTGTAGGCAGGCGGAGTGTGATTGGAGGAAGTAGGTCACTGGGGGAATGTCTTTGGACTATATCTGCTCCCTGGCCCCAACAGCTTTCTTCTGCCACACCTTGTCACCATGATGGTCTGCCTCATCTCAGGCACAGAGCAGTGGAGTCAGCAGACTATAAACTGAACCTCTAAAATAAACTTTTCTTCCTCTGAGTTGTTCTTCTCGGATATTTTGGTCACAGCAACAAAAATCTGTGTAAATCTATTATCGGTTGCTCATTGAAATCTCGTTAGTCTTCCGTAGTAGTGTTTTGGAGATTATTTTAATAAAATCCATGGGATTTCTTACCAGGGATCCCCGAGATTTGCTATTTTAGTTCTATAGAGAGATCTAGCAGGAAGGGTGTACCTAAAAACAGTGTCTTTTCCTGTTGCTCTTGGTAGGCTCCCATCTCTGCGGCTTTTCTTCTGAGGCTGCCATACACCACGATCACAATCCATCCCTCCTCTCTCCTGTGTCCTCTGTGTGATGTTCAGTTTTACCAGGAACCTCTCAGCTAACTCAATCCCCTGCTGGTTGGACAATCTAAAGAACCGTGATGGGTACAGCAGATATATGTCAGGCTTGGCTGAATGGCAGGATAGAGTAGCTGGTGATTTCCCCCGATAGCTTGGAGTGTACGTGGGAACACCTTCTCTTCCTTCACCCCCACCTACCACTCCCAGCTGGATCCCACAGCTCTAAAAGACTGGGTACTACAACATGTAAAAATATCCCAGATGCTGGGAGATCACGCAGAAAGGGCTGTGCTAAACATCTCTAAGTTTTATTTTTCCTCAGGGGATAAAGAAGACTTCTCCTGACTATAAAGACAAGAACAAAATAGAGCCGGACTCTATTAGCCGGAAAGATGGGGGAAAGAAGCATTTTCTGAGTGACAAGGCATCCACCGACTTGCCGGGGGTAACTCACATGGGTTCACTGGACTGCAGCTTATCTGGCTAGCTGGGGACAGTTGCTGCTTATCTGTTAAGGCAGGTTGGGCGTGGCCAGCGTAGTGGTGCACTAAAGCTACAGGTAGCAGGACACACCCGGGCTGGCTTTGATCTGTGTCTCATTGTGTGCTCTGCATCTTCCAGAGTCAATCAGCAGCTGTGCCTGCCAGGCCAGGTGTACTTTACTGGGGGACTTCTGGTCACATAAGCCCCATATTGGTTGGCTAATCTACTAGTGACTTTGATGGATGAAAGTTCAGAAAAGTTCAGACTTGATTCAAGAAGGAGGAGGAGGAGTGGTGCCAGGGCAAGTCACTAAGGAGGGTTTGGAAATACATTTGCTGTCACCTGCCACTCTGCATTTCCCCTTCCTCCCTCCCTCCATCCATCCATCCCTTCTTTTCTACTTTCCCTGGAGGTGGAACCCAGGCCTCATGCATGCAAGACAAGGGCTCTACTACTGAGCTTTATCCCCAACCGATTCTGCAGCTTCTGTCTGCCATGGTCAGTGCCTAAAGTAGCCAGGAAGTACCACCTGCCCTAGGAGCTTTTGCATGAATACCCATGGTCGGTTGGAAAATCTTTAGGATCAAAACAGGAAAAAATACCCTGCATAGTATTTAAATTCAGAGTGTAGGGGACAGGAATGGAAGATAACTAGGTATTTGGCTCTTGAATTCCAACTCAGGTAGTAGTCAGAAGTCTCCCCAGCAACCCCCTTCATCCCTGACCAATGCAGTCAATGGCATTAAACATTTTCATAGGATTTCACACTAAACTATATTGGAGTAGACATCTGGCAACAATTGATTGGCACACGGGGAAAATGTTCAGAATAACCAAGGTGCAGTTCTGAGCAGCTACCCAAATCCATCTCCCTGCCTGCACACCTCAAAGCCTTCACCTTCTGGGTAGCTGTTCCTCCGCACACACTGATGCGCCTCGCACACCGACCACAGACTGTGTGCACGGAACGCATCCTGGCTGCCTGAATCTCCTTCCAGGGAAGATGCAGAGCTGGAGACCGAGCTCGACTTCCGGTGGATCAGGGGATTTCCAGGCCCAGATCACCACTTTGCTAAGATAAGCTCTGTCTGGGTGATCAGAAAGGCTCCGAGGGAGTGGAGGGCCACACGGCCCCCTCCCAGGGCCACTCAGCCACCTCTACATCCAAGCCAGTCCTCGAGTAGGCAGCAGGGACACTCACCGGCCAGCTGTTTCTCTTAAGACTTGGCCTCACCTTGTGGGACTTGCTTGGAGTGGATCTCCTCCTGAATCCTGTCATCAGGACTGAGGATGACAGGATAGCTCTTAACAGGTCACCCTCAAGGGCTGGTGGAAACTCATTTTGCTAATGAAAAATAAAAGAACAGGAGAGCTGGCTTGGGGTGGGAGTCTCAGGCTGGCTGGCTGCTGTGAAGGCTGTCACAGGTGAGAGGCGCATACCTGAGTGGTGAATGGAGGCGGTAGTGACTGCCAGGAAGCATGGGCGAGGGCTCTGGCAACAGTCACTTTTTTTTTTTTCCTGTGAGTGGGAGTTCTGAGGCCACTCCCTCCTCAGCTGGCACCACCTGGAGCAGGAGGGTGCAGGAATTGGGGAATGGAAGAAGGGCATGCGTGGGTGTGGGCGTGTGCAAACCCAAGAGCAGGTTTCCCTCTGGGAGCTCAGAACTGGTTTTCCTTTAATGAAACTTGGATTTTACAAGAGGTTACTAGAGCTTTGGGAGTTTCTTCCTTGGAGGGGCGTGCGTTACCTGTGGCTTTCAAAGCGCCTTTTGTAAAGGCGCTGGAATCCTCTTTTATTCCCAGAGAAAACCTTATCCCAGAGCCCCAAAGTATAGATGACATCAAAGCAGAGCTGCTCTGGGAGTGTGTGCTGACCCCCAAATCCAAACCCTTTCCTGACCCTTCTCTTCGCGGCCAACAAAGTTGAGAGACATCCATACGGAGGAGGCTCGTTGGCTCTCCTGCACAAAGTTGGAAAAATCTGTAGCTGAGTGGAAAGAAGTCTGGCTTTCAAGTCCAGCAGGCCTGGATTTGGATCCTGGCCCTGCTGCTGGGAGAACCGAGGCCTCTGGGGGTTCGTTAACGTATTTGCACCTTAGTTTCCTTATTTCTAAGATGGAAGTCATGTCACGGGGCAGCCCAAGGACAGGGGGAAGACATAGAAGGCATGTCGCACCGAGTCTGGCACATAAAGTCTTGACACAACTTACTGCTGTTCAGTGACTTCCCGGAAGCTTTGGGATACGTGCTGCCTATTGGAAGCAAGAAGAGAAAATAAGTGACACTAGGAGAGTTCTCCACGTTCAGAACTTCATAGCTATTACTATTCTATTTTCTAATTCCTGGAGAGAATATTTATAAATCATATTCTGATAAGGGTCTAATATCCAGAATATAAAAAAAAAAAACCTCCTACAATTCAATAGCCAAAAGACAAAATAGGCAAAGTGCTTGAAAAACATCAGTTCTGTAAGAAGATACACAAAAGGCCAATAATCCTGCAAAAAGATACTCAGCATCCTCAGATATGAGAGAAATGCAAATCAAACACACAGTAAGTCACCACTGCAAATCCACTTGGAATAATAATACAGAAACTAGCAGGTGTTGGCGAGTATGTAAAAAGTTGGTGAGAATTTAAGTGGTTCCCACTTCTAGGGAAAAGAGTTTGGCCATTCATTAATAAGTTAAACAGAATGACCCATGACCCTGCAATTTCAGTCCCAGAATATGCCCCAAAGAACTTAAAACTGGCAGTCAAACACAAACTAGTTCATAAATGTTTGTAACAGTTCTGTTCGCAATATCCAAAAAGTAGAAGCAACTCAAATGTCCACTGAATGATGAATGAATAACCAAAAATAGGGGCTGGGGGAGTACTCGCACAGTAGTAGAACCCTTGCCTGGCACATGGGAGGCCTGGAATTGGATTCCCCAGTACCAAGGGAAAGTGATAAAATAGGGGATCTGCGTACAATGGAATATTATCCTGGCACATGCTGCAATATCAAAGCATCTCGAAGCATCCTCGGTAAAGGAAAGCATGCACATATTGTATCATTCTGTTTACATGGACTATCTGGGCCAATTCATAGACACAGAAGGCAGATTAGTATTCCCAGGGGCTGTAGGGAGGTGGGAATGGGAAGTGACTGAAAGCGGGTACAGATTTCTTTTTAGAGTGATGAAAATATTCTGGAACTCGATGGTGGGGACTGTTGCGCAATATCACAGAAGCACTTAAGGCCACTGACTGGCACACTTTTACATGATTCAGACATTCAATGTTATGTATTTTACCGTGTTTTGTTTTTTTTTTTTTTAAGGACAAATATCTTTCTAGCTAAAACCTAGTTAAAAGTGATTTTGGAGGGCTGTTTTTTTCCTTTGCTCTTCTCGTATGGACACCGCAAAACACAGCCCTCAAAGGCCTGGGCATTTGTGCTAGGGAAGTCTCCCTCTTATTTCAGGGGTTCACGTCTCTCTGTGAAGCTGAAGAACAACTGGCCTGGAGAAGATGGGTGCCCACCCTTCCCCCAAAGGATGATGATTTACAGGGGTCCCTTCCGGGAGCCCAGCCAAGAACCTACTGGGCCCACTGAAGCTCCCTGGCTCATTGGCAAGGACCCGGATCCTCTCAGCTTCGCAGACCGGCCAGACTGGCCTGATTGGCCTATTAAACCCAGAATCCTTTCCCCTCTTTTTCTCAGAGGGGGACATGTCAGGAACTGTCTCTTAGGGACACTCGGGACTTTGAAGGCAACCCAGTCGTTGGGCAGGTCTTGGAATCCCTGGGCTGTATTTGCCCAGCTACATCTTTGTTGTTGCTATTGAGTTTAATTGGGGGCAGGCCTTGCACCCCTCTGTCCAACTTTTACCTGGGAAATCTTAAAGCTCTTCATCTGCCCTCTGCTCCATCGCATCTCTGAGTAACAGTCACCCTTTAGCATTTCCCACTACAAAAGCCAAACTCTCGGTGGAGCAAACCGATGCCCTTCAGCCCAGTAAAGGACACACCTCGAGGAGGGAACCACCTGCCCAGTGTCCTGGACGACCTCACCTCACCTCTGCCGTTACTCATCCACCCCTGTCCAGCTCTGAAGCAAGTTCTCCTCTTGAAGACAGGGCTGACTTGAGTGCATATTTCTGCCTTCAGCTACTTCCTGCTCCGTTGTTCAACAGCATAAATATGGCTCAGCCTCCGTCTTCACAGATCAGATGTCCAATGTGCCAGGAGGGGCAGAAGTGAATGACAGGGAGGCCTTGGAGAAGGACACGTGTCCCCAGGACCAACAGGGAGAAGGAGAAGCCTCCCTGTGAGGACCACTGGATCATGCCATTCTCAGCTGCCAGACTCTGGGACCTCAGATCCCTCTGCTTCGGCTGAAGGGAGCCTCAGGGCTCCTGTGACACAGTACCCAGTCCTCTCTTTCCTCCTTCCCTCCATTTAGCACTATGGTGTGTTGGCTCAACGCACAGTACCTGTTACCCACTCCAGGAAGAGAGCGAGCCGCTCATTCTGATTAGCTGTCAGAACTAATTCTAAGCCGTGTTATTATATGTTAAGGAGGAAAAAGGAAATCCAAAGAAACTGTACTTAAGGCCAGTGCCTAATCAGGTTTTTTTCCCCTTCATCTGTTTTGTACAAAAGCTGCCTGGAATTACTGGTGTGAACCACTTTATACCCCTCTTCAAGTGTTAATTAAATGTGATATTTTAAAATACACACTCCTTTCTCCAGGTGGAGCCAACCGAGCCCTTTGTAAATTGCCGGCTGCCCGTCGGTTCCCCCACCAGCTCTCTTCCTGTCGCCTCTGCCTCCTCGCTCCCTGTAGGGCTGCAGCTCCAACAGCAATAAGTACAGAGTAATTATTTCTGCCAGGAATGTTCCCCTGAAAGGGGTTCACTTTATTTTGGTGCATGTAGTGTATGCTTGAAAGAAAGGCACATTACAACATCAGTCCCTTTTGATTTTGCTCTCTTAATACCCACTGGTTCTCCAAGATGTCATTGGCAAACATGACACCATTTGCTTTTGTTCCCTTTACAAATATTTTCCACTCAAACCCCATTTCTTACTTACAACTGCTGAGTGTCTCACTATGGAAAGCAACTGTTCTCGAGTAGTAGACCGAATGAACTCAGCCTGTGTGGTTTTGATTTAGGAAATATTTACTAAGCTTTTGGTCTGAAACTCCTGACAGTCTGGAGTCTCCTGAGTCCTTGAAGGCAACTCAAATGGTAGATATGCGGTGTGAGGTAGAATTCACGGGGACTTGGGTAATGCCATTAATCTACCTGCCAAGTCTCGTGCAATCATGGGAGATTGTGATACCATCAACAAGTCATTGCTGAGAGCCTACTATGTGCTGGCTGGGTAAGTTCTGACCACCAAGGTGACAGTTCAATCCAGGTAGAGCATGTATTACCATGCACTCTTGCAAGGGGGGAGCTGAGCCCTCTGTAGCGCCATTTAGAGACTTCGCTGGATTAAAATGGAATATGTGATTTGTCTGTTGGCATAAAAGCATCCCCCCTTGTTCCCAGGGATGTGTCCCAAGACCCCCAGGGATTCCTGAAATCACAGATCATACCAAACCCTATACTGTGTTTTGTCTTGTACATACTTTCACTCTCCGTTTTAAGGAAGCACCTTATAGCTTCTCTTTAGCATGTAAGAATTGCCAGATCTCTGAAAGCAGCTCCCTCCAGCAACCAGGGTGTCACCATCTTGCTGCAGAGGTGGGAGAGAACCAGTTTTCCCCCGCTCCACAAGTCCCGAGGCATTTGGGGATGGTTAGGGCTCACTACAGTGTGCCAGAGGGTTGGGAGGAGGGTGTGAGGGCATCTTGCTCTCAGTTCACCCAGCCAGCTGGTCCAGCAACCAGCAGGTTCCTGGGGCCCACTTGAGCTGGCACTCGCTGGGCCCCAGCACCAGCCTGGTCCCTGACTCCCTCCCCAATCCAGCACCCACAGATCCCCTGGTCCTGTGAGGTTTGACATCATTATGGCACTTAACAGAGCCCTCCAGCTCCCCAATCTCCAGTCTGCCAACCCCTCCCTAGCCACCAATCTGGCCCAATTCTCACAGCTATATGGCCAGCCCACAGCACTCAGTGCCTGGTCCTGATTCGCCAATACAGAACAGGTCTTCATGACAGGTACACAGGTCCCAGTGCTCAGCCCTCAAGGTCACCCAGGAGAGAAGTGCTTGACACTCTAATAAGAACTATTTGGTTTAAGGCTGTGTATTGTTTGCATTGGGTGCTATTAATATTGATCTCCCCCTTAAAGGCAAGGTACTAGAAACCTTCAGAGACACTATAAGTCTACAGGGTAGAAACTATACTACCTCAGATCCACACTGCTAGATGGGAAGACACAGGAACAACATGAAGAAACAAGGAAACAAAGCACCCCCAACAAACCAAGGTGCTCCAATATAGAATACAATGACAACAGAGTAGAAGAAATGTCAGAGAAGAAATTCATACATATACGTAGTTAAACTAATCCGTGACATAAAGGATGATGTAAGGAGTAAAATTAGTGATAAATTTCAGGAGGTGAAAGATCACTTCAATAAAGAGAGAGATTAATGCTTTATCGGAGGTGCATGTGATAAAGATTTTCTCCCAATCTGTAGGCTCTCTCCTCACATTATTAATCGTTTCTTTTGCTGAGAAGAAAATCTTTTTAATTTGAATCCATCCCATTTATTGATTCTTGATTTTACTTCTTGCACTTCAGGAGTCTTGTTAAGGAAATCAGATCCTAGGCTGACGTGGTGAAGATTTGGGCCTGTTTTTTCTTCTATTAGGCACAGGGTCTCTGTTCTAGAGCCTAAGTCTTTGATCTACTTTGAGTTGATTTTTGTATAGGGTGAGAGAAGTTTATTTTTATTTTGCTACATACGGATTTCCAGTTTTACCAGCAATATTGGTTGAATAGGTTATCTTTTCTCCAGTGAATATTTTTGGCACCCTTGTCTAATATGAGATAATTATATTTATGTGAGTTTGTCTATTTTGGTGCCAATACCATGTCATTTTTGTTACTATAGCTCTGTAGTATAGTATAAATTCTGGTATTGTGATGCCTCCTGCTTCACTTTTCTTGCTACCTAAGGATTGCTTTAGCTATTCTGGGTCTCTTTATTTTTCCAAATAAATGTCATGATTTCTATTTCTATGAAGAATGTCATTGGGATTTTAATAGGAATTGCATTAAATCTGTACAATGCTTTTGGTAATATGACCATTTTGACAATATTAATTCTGCCTATCCAGGAGTATGGGAGATCTTTCCATCAAAGCATTAATCTCTAGGACATATAAAGAACTCAAAAAACTTAACACCAAAAAATAAAAACCAAATAACCCAATCAATAAATGGGCCAAGGACCTGCACAGACACTTCTCAGAAGATAGTAGAATTAAACAGACATTATTACTGTATGTATATATGTGACTACATGACCAATATGATTCTGCAACATGTACACTAAAAATAAAATTATATCCCATCTATGTATGATATCTCAAAGTGCATAAATGCATTCTACTGTCATGTATAACTAATTAAAGCAAATTAAAAAATTTTAAAAAGTCACAACTTAGTGTCTTACAACATCAAAGAGAGAGAGAGAGAGAGAGAGAGAGAGAGAGAGAGAGAGAGAGATTATGAAAAGAAACCAAGGAGAAATCCTTGAAATGAAGGAATCTATATACAAAATTAAAAATTCAATAGAAAGCATCACCAACAGACTAGACCGCTTAGAAGACAGAACCACAAGCTATGAAGACAAAACATATAATCTTGAAAACAGAATTGACCATACAGAGAAGATGGTAAAAATCCATGTATAGAACTTCCAAGAATTATGTGATAACATGAAAAGACCAAATTTAAGATTTATTGGGATAGAGGAAGCTATGGAGATACAAACTAAAGAAATGCATAATATTTTCGATGAAATAACATCAGAAAATTCCCCAAACATGAAGAATGAAATGGAAAATCAAATACAGGAGGCTTCCAGGACTCCAAATGTACAAAATTACCACAGACTCACATCAGGACATATCATAATGAAAATTACTAGCATACAGAATAAGAATAGAATTTTAAAGGCCTTGAGAGAAAAATATCAGATTACATACAGGGGGAAACCAGTTCAGATCTCAGTTGATTTCTTAACCCAGACCCTCAAAGCTAGGAGGTCCTGGAATAACATACACCAAGCTCTGAAAGAATATGATGCCAACCAAGAATTTTATATCCAGCAAAATTAAGCTTCAGATTTGAAGAAAAAAATAAAAACCTTCATGATAAGCAAAAGTTGAAAGAATTCACAACTAGAAAGCATGCACTAGAGAACATCCTCAGCAAAATATTCCATGAGGAGGAAATTTTTTAAAACAGTGAAAACCAGCAAAGGGAGGAACTACACTAAAGGAACAGACAATCAAAGAAGAAACTAAGTCAAATTAAAAACCAGAAATAAACCAAAATGAAGAGGAATACAGATCATATCTCAATAATAACCCTGAATGTTAATGGCCTAAACTCATCAATCAGAAGACATAGACTGGATTAAAAAACAAGACCCAACAATATGCTGTCTCCAAAAAACTCACCTCACAGGCAAAGACATCCACAGACTGAAGGTGGAAGGGTGAGAAAAATCATATCACTCACGTGGATCATGTAAACAAACTGGGGTTTCCATCTTCATATCAGATAAAGTGAACTTCAAGCCAAAGTTCATCAGAAGGAACAAAGAAGGACATTTATTACTGATTAAAGGAATTACTCCCCAACAAGACATAACAATCATAAATATTTATGCCCCAAACAATAGAGCATCTACATACATCAAACAAACCCTTCTCAATTTTAAGAATCAAATAGACCACAGCACGATAACACTCGGTGACTTTAACACACCTCTCTCACTATTGGATAAATCCTCCAAACAAAAACTAAACAAAGGAACTATAGAATTAAAAATTACAATTAATAAGTTGGACTATATGGACATATATAGAATATTTCATCCATTGACAAGCAGATACACTTTCTTCTCAGTAACACATATATCCTAAAATAGACCATATCATACGCCATGAAGCAACTCTTAGCAAATACACAAAAATAGAGATATTACCCCACATTTTATCAAATCATAATGGAATGAAATTAGAAATCAAGGATAAAATAAAAAAAATAGAGGCTATTTCAATACAGGGAGACTAAATAATACACTATTGAATGACAAATGGATAGTAAAGAAACTGGGGAGGAAATAAAAAAAATACTTAGAGGTAAATGAGAACACCAATACAACATGTCAGAATCCCTGGGACACTATGAATGCAGTGCTAAGAGGAAAGTTTATTGTGTTGAGCTCATTCATTAAAAGTATAGAAAGTCGATGAATGAATGACTTAACATTACATCTCACAGCTCTAGAAAATGAAGAACAAATCAATACCAGCAGCAGTATAGGACAGAAAATGATTAAAATCAGAGCTGGAATCATTAAATTGAAACAAAAGAAACAATTCAAAAAAATTGACAAAACAAAAAGTTGGTTCTTTGAAAAAAATAAATAAAATTGATAAACCCTTAGCCATACCAATGAAGAGAGAAAACTCAAATTACCAAAATTTGTGATGAAAAGGGAACTGTCATAACAGACACTACTGAAATATAGAAGATAATTAAAACTATTGTGAAGATGTATACTCCAATAATATACAAAATCTCAAAGATATTGACAAATATCTAGAAACATATAACCTACCCAATCAAGAGGACATGCACAATTTAAACAGATCAATTTCAAGCAATGAAATAGAAGACACCACCAAACGCCTACCAACTAAGAAAATCCCAGGACCAGATGGATTCTCAGTTGAGCTCTACAAAGAAAAACTCCTCAGAAGACTTCCAAAGAAGAATTAACACCCATACTCCTCAAATTATTCCATGAAATAGAAAAGGAGGGAACCCTTCCAAACTCATTCTAAAAGGCCAGCATCACCCTGATACCAAATCCAGACAAAGACACATCAAGGAAAAAAACTTCACACAATATCCTTGATGAAGACAAATGAAAACATTTTCAATAAAATTCTGGCAAATCACATACAAAAACATATTTTAAAAGGTAGTGTACTATGATCAAGTGGGGTTCATTGCAGGGATGCAAGTTTGGTTCAACATACAGAAATAAATCAACGTGATTTATCACATCAAATAGATTTAAAGAAAATAATCATATGATCATCTCAATAGATGCAGAAAAAGCATTTGACTAACTACAGCAATGCTTCATGTTTAAAACACCAGAAAAACTAAGCATAGTAGAAACATACCTCAGTGTCATAAAAGCTATATATGCTAAACCCAAGGTCAACATAATTCTAAATAGAGAAAAATTGAAAGCATTACCTCTAAAAACTGGAACAGTACAGGGATTCCCTCTTTTACCAGTTCTATTCAACATCATCCTTGAAACTCTAGCCAGAGCAATCCGACAGATGAAAGAAATCAAGGGAAATAAATAGGAAAAGAAGAACTCAAACTATCCCTATTTGCCAATGACATGATTCTATATTTATAAGATCCAAAAAATTCCACCAGGAAACTTCTAGAACTAATAAGTGAATTCAGCAAAATAGTAGTATATAAAATCAACACCATAATTCACACACAGTCCTATACATCAATGATGAATCCACTGAAAGAGAAATCAGGAAAACTATTCACAAGAGCCTAAAAAAAAAAAAATAAAACCAACTTGGGACTCAATCTAAAAAAAGAGGTGAAATATCTCTGCAATGAAAACTAGAGAACATTAAAGAAAGAAATTGAAAAAGACCTTAGAAGATGGAAAGTTCTCCTGCTCTTGTATAGGCAGAATTAATATTGTCAAAGTGGCCGTATTACCAAAAGCATTATACAGATTTGATGCAATCCCTATTAAAATCCAATGACATTCTTCATAGAACTAGATAAAGCAATCATGAAATTTATTTGGAAAAGTAGGAGACCCAGAATAGCCAAAGTAATCCATAGCAAGAAGAGTGAAGCATGAGGTATCACAATACCAGACCTTAAACTGTACTACAGAGTAATAGTAACAAAAGTGGCATGGTGTTGGCACCTAAACAGACACGTAGACCAATGGTACAGAATAGATGATACAGTTATCTCATACTAGACAAAGGTGCCAAAACATTCATTGGAGATCTACTCAACTTAAAGTGGATCAAAGACTTAGGCACTAGAACAGAGACCCTGCACCTAATAGTAGAAAACGTAGGCACAAATCTTCACCCTGTCAGCTTGGGAACTGATTTCCTTAACAAGACTCTTAAATGCAAGAAGTAAAATCAAGAATCAATAAATGGGATGGATTCAAACTAAAATGCTTCTTCTCAGCAAACTATAAAAAACATGAAGAGAGAGCCTACTGAATGGGAAAAAAAAACTTTACCACATGCACATCAGATAGAGCACTCATCTCCAGGATATATAAAGAACTCAAAAAACTCAATAACAAATAACCCAATCAATAAGTGGGCTAAGGAACTGAACAGATACTTCATAGAAGAAAAACAGAATTGATCAACAAATATATGAAAAAATGTTCAACATCTCCAGCAATTACAGAAACACAAATCAAGACTGCTTTAAGATTTCATCTCACTCCAGGCATAATGGCCATTGTAAAGAATACAAGCAACAATAAATGTTGGTGAGGAGGTGGGGAAAAAGGGACACTCATACATTGCTGGATGAACTGCAAATTGGTGCAACCACTATGGAAAGCAGTATGGAGATTCCTCAGAAAGTTTGGAATAGAACCACCATTTGACCCAGCTATCCCACTCCTTGGTATATACCCCAAAGACTTCAAAAAAGCAATGACACAGCCACAACACTGTTTATAGAAGCTCCATTCACAATAGCCAAACTATGTAATGAACCTAGATGTCCTTCAACTGATGAATGGATAAAGAAAAAGTGGTATACATACACAGGGGAATATTACTCAGTCTTAAAGAAGAATGAAATTATGGCATTTGCAGGTAAATGGATGGAGCTGGAGGATATCATGCGAACCGAAATAAGCCAATCCCTCCCAAAACAAAGGCTGAATGTTTTCTCTGATATGTGGATGCTAATTCACAAAAAGTAGGGGCTAGGGAAAAATAGAGGTACTTTTCATTACACATAGGGGAGTAAAGGGAAGGGAGGGGTCTTGAAAAATTTGTATCTGCTATCTGTAGAAAAGGACCCAGTTTTTGTGTTCTTTGTGTTTCATAGTTCCAAATACAGTTTGGGGTGAATTAAAAAAAAAAAAGAATTCCTAGCACCACTACTCTTGCATTTGGGAAGCCATTATTAAGGAAAATATGAATTCTTGATCACAAGCATAGCTATATTGTTCCAGTGGATCTGATAATTGAGATGGCTAAGTGTCTAATGGGCAGGTAGGATATATACAGTGTGTAGAGGCTGGACATAGGGAACATTTATGTCCCAGGTGAAACACAGTGGGACAGTATGATGTCGAATCATGTTGCAATTGAAAACTCATGAACTGTCCGTCTTGAAAATTTTCTAGTTAATGTTTTCAAACCATAGCTAACACAAGTAACTGAAGTCTTAGAAAGTAAGATTGTGGATGGGGGGGACTACCATAGTATTAATTTTCTTCATTTCAAAATATTTTAATTATATAGGTAGATGTGTTCTTTTTATTTTTTCATTTGTTCTTTTTAGTTATACATGACAGTAGAATGTATTTTGACATATCATACATACATAGGGTATAACTTCCCACTCTTGTGGTTGTACATGATGTGGAGTTACACTGGTCGTGTATTCATATACGAACACAGGAAAGTTATGTCCTATTCAGTCTACACTCTTCCTGATTCCAATGCCCTCTCCCTTCCCTGCATTGCCCCCCATCCAATATGGTGAATCTCCACTCTTCCTTACCCCATGACTATTGTGAGTCAGCCTCTGAATATCAAAGAGAACAGTGGCCTTTGGGTTTTTTTTTTTTTTTTTTTTTTTTTTTTTTTTTGGAACTGGCTTAGCATGATAGCCTCCTATTCCTTCCATTTATCGGCCAATGCCATGACTTCATTCTTCTTTATGGCTGAGTAATATTCCATTGTATATATATACCACTATATGAATGGCTTCTGATGAGCATTCTTCCAAGACAGGGAAATGTTGAAAGTCTCCAGATCTCTGGAAAGGGCCTACTTGTTATGTAGACATGGGGCCATCTTAAGATTTGGTCCCTTGAACAGCATCCCTTACATAAACTTTCCACTTGGTCCCAACTTGCTTGCACTTGAAGATGGTTATACTTATATCAACACAGAAGATTTGGACTAGAAGTTATTTATGAAATACCTAGAGATTCACAGTGCAGACTCCAAGTGGTAGGGTGAGCAATCTGAGCAGTGAAGTGGGGCACACTGGATTGGGGTAGATCAAATGGCTAAGTTGGATAGAATGAAGAGAGACTGTGGTTCAAGGTACTATATGTGTTTAAGAACAGAAAAAGATGAAATAATATACCAGGGACCCAAACTTGTGTACAATAGACCTGATTGAATATTGGCAGCATTAGAAAAATTCTGTTAAAAATTATCACACACTTATCTTGTAATAATACAGAATTAGGCACCCTGAATCACCTCTTCGAGTTCCAGGTGTGGAAGCAAAGAAGAGAAGAATCACGTCTATGGACAAGGTCAACTTCACTCAGATGCAGGGTACTCAAAATGGAAGATAGAAACCGGTTCTCCCAAGATACACTTTGTCATGAAGTGTCTGTATTTCTGAGTCTCAGTGGCCAAACTGAACAAGTCAACCTTGGGGACCAGAATGCATCTCTATCCAAAGCTTCGTCTATGCACCCTAGGGCCGTGCCTCTTAACCAGCCCCCCAGCGGTTACTAGACTGTCGGTGAGTACACCTCGAGCAGAAACACTGGTTGCATGGGATTCCTGGATCCCTGCAGGTGGCAGGACTGTGGGCACATTTTGGATAACTGGATTCCCCCCAGTTTCTGAAATCATGCCATTTGGTTTCCTGACTATTTCTATGTGAGTTTGGAAGGATGGAATGTGAGAAGAATCCAGACGTGATTTATCTAAATAATAACATCTTAAAGACAGGCCTAAGGGGCCTATGTGGTCCTCACTTGTGGAAGATGTTCAGAGGGCCAAGGAATGAAGTCACAGGCTCTTACCTCCCGGATGCCCTGGGTGGCTTTGGAGCCCTTTCTTCCTCTACACTTCCCCAGCTGCTACAACTACAGTTTCTTAGAAATCAAAAGCAGCTTTTGTTCAAGGAAAAATAATCAATATTGCTTATCTATGAATATCTCCAGTAGTACTGAGCTAAATGGGCTCTCTCCAAAGCCACATCATCTAGGACTCCCCCGTGAACGGGAATGATGAGGCTGTTTGCCCCAGAGACCTTGCACAAAATCCACACGAATCCCATGGTCCTCTTGCCCAACAGATCTATTTGACAGAGGTTGAACTTTTGTTTCACTAGACTTGGAAAAGTTTGGGGGAATTTAAATCTTAGGATTAACTAAAGATGAATAGCAAGAAGCAAGCGTGAACTTGCCTGGGTGTTCTCACCAGGGACATGTGCGTCCCATTAGTTCACTCTGCATGTGAGACCTCAAGTGAATTTCCCCTTGTGGGGCAAGGTAATATTATAAAGCACCACTTATCATACTTCGATGGACACAAAAGTCAGAGGGGGGTAGTTTTGTGGCATCCCCAAGGTCCTGCATTTCTAACCAACCCCAACGTAATGCCAACGGTGCACACGTCCCGCTTCTAAATGCAAGATGGGGTGAATTAACTCCTTTGTCGATGAGCCACAGATGGCACTTGGGTTTAATCCAGGTTCTTGTAGATGTTTTGCAAGTTCCTCTCACTGAGATTCTGATTTTTTTTTTCATCTACAAAATTACAAAACATATTGTTTTTGCCCCCAAATATTGCCACAAAGTATTGTTTTCGGAGTTCAATGAGACCACCAGGATAACACTGGGTAGCTCCACATTGCTTGGTGATTTTGAGGTTTTCGGGGTTGGCAAGGGAAACAGAAGTGCTTGTTTGGATTCTCCCCACAGTGTGTATTGGGCAGCTGGCCTGCTTTGGGGTTTTTCCCAGCAGAACCAAGGAGAGAAGAAGAGAGGGCCCTTGCTGGGTGATTGACAGCCCTCATAAGTGTTCCCTTGGCTCTAAGAGGAGGGACAAGCCAAGGTAGATACTGATCCGGCTGCTACCCTCAGGGGCCACGAGAGACCTCAGTCCCCTGAGAAATGCAGCACGAGCTATGTCCCCTCTTTATTTCTGAAGGAAAGCTAAATTCTCTTCTGAATTTCTTATTAAGGAGTGGAAAGTTAAAAAAAAAAATGCTGCTATCTCTGCGATATTAGAATCAATGTACTTTTGAACCAGATGGAGCCATTCTCCCCTAAGATTAAAAGTGATAACTCACGTAAAAGGCCTTTGAGTTCTAAGACTCTGGTATTGTGGCACTTCTTGGTTGAAAAGGACCTCCCGGGCCTCATGCTGATCCATGCTGAATTGGTAAAAGTCCTTTAATTCATCCAAATGAAAGCAACTTGCCCAAGTCTTGGCTGGTTTAGTGGGTTGGAGCTGGCGTGCGTGAGGGCTGTTGAGAAATCGCTGGGGTAGAGGTCAAACGAAAATGCACTCCCCTGAATGATCACTAGACTCCTAACCCACATCCACATCCAGCCTCTCAGGAATGCTCTGTGAGGTTTCTACCACTCCTCTTTTTAAACTCTGGTTTCCCGCCAGAAAGGGATGCAGATGCCTCAGCCACCTCATAAGGAAAAACCTGTTCTCACAAGTTTTATCGCACCACTTGGCAGAGAAAAAAGCTTGGGTAGAGGCTGAGAACTCTCACATACATCCAGCAAGCTCGGGAACGCAGCCATTTGGACTAGCCGCCCACCACCGACAAGAAACTTGGGCAAACTCTGGGAGCCAGGATCTAAGATTCCTCTCCTCATCAGAAGAGAGGAAAAACTCTGCAGCATCCAAGTCTCTCTTTGGAGGAAAGGTCGAAGATTGTTACAAAGCGCCGGGCTCTTTGAGAATTTCTCAGGGTCGTGAGGGAGCCCAGAGACTAGTCACCAAGGCTCCCCAGCCCTCTCCTCCCATCTGCCACTGGCCACCCAGGGAAAGGTCTCTCACAGAACTGAACCCCAGGTGGGGCAAGGGGGGATGAGGAGTAGTACATAAAGGGGAACAAGAGGAGCAATGATTTTTTTTGGGGGGTCATTCCACGTGTTTGGGAGTCCACAAGAAATATGAGCAGGGGTCCTTCTAAACAGTAAACAACGAGGAGGTTAGGACTTTAAACTGGGAATCTACTGAGAATGTCTTCACATTGTTCATGAATCAGTGATTTCACTAGGAGTGGGAGTTTCTTGAGGATGTTTGGGACTTATTTTTTAAGCCACTTGGAGCTTGGAAACATCGGTTTCTCTCTCATTATTTTCATGGTGTTCAGAGATTTCCAACCAGCATTCTAGAATGCACCTACCTTCCACAGATGGAGACATAATAGTTGGAAACACACAGGGGCCTCTCACACACTTGGAGCGTGTGGATCACACATCAATTCTATGGCTCGTCATCTTCACGGGACACTGTGTGCTGGATTTGAGCCCCTCTGGGGTTTGGAATGGTAGCAAGGTCACTGTATGTACCCCCCAGCAGTGCCCCCACCTCATGCTTAGTCACTCTCCACCATCAGGGACGTGGCCTATAGAAGTCAAGCTGCCTCTGCTGGGAACCCACCAGGTGGAAACCACTGCAGAGGGGCTTGCAGGGACAAATGCACCCAGTAGATTTGACTCTCCCTGTGTGGCCAAAGCAGCTCCTGAAAAACGATAAGGGGAGAGAAAAACCAACGGTGCATCCATATCTGAATCAGATCTTCCCATGTTTCCGCGTGACCCACAGGGAAAACACTCTACTTGCTCACCCTGTGCTGATTTCAAGTTATGTAGACCTAAAAATAGCAGACGAAGATGCCATCACATGAGTCCGATCACGAAGCCAAATAAAACATGGTGTGTAGTGAGAGGAGAGTGGATTGCTGTGCTTTGGACCTTCCACGTTTCCTGAAGGCTCACGTGCTAAAGGCTTAGTTGCCAGCCTCTGGCACTATGGGAGGTGGGAATTCAGCCACCTGAATTAGACCAGAGGGAGGCTAGTAGGAGGAAGTTAGGTCCCTGAGGTCATGTCCTTGAAGGGGATATTGGGATCCCAGCCCCTTCCTGTCTCTCTCTCTCCTGCTTCCTGGTTGTCCATTCTCTCCTGCCATGATGTACTGAGCCCCCGTAGGCCCAAAGCAGCAGAGCTAAGTGATCACGGGGTGAAACCTCCAATACTGTGAGCCAAAAAAAACCTTTCCTCCTTATAAGTTGTTTATCTCAGGTATTGTGTCATAGTGATTGGAAACTGACTAACACATAAATGTGAACTTCTGTCACCATCGTCATCATCCCTGTCATTAGTTCTATAACTGAAGACTTCTAAATCTAGTAGGGTAAATGCCATTTAACTATTTGCAGTCGAAGGCATAAAATATACAGAACACATGACTGGCACAGATTAAAAAAAAATAATTCCCGGGAATAATAATTGAAGGCATATAATAATAAGGAAGCTCAATACCTCCATCCATCCCTTCAGTATTGTGTTTGAGAAGGCCATCAAGGAAGATTTGTGTAAGGCAGTATGTTAAATTGCTCTTCAGCACAAGAATTCCAAGTGTTCCTGATTTCCTTAGTAATACACTGTGTCTCTATGCACACTAATTGATTTTAATCTATTTATATCTTTTGTCAAGTGATCATCAAATAAGGAATTCTCTAAGCTATTTTTGCCATGTGGTAGAATTACAGGACTTAGTGGGTAATTCTGAAGTCTCTTTATTTTTATCTTCATGATTTTATGAACTTTGTATCTCTTACCAACCTTTCTGTTGTCTGAATGAAGAATTTTAATATGTCAAGTTTTTTTTTTTTCCTAAAAAATTCATCCACTTGATCTTTGAGATGTCTTCTGGAATATCTCTACAACTCTTCTCATTTTTTTAAGGTAACACAACAGAATGGTACACAGAATTCCTCCTGTAGAGGTATCTTGGTTAGGCTCAAGAATGTAACGCTGTTTCAGTCTTATTACGGAAAATCATCCTCATGTTAGCATGAGCTAGGGGACCGACTTCAGGTTATTTTTTGAAACTGGGGAACCATTTGTGTCATTGGCTGTAGAAAATTTTCTGTTATCTAGGTTTCAAAAAAGATATAATACACAGGCACAAGGGCTCATGCCTGTAATCCCAGTGGCTTGGGAGGCTGAGGGAGGAGGATCCCGAGTTCAGGGCCAGCCTCAGTCACTTAGCAAGGCCCTAAGCAATTTAGTTAGACCCTGTCTCAAAATAAAAAAGAAAAAGGACTGGGGATGTGGCTCAGTGACTGAGTGCCCCTCAGTTTCATCCCCAGTACCAAAAAAAAAAGAAGAAGAAGAAGGAGGAGGAGGAGGAGGAGGAGGAGGAGGAGGAGGAGGAGGAGGAAATAATGTTCAGTTATAAATTGAAGGTGTCTTCTTACATACTTTCCTAAGAAGAAGTTGACACATTAGGATTAATCTCTCCCGGGCATTTTTACTCTTCATGTATGGGACTATAAGAAATTATTTATGAAACATGATTTATTTATTCAGCTTTGTGCTGGCTACTCTAGAACTTACCAAGAGAGCATGTGGTAGATTCCTTGTCCATGAGAGGGTTTGAATCTATTAGAAACAATATAACATTTACATATAAAATAAATATTCTGTGATAAGCTTCCAGGCCAAAAGAACTTTTTAGGATTTCAGAGAGGAGAGGGATCGATGTTGTCCAGAGTAGTTAGGTTAGGCATGTGTTGAGGGCTGAGGATGACTCTTTTGGTCCACACTGTAGAGTGGCAATAACCTCTTATCGTAGGACCAGGTACGGAAGAACCTTTAGAAATCAAGATTACAAGTGGCTCCTGTCTAATGAGGAACATCCTGTGTGTGCTCACAGGTTTTCAAAGGAGGAAGCTATAAAGGAAGGAGCTTGGTGAAGTCTTTCATACACTCCATGTTCTTCTTGAACAGAACAGCGTGATCAGTCACCTTTCCCTGAGGAAAACATCTGAGTTATCTTGTCGGGGAAGATGAAAGTTTGCTGTCATCCTCATCCTTGCCACAAAGGAGAGGGGAATATTTCTCAGCGGAAAGAGAGCAGGTCTGATTATATTCTTAATGTTATTTGGCTTCAAAAAAATGTATCTGCCCCCTTTTGAGAACACCCCTTGATGTAACAGCATGGGGCAATTCATAGTGCAAGTGCCCATTTCACCTAATGACCAACTGTTTTTTCTCTTTTCACAAACAAGCCTGTCTATATGGCTAATTAGAGAAACAGCCGTGGTGAATGCGAGTCAGGCCCATCCAAGGGCCACCATCTTGGATTTAAGTATCTCAGTTTTTCTACAGATTGACCTGTGGGGACGTCCCCTGTCCAAGACCCAAATACCAGGTTACTACCACCTGTAGGGGAGGTTTGTGAGTGAGAAGGTGTGATCTGTACACCATTCATGGGAAAATTCTCCTTCATCTGTGGTGGCAGACACTGGGCCATGCAACTACCTGTAAACAGCATAAACACCCCAACAAAGAATCCTGGATCAAAACCTTCTGGGTGGGCAGAGGTATCACTAGCACCCATTGCCTAGGCTCATCCTTTCAACCACCATGCGCTGAGCACCTATGACCTGCTGGGCACCTCTCTAGGAACCACTCATGTAGAGTAGAGCCTCACCTCTGAGCTCTAAGTCTGGGCAGATGCAGACATGGAAATACATGATCAGAATGCAACATGGATAGTAATTGCTCAAATCTTATTGAGCAATTACTGTGTGATAGACAGGAGCCACTTGTAATCTTTATTTCTTAAGGTTCTTCCATACCTGGCCATTGGGTTGGGGAGCTGACAGTTGTCAGTGAGAGAAATAAAGATGAAAATTTGGAATGAAGCAAACTCTCAAAGAGACCCTAGATGGGTTGCCAAACTCTGAAGTCAAATGGAGGATCCTTGGAGGTTTATCATTGGAAGAATAATGTGATGAATGAGGTCTCTGTTTTCGAGATTTTACCCTGTGGATTAGTGGAAAGTTAGATATGAGGCAGGAAGAGAGGCGTTGGGCTGTTATCAGTGGATCTAATGAGTACATGAGGGAGAGAAAGTCCTCTGGGTGTAAAGAGCCAATCCCACCAACCAGGGGAGCCCCCCATCTGGTTCTTATTATCAGGTAGTTCTCACCTTTAGCCAATCCACCACGGCTCATTGTGTTGCTTACATTTCTGTTGGAACGAACAAAATACCTGGCAAGAACAACTTAGCGGAAGAAAAGTTTATTTTCAGAGATTCAGTCTATGGTCAGGCAAGTCTAATGCTCTGGGACCAAGGGTGAGCAGAACATCATGGTGGAAGGGTGTGGTGGAGGAGCACTACTCCCTTCATGGTAGCCAGGAAGCAGAGGCAGGGGGAGAGGTGGAAGGGGCCACGGGGTAGATGAACCTTCCTGGGCATGACCCCAGAGACCCACCTACACTCCTCCATCCACACTCCACCACAATACACTTACCCCCTGGTCATTCCGTTCAAACTAGGATGGACTGATTAGGTGACAACTCTCACAATCCAATCGTTTCACCTCTGACTATTCCTGCATGAACACAGGAGCTTTGGGGATACCTCCCATCCAAACTATATACCACTCATCAAATCTTTATTGAGGAATTACTGTGTGCTAGACCATGGTGACATAAAACTGGCATGGTTCTACCTTCTTGGCGTTCAGACTCTAGGGGGCTAATGACAATTCAATCCTTGGTTATAACTGGGTGTAATTTGAAGGAACCCAAGTTAAATGTGATGCCTAAATTTCCGATTTCAGGCATGGTAAATTAAGACTCTTCACATTCCTTCCAGGTATCAAATGTTGTTGAATGGAAGGATACGTACAGGGATGAAGGCCCAAAGGATATTAAGCCCCTCCCAGTTGCTTGTGCCTTGAACTTTCTCTGACTGTCGGGCTCCATCTCTGTGTCGCCCAGGGAGATGCAGTTTTAATAGAGTGGAAGAGTTTGGATTCAGGAACCTGGAAAACCTTAGATGCCAACAACTGTCCCTCGTTGGTGAGGGAAGTTGGGTCTGGTCACTAGCCTCTGAGTCTCTGTTTCCTTATCTTAAAGACGGGATGAAAAAAATCCACCTTGCCATGATGAAATACCAAGGTGCAAAGGATTTAAGAGTAAGGATTCTATATTTTATATATTTCCACGCCAGACACAAAGGAACCCAGTAAAGAGGGAGTGTTATGACTTTGCCGGGTCCCCTGTCACCTTCCTGCCTGTAGAGAGTATGAAAAGCTTCAAAGTAGACCCAAGATTGTGCCACTTTTCTACGCCTCAAGTGTCTCCCCACTGCCTTCTCTTTAGTAGAGCACGTAAGGTCCTTAGTGATTCCCTGTGTCTGGTGACCGCACAAGAGTGGTACAATTTGGATAGGAGGGGTGCCCCCAAAGCTCCCTTGTTCATGCAGGCATGTTCCGAGGTGAAATGATTGGATTGTGATAGTTTGGCTCTTGAGGGTCCCCTGTGTGTTAAAGTTTGGTCCCCAGGGAGGTGCTGTTGGGAGGTTGTGGAACCTTTGGAAGGTGGGGCTTTATGAGAGGTGCTTATGTCATTAGTGGTGTGCCCTTGAAAAGGACCCTGGGACCACAGCCCTTCCTCTTTCTCTTTTGCTCCTTGTGCATAAGGTGAGCAGTTCTGTTCCCCACGTGCTCTGCCCTGATGTGCTGCCTCAACGCAGCCCCAAGCCATGGCGCCAACACATCATGGACTAGCACCTCCAAAACTGGGAGCCACCGAAAACCTTTTCTCCTTATGTTGACTCTCTCAAGCTCTGGGCTGGGGATATGGCTCAGTGGCTGAGTGCCCCTTCCATCATGACGGAAAGCCATCACTGCCCTCCTGGATGTCATCCTGTCTGCCCTTCCAATCTCATGTCCCTCTCCTCTCCCATGCTGATCACCTTTGATAACGTGGCACCTACCATCTCTCTCAGAGCCTCCTCACGCTGCAGAGGAGTCAGGGATCACATTTCCCTAAACCCCTTGCTCCAGGTTAGAATGTGTCAACAGAAGCCATTATGCAGGACTTGGAAGGAAGGAGGAAAGGACATTATTTTGTGGAGGCCATTGTGGTGGGACAAGTGGTGATTGGTTCCTACGGTCGCAGATTCATTCTCTACCAGGAGCAAGTCAGCAGCTAAGTTTAACAGAAAGAAGAGTCATTGCAGAGGAGGACAGAGCTATCCATCCATGTCCTAAAGGTCTGCAGAGTTATTATCTTCTCAAGGCATTTGGAGACACATATAACATCACAGAACCTTCATCCATCATCCTATTTGATAAATCAAAGCACTCACGTTGTGGAGCAGCTTATAAAGTGTCTGGAACTGCTGTAGAACCCTCGCTTACTCTCAGCCCTTCGCAAAACTGCCTACCTTCAGATACCTTGGCACATAGATCACAACAGCACACCTGCCTATCACATCTACTGTCCCCAGAGCACAAACAGACATCAGCTACTGTGCCTCTTACTGGGAGGAGGTGCAAGAAGCTACAGACCTGGCTTCATCTGCAGCCGGGCAAGGTGACACACGCCTGTAATCCCAGTGGTTCCAGAGGCTGAGGCAGGAGGATCTTGAGTTCAAAATCAGCCTCAGCAACTTAGCAAGGCCCTAAGCAACTCAGTGAGACCCTGTCTCTAAATAAAATACAAAAAATGGGCTGAGGATATGGTTCAGTGGTTGAGTGCCCCTGAGTACTTATCAGTACTAAAAAAAAAATGTATTGACTTCATCTCAAAGGGAATACATCAATGTTCTCCAGATCACTGAGTGTCTGGAAACTTCACACAAGGTTCGACTTTATTCTCCCATGAGAGGAGTGTATCCCAGGTAGAGGCTGCTTCTTCAGCCTGTTTCCAGGAATACAAAGACATGGGCAATGCCAGCCACAGCTGAAGTCAACCAGCAGATCTGTGGGCAAAACATAAATGACTGTGGTTCTGAGCATCTGAGATGTGGGAGCTTTCTGTTCCCAGAGCAAAAACTAGCAAATACTCCTTCATATACCTTTATCTCAGCCAGTTGTAACTTGTGACCTTATGTATGCCCCATTCTTCCAGATTTCATTTCCAGATTGGCAAATTAAAGGGCTCAATTCCATCTTCCTGTGCCCAGGTCGAGTGTTCTGTTCAGGGATAGCTGGAAATCCTTTCTCCCAAGTTTAACCCCGAAAGCACTTTATTACATCAGATTTCTTGTTTGCGACTTCTTCTCTTGCACTTTATGATTTTCCTACATGCCTATTGTAGTGATTTTAGTTAATCTCCCACCGTCTAGAATGGTTAGCCCATGCCAAACATTGCAATAATCAACTTTTTATCAATGACAGCTTCAGCAATGGTCTTAGAATCTATGAAACATGAAATATATATAAGGGAAAGCTCTAGAAGATTTCTAGGGAAAATTTCCATGCCTCCAAAGGTGAAAAAAGAAAAAAAGTCCAAGACAAGGGTGCAAGGATGGTCCTTCCCCCTCTGGCATTCTTTCTTTCTCTATGTGGGGATGAAACAAACTGGGAGGTTAGCTGAGCAGGAGTAAAGACAGAGGTCTGTCCTGTGTCTTGTGCTGCACAGCCTGGGGCTCTGGGTCTATGTCAACTGCAGACGTTTCCGCAGCACCCAGGGTGGGATTTCCCAAGATAGATCCTCAAATCACTTCTACCCTGAGTAAGTAAAAAGAATGCTCTTCAAAGTTATTATTCAAAATTTTTGGAATATGAGGTCTTTAAGTCAAGTGTACGATGATGATCAATATTGTAGCCTGGAAAGTTATGGAACAAACTACTCAAAACCTTCATGTATCCTTTTCCAAAAGCAAACGAACACACAAACAAACAAAAAAACTCTTTTTTTTAGGGGATATGAACCACTGAACAGGAAAAACAGAGAAAAAGAGAAAAAAATTTCTGGAACCAAAATCACATAATCCTGTTTTTTTTTTTAAGTCTTTGTAAATGAGGTTAAAGATTATATAGATTTGCATCTGTACAGGAAGTCTAGGTTTAATTCTGCCATAGGATTCCAGTAAGTGTGGCCAAACCAAATAAGGATGGAAACCAGAATTATTGACCAAAGGTCATACATTAAAAAAAAAAAGAGTAATTTGGTATATGAAATGAAATCGACAGATGTTTCTGGTATTTATACAGTATCCACATTTAGTAGGTTCATATCAAGTCTTTTAAGAGCATGGTATTGTATTTCACGACCATATTTTAAAGCAGTTCTTTTTCTCTTGCTTCAGAGGGCTGCGATGGAAGTCTGATTAGTATCTCCGAGCTGTGTTCCCATCCTTTCTGAATTGAACAAAATGGAAGGTAACATTTCTTTGGGATCTTTTTAGGACTGAATTTAAGATCTTGAAGTTTCAATATAGAAAATAGCTTCCTGGGGTGGTCTTAACTTCTCTGAATTGCTGAACTTTTTATCATGGACTATTTACAACTTCTAGTCAAGGAATACCTTCCTAAAGTAGTGAGGTTCTGAAGAGTTTTTGTTTTGTCTCAGAAACAGTAAAAATGTCCATAAGTGTTCCAAAGAGAGAGGCTGTTGAGGTTTCAAGACTCGGAAGAGAAAGAACCACTACAAAATTAATGATGTAGTTATGAATTCCCAGTCTGAGCTGGGAAAGAAGAAAAAGTCAACTTTCCCTTGATCTGAGATCCACTTTTCTCCCCCACTGAAAATCCTAAATGCATTGGTATTACTGAGAATAACAGAAGCAGGAGGTATATGATTACTAGTAAATTTAAAATTGAAGTTCTCTGCTAGTAACTAATACACGAGGAGGCAGGGGAATCTGTCCTGACGCTATTATTTTTCCTTTTGCAATACTGAAGAAATTACTTTGTTCAAATGAAATGGTATGTCCAATACGATAGCCCATGAAGAATCGATATCCCATTGCAAAAATACAGTTATTATCTCATGAACACACAACAAGTGTCTCTCAGGTATTGATGTGTTCAGCAGTGCCATCTCCAGCAGCTGTGTGAGTTGGTACAGGACTGGAAAACTCGATATCACCTTTCTGTCTTTGCTATTGACTCCCAAGGGAATGCAAAAAAGGAAATCATTCTTCTGACTCAGTTGACTGTTTCTGAAAACGAATACGTCAGGTCACACTGTTCAGCCATGAAAAGGAGTGAAATACTGTCTTTTGCGGCAACATGGATGGAATGGGAGGTCATTGTGCTGGACAAGGGAAGCCAGATGCAGATGACCACATGTTCTCATTCATTGGTGGAGACTGGAAAGTTGGTCTCATGGGAGAATGGAACAGGATGGCGGCTGCTGGAGCCTGGGAGGGGGTGAGGTTGGGGGGATGGATGGAGGGGAGATGGGGTGCTGAAATGCAGTTGAACGAGAGGGATTCATTCCAGTTATTTATTTGTTTATTTATTTATTTATTAGCTGTAGATGGACACGCAGTATCTTTATTTATTTTTATGTGCTGCTGAGGCTCGAACCCAGTGCCTCACACATTAGAGGCAAGCGCTTTATCACTGAGCCACAGCCCCCAGCCCCAATTCCAGTTCTCTTTAGCACAGCAGGGTGATGACTGGTTACAATGATCTGTGATATATTTCGCAATAGCTGGAAGAGGACAAAGGTTCCCAACACATGGAAATGATCCATGTGGAAGAGATGGGGTGCTTAGGGTCCAGATTTGATCATTGCAAACTGTGCCCATGTGTTGAATTATTGTCCTGTACCCCATAAAAATGTCCCAATTAAAAGAAGAAGAAAATGAATATGTGATCATCTAACACTCTTGGCCTACAGTGTTGAGAAAAGCAGGCCGGTTGTCCGCCTTTGCTTATTTCCTGTCTTAGAAAATCATTAACTGTTGACTCACCCAACACTCATTTTGCAAAATGTATACTTTCACTGTGGTTGTTGAATCACAATTTTTTATAAAAACGTAAGTGTGCGTTTATGGGTGGAAGTGTTCCTTCAACAAATACATGGAGAACAGTGGCTTTCTGTTCGACTTTTGGGGATAGAGGCTAAACTAAAATCTAAGAAGCACCTTCTATGTGGGAAGAGGGCTAGAATACGGAAGAGGAGAAGGCAAGCTGTGCCTGGACGGATTCAGAGCTAGGAAATGATGAGATAATGGGAAGCAGAACAGAGAGAGTGTTCTTTGCCTTTTCTCTTTATTTGGTCTTATCCATTCAAACGTATCAAGCCAGGCGCAGTGGTGCGTGATGCCTGCAATCCCAGTGTCTTGGGAGGCCAAGGAAGGAGGATTGCAAGTTCAAAACATCCTCCACATCTTAGGAGACCCTAAAGCAACTTAGCAAGATCCCTGTCTCAAAATAAAAAACCAGCGGGGGATATGGCTCCATGGTTAAGCACCCCTGTGTTCCATCCCTGGTATAAATAAGAGAGAAAGAGAGAGGGATTAAGTAATCATTATATGACAGATGGATAATATTGTAAGGGAGGGAACCCTCTCTTACCAGGTCACTGCAAGTTGCCTGGATTATAGTCCGTTGCCCTCCGTGGACTCATTTAGCTAAGTTGTACTATGGATATTCAGCAATCAAATAGCGAATGAAAAAGATCTTTTCAGATTTCCTCTAGCATTTTTATTTGAATTCGATCATTTTTACAGAATCATTTTATGGAGTAAGAAGTCACAGACCCGGGATGCGAGGTGGCGGTGGTAACTTGACTCCGGTCTTGGCTGTGATGGCCTCAGCTCTGCTATTGCACTTTGAAATCCACCTCCACGGCGGGGCCCAGGGTGGGCTCCAGAAGGCAGCCCTTATCCCAGAGCCCTGTACCCCTGGGTTGCACCCAGGCAACGTCCTGGTGTTGAGGGACATGGGGGCCTCCTCTGACAGGCACCTCAGGCTCATGTTCTCCTTGTCAGTTTGGCTAATACCCTGTAGGGCCCCAGTGCCGCCCAGCTTGCCCCCACCCAGCAATCCATCCTCCTTCCCTCTCTGTCCTAGGGCCCCATGGCTGCTCAGCCTTCTCCCATCCCCTAACGAATCTCCTGCAGGACTAACTCATGTTGGCATCTCCCAAGGCTGACGCAGGTGGGCAAGGAAAACCAGTCAAGCATCACATCCCTGAGAGCTCTCACAGGGGTCTACCGGATCCCAGGATGGGGGTGAGTGTTGGAATGTCCTTAATCCTCAAAGTGCCTTTTCCCTAGAGGGCTCTACCCTCGGCAGTGGGCAGTGCAGATGCCTGGTCCCTGTCCCTTGGACAGCGATGGGAAAGCCCCTTAGGTTTTGCCTTTTGGACTCTTTATTTCTTTATTTCCACTTGAAGCATTTTCTTTAGTTGCCAGATCGTCTCTCTAGATGTGTCCATGTTATCGATCAGGTTTTAGAGACATATAAACCTTGAAAAAAGTTACTTAAAGCAAGCAATGTTTAATTTTGTATATATGGAACAATAACCCGTGCTTGATACTCATTCATTATTTATTCAGGAAATATACATTGAATACCTGGTAAGTTCTAGGCATTAAACTGTGAAGATAAAATTAGGGAAAATGTATCAAGCATGAAGCACACAATTTGTCACGTATTAGTTGCTCGATAAATCATAGCATTCTTGGTTACTGTCTTTGTTACTGTTATGACAACCATAATTCTGCTCTTTAATCTGAGGGATGTTTTGTCCCTATGAGGTGATTTTGACTATTTTTCCAAGTTTAGTCCACATTTTGTCCAGTTCTTTGCCCTACCTCTCTTTCCCCCTACATTCAAGATTCTTGAGAGTTAGCTCTTCACCCTACTTCCATTTATTCTCCGCCCCAGACCCCGTTCCTTCCTCAACGTTCTCCATTCCAGTCTTCTCCCTCCCTTGTCTGCTGAAACAACTCGACCCTGGGTCCCCTTTGACTTCTGGCTGCTCGTGTCGGTGACCGGGGCTGCGGTGACAAACACCACAAGCTGCGTGACTGAAACCACAGAAATTGAT
The DNA here is from genome assembly GCF_021218885.2 of Marmota monax. Taxonomy (NCBI): domain Eukaryota; kingdom Metazoa; phylum Chordata; class Mammalia; order Rodentia; family Sciuridae; genus Marmota; species Marmota monax. The sequence goes on from NW_026693024.1 coordinate 12,342,468, forward strand.
TGTCCCCTGGTTCTGGAGGCTGAAGTCCAAGATCCAAGCGTGGGCAGAGGTGGTCTCTGCTGAGGCCTCCCCCCCTGGCTTGCACATGGCCCTCTCCCTGAGCCCTCTTGTGGGTCTCCACTTGGAAGGACACCAGTCAGACTGGATGAGCGAACCACCCTCTGAGCTCCTTCATCTGAATCCCTCTAGGAAGGGCCCCGTCTCCAAATGCAGGCACGGTGGGGGTTGGAGCTCTCAGTGCAGGCATTTTGGAAGAGATGATTCCATCTACCCCAACCTCCAGAATTGTTTGTTCCTTTTGATTATTTTATTTGCCCTTTCAGGATGATTCAAGAGTTCAGTCTACGCTGACCATGTTTAAAAAAATTGTTCTTTTTAGATACACATGACAGTAAAGTGTATTTTGACATATTTTTCATGCATGGAGTATATCTTACTCTAATTAGGATCCCATTCTTATGGTTGTACATGAAGTGGAGATTCACTGGTAGTATATTCATATGTAAACATAGGAAAGTTATGTCCAATTCATTCTACTGTCTTTCCTATTCCTATCCCTTCTCCCTTCCTTAGGTTTCACTTTGTTTTTAATTATACAGGTAGATGGAAATAGTGCTGCAAATCACCTTTGTCTAATCCAATGAACTTCTACTCTCCCCTCCCCTTGTTGTGTGTTAGCATCCACATATCCGAGAGATCATTTGACCTTTGGTTTTGGTGAAATGGCTTATTTCATGTAGCTTGATATTCTCCAGATTCATTCGTTTACCAGCCAATGCCATCATTTCATTCTTCTTTAAGACTGAGTAATATTCCATTGTGTATATGTACCACATTTTCTTTATCCGTTCATCTGTTAAAGGGCACCCAGGTTGGTTCCATAACTTTGCTATTGTGAATTGAGCTGCTCCAAACATTGATGTGGCTGTGTCACTGTAGTGTGCTGATTTTAAGTCCTTTGTTTATATGCCAAGGAGTGGGGTAACTGGGTCAAAACATGGTTCTATTCCAAGTTTCATAAGGAATCTCCTTAGTATTTTCCAGAGGGGTTACGCCAATTTGCAGTCCCACTAGCAATCTATGACGCCATCTTGAAAGCCTCTCTTCTCTGGATTATTGCAACCCCCCCACCCCCTACCATTTCTTTGGGTCCCCTTTTCAAGCTTATCTTTCACTAACAATTAAATATTGGCATTCCTCAAGACTGTGACCTCGACTCCGTCTTCTTTGCTCTCTTCCTAGATGATCTGGTCTATCCCTGGGCTTCAGTCCATTAGCACAGAGAAAACTCACGGGTTTTTCTGTAGACCAGGACTACTGACTTGTTTTCTGTATGTATTTGCTGCTGCCTGGATTATAACAGACTTTGAGAAAAACAGAGTGATTTTTTTTTCCCTCCTGTTCAGAATGGTTGTCGCGCTGAAATACATCTACCTTGCAAAATCACCTCTCCTTCCATTGCACCAACCCACTCATAGGAGGGAATTTCCAGGGTAATCTCAGTTGAACTCGTGTGGCCCTTGACAGAGCTGACCCATGTGTGCAGCTGCTCTCGACATCAAGGTGGTGGGGGAAGAGGGGGAATTCCAGGAGGCAGAGTGCATGAAAATAGTTTGAAAAGTTGACTGATAAGCATCTCCATTGCAGCCACTCTGTGACTGCTCTATCCTGTTGTGATTAGGGAGTCTGATGCAATTGTCACACTCTGCAGATGGGGACCAGGGGGACTTTTCAGTTCGAGCTGAGTTGTTTCACTTGCTAGACTAAAGAGGAACCGTTTCAAGATATGACAGTTCTGGAGATCTTTTAGATGTCATTAATATAGTTCTTGAGAGAATATATTACTAATTATTGCTAATTAGAAATGAAAGGATCTAGTCACTCACAGAAAACCCATGCTTTGAGTGTGAGCACTAGGTCTCGGACATGCCCAGACATGGGAGAGAGACGAGGAGAAGGGAAAATGGAAAGGTCCCAAAGAAAAGCTCTTGGATGTCACCAGTGCTGTGGCTGAGCCAGAGCCAGCCCTATCTGTCACAGTCAGAACCACCTCATGGGCATGGTAGACAAGAGCCTTAGTTTGTCTGCCTCAGAACAGGCCCTGCCCAAGGTGACCTTGGGGCAGCCTACCTCCCTTTTGGATGTAGATATGAAATTCTGCTCCAATGAAGACCTTTTTACCCGGAAGTGTTTGATTTCATGCATTCTGTTTGACCGGAAGTAAATTCGCCTCAGTGATAATTGTCTCAAAACTTCCAATTGAATTTTCCACCAGGGCATCTCATTTATCAAATGTCACAAATGAACATATCCATACTTACACGCTTACATTCTTCAAGCACTCTAATTCAGAATATTTCCAGTGGGTTGACTATTCCTTAGATTTTTTTTTTTCTTTTAGACTAACAAATTTAATTTAATTAAGAAAAAAAATAACCAAGTGTGATAGAACACACCTGTAATCCCAGCTGCTCAGGAGGCTGAGGCAGGAGGATCAAGAGTTCAAAGCCAGCCTCAGCAAAATGAAGCACTGAACAACTCAGTGAGACCCTGTGTCTAAATAAAATACAAAATAGGGCTGGGGATGTGGCTCAGTGGTAGAGTGCCCCTGAGTTCAATCCCTGGTTCCCCACCCGGCCCCCGCCACAAAAAAAAAAAAAAAAGGAAAAAGAAAAAAAATCCACAAAACTTAAAAATCTCCCTCTCCACATGGGCACACAATTACAATCCCAGCCACTCAGGGGGACTGTGTGTTCAAGGCCAGCCTCAGCAACTTAATGAGACCCTGTCTCAAAAGGAAGAATAAAAAGGGCTGGGATGTAGCTCAGTGGTAAAGCATCCCTGGGTTCAATCCCTTGTACTGGAGTGAAAAAAATCTCCCCTCCCTTAGGTGAGGCAGAGTGCCCTGTGTCACCTCCAGCCAGTGCACAGGGTGGCGCCTTATCCAACTCATCAAGATTCAGAATAGGGATAACCAGAATTTTACCAAGTACCCAAATTGGTGCAAAGAGAAGGCCCCTAACCATGAGGGATAATGGAGACACTGACACCTTACATAACTTTTCTTTAAAGAAAAAGAAAAGAATTCCACCCCATTTCTCATGGAGTGGGTTAAGAAAAAAAGGAGGTTAACTGTATTGGAATGAAGCCATCCTGATGCTTCTGTGCCCTTCTCTGTGACGGCTGTGTATTTTTCCCCCCTGTATATGGGACTCTCGCTGAACTCAAAAGGCATTTAGGAAAGGGAGAACTTCCAAACAAGAGGAAATGAGGGACATAAAAATGAACTTCTGATTCCATCTGCGCTCACCCAGATGGCAGGAGAGAAGAGGGGAAAAGTGACGAGGTCGACCTTAGAAAGAGGTAAAATGAATTACAGTGGATGGGGTAGAGAGAGAAGATGGGAGGGGAGGGAGGGGGGATGGTAGAGGATAGGAAAGGTAGCAGAATACAACAGTCACTAATAGGGCATTATGTAAAAATGTGGATGTGTAACCCATGTGATTCTGCAATCTGTATTTGGGGTAAAAATGGGAGTTCATAACCCACTTGAATCTAATGTATGAAATATGATATGTCAAGAGCTTTATAATGTTTTGAACAACCAATAAAAAAATAAATTAAAAAAACAAAAAAAAACTGATACAATTGAAAAAAAAAAAGAAAGAGGTATCCTAGTAGGAAAAGTCGACTCGAGCTCAGCTCTGATTTCCTCTCCGAGGGCTAAATACATGTTAAATGACTTTGTCAATATTTTTAAGTGGCCGGTGTTGGAGTGGGAGTAGCAGACAGGCAGGGGCAGAAGGCGGACTCCTGCGAATCAAGCCACCAGCTAAGATGGTCTGTGGCCAATTTTTACAGCTGGATTTTTATAAACTCCTTCAAGAGCTGGGCGAGGGATGGGTTTAGGATGTTGCCATGGCTGCAGCTTCTTGGGAAAATATTGTGACATGGACACAGATGCAGTGTGGGAGACAGACATGGCGGGCAGGACGCATAGGAGAGAATTGAAGACCCTCCCTAGATACTTCTGCAAAGGACACCTCACCACACCGTCGCTGGATTCCATTAGCGGTGGGTGAAAGGTGAAGAGATTATCCAGGGTCCTTGTGGGGGACAAAGCTTGTGACACACACACAGCTATTTGCTATTTGCCTAATGCAATGTTATAATCGATGGGAACACAGGATTATTCCCCAGCAGAGGGCCGGAGATGCAAGTAGTTTCTTGAAATCCATTTTGCTATGACGGTGCTCGATGATTGAATTTTCCTACTTGCTTCTCTGAGATGCTTCCTGTCCATCCAGGTTTTTCTCTGGAATCATCAAAAGTGTGCCAAGGGCTTAAGAAGCCTGCTCTTGTTTTCAAACTGAGAAATGATTCGATTCGATTGAATGCAATGAAAAGCAATTGAATTGGGCTTGCTAGTGTTTGGTGCCTGTATTTACCCCCTTCCACTATTTGAGTGTTTGGGGTATTTTTTCTCTCATTCACAGGTGGAGGGGGAGCTGTTGAAGGGACAAGTCTTCTTTCCCAGAGAATCCACAGCAAGTGTGTAGGTTGGAGTGGAAAGGGCTCTGAAGTGGGTCTGGAGTAGGGGTGCTGGGTCAGGTGTATGGAACATGCCCATCCCTCATTTCCAGTTCAGCAGATACCCCCTGAACATCCACGTGGGCCAAATACTGTCCAAGATGCTCCCCACCATGATCCACAGGACAGAGGATCTCTGTCTTCCCAAAGCCTGGTGAGTCAGGACCTAGAGCAAGGGCCTGGCTTCAGAGCAAATCTCCCAGGTGGGAAGAAAGTCGTCTTCATCTACAAACCAGAAGAACGATTAAATCGTCACTCACCTCTGAAACAAACCCGGGCAAAGTGATCTGTTCAAAGATAACCAGTCATGCCAGTGTGTACAGAGGTATGGGGAGATACTCTGATTTCCACTCTCTGGTTTAATTGCCAAATAGACTCTCATGGTATTTTTTCACATGAATTCCTCATATAGACTTTTATGTAATGTTTAGGCACATTTGACTCTTTTTCATTTTCCAGGATCTGTGCTAGTAGAGGGAAAACTTCACAATCGCACTAAAAAAAGTAAGGATTTAGTTTAGCTTCCGTGGTGTGAATGAGCAACTATCTCCTACTCACCACCAATATGGGCGGGGAGAGAGGGAAATCAGCTAATTTTAGCAAAGTCACAGAATAGTAAACTCACAGAGGGTCCTGAGTCATGGTGAGATGAAAGACTTCCACAGATGAGTAAGACCGAGCGCTGTTTGTCTTTCTGTGCCAGGTTTTGTACAATTAGCATAATGTTCTTGAGGTTCATCCATGTTGCCACAAATTATAGGATTTCATTTTTTTTTTTGAGAACTAAATATTGAATCCAGGAGTTCTCTACTACTGAGCTCATCCCCAGTCCTTTTTATTTTGTTTCAAGATGGGGTCTTGCTCAATTGCTCAAGCTGGCCTCCAATTTTGTGATCCTCCTACCACAGCCTCCAGAGTACCTGAGATTATAGGTGTGCACCATCATGCTTGGCTTCTATAAGATACTCATTTTAAGGCTGAGTAGTATTCCTACATATATATATATATATATATATATATATATATATATATATATATATATATATATGAAAATATCTCACATTTTCTCTATCCGTTTGTCCTCTGATACCTACTTAGGTTAAGTCCATGTCTTGGTGATAGTGACTAGTATTGCATTAAGGGGAGGGGGAGGGGAAGATGCAGAAAGATTGGTCAACAGCTACGAAGCTACAGTGAGATAAGAAGAATTAATTCAGGTGCTCTGATGCAGAGTAGGGTGACTACGGTTGACGACATTTTATCCTATATTTCAAAATAGCTAGAAGAGAGGATTTCGAATGTTCTTACTACAAAGAAATGATACATGAGGTAATAGATATGCTAAATACTTGGATTTGATTATTTCACAATGTCTTATCTGTACCAAAGCATCACGCTATATCTCAGGTATATGTAGAACTATTATGTCAATTAAAATTGAAACAAAACTGAAAAAAAAAAGATGAAAAGAAAATGTGAGCCATGGTGTAACCATGTTCCCACAGGTGCTGAGCATGGGTCCAAGCCAAGGTGCACCCCAGCATCAGCCAAGGCTATCCCCCGCAGAAGGCAATGGGAATTCTAACTGCTCTGGTGTCCACAGGTCTCAAAGGAGCTCCCCTCAGCAGGTAGGCTCAGGGGGAATGGGCTAACATTGAGCAGAAGGCTGGGCAAATACTGCAGTCTTCTCCAGCTGCCCTCTAGGGCTGACCTTAGAGGTAAAGGGCCAGAGACCTGAGAAGGAATGTCAGCAGTTGTGGAAACAGGATCTTGCAGTTTCTTTTACCCTCTTCAAAGGCTCACACAATTCACCCAGTTAAAATATGTGTGTTGAATGCAATGCCACAGAAGCAATTGCTTTGGATGCTAAGGCTGTCATCCTGGCCAAGAAAAGCCCTGTCCCATGTCATTCAGAGACTACAGTGGTGTAGCAATGTGAGTTGGTGACCTAGATATTTAAACTGATTTTCAAATTGAATGGAGTTGGGAGAATCCTTCTGTGGACCCACTGGAGATCTCTGTCCCCCTGGAAGACACCTTGCAGCCAAATTATCAATGATAATTACATTCTACCTCCTTTAATTGCTCAAAGCCAAACCCTCCTTGGGAGCTCTCCCATTCTGCAAGAGACTAATGCAGAATCCAGTAATATGATATGTTTTCATGGGCTTCTGACTCGGTTGCCCCATGAATGTTCAAATGACCCTGACCCCCATTATTCTTCTGGACTCATGGATTTTTCTCTTCCACTCAAGGAGGAGATGCATTTGATTTAAACATGTTCAAAGCAAACAACATCAAAACTTCTGCCTAAAAACAATGACTGTCATTGTCAAATACTACTTAAAACCAGCTTTGAAAATGCATTGGTTGCTCCTAGAAAGAAAGAACACAGTACTCCAGTTGAGAAGTATTCATTCTGCTGAGGTGTGAACCATCAATGATACAATGAACCTGTTTCATTGACCCTTAGGGAATCAGACAATTATCAGAAAATCACCCGGTTTTCCCTGTTGGTAGTAAAAACATTTCCATGAACATAACTCAAGCCAGAGATTCATATTCAGCCTAAAAGAAAAGCAATTTAAGCCAAGGCTGATCTTAAAACTCAAAGCCTTTAAGACCTTGAAGTCTATGGAGGACAACGAGAGTGAGGCTGATTTTGTGTTTCCTGATGGGAAATTAAGGCAGAGTTCCCATCAGGGTCGGCTGTGTTGATAATGACTTCTATCTTGTGAGCTAAAACATCTCACCATCTCTTCAATATTTATTGACTACTCAAGACTGTGCACTAGGATATTTTAAAGATGATATGATTCCCACTTCAGATGTGATATACAGTGATTAAACCGTATTCTCACAAGTGGGGTCTAAGTAGTGCCTGAGCTTACGTACACACGTATTTCTCTCTGAGGTTTGGTCATCTTATCTGCAAATGTTCATACTGGGAAACACAGTTACCAGTGTTAAAGCCAACGGAATTGTTGTGCCCTGACATATCAGCTTTTATGTCAGAATTTTTGACATATCAAAAATTCCTCTAGCAATGGGAATTTTCCAGTCTTAATCAAGTGATAAACAAAAGATATTAGAGCCAATATTTGAAAGAACATTTTTTTTTGGCTGACTTTTTAAAGAACCATTAAAGCAGAAGTTCAAATTCCCCTTGGACCTGAGGGTTTGTCAGTCCTTGTAGTTGCTAATGCCAGTCGTAAGGTTGAATTCATTTACATGGTGGTTTTGAATGAGCTGAGATTTCTCTAACCCTGGGCAGGTGAGCCTCCCCGCCATTGGCCAGAGCACAGAAAACACGAGCTCACCTTTATACTCATGCTGCATGAGAGCACCAGGCCCTTGCCAGGTCATCTCTTCCAATTTGCCTGATAGGGAGGCAGAGCTGGGGAAAGATGGCTGCTAAGCCTCAGAGCAGCCATGGCCTGAGGGTGGAGTCCTGTGACACAGCTCAAGAGCCAGGTTCAGTCAGGAAGCAGCCCACGCAGCCGCTGTGGCTCGGGGAGATGGTGAGGAGGTTGGGAACTCTGGAGGAGATTCACCTGCCAAGATGGGGATTTTGAGCTTAAAATGAATGATGGTGGAGACTTGTGAAATGGAGACTTGTGAAATGTGGGTGGGTTTCATTAGTTGAGGGAGTTGACATAATGGCCTGGGATGGTGACCGCGATTATTCTGGTGTTGTTGGCGCTCCAACCATGGAAAGCCCTTCAAAGTCAATAGCCAGCTTGCAAGAGGAGAGGTTTCATGGGAGAAAAATGCCCTTGAACATGCCTGTCATTTTCTATGGCTCTGGAAGGAATGGTCACCTGAGACACCCACAAAGTCAAAGTCACTTAGGAAGATGGGACATGAAGGGCTCAGTGTTAGAACATGCGTGTGCAAGTTATTTATGGCAGGCTCCCAGCTGCTGCCAGAATCCCCCTTCTTAAAATAAGCAACAGGTGGGTGACCTGGCCTCAGAAAACGCTGGGTCAGAGCATGTGTGGGATTCATGACCACTTTCTTTCTCTTCCTATTAAGATGGTTCCACATTTCTTTTTTTTTTTTCTTGAAGGCCACTTGGCTTTTGGAATTCAGATATCAGAAAAAATACTAGTGCAATCTGTTTCATATAGGGATCTAATAAATAAATGCCTACATATTGATTGGGTTAAAAACTCCTAGAAGAGTGTGAGTGCATGTGTGTGTGTGTGTGTGTGTGTGTGCACGCACATGTGAGCATTTAATGGTTCTCAGAGACTATGGGTTTGAAACTGTATCATTTAGATCAATACCATCATCCATTTGCCTTGTTCTTCTTCTTATGTATTGACTTTTTCCCTATCATGTCTGGGCCCAAAGTACTTGCTGCTTCGTCTTCTTAAGAGAATGCAAAAACATGCCCTCCTTTCCCCCTCTCTCAGAGGGGAATAAGGAAAGCAAGGATTTATTCTCCAAAAATTCATTTTAATTAAAACCTATGTCCTTTGGACTTGTGAAACAAAAGTTGGGACGGCTCTTAATGATGCCTTCTTGTGGTCTGCCTGCTCCCTGGTTGGACAGGGAAGCTGGCACAGGAGCTCAGGGGTGCTGGGCAGGCCCCCTGACCTCCTGGTTTTCAGCATGCCCGCCTAAGAGCAGGGCAACATTAAAGGCTTGGCTCAGGCCCAGCCCCACGGAAGGCATTCCCAACTTGGCACAGAGGCCCGTCTCAGGCTTTGATGGCTCCCGCATTTGTTCCACAGTGATGACATTCAAAGCATAAGAGATGCATGAAAACACAAAAATAATGCACGGGGAGAAAATAAGTCCCCTAACTGGTTATTCCACGGTCTTACTTTGTGTCAAATCCGGATGCATTTGGTTAGAATCGAGGCCAATGTTAGGCCACGAAGAGAACAGACAATAGAGACGATGGGGTTTCCAGAAGCCAAGAATAGAGGCCTCCCGGCAAGGGAAGCACCCACAAAGTGAGCCCTGCGAGATCTGAGGCTCTGGGGCTCCGGGGCTCTGCAGAAGGAGGAGCGAGGCTCACCTCTTTCTTCTCCCGAGGTGAGGGAGCAGGAGGTGAGGGAGCAGGTCGGGCTCCATGGGTCTCTTTGCACTAAAGAAAAAAGGTCAAAACCTGGGGTAGGTAGCAAGGGGAGGGAGAGTGAGCCCCAGAGCCTGCAGATCAGAAAAGCAGAATTCTGGTCTTGGCCTGCTTCCAACCAGCTGTGGTTCTTGGCCAAATATTTTATCCTCTCTGAGTCTCAATTTCCCTGTCTGTGAAGTGCATGGTTTGTATCAAATGACTTCTAAGGTACCTTTCATTTTTTATTGTTAAATGCCTGAAAGAAGTTGTCATTGTGATTGGGTTCCACTAGGGGTATGTGTGTGTGTGTGTGTGTGTGTGTGTGTGTGGCGCTGAGGATGGAACCCAGGGCCTTCATGCACGCTGAACAAGTGCTCGGCCACTGAGCTACACCCCAGTCCTGAGGTCATGTTTTGTTGTTGTTGTTTATTTGTTTTTTGGGGGTTTTGTTTCTTTTTTGTGGTAATAGGGATGGAACCCAGGGGTGCTCAACCACTGAACCACATGCCCAGTCCTTGTTATTTTTTCTTTTGAGACAGGGTCTTCCTAAGTTGCTGAGGCTGGCCTCGAACTTGTGATCCTCTGGCCTCAGTCTCCCAAGTCCTTCAGATTAGAGATATACATGTATCACCTTGGTTGGCAAGGACATCCTGCCTTTTTTTTAAAAAAAAGCTCTATAACAAGGAATGTTTGCATAACAAAGTGAGCTTCTCTGATTAAGAATTATTAGTTTCTCTAATCTTTTTTACATTTACCCCCCTAGTGTAAACAAGCCCCCCAATGAAGTGAATAAAATTTGTTCTCTTCTGACGGGATTTTAAACCACTCTCTCTTCCCTGGTTTCAGTGAAAACACAGACGACATTCTTTCTCCTCCTGAAGCTCACCAGAGTCGCTGTCTCCATTCCTCTAATTATCAATGGCTAATCTCGTCATCTTTGCCCACAGGAGGATCTACAAGCTTGGTTTGCAGAACTGTAGATTGCTCAATGGACCACCAGGTGTCCACTGGCCTCGAGAAGTCTGAAAACTTGATTTTGTCCAAACTTGTGAAACTACCAGTTCCTCCCCTGAACTACCTTTCTGTCTCCTTTTCCCTTATGTAGACCACAATCCTGAGTGCTGGGGTACAGCAGAGTCAAGGCTGAGTGCGTTCTACCTGACTAGTGGGCACCTTCCTCTTTTGAGGGTTTTGGTGACATGAATGAGGATCACTAAATGCGCCATATGCACTGGACCCTGGGATTCCGATCCTGAGATGATACGGGTGCTGATGAGGAGGGCTGGTGGGTGAAGCAGCCCAGCTCGATTATCTGCTGGTTCTTTCTTGGCTGTAGGCTAGTGACACAGCACACAGCTGTCCTTCATCTGACCAAGGCCTTTGCAACAGAATTTTTAAAAGGCATGATCCACGGCAAAGAAACAGTTTCACTAAAATATAAGCAGGCAATAATGTTTACCTTTAGGAGATATTCAGGGAGAACTGCATTGCACCTGAAATATCATTTCTCCCCTGAAAAGGGTTAATTCAGGTATTAGGGAAAACACCTTGATATAAAAGATTAAAATAGATAAAGATCACAGAAGGCATCTTGAGCGCCGTTTTCTTTTCTTTTCCCTCCCCAAGGGGGAACTTGAGGGTCAGCAAAGCAGAGAGAATCTGTCAGAGACACACAGCTGGTTGAATGCAGAACTGAGACCCCTTCTGGGACATGCCACTTCCAATTCAATATCGTACCTTCTTTCCCAGTTTCTTCCAAACAGAACTGGCCCTACTTGAAGATGGAAGACATCGCTCTCCCACGTGGGCGGCATCCAAACCTGCACAGCTGTAGCGTCTCCCGAGCAGCCTGTCCCAAGGCCTTCTTTCTCTCTGGAAGCTTCTCTCAGCCTTCCAGGCTGCCCTGCTAAGCCCTCACTGCCTCAAAGGTCCCGCCCTGTTTGGATGTCTGGTCCCAAGCAGAGCTCAGAGGCTGCTTCTCTGGCTCTCCGTTGCATTTCCAGTTTGAGCACATTACTGGGCCGAGTCAAGGCTCAATATATATTTGTTGAATCAGTGATCCAAAGACTGAAAGTCATCGTCCTGAGAGCAGTCGCCAAGGTCTCCGCCATTAACACCACTCCATGGGATAAGTTATTGTCCCAAGTTAAAACGCAAGAAGACCTGGAGGAGAATAACTAAGCAATCATTATCACAGCATCTCAAGCCGCTCTGCAGAATATGAGATAAGGGCCCTGTAAAGGGAGACAGGAATGACCTTCAGGGTGCGGCAGGAGCAGGAGATGCTGCCCTCCTGGGCTTTCTGGAACAAAGTGGAGAAAAGTCGTTCTCCTGAGGGAGACCACAGAAAGTGATGCCCAAAATAACATGCCACTGCCTCTCACCGTGCCTAAGTCTGGCATTTACCAGTTGTCCTCTCTGTCCCCCACCCAAAATGGGTGTCTTCATGACTGAATCACACAAATGCCAAAGGTTTATCACAATGTCTCCTTTCTAATTGGCATATCAATTAATACTTTCCAGAGTATCGTCCCCTCTTTTTCTTTATTTAATTTCTTTGAGAGACTGGAGGTAGAGGATATCATCTCCAATACCATTCAGAAAACCGAGGTGGAGAGCTGCTGTTTCACCTTAAACCTTATGCTCTGGCCACTAGGGGAAACTGTGGTTTTCTTGCATTTAGAACTAATGATAACATTTAAAAAATATTGTATTTATTCTAGGCCGGGTGTGGTGGCACACGCTTATAATCCCAACGACTCAGGAAGACTGAGACAGGAGGATCTCAAGTTGAAGGCCAGCCTCAGCAAATTAGCAAGACCCTTGGCGACTAAGTGAGACCCTGTTTCAAAGTAAAAAAAAATAAAAATAAAAATAAATAAAAGGACTGGGGAATGTGGTTCAGTGGTAAAGCACCCCTGGGTTCAATCCCTAGTACCAAAACAAAATAAATAAATAAATATTTTATCTACTCTAGACAGATCTTTTTAAGGAAAGGGTCTCTATTTTATTTTTATTTTATTAATAATTTTTAATTATTTTATTAATGAGGGCAAAGACCGTAACAATCCCGTGAGCCTATCCTGCAATCTAAAATGTTGCTGCATTATACATAACTCTCATTTTTGACCAAAAATGGCCCCCTTGGATTCCCCCTGAGCATGAAAAGAAGAGAAATAGAGAAAGAGCCACTGATGCATTCCATAATGACGACATCACCCCTACCAATGCCTGCTCCGTTTATTTCTACTCAAAATGAAACATCATATCTTCACCAAGGAGATAAATAGTGAGTTTTATTAGAATAAGAACATTACCCTTCTGCAAGCTTTTCTTTCTTTTTTTTTACTCTTTGTTTGCACTGACCTAGATTATTTGCGACAGATGTGTACAACCGCCATCATTTTATAGAAACAAGCCATTATTTTAAAACGCTCAGTCCTAGGATGTCTTTATCCCCGAGAGCGCTCTCCTTTCCCTCAGATCATGCCACAGAGGAGAAAGGTTATAAAAGGTTAAAAGATGGGCGTTGGGAAACAGCTTTCTCTTGAATGTTTTGTTTTGTTTTTCATGATCAGAATCCGAATCCAACATGTTAAGGAACAGCTCTGAGTCGAATTTCCTTTCCTTTGTTCTTGATTTTAATTTCCCCCCAAACTGCACTTGAGCTCCCCATATTCTGTCGCTCCCTTTGAATGCCAATGATTTGCACTTCTGTCCTGCCTTTCATCTAGGGAATCACAGGGCCATCTGAAGCCTCTTCTGATAAACTTCAGAGAGGTGCTCTCACGTTTAAATCCTTTGGTCCCCTTCTTTTCAGAATATGCAGCGAGGAAAGATGTTGCGGTAACAGAAATGCCCTCTGTGGACTGGGCTTGGGTGATTTCCCACGGTGGCTGGACTCCAGGGGATGGAGTGTGTCTTCTCCTGGGTGCAAGGTGTAGGATGCGCTTGTGCAAGAGTTGTGACATCCTGAGGCCCTGAAATGGCACAATCCCCTTCAAAAACAAGCTTCCCTACCTCTTTGTCCTACTTCAAGAGCTCTGGCCTGCAAGGTTTGCCAGTTTGGAAGGTGAAATCAGTTATCACATTTATTCAGGGCATGTCTCATTGGGAGCGGATGAGAACTGGTGTCCTGGTCGATGTCACCAGACTTGACAGTGGTCTGCCACTTTACGGGTAGGTGATTGTTATCAAGTGCTTTACAGAAATGTTAGACACTGAGATAATCTGATCTCATTGCTTCTTTTGGAAAATTTAAGGTAAGCAAAAAAAAAAAAATAGTCTATTCACTTGAGCTCAAGTTGGTTGTTTCCTGAGGGACCCTGAGAGATTTTCTTGGTAGAATCTAAAATATGCCACAGACTCTGAGACCAGAGGTCTAAACCCAAGTTGATAATGAAAGGGAGAACTACCCTTCACCTCCCATTTCCATGAATACTTAAAAACAATTTTGATTTTGCAGGAATGCGTGTGATCTATGGGCTCATTGTCCTCACAGTCTCAAAGAACTTGACTGGCAGGACTAGTTCTACTGAAATAGCAGCAAGTTTGACAATTCCTGTCACAAGTTCAGGTTCTGTGGGTACAGACCTGGGTCAGCCCACTGCCAAACCCAGAGTGGCCCAGGTGTTTCAGAGAGTAAAGCAAGCTTAAGAAATAAATGACCAATATGGCCGTGTCACATTATGTCCTTTTCTTTTTTTATTTTATTTTTATTTTTAAATTTGTTCTATAATTAGTTACCGGTGACAGTAGAATGCATTTTGACACACTGTACACAAACGGAGCACAACTTCTCCTTCCTCTGGCTGTATATGGTGCAGTCACACGGGTGGGTCGTGTAATCATACATGTACATAGGGTAATAGTGTGTCTCATTCTACTGTCCTTCCCACCGCCATGACCCCTCCCCTCCCCTCACTCCCCTCTGCACAAGTCAAAGTCCCTTCATTCTTCCCTACCCCCCACCCATTATGGATCAGCATCTGCTTATCAGAGCAAAACATTCAGCCTTTGGTATTTTGGGTTCGGTTTATTTTGCTTAGCGTGATATTCTCCAGCTCCATCCATTTACCTGCAAAGGCCACATGTTATGTCCTTTTAAAGAACTAAAATGCTAGGAAGAGGCAGAAGAATGAGTAATATGAATATTTGACTTTTCTCTTCCACATAAATATGGAAGAAACTGCCTTGTGTCACAGACCTTCATCCATGGGGCTGGTGACTTCTTACTCTGTCCCCATGTCTGTGGCTACAAGAACTTTTGGTGACACCACCAGACACCAGCTGAATGAGACATAAGATGTGAGGACCCCTGGCTTCCTCCTTTTACTCCAACTTCCACGTCACTGACCTTCATACCAAGTCACATAGCAAGGACACCCCAGTTGACATTGGGGTGAGAGTAGAGGTGTTACCTTCCTCCCCTGAACTCTTCATCTTGGAGAGCCAAGCTGGTCTGACTTCAGCTTTCCCAAGGGAGTGAAATTCAAAGAAAGCCAAGACAGTGGCTGAGGTCTATTCTACAGAGAGCATCTAGAAATGCCGTTAGATCCACGGTGTTTCCCGGTCCCACAGAAATATGCCAATGTCTCAGAAGAAAAAATGTTTCAAAATAGGACCTCTGCATGTTATCAGCTTCCCACTATTTCCATGAAATACTCGGGGTGACACATTGTAAAGAGAAAAGTCTTCTTCAGCTCACAGCTCTGCAGGTTCAAATCCAGGCTGGGCAGCCCCACTGGTTTGGCCTTGGATGAAGGTAGAACCTGCCTGTGGCTGGAGCATCTGACAGAGCAAGTGGTCCCAGCTCACGACAGCAAGAGAGACTGGGGTCCCACTTTGAGAACATAAAAGTAATTAACGAGGGACCTCCCTAGTGGTCCCACCTCTGAAAGCTTCATGGTGTCCCCAACACTGACACTCCGGGGGGACCAAGACTTTACATTACACCAAGCTACAGTAATGTGCACCAAGCTCCCATGCTCTGTCTGCACCTTGTTTCTGGACCCCACAGGGACCCTGGTGGCAGACCTTGTCCAGCGGCCTCCCCAGCAGGTAGCTTTCCCCTGGAGTGAGTTGCAGCGTTATCTTCAGGCAGGTGCACCAGCATCTTCTAGGTGCAGTTCTTGCTCGTTAGGAACAGTTCCTGGAAGCCACCTTGCAGTCTCATTCATGGTGGCAGCACTCATTCTGCAGCCAAGGACAGGCCAGAGCATGGCCCGTGGATCATCTCATGAGCCAGCCCACCTGCTCATGGCTCCCTGGCTGCTGTGCAGAGTCTGGCCAGGCACAAGGTCTACGTGGCGCCTCTCAGAGGAACATGCCCCTCTCTCTGTTGGAGCTCTTCTCCTTTATTTTATTTTTCTTACTGTTGAACATGGTCGAAGTTTCTTCCAGGGAGCATTCATATAGGGCAACTTTCTAGAATTCACCAGACCACAGGGGGTGGATTCCAGTTTAAAGACGAGCAAAGCAACACCTTGGGCTGGATGTGTTGCTCCCCTTTGGGAGGTTGACTGCTGACCTCCATGGGGCAGTGCAAAAGGAAACACTTGAGATCAGTGACATGAGCCCCAGGGTGCCCCCATGGGTTTTCACAGAGATCCATCTAGTGGTTAGTGTGGCCCCAGGGGAGCAAAGGAGCATTTGGGTAATGCCAAGTCTACACATCTGTGGAGTCTGTAGACTAAAGGATGCTACTGAAGCTGCATTAGTCCTGGAGGGTGGACTGTGACTTTATAAGGACATCCTCACAGCCTTACACAACCATAGGCTTCCATGCTGGGTTCCTGGTGCGTCACTGGGTCCTGAAGAGCCGGGAGTGGAATGCTATACATTCTTCACCTTAGTCCCAGTTTCTGACTTCCTACCAAAGAAGAAAACATAATGTGGTTCTGTCTAAAAGTGAGAAGACATGTGTTCTAGACCTGGTGATGTTCCTAACTAACCCGGTGTGCTGTCTCAGGTAAACCCCATCATCATCTCCCAGGACTTAGTTTTCCCACCTATAAAGTGAGCATTAGGTAGAGAGACCCCGCTGTCCCTTCCAGGTCTGGAATTCTACACGTGTGATCCACTGTCTCCCTCCAACACATAAGTGGTAGGATTATATCCTACAGACTTCGTGCCAAATGCAGGAAGTGGATAATGTGCTTTTGAAATAAACCATATAGTTGGAACTGAAGCAAGGAATGTCGGTGAGTGATGATACAGTCTAAGCCTCAGGACACCGCCTCTAAATCTCCTTCAGCAAAAATAGCAGAGCCCCCGAGAAATTCTAGACAGATGGTGTATCATTTCACATCCTAGATGGTAAGGGAGGAGGTAATCCAGGTCTTTTCTTCTGATTTACAGAAATTCCCTGGTGAAATGAACTTGATGAGAACCTTAGAAGATATATATATAGATTTAACCCAGGGGTGCTTCACCACTGAGCCACATCCTCATCCCTTTTTATCTTTTGAGACAGGGTCTCACTAAGTTGCTTAGGGCCTTGCGATGTTGCTAAAGCTGGCCTTGAACCTGCAATCCTCCTGCCTCAGCCTTCTGAGTCCATGGGATTGCAGGTGTGCACCACCACACCCAGCAGAGATAATAAATTTTTAACCCAGTGAGGATGGTAGCACATGGTCAACTGAAAAAGAGATGTCACTACATGAAAGGAAAAAATACCAAAGCATTTCAACTGCATGGAACAAACAGTTTAGGAGTTTAGGGAGATATTCTGATATTTTCACTGGGTTGTGTCATCACATATATTTGTAATAATAAGAGAGAAAGGCACATAAGGAAATTCTTGAGATAATTCAGATTTAATGAAAATATGTATAAGCCCAGGAATAGTAACATAAAGCCAATAACTGATTCTCTTCCACAATAAATGCATAATTATTTATCCAATCAATTGAACCAGAAGCTTAGGAGAGCTATTCCAGAATCCTTTGTCTCCCATTCCATTCAGTTGATCACTGCCATCCCCACCCCCCGTTCCTAGATGTGTTCTCCCATGGCCGAATGTACCTCATTTTCTTTTCTGCTGTCACCACCTTAGTTCGGGTCTTTACCATGTGTCTCTCAGTTTACTGACTGCAGGACTCGACTCTTAACTTTATCTCTTACAGATACCATCTTCCAAACTGTTTCTAGAAAATTCTACTCGACCCCCAAATTTGATTATGTCACTTTCCTACTTGAAACGAGCCATTTCATCTCCACTGCATATAGAGTTCCAGACTCCAAAGTGTGGCCTGATAAGGAGTCTTTGGACTTTACACCTAGGTATGCACTTTCATGAAGGTCTTAAACAGAAATGCCCACAGGCACCCACCGTCTGGATGCTGTGACCCTGTGTATCCACCTCCATGTCTTACATCAGGCATCGCTTGATCTCTGAGCCTTTTTGGACATCCACTCTGAACAAGGTGCCCTCTGGGTGCCCACAGCACCCTGACCATATCTCCAAAGCATCACCTTTGTCTTTGATACAAATGGGAATTGAATTTTTTTTCTTCTTTGCCTTTTAGTTTGAACATAAACTCTATGATGGAAAGCCATTAAAGTTAGGCAATCTCTAGGTAGGGCAGGCACAGAGAGACAATACAGCTTGATCCATATCACAAACCACATGACTTATGTAGAACCTGAAAAAGTGGAACTCAAAGAAGTAGAAGGTAGGAGAGTGGTTACCAGAGCCTGGGAGTGGGAGGGAATAAGGTCATGTTGGTGAAAGGGCCCAAGATTTCTGTTAAGCAGATGAAGTAAGTTCAGACATCTATTATATGACCCGGTGACTATAAATAATAGCAATGAATCACAATCTGGAAAGTTGCTTGAGAGAGTAGATTTTAAGTGCTCTTACCATAAAAAATAAGAAGCATGTGATTTCATGCATTAGGTTAATGAATCAATTCAGCCATTAAACAGTGTTTGCATATTTCAGAACATCAAGTTGTACAGGATAAATACACACAAACCTTTGTTTTCGATTGCAATTTTAAAAAAGTTGGACAACCTCTAACACACACCCAAGTAGGGGCGTCGTTTGTTCTAGACCCCATATGTTCCTCTACACATACCCCGGTCCAAACTCCTTTAATAGTCCCACTGACAGACACATACTCACACTACACACTCACCCACAGACACAGTACCAACAACACATACAGACCAAAGTCTTGCTCATCTTTACCTCAGTCCTTAGCATTGCATAAAACATAATAGGTGTTTAATAAAAGCATGTTGAATGGAGGGATGAATTTATGTGGAAGTTTTTATGTCTGAGCTAAACAAAGCACGCACAGAGCTGCCTGATGAGTCATAAGCAGGTCTGCTGGCCTCAGGGAGTAACATCCTGGGAGATGGAGAGAGAACTTACTGCCGAGTCATCGGAACACATCACTGGTGTCCTCTGGGAAATAACCGTGGAGTATTAACATAATACCAGGAATTCAGAGGAGATTGGTACTATGCTTTTAAATATAGATCAGTGAGATTAATGTCAATTTCAGAAATAACTGTAACGAAGTAATATTTTGTGAAGATTTAGGAAAAGGGGTTACCTAAACCATGCTTCTTGTGGGTTGGGTTAACAAGTCTGGCGAATCAGAAGATAGACACCATTTAACTGCATTTGACACTGCTCCATTCTGGAATGAGGTGGACACATAAAAGCAAAGGTAAGAGGATGGTAACATTAGACCAATAGTCCTGGTGACAATTCGTGGGAGATGCAAGCAGGTTCCTCGTGGCCTTCCCTGGAGTTTTAGCTTCAGCCCTGTCCTACCCGGAAGTCCATCCATCACTTGAATGAAGATCCAGAAAGCACATGGACTAGAGTCAGAGATGACACCTGTGTCACCTAACCACATTGAAAACCACGTAAGCCTCCTGAGAGGACTCGGTCACAGGGGAAAAATGGCATCAGTGTTGTTAGATGAAATTTGACAAGAATGAAATAAAAGTATTTGTATCTTCTTTTAAAATAGCATCTGTGTGTAGGCTGGGGCAACCTGTGCTGCCATCCAATCTGAGTTCACAGTGAGATCTAAGACATTCCTAAAGAAAGTAGAGACTGAAAAAAAAGACTAGTTCTCTCATCTGCAAATTGGTGGATCACCCTTGGAATATCACGTGGGTTGGCATCACACCTTCACCTTGGGGCAGAGGAGAGCAAGTGGAATATTTTAGGGTATTGCAACCATATCTGATGAGAAACAGTGGAAGGATCTGAGATAAGCAACCTGGATAAAGGGTGCTCAAGGGCCAAGACCGTTGTCTTACTTATCGGAAGAGTTGTTACATGACATGAGTCTCACTTGGAGGAACCACTGTTGCGTGGAGATGATCACATTCATTATAAGGAAGGACTTTACGATACTCATAGCAGTGATTGAAAAGCCACTTACTGATGGGTTTCAATGTGATCTGTTGCGGGGACATTTTCCTGGATGAACTTCTACTGTGCCTTCTAACTTACATTTTTAAAAATATGCCAGCGACTATACATAGAAGATGATAAAAATGACCTCGACATTCTCTATTGCATCTCCTTATGCTTACTCATTATTTTGGGGAGGGGGTACTGAGCCACATCACCAGCCCTATTTGTATATTTTTTAGAGACAGGATCTCACTGAGTTGCTTAGCACCTCACCATTGCTGAGGCCGGCTTTGAACTTGCTATCCTCCTGCCTCAGCCTCCTGAGCTGCGGGGATTTGCATATTCCATTGTAATGTGAGGCTATCCCCTTAGGGATTTGTTTCTCAACCCCTTGAATCTGGGCTTGGTCATATGGCTTCCTTCAACTAATGGGATATCAGCAGAGGCAACCCAAAGAGAGACTTCCGAAAGTGCTTGCCTGTTAGGGCTTTCTGGATTGTAGCTCCTGGGAATCCTGAAGTTGCCATGAGTCAACAAACTTGTTGGGGACCCTTGACCCTGTCAGTCTCTCACCTTAGATGGCAACCAGCACCCACAGCCAAACATGGGAGTTAGACCATCCTAAACCAGACAACCTCCAAACAACCTACCTGCTGAACCTGGGTGGATGAGTGAGTCCAGGCACGACCAGTAGAATTATTCTGCTAAGGCCAATTCAAACTTAGAATCATTAGCTTATCAGTGATTGCCATTTTAAGCCACTATGTTTTAGGGTGATTTATAACACAGTGAAACCTGATATGTGTCTAGTGTTTCATAGTACAGTAGAGTAACTAAGGTTGGCAACAATTTATTGTATATTTTAAAATAACTAGTAGAAAGGATTTTGAATGTTCCTAAAAAAAAAAAAGATGAATGTTTAAGGTGATGAATATATCAATTGCTCTAATCATTACACATTTTATGTGTATATATGCATATAGAGAGATGTATTAAATATGTATTAATACATATCTATATATAGATATGTATTAAAATATCACAGTGTGTCCCATAAATATGTAGAATTATTATGCATCAATTAAATTTTTTTCAAGCTTCAAACTATCTAACTATCTAAAATGCTTACTAGATTATCTAAAGGCAGACTTTTCCTTATAAATAGAAATGAATGGAATAAAAAAAAGAGAAATACATCTTCGATAAGGAAATTAGGTTGTCCTAGATACTTCTCACTTGTGTTTTTCAGAAACTGTTTTCAAGAGGGAATCTGAGCATTTCTCTTTTCTTGGTTGGAATCTACTCTTATCCTAGTAGTTTAGGAAGCCAATGTGGGAGGTTGAGATAGCGTAGAAACCATGGAAAATATAGCCAAACCAGAGAGAATTCTGCTGGCCCACAGATTATTTCGTGTCATTGATGGACCCCAATACTGATCACATGGTTGGTTATCTGAATGACTGCATGAATGAAATCAGTGGCTAAAGTTGTGAGCAAACAATATGGCGCCACACCGCTGGGTTCCTTTCAGAAATGTTTCCCCCTCACAGCAGAGGCAGACTGAACCTATTGATGCCCGGGTCTTGGAGTGTGTTATTAATAACTTCACTTTGCATAGCACATTTTGGTTTAAAAACATTTTAACATCCGTTCTTTCAGGTATTTATAGTTAGGATTTCACACTTAGAATATTAGAGGTATGTACAGCAGATGCCTTTTAGCTGGGGTGTGCAGACAGTCAACTTCATCCTTCAACTTTGCTGCAGGAGTGCAGGATGGGGGAGAAAAGATGGGGGAGGAAGTGGGGTTAAGATCTAGGAAGAGCCCCACCCATCCCAGCTCGCCCGCTGGGCACCTCTGCGGCTCTCCGGGCCCACTGCCTGCAGGGCGGTTTCAAGGGTTCTCATTCAGCTCCAGGTTGAAAGACCAGCATCCAACCCAGGCCCCACAGGGTTTCCTCTATTTGGCTCTCCTCAGTGTCCTAGCATCTCCAGGGAGTGTTATTAATTCATTTGCTTATTCATTTACTTAGTTAATTATTTTTAGGAACATTTCTGCCCTGATCTGAAACTACTGCCTCTGTTAGGAAAGAAGCAATGTGACCTTTGCTCCTTCTTGGGAGTTTCCAGTTTTCTCTTTTCTGAGCTACAAGAAAGGAGAGGACGCCCCTTTCTGTGACGGGGGAGGCTGGGCAGAGACTTGGAAATAGCTTCCTTTCTCGGCTCCTCACTGTATATGTATATGTATATATACTCTGTCCTGCTGATACATAGGGGCTTCCTGCATCTCCTCCACTCTGTGGGGGAAGGTACGGATGCCTGTTTTGTGAACTAGTCCTCTACACATTCAGAAATGCTGCGAAGAAGGGCTCAGAGTCAGGATCCCCGAGTTGGTGGAATTTTTCCAACTTAAGATCCAGACCTATGTTCCTTCAGAGAAGCTTTGTGCTTTCCCCTTCTTAAACCTGCAGGCCCGTCAATAACAACCAGGGGGTTAATTAGTGGACAGGCTGCTGAGTGAATGACATGATGGGAGTGTTGTTGAAATATTTAAAAACAAAGAGAAAAATTTCACCTACCACCTCATCACCCCACGAACCAAACAACAGGATTCATTTTCCACAGGGTTCTGGAAGGGTGGTTTCTTGGGACTAGATTTTGTTAAGGAGACCAAATCCATATGTGTGTATACTTGTGTGCATACAGAAATATTCGTTTATGCGTGTGTGAACATACATACGTATACAGTAGCACCCTATTCCATGGGTCTGAACCATACATTCAACCAAAAACAGATAGAAAATATTTGGAAAAGATGATGTTTATCTGTACAATAATAACTGCATCCTGCTATTATTCCCTAAACAAGTCAGTATAACAACTGTTCACAGAGCAGAGCATTAGGTTATATTAGGTTATCTAGTTCTGGAAGGTGTGCATGGGTCATATGAGAGTTATCTGATTTTATATAAAGGACATAGATTGGCACATCTGCCTGTACACACATACTTACCTACATATGTCTGGGGTCTAATACTCTTAAAGAGCTTTGCATAGGATAGCACTTTGAACTCATCAATTAGCTATTTTCACTTAGTGATTCTTTTTCTTTCATCAGAAAAAATGTGTTACATTTTGTGACCTCTCCCCCCACCCCCACCTCCATCCCGCCCCCCCTCCCTGGCTTAGAAAGGATAGATCAGATCAGCATCAGAGTAACGGAAAATTCCTTTTATAGGCAAGTTAGGCAGCATTCCATGGTCAACGCAGTGAACGGAAGTCAGAAGCATCAGTCTTAGGCAAGACTGAAAAAAATTCAAATGCTTTTCTGGAAATTGTTCTAACTTCAGCCTCCTGGGCTGACTGATTCCTTCATTCACCTTCCAAACATTTGGCACAAGATTATCTTTCAGGGCATAAGTTATGACCATTACCCATTACGCAAATTTATCCAAGAAAAAAAAAAAAAAAAAAAACAATGTGCAGCAAAAGTGGTTTGACATATTCTAAGGCTCGGTGTCTCTTTTGAAAAGGCAGCGGCTCTTCAGAGCAAAAATAGAAATTAGGGAGTGTCAGGAAAGCAACCTGCTGACTGAGCCATCCTCTCGGACACTTGTTCTATTTTCAAAGTAAGAGAATATTTTCTGATCGTGTTTAGACACTGTGTATCTTAAAGGCATGCACAGAGATTAATTGTTGTGTTTGTGACCATCAGTAACACGGGCTCTGATAAATAATCTGCTCAGAGAATTATTCCTCATGCCACACACAGAATTTTATTTTGTGTACTTCAGTGTTGCTCTCCGATGGTCCCGAGGGCTGTCTGTATTTATACAAAGATTCCTCGCTTCTTTCCAAAGCCTGGAATGTTTATGTTTTAACACATCATATTCAAAGACTCCAGTGTGAAAAGTAAAATGTATTTCAGAAAGCCTTTTGTGTATATTCCAGAGTTATTTACCCCCAATTTTTTTTTCTAGCAAATGTGTGTATCAGTGGTTTTTCAACAGGTTCTAACTGGGCTCCCCAAGGGACACTGGGCGATGTCTGAGGATACATGTGGTTGTCACAACTAGGATCTAGTATATAGAAACCTCTATAATGCACAGGACAAAACTCTACAGCAAAGGCTTACCCAGCCCAAGGGTCAGTGTGGCCAAGGCTGGGAGACCCAGGTAGAGAGTATTTTGGTTTGGAATCCAACACTATTAGTATTATTCCATCCAGGAGACAATGTTGCCTATAATACACCAGAACAGTCACCAAGGGCCTCTGGAAGGACAGTCCCTTGGCCCTGCGTGTGCGGGTTCCCCTTTGCTGAGCTCAAAGTTGGGAGCCAGCTCCCAGGACTCAGGGCTTAAATAGCTCAATATGGCACCAGGAAAGTGGTGCTTTCCAGGTTAGTCATGGCAACGGTCCCGACTGCCTGCGGAGAAGAGAGGCACGGAAATATGCCCTCAGCTGATATGACGGGAAGAGAATTTGATATCTTTAAAAAATACTTCGTATTTACTCTACCACTGATTCTCAGCATGACCTCAGGGAACTCCCTGGCTTCCAAACATCATGACTCATCTATTCTTGATGGTCTGTGACATATTGAGAGCACATGGTCTTGCCTCTATCCATTTATTATTTTAATTTGTTTAAAAGGTCAACTCCATATCTCTATATTTTTTTTCTATGTAAATTTCAGTCTCCCCGAAATAACAGGGAATGTTTGATTAGGGTCTGACGAACCCCCCAATTCTACTAGTGCTTACTCTAACAAATCCTAGGTGCACCACTTCTGGGTCCTCCTTGCCCCATAAAAGAAGCAATTTGCTTGGGATATAGTCAAGGAAGGGCCCATGGGATGAATGTAACTATTCAAGGATTTCTTTGTTATTTCTTCTGTTTTTCTTTCTACATAGGACTTGCAAATATGAACATATTAACTCATTGTTCATCATTACTCTCATGAATTCGAAGACTTTAAGGCTGAAACAGACCAGATTTCCCAAGTAAAATGAAAAGGGTTTACACTTTGCAGCAAGCAGTCTCAATTATGGCCTTCAGGTATAATTTTGCTACCATAAGCATAACTCAATGGAGAGACTGAACACTGACCCGGGCAGATTGTTTTATCTCTCTGAATGTTATTTATAAATTATGCCTACTATGGAGTTGTTATAGATTGAAAAATATAAGACATCATCAGATAAAAGATATCTACTCAATAGATGCATAGGAGGAAAAAAAAAGAAACATTTTCACATTCATACTCATAAATGGCAAAATTCCAAAGGGGAAAAAAGAAAGTTCTAAAAACTTGTCAAGCGTAGGAAGGTAATTATCCACACGCCAAGGGATGAAAATTAAATTGCTATCAGACTTTCCATAAGCCACAGTAGATGCAAGCAGGCAGGATGGCAAAGACTTCCAAGTTCTGAAGGAAAACGAATGGAGCTCTTGAATATTATACCCAGCCAAACTGTCCAGGAGGCACAAGGGTCAGACGGAAGCATTTCCTGATACACAGTAACACAAAAAGCTCCCAATCATGAATTCCACACACAAACATTCACTGAGGGGCTCGCTCCAGAAATAAAGAAATTTTCAAAAGAGAAAAACAGGAGACCTAAGAAAGGGTTAGAATAGAGTGCGAAGAAAAAGATAGATGAACAAAATCTGCAAAAGAATCAAACAGGCATTAATTGGACATTTCTCCTGGGAACCGCAGTGGTGAGCCCTGATCATGTTACTCTTTTATGGATTCCTTTATGAATAGGATTTCTATAATCTTAATAGCTACATATTCATTTAGAATATCTAAGGAGTTAGTTAAAGCTTCTAAGAGTTAGTTAAAGCTTGCTAATTGAATTCAAATGTTAAAAACTTAAGCAATAAAAGATAATGTGACTAATCCAAATTGGGAAATAAAAGGGGAGAGAGAGAAGATATTGTACTTAAGTAAAAATGCTTAATTTTCTATAATAGATGACAAGAGGCGATGTCTAAAATAGATAAATTAAAAGTCTAGAACGACACAGCTTGGTTCAAATGCCCCCTTGTAGCTCTTAATGTTTAACATTTTTTTCCCTAGAGGCATTAGACAATGAGATTTGATAAAACAAATAAATTACAAGTACAAAATTGGAAGGGAGGTGGAAAAAAATGATAACGATTTGTAGATAACATGCTTCCATAATTGTAAAGCTGCAGCAAATCCTCTGAAAAACTGTTGCAGACAGTAAATTAATATATAATCTTGATAGAGGAGAACACATTAGAAATTGATCGTCTTACTAAAGTGTTAAAAATGACAGCCTTTGCAAACATAGCAGGAGATAAATGACCAGGAAGACACAAACTGGAAACACGTACAACCTTTCTGAGGAGAACTTTAAATAAATCACTCATGATAGAACACAAGTCAAATCCAATGAGCAGAAAGAAAAAAATGTGCTGAAGTTATTTTATGCATGTAATATGTTCCAAATAAAAATAGCAGCTAGCCAGAAAAACTCTGATAAGAGTAGTGACTATTCACATAAGAATTTAAGATCCACAACAAAAATCTCAATAGTGAATACAGTGTGGTACTGTGGCATGGATACAGACCAATAACGGGGAAATAACAGAGAGCCCCTACATCATCCAAATTACATCCCGAAGCAGGCAGATAATAAAGATGATGTGTCGGATGGTGGGCTAAGAGAGGGCTTTTCTCACATTAATTTTTCTTTAATTTTTTTATTATACATAAAACAAAATTGTATATATTTAAGGGGTACGATGTGAGCTTGATTTTTTTTTGAAGACATTGTGCAATGATCAAATCAGGCTAATTGGCCTCTCCATCATTTCTATAGGGTGGATATGTTCAAAATCCTCTCTTTGAGCTATTTTGAGATATAGAACAAATGCATTGGGAGGACTTTTTAACCAATGTTTTGGGGACAACCAAGCAGCTAACTGAAGTGAGATGACAGAGGACCCCTACCTCTCCCTGTATTCTACATCAGCTCCAAAGCTATCTAGGAAAGAGATCTTTTTTTTTTTTAAAGAATTCCACTGAAATACTAAGAAAACAGCGATGACATCTTTTACAACCTTGGAACTGAGAATCCTTTACTAATATTCAAAGATCCAGACACACCAAAAATGATCGATCATTTCAACTATGTAAAAACCAGTTTTTTTTTTCAGGGCAAAATATCATAAGCCAAGTCACAAGACAGATGACAAACTGGGGAAAATATTTCTAACACATTTCACAGGAAAACAGCTGACATCCAACTGCATAAGAAATTCCTAGAGGCTGTTAAAAAATGACCAGTCATCTGGGCAATGAGAGTGAAAGAAAGTTTCCAGAAAATCAAAATAGACTACTTTTAGATATGTGAAAAATCACTTCACCCCACTTGTACTAAGAGAAATGCACATTAAAACTATACTGTGATATCAGACTTTATCTAGTAAATGAACAAAGCCCTGAAATCCATGACAAATGTGTGATAGGACACAAACTCATTAGTTACCAGGGAGGAACACAAATCTTCACAGCCCTTATAGAGAGCAAATTAGCAATGCTTACCAACATTAAAAATTTACTTACTTAGTAATCCAATTTGAGAAATCTGTCCTCCACATACATCTCACATACACCTTTACATAATTATATATGAACAGATTTTTTATTGTGACATTTGTTTTTAAGCAAAAGATTAAAACAATGTCATTCAGTAAAGGACTGGTTAAATAAATCACAGCACAGCTAATGATTGTAATACTATACAGCTATCAAAAAGGCAGGAAAAGAAGGAGGAAGTGGCTCTCTCTCTGATACAGAAATATATTCAGAAAATATTAATAATGTATCAATCCAATATACTATTTTGATATAAGAACAGGGAAATAAGTACTACTTGAATCTCTTTCTGTGTACAGCTCAGCAGTGTTAAGAATATGCTATGCAATGCACCTGCAGAACTTTTCTATTTTGCAAAACTGAAACTTTATACTAATGAACAGCCATTTCTCCCCCGTTTCATTTCCCCTCCTCCCTCTCACTGTCGTCAACCACCATCCCACTCTCTGTTTCCATCGATGTGACCTTGTCAGATGCCCCACATACATGGAACCTTCTGGTGTTTGTATTTTGGTAGCCAGCTTACCTCCTTTAGCACATCCTCGGGGTTCATCTGTGACGGACCAAGTGACAGGAGTTCCTTCTTTAAGGCTGGGTGTGGACACCATGTTTGGTTTATCCATTCATGGCACCTTGTGGCCACTATCAATAATGCTGCTACAAACACAGGGGTGAAAATATTTCTTCCAAATTCTGCTCTTAATTCTTTCATATAGATATACCTAAAAATGGGATTGCTGGGTCATGTGGTAGTTCCATTTCCTTATGATATTCTACGTTTAGTGAAAACTAGTATATTTGCATAGATACCATTGTGAAAAATGTGAATTTTTAAAATAATTTTTTTTAAATTATTTTTTTAAAATAATTTTTGAAATATAACTTTGGTAGTTCTAATTTTTTTTAGAATCTTCAGAGCTTTCCACAGAAGCTGCACCATTTTACATTCCCACTGACCACCTGCAGAGTTCCACCTTTTCTCATCCTCACTAACAGTTATTATTGTCCTTTTTTTTTAATAGTAGCCATCTTGATGGGTAGGAGACCATATCTTATTGTGTTTTTAATTTAGTTTTTAATGACTAGTAATGTTGAACAACTTTTACATGTTTTTTGATCATTCATATGTCTTCCTTGGCAAAATATCTATTCAAAAACTTGGCTGATTTTCTAATCTGGTTAGTTGGTTGTTTTCTGTTGTTGTTGAATTGTAGGTGCTCTTTACATATTCAGATCATATCAGTTTTATGATCTGAAAATATCTTCTCTATTCCACAGGTTGCCTTTTTACTCTGTTGATTGTTTCCTTTGATGCACAAAACACTTCCCGGATATGACTCAAGAGCATCGGTACAAAAGAAAAAACAGACAAATGGGTCTAGAGATAATTTGTTTTCCCCCTAAAATATCTATCTAGTCATCAATCTGTACGTCTTTCTCTCTCTCTCTCTCTCTCTCTCTCTCACACACACACACACACACAAACACACACACAAACACACAAACACACACACAAACACACACACCCTCACCATGTATCCATTGCCATAGTTACAGCATCTTCTACCCTCTACACAACCACCGGATTTACAACTCCCTGTGTTTATTGTTATATTTGAGAAATTGGGGACCAAATTCTTAAAAAGTTGGGATATTTTACCTAACTTCTTGTGCCCATTTCATGCCTGGAGAATCCTCTTCTTCCATCCAGGGGCATGATCCTGCTTACAATTTTTTGAAAATACAGCAACTTATCTCTGTCTCCCCACTTGGAATACCAAACATTTTCTCGTTTTACTGGCATCAAGAGACACACACATTCATTTAATATTGAAATTTATGATGCAGTTGTAAAAACAACACAGTGATTTTGGGGATTATTTTTAACTTTTTCTCTTAGAGCATTGGCTGCCGCAGATTTTCGTTAGCATTTCAATCAATGTCTTTTAAAAAAAACTACTATAAAATGAATTATCTCCCTTATGACATTTACTCAAATTTATCAAACATAGCAAAATATGTAATTTCAGCAGCAAATGTTGTGCCCCAGTTGCTGAATCACGATAGTTGTCGGCTACCATAGCACAAGTGCCATAGGAAGGCTCTGAGCAGAATCGTCCTTGGGTATGTCTGTCCCCACACCTCCAGTCACCTGCCCATACCCTAAGTCCTTTCTTGTCCTCATCCCTCTTTATTTTTTAATAACTACCCTCCTAGGAACTTCCTGCTAAGCTCAGTCCCAGTCCTCACACTGTGGGGTCAACGCATCCGATGATGGGTAAATATTTACCATATAAATCAAGCTAACAGCTATTACCTAAAATAGGTGCAGCTGACCCTCTTGCAGATTTGGTATTTACTAATTTTCATACTGGCTAAAATTTACTTATAACCCCCCCCCAAATCGGTTCTTTTTGCTTTTATTGGTGCATTATAATCATACGGCCCAGAGGACTTCATGGTGATATATTTCTCTATGTCCATAGTGATCAGCCCCTTCTCTCTCCTCCCCTGGGTCTCCTCCTCCCCTTGGATCTTCTCTGTCTCTCCTCCGTGGATCTCCCTCCTCTCTTCATGAGATCCCCTCTTTCCCTAAGCCCTTTTCTTCTCTGGCTTCTGCTTGTGAGGGCGACCTCTGGCCCTTGCCTCCGCGAGTTGCTCCGTGGTCCCTCCCAGACATGCACAGAGGGGTGAAGCGTGTGACTCTGCAGTACCCAGCTCCTCAGCTGAATCTGAATGAGGGAAGCTCTGCCCTGTCCTTCAGCTCCCGTCCTGTACAGAGGTGCCCTTTCCAAGGTCCTTTCAGAGCCATGTTCTCCATGGGCTTCACTATTCAGGATGGTCCTGAGCATAACGCTGGCTGCTGTCCAGTGCTCCTAGGGGCAGGACTGACCCACCTCGTGGACGAGGCACTTGTGTTTGCATGAGCTTCATCAGGCATGAATGACTGTGCTGTTGGCCCTGAGTTCAGTGCTGACCAATGAGTGGCATAACAGTAGTCCCTCCTTACCCATGGGACAGCCCTATTGGGTGCAGAAACTGCAGGTAGCACTAACCCTGCTTCTGCTAGGGGATTTTTTTGTTTTTCCTCCTCCTCCTCCTCCTCCTTCTCCTCCTCCTCCTCCTCCTCCTCCTCCTCCTATCTAAAAAGCTTCTTCTCAGTAAAAAATAATAATCAGTGAGGTGAACAGAGAGCCTACAGAATGGGAACAAATTTTTACCACATACACATCCGATAGAGCACCAGGATATATAAAGAACTTCAAAAAAACTTAACACCAAAAAAACCCCACAAATAACCCATTCAATAAATGGGCTAAGGAAATGAGCAGACGGTTCACAGAAGAAGATACACAATTGATCAACAAGTTTATGAAAAACGTTCCAACATCTCTAGCAATCAGAGAAATGCAAATTAAAACTACTCTAAGATTTCATCTCACTCCAGTTACAATGGCAATTATGAAAAAAATCAAGCAACAATAAATGTTGGTGAGTATGTGGGGATAAAGATACACTGATTCATTTCTGGTGGGATTGAAAAATGGTACAACAACTTTAGAAAGCAGTATAGAGATTTCTTAGAAAACTTGGAATGGAGCCACCATTTGACCCAGCTATCCCACTCCTCAGTCTACACCCAAGAGACTTAAAATCAGCATACTACAGTGACACAGCCACTTCAATGATCATAGCAGCTCAATTCATAATAGCTAAACTGAGATAGCAGCCTAGATACCCTTCAATATATGAATGAATAAAGAAACTGTGGTACATATACATAATGGAATACTACTCAGCCTTAAAGATGAATGAAATTATGGCATTTACCAGTAAATGGATGAAATTGGAGACTATCATACTAAGTAAAGTAACCCAATCCCCAAAACTAAAGGCCAAATTATTTCTCTGATAAGTGGATGCTGATCCATAATGGACAGGGGGGCAAGGGAAGAAGGGAGGAAGTTTGTATTGAGCAGAGGGGAGACAGGGAAGGGAGGGGTGAAAAGAAACCAGAGAAATGAAAAGTTGTGCTCCATTTGTGTAAAAAAATAAAATTCAAATTAAATTTAAAAAAAAAAAAACCACTCTACCTTTTCACTTAAAAGAAGCACTTCACAGCTTCTCTTTGGCATATCTGAGTTGCCAGCATCACTACTCTTGTGCTTTAGGACTAATATTAAGTAAAACGAGGATTTTCAAATACAAGCTCCTACTCAGACAATCTGGTAACTGAGATGGCTACAAAGGAACAAACGGGCAGGTAGCATATACAGCTCTGATCCACTGGACAAGGAAGATTCATGCCCTGGGCAGGATGGGAAAGGACCTGGACAAGATCTCATCATTCTACACAACTTACAACTTGTTAATTATTCATTCCTGATATTATTCCTTTTAGATCTTTGGACAATGGTTGACAGCCTGAAACTGAAATTGGTGAAAGCAAAGCCACAGAGGTTGGGGGAGTGGGACATCTTTAAACAGAAACACACATAAAACAAAGATATATATTGATTGTTTGATGAAAATACCGGCTGGAACTAGCCCTGCATTTTCCTGGGGAAGGGTGTACTAATTCGGTGTCCTGTGTTTTTGTAGCGTGTAAGTACTCTGAACAACAAGAATCAACTCCTCCTGTCTCCTATCTTAGCGAATGCACATCCATAGTAACAAAATAAAACATGTGCATGGTTTTAGGTGAGCCAATGTTATATTTTAAAATATCAAACGAAATATCAAATAAAATGGAATTAATTGCCATAAGGGTATCGTGAGGTCCTGTAAAGTAGGATGGCAATACATGAAACAATAATAAAGACACACATAATCTGTGCATTGTCCTCTATGTATTCTATAGATTTTCTTTTTCTTGCCCTCACTTCAACAAAGACCTTAATAATGCTGTTGTAATAAAGAGCTTCATATAACTTATTCTATGGTCAAGAATAAACCAAAGGATTCAAAATATAATTGTGTGCAATGCATGTAAATATGAACATATTTTTATCTAAAAGCAAATTCAAATAAATGCGAACATTTCAAACGCTGAAATTATTTTCACATCTCAAAGTTATTTTCCTTCCAAAACAGTTCAAGTTTTCTATTGAAACTAGAAGCAAAAGCAAGTGATTTGTGAAATAAAATGTATAATAAAAACTACATAAATAGAAATTAGGATGAAGGAATAGCAAATATTAAGTAAAAAATATTTAGACAGAATCTATGTGTTACATTTATTAAGTGTTTTCATCAAACTCTTCACAAGTGTACGTTGGAGGGTTCATCCAGCTGCCAACAAAGACTTGATATCAATGATGACCATTTAACATAGAGAGACGTCTCTGAATCACTGTGTGAAAAGACTACGGATCCCTGAGGGTCCCCAGGGCCACCAATTAGAACAGGAGGAGAAACAAGATGCGGTCACCAACTGCTTCAAAGACACCGGACAAGGTTGTGGGCAAGTGTGTGTCTGGAGCATGAGCAATGCTAGTCAGGAGAGGTATTTGGACTCTCTGCCTGTTAGTCCTAAGGAAGAGAGGGAGCAGCCATATTGAGGGGGACAGTGGCCACAGCCATCTCTTATCTACTGGGACCACTGACAGAACAAAGTCAAGTGGAAGTCCCTTGGTCATGGTCTTGGTGTCCATCTAAGCCAACTTGCTGGGCTACACCCCAGATATGAATGAATTTTTTTCTCCTGACTGTCCTGATTTTACCCTAACAGGGGACATCTGCTCCATTGAATATAAAACCAAGTAATATCGTGAGAGGTCTAGTAGTGTCCATGTGGTTCCAGGGGGCATCTCACTGTGGGATCTCGTTTCATTGACTGGGGAGGATCAGTGGTCTCTTCCAGGCTTGTATTGAATTAAAGCAACACTTCTCTTTATTTGTAAGCAACTTTTCTTTTCCCTTCTACCTTGGACAGCCAGGTCCTCTCTGTTTTCTAAGTGTGACTGACACTAGGCACTTTTTCTTGGGCGAGTCCAATTAATGACAATAAAAACACCTATTAGGGTAGTGTTTGTGTTTACCAAGAGCCAGGCGCTGTCTTGGGCATATTAAATGTATGAACTGATTTCTCTCATGGCAAGTCCATGAGTTGAGTATAGTTTTATCCAAGAGAAAACTGAGGCACAGAAAAATTCAGTCACTTTACAAAGTCCTATTACACAGGCAGCCTCTAGTCCAAGTTCTTATTTAACTCACTACCTACTGCTGTAGAAAATGAAGAAATGATGCTTTATATGTACCATAAGCGTGTTTGGCTTATTTTATAGGAAAAAAAAATAGATTTTCTTCTAAATTGGTCAAAAATGATACATTCAAGAGAAAGCGTGATATGTGTTCGTTGGCTGCTTTTCCTACTGGGAGCTGATGCTACCGTTGATGTCATTAATACCAGAACTGGCTGTTATCTGGAACTCGTGGCTAGCATTCTATTTTACAAAGGGCCTCAGGTGCTCATGTAGAGAAGTAGACCCAAGAAAGCAAGAACCCCATTAAACCCATGGCCCAAAACCAACAAGGACCCTGCAAACCTTAGGGACATGTTTGCAATGCCCCCAAATGTCACTGACCACAGGGCAGGAAGCAGTTAAAGCATTTTCCCCAAGGTCACCGTGAATGTCAGTGGAAGACGTGGGCATGGAGCCCAGTCTCTGGCTCCTCTCCCTGAGTTTCAGGAAGAGAGTCACATTCTGACATTTAATCAGTAAGACGTTTTGTTTGTGTTTAAGCATTCCCTCCCAATATTTGTAACCTGAACCCTGTAGCATGGAGTCAATGCTGAGAAACTGGGAAGAAAATCTGACCTGAAGCCAACGTAGATGCCAGTCCCCAGATGCAGGAAGGGTAAAGTTAAATCTAGCCACGTTCAGGGAAGGGTGGCATAAAGGTCGTCTGCTAAGGCATTCTCTGCCTAACTCCCACTGTGAACCCAAGTCAGATAAGATCCTAATAGGTATAACCATCATAACACAAGTCCCGATCTTTTGAGGATAACCCTCTCTATTATTCCATGCAACCAAATTCTAGGACATGTTCTGAGAATTTGCTGCAATGGCATTTGACCTTCACCTCACTAAGGTACCATGGCACATCTGTGAATTGAGGGCGTGACATATAAGGTGACTTGCGATGAATAGGAGGGGAACTGTCTCTTTTCCAGGACTCTGAGAGCCAGGCCAAGCAGAGAGCAAGAGAATTGCCACGGAGAATGGATGTGTTAGGCCTGGATCTGCTCGACTACAACCGTGTGTCTCTTTCCCACCTGTGCTGGACAGAGGGACAGAAGATAAAAGCCACCAGATGCTGCTTTGTTCCTACAGCTCCCACTCCTTCCCTTTAGAGGATGATTCTATTGATCCAGTTTACAGAAAAGCATCTCCTCAATACTTCCCAAGGGTCCTCCTTGCCTTCAAAGGAAGTGTCCAGGATGCACAGCTCGGAGACTGTGGGAAGATGCGTGGAGATGCGCGGAGGAGGCCCCAGGCAGGCTTTCACACGGGTCGTCTGCCAGGATCCCAATTCCTTGCATCCCCGAGACTTTTGCTAAGTCCCTCATCATCTCCTAACTGGCCCTGGACCTCAGGATGCGCCTCTCCTGGTCCATGGAAACTGCTTCTTCCCAGCCCTGAAAGACTCCATGGACTTTCTCCTGCATCCAGTTCAGAATGGAAGCCCCTGGCACAGGTGAAGTCACAGACTGGGTGGCTCCGGGTATACCCCATCCAACCTGGGCACAGTGATGTTAGGGGGAAACACAGGAATGTGGGTGGGGGCTTAGGAAACCCTTTCCCAGGTATCATCTCCACACCACACCAGATCAGACCACCTGATGCCCTGGTGCCCACCAACCTGGGCTCCACTGATGGACACATGCCTTAGGGGTCCCCCCAGAACTCTTCTGAAGTCCTTTAAGAGATCGTTGTACCTTTCAAATTCAATTTTCTATGTATTCTTTGTGAGATTACAAACATCAGCCTCTGCATTTCCAGAAAAATAGGTCGGATTTTTCACTTGACTTTTCTACTAACCATATGATCCAGACAATCTGCTACCCTAAAGTGACAGAATTAGGTAATAACTTTGTTTCGTATTAGCCACGTGACTCCCGACTCCTACTGAATGAGATCCCTGAATTGTTAATCCTTGGAATTTCTCTCTGGAGACTTACTTCCTTCCTTCCTTCCTTCCTTCCTTCCTTCCTTCCTTCCTTCCTTCCTTCCAACAATTTGAAGTCAGGCCCCAAGAGAAGAGTCAGTTACAATATTAGGCAATGCACTCAATGATAGACGTAAGCACACAGCTATATTTGAAAGACCTCATCATACTTTTTCAGGTTAAAAAATGTTAATTCCACAACAAAATAAAGTGCAATCGGCTTTTGAAATCACCATAAATAATTTATCTTTAATGATTTACATCTGTTATGTTTGTTAATTATATTCACAGCCTGATTAAATTAAAAGTTCTCTCACATGCCAATTGATTGCAAGGTAATGACTAAAAGAAATACAATATGCTCGTGGACACATATCTGCATAGATGCATGTGTGTATTCTGATGTTTTTTGCAATCATGTCCACATATCTACACATACATGTGTGCATGTTTACCCTAATATTTAGAAAAGAATCAAACATGGGTTTCTCAACATACACATTGTATTAAGTAATACATACTTAATGGTTTCCTTTAAAAGTTCAATACCGGGTCTCAGTAATCATTAACATGACTCAGTTGGTAATACAATGCTATTTGATAAATGGCTCTAGATCTTGAACACAACCAAAGTGCTCTCATCAGTAATCACAAGTTTGGGGTGACTACCCCAAGATCATTTCTCACACAGACATTCTGGAAGATGGAATTTGAGTTTTTGTATTCTGTACCTAAGATCGGTAAACTATAAAAATATGAATATATACCATTATTCATATTTATATTTATACAAATGTATGTTTAGTGACTTTTTGTTACTATCATTTGTTTCATTTTTAAAGTTCATTCATGCACTATAGAGTTATAGCCAGAATGAGTCATTGACTCACCTAAATGACATTTTAACTGCCAGCCAAGACGATCCCTACATTTTCTGAGTTCATTTATTTGTTTTTCTTCAAGGCATGTTCCTTTCCTTGATGTTAATAATAATAGCAAATTGAAATGTTTCCCCAAAAATATATCATTTGAAAATCTAAACATCCAGGCAACATTGAAAATTGTTTAGCATTCTCTACAAATTGCACTTAAAGCAATTTTAATAATTATAATAACCTAGTGACTTTAATACTTTGATATATGATTTTATAGTTCATGGAATAAATAGTAATAATCATGTGAAAGTATTCCTCAAGGAGAAAAGTTTAACATTTAGGAAACATTTATTATTTAAAATAACCTGAAGGCAAATGTACTTTCTGGAAAAGGTGCTTTATGGGAAATATTTCCTTTTGGTGATTTTTAAAATTTTCATCAAGATAAAAACATACACAGTCAAAAGTCAGATATTTTATAATGCAAAACACTAGTTCCTAACCCTGTTCTTCCCCACATTCCCAGAGACGACATTTCCAACTTTTCGTTCTATTTTCTGGTAGTTACATTCATATTCTAAATAATACACCTTTGTTCTGATTTCTCAATGTACCAATTTTAGGTATTCTCTGTTGACTTCAGATTAGTGTAGATCAGTTCTCTCACATCACCATTCACTTTTCCCTCCTGTCTCCTCTTTTCTCTATCAAGAGACATATTTGACTAGTCAATATTCAGTATTCGTTTTGATTTTATAAGTATTGCTCATTTCTGAGCCAAGACGATGTTCCCTATCTCAGACGATGTTTTGGGTTTTTCTGAAGGTGCTGGTCACCCCTCACATTTCTGTTCTTTGTATCTAATTCTCCATCGGTGCTCTAACAGATTCAGTTGTCATTCATTCATTCAACAGACATACATGTAGTAGTTCTTTGAGTCGGTAATCCTTCCAGGTTCTGCAGAACATCTGTGCAAGAATCCCTGCTCCTTCACAGCTTAAATTCTAGTGGGGGGGGAGTCCATAATTTGAGATAAATATAATGAACAAGTATCATTGTTTTTTTTCAGAATATGGATTTTGCACTGACGATAAAGTTGCAAAGATCCACGTCAATCAATGACCATGCTCAATAGGGGTGGGGAACCGAGGGCTGCATTTCAAGCACATGAGCAGGGCAGGCTCTCTGAGCTCCCACGTGAGTAAAGAGTTGAAAGAGGTGAAAAAGTGCAGCAGGTAGGATGTGAGGGATGATGCAGAGACAGCTATTGAGACAAGTAAGGCCCCAAGGATGGGGCATGTTGGGGTGTTCAAGGACTCGCAAGCAGGCTGATCACCAGAAGAAAGGGAGTGAGAGTGTGGGAGGCGGAGGTGTGGGGCCAGAGTGTCCTCCAGTTTACAGGTCTTCATGAAGACATTGGCTTTTCGCTCAGATTCACTGAAAGGTTTTGGTTTAGCTTCCAATGAAAGCCAGTCATAAGGTAAATGCTTAATTTACCTCTTATTTAACAGAGTGCTTCTAACAAGAGATGCTAAGTGGCTCCAATGGATGTGTGATAACCAGTCTACACGACAAACGAGCAAAGACCCAAAGTTCCAGTTCATGCCACCCATTAGCTCAGATCCAAGGGAAGACCCAAGTCACCCAATCATGCATGTCTTTCCATTCTTACGCTCTTGGCCCAGTTACCATCTTCCATAGGGACCCAGTCTCCAATCTGATGTCAACACTGCATACAGCATTTCTCCCTTCTCATCCCCAGGGAAACAATCCCAAATGCATCAAGTTGTTTTCCCTCAGCTTAGCCCCTGAGGCACCATCAAAGTCAAACCATAGACTCCAAGACGCAACACTGATGAAACCTATTTCGACTGTCTTCTAGAACAAAGAAAACCTGCCTCTCTTACTAGGGTACATTTTATCTAGCTCCTTTGCTTTATGACATACATTAAGAGCTGCTTGTCCAGGGTATAGTCTCAGTGTCACATGAATAAAGTAGCACTAAGGGACCAACACAGAGGCCTAGTGGCAAAGAATTAGCCTCCTGGCTTTAAAACAAGGTGTCTGTTGATTTAACAAGGAAACTTGACAGAGCGTTGTCAGAAAAATCCATAAAATGCCACCCTCATCCCTGATACCCCTGATGGCCCCTGTGTTCCTGTGGCTGCCCAGGATTTGTGTACCACCACGTACTTCAGTTTTCAGATCAATTTGGTCTCACAGAAGTAAGCCCAGGACAAGGTAGGATCTGAGCTGGTGGCAACCTCTCTCCAACAGGAATGAGCCCAGTCCTTGGTCTGCCAAGAAATACAACCCAGTGGACAGGGGTTATAGCTCAGTTGGTAGAGCACTCGCCTCGAATATGTGAGGCACTGGGTTCGATCCTCAGCACCATATAAAAATAATATAAAGGTATTGTGTCCATCTACTACAAAAAATATTTTTAAAAAAGAAAGAAATATAGTATAGTTGCCCCTTGGTATTCACATGGGATTGTTTTCAGCACACAAAAACTCCATGGATACCGAAATCCATGAATCTGAAAAAAAATTTGATATAAAATGATACAGTATTTTTATATGACTCACGTACATCCTCTTATAACTTTAATCATTTCTAGATTATTTATAATATCTAACATAAATGCAGGGTCAATAGTTGGTATACTAATTATTTATGAAGAATGACAAGAAAAAAAGTGTCTGCACATGCTCAGTGCAGATGAAATGTTTTTCAAATATCTTCCATCCATAGTTGGTTGAATCAGTGGACGCAGAAACCTCAAATGTGGACAGCCAACTATATACGTCTTTCCTCCCTCCAAACCCACAAAGTATGATCTAGTCCTTTTTCCCTGGATACTCTGATCTTCTGCTCCCATTCTCAAGGACGAGGTTAAGATTTTAAGGTACCAAAACATCTCCTAAGTGTTCCTAGGAGAAAGCCTATTTTAGGCAACTCTCAGAAAGGAAAAATTTGAAAACTAGAGCAAACTGACAATTAATATCCAAGAGACCATCTCCAACCCTTCTCGGGGCTACATGGAAGTCAGCATAAAACAGGTTTGTCTCGATTCCCATCCAGGGGCTCATTGCTGCCGATCCCAGAAAACACCTTGTTATACCAAATTTATGGTGTGGCAGAGACCCCATTATGGAGGGTGAATCCAAGTTTCCTTCTACAGAGGAAAAGAATGTAGGGACCTTTGCAAATCCTAAAACGTCTCAGAAAAGGAGTGGACCCAGCAAAAGATTTTGCAGTTCTTGCATTTTAGAAATAATGTGATTGTCAGAGGCAGCCCATAATAGAAACCACTGAACAAGAGTTGTCCAGCTCCCCAGGGCTTAGCCTGATTGGGCAGAACAATTTAACTCAGAAATCCCACTTTGCGATTCAGCAGAAAACCACAGCCATATGTCCTAAGAAATAAAGGAAGGACAAGAGGAAATTCTGTGGTTCTCCTCTGTCTTGCCTAAACCCTTCAGCCATTTGGGGTTTTAGCACAGCCTCATCTCATCAGCAGCAGCTTAGGAAGGTCTGCACTACCACAAAAGCAGACTCCCTTCCAAGTCTCTCTCTCTGATTACCGTGGGACTGACAGGAAACATTTGATGGCATTCCTAATTCAAAAACTTCCCACTTCAGACTCACCCAGAGCTTTCATTTCCTATCTTGAGCCCCGAAACACGTCATGATTAGCTCTGAACCAGGGCTGCAGCCTGCGTCAGAGAATTTCAAGGACGCTCCTCTCTGCACACGGGCAGCTCAGAAAGCAGAGCACCTGCAAATAGGTTAATGAGCCTCAGAATTGGCGGAGTTTGTCAAGACCAACTGTTGAGAATTCCCGTAGAGTTAAGTAGGATGTGCATCCAGCTCTGAGTAAATATCATTACCCAAGCTTTCCCACTCCTGAGCTCTGGTTTTGCAGCACACTTGGATATTTTGTTTTTGTGTTTTTGTTTTACCCTTCAGCTTAACTGCTTGGTGGCAGTCAGATTGGGGAGGTGGCAGGAATGTCACTTAAAATGGCCCCCTTTGGGGTAGAGCCTCCTGGGGTTCATTCCTGGAGCTTTCTAAGCCCTAGAAAGGGCACTTTGGAAAATCCATCACATTCTATTCATGTTTATATCCCAGGGAAGCAAGAAAGCAAGCAATCGGCTTATGTTCTCAGGAAAAAGACCAGCAACTGGCCACTTAGTGTCCCATTTTGATGTCTAATAGACATGGAACTTGGTGAAGAAGAAAACAGCCACCAACACTGCTTGCTGTAAATACAGGCCGTTTTAGACCTCAAATACTTACAGTTGACCTATGCGGAGAACAATTTCAGTGCATCTGTCAACCTCTGATTAGATCATAATCTGTATCATACGACAGAAAGTGCACAATATTTTAGCTGTAGGCGTAATGCAGCTTCAAAAAAACCACACCCACATGGCTGTCACTGAGATCAGGAAGCAGGAGTCAGGCACCCAGAGGCATTCAGCACCCTGGATTCCTTCTTCCAGTCTAGCCCCTCTAGAGTAGTCCCTGACTTCCCACACCTGGGATTCTTTTGCTTGTTTTGAACCCTGTACAAATGGAATCAGACAATAATCACTCTTGCATCTGGCTTTTTTCAAATAGGCAGCGATTTTTTTTTTTTATTTTAACAAAGCCTTCTCCATCACTGTCCTGTTGATGAGGAAATCATTCATCTGCAACTGCCTGCTCTGTCCAAAAAGTGTCAAGAAAAGACATTCACTTTGGAAGTAAATGTATACATGGCCCCATTACAGGCTTGAGCCTGCCAATAAGCAGGTCCAGTTTCTAACAGAGGAGAGGAACTTCCGGCAGGTTTTTTTTTTTTTCCTAAAGGAGAAAGAGAAAATGAGCTTTGTTCTGCAGCCACAATGAAAAGTTAAAGGATAGCAGGAGACCAGCTTGGAAAATCTTGCTCTCTGTGATGTACACAAGAAAGTGAGATTTATTGCTTGAAATGTTGATGGACCAGAATGGAAAATGCAAACTTGATGCCTAATTGCAGGTAGTGCTATTTCCTTCCATCTTCTATCAGTATGTTCCCAATAAATAGGCAAATGAGAGCTCACTTCCTGCAGTCTGTAGCTGGCTTATCACACAAGTGATTTCCTTAAGCCATTGGTCAAGGCAAGAACAAGAAGAAGAATAAAATCGTCTTTTATGCTTGAGCTAAATCAAAACGGCACAACAACTTCACTAATGATAAAGTGAAGCAAATGATTTAAAACAGTCAGAGTCCTAATGGCAAGCTGCGACACAATGAAATGTGACTGCTGGGTACAGAAATATTTAGGAGCCCACTTTTCAGTGCGAAAGTTATGGGATTATCCAATCATGTGCACAGGGACAACGTATTGCAATCTCAGAATTATTTGACCACGCCGCAAGCCCAAGAACTGGGTTCCAAGTGAATCAAGCACTTGTTTGGAAGAAAATATAATCAAATAGGGATTATTTCAGTAACAGCCAAAGAGTTTCCCCTGAGTTCCCTGCCAGCCAAGAACAGGGGATTCATGCCACTCATTTTTTGAGCAAACCACATTTCTCTAATATGGCTGATCCCTCCCAGTCTAAACATTTTTCTTCGAAAATGTGAAACCCTGCAATTAAATCCTCCTCCCTGAAGGAAAGAAAGTTCACTGAGCTGAAAAACCAAGCTCATCCCCCATTGAGAAGACTGCGCACAGAGGGGACCGTGCTGTCTGCTGAGGAGCCTGCGTCTGGGCTGAGAGCAGAGGGTGGTGGGGGAGAGAAGAGGAAAACACTGTGCACATCTGCTGATCTCAGGTACTCAACACACCTGTGAGTGTGCCCGCGCACGCGCACCAGTGCAATTCTCCCTGAGAAACTGAAAATACTGCTAATACTCAGGATGGTTTTTATGCCCAAGATCCAGCGTAATAAGCTTGGCTATAGACTGTGCTCCTTTTAGTCAGGGTTTGCCTCCCAAAGGAAAGGAAAAGGCTTCACTAAGGAAAACAGTAGATCTATTAATAAGAGAATGACATGGTTCATTGGGTTGAAAAATGGCATCTAATGTTTCACAAATGTGATTTTTCCTTTTGGAGAATCTCATTCCCTTCGTGTTTAACCACAGTGGCGGTTTTACGGAGGGTTGCTTTGGGACAGGTTCAGAAATGTGTTTTTCCTCCCGATCGTCGCACTGTGTAATAGTGAGGGGATCCTTGAGA
This sequence comes from Marmota monax, assembly GCF_021218885.2. Taxonomy (NCBI): domain Eukaryota; kingdom Metazoa; phylum Chordata; class Mammalia; order Rodentia; family Sciuridae; genus Marmota; species Marmota monax. The sequence continues at coordinate 12,385,401 of NW_026693024.1, forward strand.
ATAGGGTCAGCTCTCCAGAATGTAATAAGCCTGATAAAGATGATGCATGCTTATGCCAGTTGCCCAAAACATTCCCTTATTATCTTTCCTAAATCCCCCTCATTAGGGTAAATTAAGGCAAACTATCTCCAGAATGCCCCATGGTTAAATTATGTTCATTCCCCCCCCCCCCAGAGACATGATTCAGGCTTAAACGTTGCCAGGAATAAAAGAAAGAAAGAACATAGTGTAGTCGCCGTCTCCAGCCGCTGGGATGTCTCTTTAGCTGAGAAGTGACCTGATTCTGAGTTTTAGAGAAATCGCCCTGATGGTTAGAGACCAAATGGGAGTTGGGAGAAACGAAACCCGGAGAAGACCCAGAAAGCAATTGTAATGGCCCAGACAGGCAGGGAGAATGGCCTGATCTCCGGAAGCAGTCAACGAGATGGAGGCTCAGAGGAGGATTTCTGATACACAGCAGCCGGTGCTGTGCCATATGGTGGCCTCTGGTCACCTGTCACTACTCTGATTAAATTTTAATTAATCACAATAAAATTAAGCTTTTAAATAATAGAAAAATTGCAGTTGCACGGGTCACATTTCAGGGATTCAAGAGCCACTCTTTCTGGTGGCCACCTTGTTCGACTGTGCAAATACAGCAGATTCCTGCATTCGTGGAACACGCTGCCTATGGAGGCTGTGTCAGCAATTGCTCTTTGGAAAACCATCGATCATCTGTGAAAGTTGGTGACAGAGAATTTGTAACGGTGGAGGGACACGAATCTGAACCCTACCGTGGACCCATGTGGGAGATAGTTACTTAGCTCTTGGTGAGTGACATTCTCTCTACTCTCATCAGAAATGCCATCTCAAAGACACTTTGTGACGATCATATTGTCCAGAACATGTTTGTGTGCGTGGTGTTACATAGTAACACAGGATGGTGTGTGAGCCAGCGACAGACCCATCCATGTGTATGTGTATAGAAAGATCTAGACATAAAATATGACATGTGATGATGGTGTTAGCTCAAGGCCTCTGGAAAACAGGACTAAGGTGGGGTTGGTTGTGCAGGAGAGAAATGCCTTTGAACCAAAAGGGGCCAGAGAACCAGAATGGGCAGGTGGGGCCCCCAGGCCACAAAGATGGGAGGGGGTCCTGAAGTCAAGGGGAAAGGAAGTCCGTGGAGTAGGAAGTCTTGTAATATTCCAAGAAATCTTCAAGCAAATTCCAAGGAAGTTTCACCCAGGCTGATGGGAATCACGTCACTGAGCAGCGGGGTCCCAAGGATCTCAGAAAAGAGGCCTGTGTTCGTCATCCCTGTTGTGCTTGCTGCCTGCAGAATTAGATTGTTTATCTAATAAGGGATAAATTTCCAGGCCATATAAGGAATCCAAACAACTCCATAGGGAGGAAATGAACAAATAATCCAATTTTTTAAAGGGCAAGTGACCTGAAAAGACATTCCTCAATAAAAGTTATGCGAATGATTAATGCATACACGTGGAAAAAATGCTCAACCTCACCCATGATCGGGGGAAAAGCGAATCAAAACCAGTATGAAAGATCATGTCGCCCCACTCAAAATTACTAATAATAAAAAGACCAAAAAGAAAAAGACAAACGCTGGGCCTAGATGTGAAGAGAGGGGAACTCTCAGGTGATGTTGGTAGGAACACGAACCAGTACAGTCATGATGGAAAACAGTATGAAGAGTCCTCAAAAAAAAAAAAAAAAACTAGAAATAGGCCTAGAATTTAACTCAGCAATCCCACTACGAGGTCTGTCCCAAAAGAAATAAAATATTCAAGAAATATCTGCATTCCCATATTTATTGCAGCACCATTTCCAATGGCCAAGTATGGAACCAACCTAGGCATTTATACATGTATTGAAAGGTCACACTGTATCCAATAAATATACACAATTATTATGCATCAATTAAACCTAAAATATAATTTAAAAAGAAACTCACTTCAAAAGTAACAATAGAATCACATCGACAGGAAAAGGACAGGAAAAATATATATCCTACAAATAAATCAAGAGAAAACAGAAGTAGCTGCATCAGATCATGGAAACTCGAGGGCAAAGAAAATTACAAGAGACAGGAAAGAAAGTTATAATTATAATGATAAAAATTTCAATTCACCAACAAGACATAACAATCCTAAACATGTATGCACCAAACAACAGAAGTGCAAAATATATAAAGCAAAAGACAGAATTGATTAGAGAAAGAGATAAATCCACAATTTGAGGTAAGGCCTCAGCATCTCTGTCATAATAACTAACAGAACTCAACACCATCAACCAACATAATCCAAAGGACATTTATAGAATACTTCCCCAGACAACAGCAAGAGTTACTGGTCACATAACATGGATCAACACAGACCCCATCCTGATCCATAAAACAAACTCCAATAAATTTAAAATAACTGAAATGTGGATTAAGAATTAGAATGTTAGTCCAATGTTGTGTGTTGCTTTGATGTCTGGTAAAACTGAAAGGGCCCAGCCTGGCCTGAACACAAATTCCCCTTCCCACTCTGCTATGGTGGATCAGTTTCCCTAGCCAAAAGTCTTCCTTACCTAGAAAGACAGCTGCAATTCTTGCATATCCCTAAGCAACAAAAATTCCCTGAACATCTATGGAATTATTCACACAAGTCAATCACCTCTCCTGTGGTAAGTCAGAAGACACCTACCCTCTTTTTTTAAAAAATTGGTACATTACAAACATAATTATACATACTAGTGGATTGATTTCGTGGTGCCATATTGTACATGCAGGTTACATAATTTGATCAATCTCATTCCCCTTCCCTCCTCCCCAACCTGCCTCCCAGGTCTTGATACTACAAACCTATATTTTAGTCAGCTTTTTTTTTTTTTTTTTTTTTTTTTTTTTTTTTTTTTTCTGCTGTGACCAAGGATCGGATCAGAACAATTTAGAGGAAGAAAAGTGTATTTGGCACTCACAGTCTCAGAGGTCATCTCAGTCCACGGATGACTGACTCCATGGCTCAGGGCCTAAGGTGAATATCATGGTGGAGGAAAGCAGCTGAGGACGTGGCGATCTGGAAGCAGAGAGAGTGTTCAGCTCTCCAGGGACAAGATGCATACCCCCAAAGGCATGCCCCCAGGGACCCACTTCCTCCAGCCACACCCTTCCTGCCCATAAGGACCACCCAATTAATCCTTATCAGGACATGAATGCATCCATTAGGTTAAGACTTTCATAACCCGATCATTTTACCCCTGAGCCTTCTTGCATTGTCTCACACATGAGCTTTTGGAGGACACCTCACATCTAAACCATAACAACCTGCCTCCCACAACGCACAATGGTTCCCTCCATTTCTGAGTGTAAGCCCAATGCAGCCCAAATGGTGTGCAGCCTTCCCCTATCCCCCAACTCTGAGCAGAGGTGACTAGTAACTGCCGTCAGTCTAGCCCTCTCTGTAACCCTGGGGTAGTCACTTCTCCCTTACCAATGGGCGGAGTAGGAGATGACTCCAACATGGAATCCCACAGAGCTACTTTCTCCACACACCAGGGTGTCCACTGAAACTCAATAACAGAAAGAGAACATTTTTCCAACATGCTCTTCTCAGCCAGTGCTGAGGACAGGCCTCTCTTGGGACAAAGCACATGATCGTGAGCAAGAAAAGGCCCTGTCATAAAAAGTGGAAGTATGATCTGGGACACCCTGCTGCCAGCACCGGCAACTGTCCCCGGCTGCATACACCCAGTCCATCTCCCGGTTAACAAAGAGGCCAGGCCTGAGGCTGAATGTGGAAACCTCTCCTGGGGCTCAGAGCATCAGGATGGTGTCCAGAGTGCACCCAGTGTGGAGTCCACGCCAAGACCCCGGTGCAGAACTGCACTGTGCTCATGGACAGCCCAGCACACGGGCTAAGATGAGACCCAAAGATGAAGAGATTTTTTTTAAAAAGTAAGATCAAAGAAAATTCAAAAGAAATATGATGAAGGAAAAAAAAGAATTCCAGCACCCGAAATCCTTTAGGGGAGCAGGTCCAACAGGGGAGGCTCGTCATGCGAGCTGCATCAAGAGCAGCTGGTGTGGCTGAGAGATGGCTGTGACCAGAGGACGCAGATCCACCTGAAGACAACCGAGAGGAGAAAGGCCAAGAGGTCCTTCCTCGCCCCTGTCCTGGCTCAGGTAATAAAGGGGCTGATTGTTCTACATCCCTACTGCCCCCCCCCAAAAAAAAGAAGTCTTCTAACACCCAGAAATTAACACACTGTTAAATAATGTGTGGGTAGAAGATAAAATCTAAAGGGCAATGGAAGAGATTTGATGAGGGACCAAATACTGAGAAGGAGGAAGGAATGGAGGACACCGTCCAGTTCAGATGATGAGAGGAGAAAAGTGAGTCCTGGCCGATCACCTTGAGAAATCAACACAGGTTTGCGAATTCTGCTAAGGAGTTGGCCACCTTGGGGATCTGAAGGTTCAGAGTTCTGAAGGGGAAAGTTGATAGGTGGAAGGTGGACGGGGAAAGTTGGAGCAAAACCAGGACGGTGCTGACCAGAGACAGACCCAGGTGAATCACTTCTGCAGGATTCAGAAACAACATGGCGGAGGGTGGCAAGGGCCCAGGCTGCTGTGGGCCACTGAAGGTGTCTCCCTCCTCTCTGACGCCTGGTCTCCCAGGGGTTGGCCCCGTTCAGTGGGATTACTCCAAGGAATATTTTGAGTTTCATAATACGATGGAAGTTCTCTTTAACTGGTCCACTCTGGACCAACCCAAGTTATTACCCTTTCTTTGCCTTTGTGGAACCCTGGGTTCTTCTGCCTGTTCAGAGCTTGCAGATATTCAGAAGAGTATTTTATAATCATCGCTACAAAGGTATGGGATTAGGGAAAGACACAAGCAGCTTAACTTTAAATTTTCATTATTTTATATTTTAATCATTTCACCTAATGTTTCCCGCCAGACTCTCTATACGCCCATCAGATACCCTCAGCTCAAACCACAAGCAGATACGTTCCTGTCCACCAGTAAGCCAAGCTCATTTCTATCCCCAAATTCCTGAAAGTGAGTTAGTTTTGCTCTCTGACAGAGTAGGAATGGCTGACCTTTGAAAGCCAGTGTAGCAGAGTTCAACAGCTTGTACTGTATGCAATGAGCATTATAAATACATGCCTAATTACACGAACCATTATATTTGAGTATACATAAACATACACATCGAGATATGTGCATAGATTTATATATTTTAACATCTACATGATTATAACTGAAAGGATAATTATGAAGGTTATTGACATTTATCTCTGGGTTATGGCTTACATGTGAGAACCAAAGAGGAAAAGGAGTTTAGTCAGCAATTACTACACACACAGCATCCAAATCAATTACTGCAGGGATTCCCATGGGCAGACATGTACACACACACACACACACAAATGCATAATTCATTTTCAAGACTCCTTCCAGTTCACTTATAAACATCCCTTCATCTGCAAAATTTCCTGAAAAATTCTGGAAAGTCTCAACATATCTGGAACATTAGGAAATCATAATGTTCTTTATTCAACATCATGAACCGTGCCTGGATTACCATGAGGTGCTTTGGGGTAATGGAGAAAGATTCATATTCTCCAGAAGGATCCTCTTGTGACTACCCTTTCAACTGGCCTTCCTCTGCCGATATAGGAATAAGCAAAATAGTTTCACCCACTTTCCTATAATAGTTCAGCTGTCTAAATATAATAAAGAGCATCAAACATTATTACAGAAAAAAAACACTCTCTACTTTTTATCCATTTTCTTTTGTATATTGCATTTCCCCTTTGCAATACATACGAAGAAATTTAACACAAAAAACACAACTTAAAATTTCTAAGCTGCCAACAGGACAATAAAATAGATGTAGCAAATAAGAAAACACTCTATGTATTAATAGGCACACTCATAAAATCTCTGCTATCATAACATTTTTTTCTCTTTTATGAGAATTTTGAAGACTATTAGTTATCCTCAAATATTTGAGAAGTGTTTGGGTAGCTCAAAAGAAGGAAGTGGAAGAGTGTATAATTTATAAAAACGTGCCATATGTAAAAATGCTGATGATACAACAAGTCCCTTAAAAGGAAGAATACAAAATTCTGCAAATAGCAAGGAATCATGAGGTCAGAGTTATGCAAATCCAAACATATCATAGCAAAAAGAGCAGAAGGAAATGCATCAAAATAGTATTTTCTAGAGCTGGAAATTAGTGAATGTTTTTTCTTTATTCTCTTTTGTAGATTCAAATTTTTCTGTGATGAGTTTATCATCTTTCTGTCTAATTAAAAAAAACATTTGTTGTATAAGATAAAATTGCCCTTTAGAGCTGAATTTTTAAGTTAAAAAGTTACATTTTCAAAACAAGCCAATCCCAGAAAAACCGAAGGCTGAATGTTCTCTCTGATACGCAGATGCTATCTCCCAATAAGCTGGAGGCAGGGTGGGGTGGGAGGAGGCATAGAAGTTCATTGAATTAGACAAAGGGGAATGAAGAGAAGAGGAGTTGGGAATAGGAAAGAAGGAATCAGACATAACTTTCCTATGTTCTCATATAAATATGCAACTATTGTAACTCCACATCATATACAACCACAAAATGGGAAGCTATACTCCCTGTCTGTATGATGTGTCAAAATTCATTCTACTGTCATGTATGCCTTAAAAAAAAACAAATAAAAAAAGTTACATTTTCAGCTTAAATTTTAATTGGAGATAGTTTCTACTAGGAGAGATGTTGAAACTTGGAAAAAACAATTTCTGGTGTAAGCCAATATTTTTGTACTCTAGTTCTGTAACTAAAGCAATATTTAATCCTGTGGTAGAATTGGTTGCTAAGGTACTGAATTACCAATTTATATAAGTCTCAGCTAAGGCATTGATTAAAAATGAGACAGAAATTTTAGTAATGTTTTTTTTTAAAAAAAAAAAAAGAAAGAAAAGAAAACCCCTGATTAAAAAAACTTATAAATATTGAGAAGTAAACATGGTTATAATGAGACATTTTGTATATTCAAAACCAAGTCATGGCAGTATCACTAGGAATATCATAGCAACATAGACATTAGAGTCAAACAAACCATTGTTCAAATTCCTCTCTGCTGTTTCCTGTAATTTTTCCGAAAGTAATTTATTCCCCTTGAACCTTACCTTCCTCACCTATAAATGTCAGATAACCATGACTGCCTCATTATGTTTTTGTGAAGATTAAGTAAAGCAACATATACATATTTGAAAGTTCCTGGAATAAAGTAAATATTAGGAAATGTTAGTTTCTTTCTTATATAAACAAAGCTAATTATTCAAGAAGTTATATTCTTGTCCATTTTCTTAGAGAAACCTTTTACCTTTTCTTCTCTTATCACTTAGGAATGCATTGTCTTCAACTAACAGAAAACCAGCCAAACAATTGTCTCATATAACAAGATATATATTGGAGATGGTTGCCAGAACTGGCTCAGAACTGGCGCCATGGACCAAGTTCCCCCCATACCTTCCCTCCATGATCTTGCCTCCTGGCTATAAAATAACTGCTACAGCTCCAGATATCACATAAAAATTTAAGACAGCAAGAAAAACAGAGGGCAAAGTGCTTGCTACTGAGAAATTTCATCATCTTATTTGAAAATGAAGTCCTTCATAAGAAATTTCTACTTATATCTGATTAGCCAGTATCTAATCAAATGACTGGGTCAGGATAATGAGTTTTAAGACATTCCTTCACAGCTATACTGAGATACAACTCACCTACTATATAACCCACTCATCTTAAGTATACAATTTAATACATTTTTAGTATAACAAAAAAGTGGTTCAATCATCACCACAATTGATTTTAGAACATTTCCTTCAGCCCAAAATAAATCCTGTACCTATAAGCGGTCATTATCCACTTCCTCTCAACTTACTCAGGCCTGGGCAACCAATTATCTACTTTCTGTCTCTACAGATTTGCCCATTCAGAACATTTTATAAAAATGAAATAATATAATATGTGGTATTTTGTGGCTGACTTCTTTCACTGAGCATAATTTTTTAAGATTTACCCATGTGGTAACATATCTTATTATGTTTTTGCCAAATAATATTTAAGTTGTTATAAACAAAATATTTTATTATTTTTCCATTTATCCATTAATGCCATTTGAATTGTCTACTCTTTTGCTATTATGGATAAAGCTCCTATGAACATTTATGTGTAAGTCCTAGATGGAACTCTGCTTTCATTTCTCTGGGGTGTATACATAGAAATATAATTATTGAATTACATAGTAACTTGGTAATCTTAACTTTTGAGGGACTTCCAGACTGTTTCCCAAAGTGGCATTTTACATTACCATCACGGTGGTTGATCCTGGAGAATATTCCATGTGTAATTCAGAAGAATATGTGTGATGCTATTGCTGGATGTCCTGTTCAATGTAACTGTGTATAATATCAAGTGGTTTATTAAATCTAGTTTGTTCTTAGTATTGTTTGACCTTCCAATGGCCTTCCTAACCTTGCTCCTAGTTGTTGGATCCACTCTTGAGAGTGGGGTTATTGTTGAATAGTCTACTCCTCTCTTCAGTTCTGCTTTGACTTCATGTACATTAGGACTAGTATCTTTGTGGTATACTGTGATAGACTGATGCTCTTGTCATCATGAGATGTCTCTCTTTATTGTTAGTAATACTCTTTGTTTATCATCTATTTTGTGAGATAATAGCAAATCTACTCTGGCTGTCTCGGGTTTCAATCTGTGTTGATATATATCTTTTCCATTCTTTCACTTTTAAGTTCTTTGTTATCTTTGAATCTAATGGGTGTCTCCTGTATACAGCATATAATTGAATCTTGCTTTTGATAAAAATCTCATCAATCTCTGCCTTTGATTGGATCCTTTAATCCATTTACATTCAATTTAAATATTAATCTTACATTTTGTTGCATTTATATGTGCCATCTTATTTCTTTTACTTCTGAAAGCATGATTTTCCTTAGTTCTTCAAATATATTTGTAATATTTGCTTCAAATTTTTTTTGTACTAAGTATTGAACCCAGGGGTGCTTAACCAGTGAGATCCATCTCCAGCCCTTTAAAAAAAATTGAGAAAAGGTCTCACTAAGTTGTTGAAGCTGGTTTCTGATCTTGCAATCCTCCTGCCTCAGCCTCCCAAGTTGCTGGAATTACAGGTGTGCACCACTATACCCAACCTGCTTTGAAGCAGGCTTAACATCAGGACCTCTCCAAAGCAATTCTGTTTCCTACTTTTTTCTAGTCTATGGGTCATACTTTTCCTCTTTCTTTGCATATCTTATAAATTCTTTGTTGAAGACCAGACATTCTATATAATATTTTGTAGAATCTATGAGTACTGGCACTTTCCTCGGACTACTATTTGTCATATTTAGTTGTGTTTGTTTGTTGAGTGATTTGACTGGAGCTACTTCAGTGAAGTGCATTTCCCCTGCCTTGTGCGGCCTCTGATTCCTTCAGAGGGAGAAATGTCATGCCATGGGCATGCATACAGTCACCCTGGGATGGCAATAGTTTCATAGGTGTTCTTTCAGTATTTCCTTTCCATGATGTCTCTGGTAAGCTTCTACCTTGTCTGCTCCTATTGATATCACAAGGTATTTAATTTCTGGCTGATTTTGCTCTCTCATTTTCCACAATGTCCTAAATTTCTCTGCCGTCTGATTCAGGCCTATCTCTTTGCAGGAGTGGTCTTTGAAGTCAGACAATAAGACTTGTTCTGACCCCAAGGAAGACTATTCTTGGCTGTTTCCTTCCCTGGGTCACTCTGTTAATCTTCTAGTTGGTCTATGATTTATCTGGTTGTTATCCTGGGAAAACCACCCAACTTTAATTTCTCACCATCAAAATCTTCATTGATAATAGCAAATCTACTCTGGGCTATTAGGCTCTCAACAGGGCTCTTAGGCTTCAACACCCACATGTTCTGTCCCAGATAAAATCAGTCCCTCTGCAGAGAATTATCAAGTTCTGTGTTCTTATGACCTCTCTTTCCTCTGAGCAAAACCTCTCCGCATCATATTGTAGAGCTAGAAGCAGAGACAGTCGTGCACTCCCCTGGGGTAACATTTCCAACTTACAAGAAAGATGCTGGATACAGGAAAGAGCTTCTCAACTATCTTTTTACTGGCTTAGTGCTTTAGTCAGCTTTGCATCACCATGACCAAAACACCCAACAAGAACAACTTAGAGGAAGAAATGTTTCTTTTGGCTCAGTCTCACCTATCAGCTGACTTCATAGGTCTGGACCTGCGGCAAGGTCACCATGGTAACAGATCCTGGTGGAGGGAAAGAGCTCAGCACACGACACCCAGGAAGCAGAGAGAGGGCTCTGCTCACCAGGAACAAAATACATACCCCATGGTATGGCCCCATGACCTACTTCCTTCAGTCACACCCTACCTGCCTAATCCATATCAGAGAATTAACCCATGTCTTATTCCTCTAAGATTTCATCTCACTCCAGTCAGAATGGCGATTATCAAGAATTTAAGAGGTGAAAACTCTCCTAATCATTTCACCTCTGAACCTTCTTGCATTGTCTCACATATGAGCTTCGGAGAGGACACTTCATATTAAGACTGTAACACTATGAATTTCTAGGGTAATAGATTTTTGTTTTATTTTTTAGTACTTTACACATGTCGATCCATTGTCTTCTGGTCCACATTGTTTCAGGTGTGAGTTCAGCTGTCATTCTTACTTTTTATTCTGTACGTACTATCTTTTTTCTCCTACTGAATTTATGATTTTTCTCTTGATTGCTCTTTTAAATGGTTGCATGCTGATATCATTTTTTAAATGTTCATTCTACTTAAGATTCTGGAAGCTTATTTTATCTGTAGGTTTATAGTTTTCATCAAATTTATAACTTTTTGACATTTCTTTCTTCAAATAATTTGGCCTCCCCGCCCCACACTTTGACTCTACTCTTCCAGGTCCCCAAATACACATGTGTTATATTGCTTACTTTATTTTCCACCAATCATTAAGCTTCTATTCATTTTTTGAAAATTTTCTGCACTTGCTTTGGATATTTTCTCCTATTGTATCTTCAGATTCACAGATTTTGAGGGGAGAGGAGGTTTTAATTAATACCATCAGGTTTATTTTTCATTTAAGATACAGTTTTTTCATATCTATAAAATTCTGTTTGGACCCTTTTATTCTTCCACTAACCTCAGTGTGTTGACAATTTTTAGCATCCTGGAGTATATTCAGAGTATTTCAACATTAAAGGTCTAGGTCACTAATTCTATCATGTCTTGTCATTTCTTAATCTGTTTTTATTGATTTGATTTTGTGCTTCTGAGTCATGTTTCCATATTCCATTATATTTCTCTTAAATTTTGGTTGGATGTTAAACATTTTGGATTTTTACATTTCTGAGGCTTAGATTTTTGTCTAATTTTAAAGAGTGCTAGAATTCATTTCAGCTTGTTGCTATTTGCACTTCAGTTGTACCTATTTATACTCCTTTCATGCTTTTGAATCAAATCTAGAGGAGACTTTGGGACTAATTTAGCCAAGACAGTGAGGCATTACCACTCTGAGGTCTCTAACAAATACCCTTTACATTCTGAGGACACTGCTTCTGGCTGGTGACATTGCAAATTATTCCTATCCCTGTGTGAACTCTAGAAATAATTTGGCTTAATTAACTAATGGTGGATAAAAGGCTGAAGAATGGCTATCTCTGGGGGTAGAGGTAGGGTCTGATTAGGAAAGGGCATGGAGGAACTCTCGGGGGATAAGGTCATGTTCTATATCTTAATAAGAGTTGAGGTTAAGTTTCCTGGTTGTCCTTTCCTTGGCCTTGACCACCATCCATGTAAGGGTAAGAACTCATGAAAGCCCTGACACAAGGCTCTGCTGCTTTTGTGTGCTGTTCCTTCTTCTGTAAAAGTTCACAGATGCCACCTCTGCCTTCTGGAAGACTGATCACCACTCCTCCACTCAATGGGGCTGGCTGGTGCTGCTTGGGTTTCTTCTCTCTGCTCTGAAGTTGCACTCAAGATACTTAGTTAGTATTCTACTGGCTAGAGTTTAGTCCTGTGAGAATTCCCAGAGAAAGAATGGCTGAGAAACCTAGGTAATTCTGGCTCCTCCCAAACTGAGAGTCCTGTTATAAGAGACAAGAAAAAATCAGATACATGCAAATCGACAACAATCTTTTACATATAAATCTCTTAACCCTCCAAGTGAAAATAGACTCTATTTTAGATTTTTAAAAGTCTTTAGAATATTTCTTATTCCTCTATGATTTTATCTCACTCCAGTCAGAATGGCGGTTATCAAGAATTCAAGCAACAATAAGGGCTGGCGAAGATATAGGGAAAAGGGTACATGGATTCATTGCCAGTGAGATTGCAAAATGGAGCAACCACTTTAGAAAGCAGTATGGAGAGTCCTTAGAGAACTTGGAATGGAACCACCACTTGACCCAGCTGTCCCACTCCTCAGTCTATACTGAAGGGACTTAAAATCAGCTTGCTACAGTGATGCAGCCACTTCAATGTTTATAGCAGCTCAATTCACAATAGCTAAACTGTGGAAACAGCCTAGATGCTCTTCAATAGATGAATGGATAAAGAAATTGTGATATATATAATGAAATATTACTCAACCTTAAAGAAGAATGAGATTATGGCATTAACTGGTAAATGGATGGAATTGAAGAATATCATGCTAAATGAATTAAGTGAATACCCCAAAAGCAAAGGCCAAATGATTTCTCTGATAAGTGGATGCTGATCCATAATGGGGGGGTAAGCAAGGGAAGAATGGAAGAACTGGGAAGAATGGAGGAACTTTGGATTGAGCTGGGTGGGGAAGGGAAGGGAAAGGAATGGGCAGTGGGGGAGATGATAGAATGATATGGACATTATTACACCTATATATGGGAATAATTGAATAAATAGTTTGACTCTACAGCATGTACAACCAGAGAAATGAAAATTTGTGCTCCATTTGTGTAAAAATAATAAATTAATAAAAGAAAGTCTCTAGAACATTTCTTATGGTTTGGATAGGAGGTGTCCCCCCTCAGAGCTCCTGTGTTTATGCAGGAGGTGAAATAACTAGATTACAAGAGCTGTGACCTGATTAGTGGATTAATCCATTTGATTAATTTGAATAGATTCCTGGGTGGTAACTGTAGGCAGGTGGGATGTCCCGTGGCTGGAGGAAGTGAGTCCCTGGGAACATGGCATGGGGATTGTGCATTTTGTTCCTGGCTCATCGCACTCTCTGCTTCCCATATATCATGTGCTGTGTGATTTTCTCCCCCACACCCTTCCTCCATGATGGTCTGCCTTACCTCAGGCCGAGAGCAATGAAGCTGGCCCACTACAGACTGAATTTTTGAAACTGTGAGCCCAAAATAAGCATTACCTCCTCTACATTGTTTTGGTGATATGTTTTGGTCACAAGGACAAAAGAATCTAACTAATATATTTCTTTATCTAGAAGTTTATTAATTTTTATTAACATATATTGGCTATGACCTCCAACTCCAGTAAAGTTATTGGATTCCACTTTGAATTTTCCTGAGAGTTGCATTATCTAAGATTATGAAAGAATTCAAGATTTCATTATGTCAGACATAAATTACATTTATTTCAATTAGTATTTAAATATCAAAAGTCTAGAGTTAAAAGGAATATGGATAGACTTAAGAACCAGGGAAATAAAAAACTAGTCAAACAGAGTAGGAGGTACAGGTTTCTGTGAGTTCAAAGATATCTAGGTAATATGTGCCTAGGACACCAATTTGGTTTAAGTTTTTGTTTGTTTGTTTGTTTTCGACTAAGGATTGAACCCAGATGTGCTTTATCTGAGCTATATCCCCCCCTATATGTTTTTTGAACTTAGCATTCCATAATAGAAAATATTTTAAAAGAGACCCAGCAATCAATAAAATGATTTATATGTAATGTTCACAACAACTTTATTCATCATGGCCCAAACTGGAAATAGTCCAGGATATATCCACAAGTTAATGGATAAAAGTGTGGTGTAAGAATACAATGGTATATACATACTCAGCAATAAAAAGAAATAAACTATTGATACATGCAATATTGTGGGTTAATCTCAAAAGCATTATGCCAAATGCTTTCAATAGTACATGTTGGGTTATCCATTAATATATAATGGCAGAATTAATTTCTGATAGAAAAAAGGCCAAACTGAGGTTTTCTGTGGGTGTGGGAGTGGGGATTGATTAGGAAGGGATATGAAAAAACTTTCAGGAGAGATTGTCATGTTCTGTCACTTAATAATAACTGTGGTTACATGAGTGTGATCATTTGTCAAAACTCAGTGATCATATACTTAAAATGTATGCATCTGATTAATTATAAATTTATATCAAAAGAAGAAACGGTGCTGATATTGAGCTGTATCTAGTTCATGTCATGTCTGCTGATGTGCTCAGGAGGAAGTGCCCTGGTGTCTCCAAAGTCCTTTTAAATATATAAAAGTAATAGATGGATTCAAGAGACGAGTGACTGAAGGATGAATATTTGATGATAACAAGTGAAGTCGAAAGTTAACAGTAGAATCTTGGTGGTGTGAGCATGAATATTCCCTGTGTAACTCTTTCAGTTTTGCAACGTTGGAACATTTTTATATGGTGGGAGTCAAAGTGAGTGTCTGAGTAGCTTCAGGCAAATATCAAAACAGAATTATTAGCCAAAATAACTGCAGTTAACCAGGATGGTAGTTGTCTTCTTTAGAGTCTATGTAGCTTTTAGCCTGATTAGGGTTTGAATATGAAATATCCCCCCCTGAAACTCCTGTGTTAGGTGATACAGGAATGTTCAGAGGTGAAATGATTGGATTATGAGAGATGTAACTTCATTGGTGGGTTGATCAATTTGGAGAGTTAATCATTTGAAAGGACTCTTGGGTGATCACTGTAGCAGGTGTGTGTGTGTGTGTGTGTGTGGTGGGGGTTGGGGGGGGATTGAAGGAAGTACATACCTGGGGATGAGCCCTTGGAGTACATCTGTCCCTGACCCCTTCCTCACTCTCTCTCTCTCTCTGCTTTCTGGCTGCTAAAAATGAGTCACCTTCCTCTGCCATCACCTGTCATGATGTTCTGCCTCTCCTCAGGCCTAGCGCAATGGAGTTGGCCAACCATGGACTGAAACTCTGAAACTGTGAGCCCCCAATTAACCTTTCCTCCTCTAAATTGTTCTTGTCACATATTTTGGTCACAGTAGCAAAATGCTGATGAACATACCTAGAAAAAGTGTAGAAAAGCAGCTCACGAGTTCAAGGCCAGCCTCGGAAACTTAGCAATCCACTTTCCCAAAGCCCCTCTCCCTGCCCCATCTGAACACAGGAGACTCTGGGGGACACTCCAGATCCAGCCCATAACACTCGGGGTTCCCTGAAGTTTGTGCTGCCATCCATTTCATTCCTCCAACTAACCTGAACTTTCTCCAGGATGAAGCCAGACCATCTGAAGGCCGAACTCCACCCTTCTTGCCTTTCCCATTTAGAACTTCTTGGAATAGGCTCTTTTAGTGTGATCATGCCGTCAACCTGCGTTCATGTACACTGCGAAAAACAAACAGAAGAAATCTGGGAACCCCCACCACTGTACCATATCTAGTTTCTTGTCAAGGACGAGGAAGACATTCTTAAGGTTGATATTCCTTATCCAAAATGCTTGGGGCCAGAAGTGTTTCAGATTTTAGATTTTGGGTGGTATTTTTTTTTCTTTATTGTGGAATATTTGCATAAATATGATAAGACCCAGGTCAAAACAAAAAAATAATAATTCATGTTTCTTGGACACCTTATTTACATAGCCTAAGGGGAAGTTGTAAATAGTTTTAGTGGACCTGCATTTTAATGGTGACCCTTCACATGAGGTCAGGTGTGGAATTTTCCACTGGGGTCTCATATCAGTACTCAAAAAGTTTCATGTTTTGGAGCATTGGGGATTTTATGTTTTTGGATTAGGGCTATTGAACCTATACTATGAAAACTTGTGTCTTGACCTGAACTGTTTTGTGACTCAGATAGGTAATCATTAAAATTTCTTTCTTTGTGTTTGCTGCTCAAAGCTACATTCATGGTCTCCCAAAACCTATTGTTGTCTTTTGGCACACGCTAGCAGAGCCTCTCCTTTGATTTTACTTTCCCAGGGCTTGTTTTTATTTCACTAGATCCCGTTCACTTATTTTCGTCTTGCATTTGAATGTGCTACTAGGAATAGACAATTACATGAGCTGTCAGTCTTTCTAAATCATTCTCAGAACACTTAATAGAACTCCTAACTGTGAAGTTCATGGGCAAAAGGAAGTTTTAAAACCAAAAGTAGGTAACATAGATAAGGATGAAGACAAGAGGACCCTAAATGACAACTGAAAATAGATGCAGAAACCTATTTTTTGAAAGAGGAAAGATGCATTGTTTTGAATTATCTTCTGGAAACAGTTTGGGGCACGGAGGCTGAAGGAGCTGAGAATATGTGGGAATTCTATAACTTCTTCAGCACAATAACTACATCTCATTATTCTGTGCACATTTCATGTTTTAAAATGTCTACAGAAATGCCAATTTATATTTTCTGGGGTTTGCGGAACAGGAAATCTCTAGTTATTGTAACTCCTATCTCTTGTTCAACTTAAATTAATACCATATTTGCTCAGGGAGGTCAAAACCAAGTTACGCTGTTGAGTCATCATCCATAATGCTTTGCTTCGCTCCTCACCCTTTCTGTGCAGGGAAAAAAAGAAAAATCTTGTGATAGCTGTTGTTCTATAAGTTCTCAGATGTTTCAGTATGTTCCAAAACACACCTAATGCTACAGGGAAAATGGCTTTTAGCAAATGTTACATCCAGTGAACAATCTAAGCTTTGGGTTGCTGAGTACACCACCTATGTTGTTTGCTCTTGGGTAAAAAGACTTCTGGAAAATTCCTGTCCTGTACTTCCAAGATGGAGAGGAGTCCTCTCCCAGTTCCCACAGTGGGATCTCATTGATCTTTAAGCCAATCAGCAAACCTCATACCCTGGCCATTGCAATTGACTCATATTACACAGTCATAATAATACACCTTTGCAAGCCCACTGGGAAAGACAGAAAAACAAACATTCCCCCTCTTCCACTAGATTTAATGGTATGAGGATTTAACTATCTGGAGAAAGCCTGGACTACCAGTAGCCGCCTCATGCGTGGCCCAGATTAGCGCTAACCCAAAGGAGAAAGAGTCTCAGGTGGGAGTAGAGGTGGCACTTAGAGCAGGAAGCACCCTTGCCCAAAAACCTTCCAAGTAATTGAGCCAATACATTTCTTTTTACTTGAACCAGTTTTGAGTTAGTGTTTCTGTCAATTATGTATCACCTAAAAATATCCAGAGTTGTATTTAATTTTACCTTCCGGCCTGCCATTGCAAGTAGAAAAAAAATTTTTTTCTTCTGTTTTTCTGTATCTCTTCTAACCAAATTACAGGTATCATACTTATTTGCATAATTTCTTGTGTTCTCTTATCTCCCATCCTTTCTTATATTTGAGCTGTATGTGATATTTTCCCCTCTTTCTCTGTGTAATTCTTCCTGACACTGAACTTTTAGGCAGTTAACTGAAAGGTCCAAAGAGGAAGACTTATGTATGCTGGAAAACAAAAGAAAATGTTTTAAATTCCCTTTAACATTTCCCAAATGGCTCTTACCAAGTCTTCAGAGAGTCTACTGCATGAGGGCCCAGGACGTAGTCTGCAGTAGATCCAGACCCCTATGTTTCCGTGTTGATAAAATGTGGTCCAGGGTCCCTTCACATCAGAATTGCCTTGGGTGAAGTCCCCAAAGCAGGTGCATGTCACAAAAACTTCCTCCTGGGCCTGAAATCCTAATCTCTAAGAGCATGGCCTGGTAAACTCAGTTTTAATTAACTCCCCAGGAGACTCATGTGCAGGGCAGAGTTTAAGAACTCCTAGCCTAGATTTATACCATCAGCAGTGGCAACACGGAAATTACCTAAGTAATGATTTTCTACCACGATGAAAAAAAAATTAATTTTTTGTCCTTATTTATGAGTAATATAAGCTGCTTTTAAATGGAAAAATTATGTAAGTAATTGCAGTAATGAGAAAATTTTAACCAGTTGGAGTTGAATGAGATATAGGGAAAACTGAAGACATTTCAAAAATACTTAGTACTTATTGTTTATTTTGGTTGTCTTTATCTAAATCATTCTAAGTCGTCACATTCCACGACTAAACACTCAGGGTCACTCCAGGTGAACTGGGCTCCCACGAAATAATAACACAGAGACAGAGAAATATCTTTTTTGGGGGGGTCCTGTGATGGCTCCTCTGACCTTAGGGGTCCATGGAAAAAGAGAGAGAAGCACATGCTGAACCCTTTTATTGGGGAGAAGCCATTCAAATGAGGCAAGGGGTAGGATTACAAAGGAACAGGTGAGTGTAGCTCAACCCCTCTGGGTGCTGTCTACTCCTAGGGCCAAGCCTTGTGATCCAAGCTAGGGAAAAGCCCAAGTCACTAGTCATAGCACTACCGAGCCAGACTACAGTGACCTTTCAGATCCCCGTGGTTCACCAGGGTCTAAAGTGCATTTGAAGTGGCTCCCCACACTTAGTCTTGGCTTCACATCAGCTTCCTCAAATGACACTGCTTAGGCTGCCTCCAGAGAGATGGGTTCAGAATCTCCCAGGATGTGACGCAGACATCAGTCCTGTAACCAGGGCTAGTCCACCGATCTGAGTAGGCTAGACAAGAGTCATAAAGATTATTTTCACGATTGCAGAGATAAAGTTCATTATCAAGAAGAACTCCACTGACCTAGAGATCATAGCCTGTCTCCCTTACTGTAAGTTTTACCATCTCCAAAATATTTCTTTCCTCCTACTTACTTGCTCAAATCCTGATTTTCTGAGCCTTTTGAGGCATATTTGGTAGCTAATTTAATGCAAGAATTTTCCAGGGCCAATAGCACTAAATAGAGGTTTGCTTTTCATGATTTACTATACCTCATTCAATTTCATTCATATCATGCACACATGTGTGTCTGTGTATATGTATGTATATATACATACACATATATAAAACTATGGGTACATATTTATACACATGGTTTCAATTTGTCATAACTTTAAATGGAGACAAAACTCATAGGAAAAGAGCCATCCTTTCCCATATCCACTGAAGGATGCTGAGTGTCTTCGATGGATAATGGATACAATTCCCATCAAGGAACTAATTGCCTTAATGAGCAGAGCAACGTAAAAACCGCATTGGCAAAGACATCGCATAGAAAGTGCAAGCATTTCCTTTTTATTGGTGGCAGAATGTCACAGCATTACAGCTGAGCTGTGGCTTGGTTAATTGATTCAGAATGATTCCCGTTGAGCAATCATCTTCTGAGGGAATGGCAATGCAATCTGCTAGCGGCCGTCACTTTCTATCAGGTATAAATTATGCTGGGTAATGGGTTCAGGTGCTCATAGAAATCGACTGTCATAAAATCCTCCTGTGTGATATTGTAGTGAAATCATCTCATTCAGATGATGAAAGCAAAAGAGCAGATTGGTGACAAGAGCAGGGAGATGCTAACCTCCCCACTGTTGATGAGAAATGCAAGGCCCCAAACCGCTATTGATGGATGTCTCACCCTGCAGGACAATTAGCAGCCCCACTATATTCTCATGCATGGTGACAATGCTATGAGAAAAGATAAATAGAAAAATGTCATCCTCCCTTGGTGTGAATTGATGACAGCCAATTGTTCATGCCTTTTACAATAGGTAGGGAGGTTTATTATTACCTGTATCCTTTGATGTGCTAATTTCCACTTTTAGGACTTTACCCTAAGGAGATAATACAAACAGATATACACACAAGTCTTCATTATAGCATTGTGTAGATTAATGAAAATGGAGAAGCAACATAAGTGCTTATAGCAATCTGTTGTATATAGGAATGTGCATTGTGCTATAAAAACATTAAAAGTGATGATAAGTGTCTATAAATGTCTTGACCTCAGTGAGGCACATCTGTGATTCCCACTCAGGAGGTTGAGGCCAGGCAAGTTGGAGGCCAGTCCAGGCAGCCAGACCCTGACTCAAAATAAAAATTAAAATAAATAAATAAAAAGAGCTAGGGATGTAGCTAAGTGGTAGAGTGCTTGCCTAGCATGCAGAAGGCCCTGGGTTCAATCCCCAGCACAGCAAAAAAAGGGGGAGGGGAATCTCTGAATATATTGACATGGAAAGATATCCAATACATTTAATTGACTGCAAATAAGTTTATAAAACAGTATATATAGTTGCGCTACATTTATGTAATTATATGAAATAGACGAGTATCTCAAAACATGTTCACCGAAATTTTAATCATTTTCACGGAATTGTAGAACCAAGGGTGATTTTTACTTTCTTCCTTGTACTTTTCCATGTTGCTTGAATTTTTACAAGGAATATGCAGCAGTTTTACAAAACAATAAAGCTATTTGAAAAGAAATGAATATGATAAGCAACTTCACGTGAGAGCAAATGAGATAGGGACTTGAAATGGTTCTTAGGATTACACCTCCATTCAGAGAAGACGATAATAATGGTGATGAATTGCATAATAATCACATATGATAGCAAAAACATTAATTTGCAATTTCGGGGGAGTGGCGATAAGCACTCAGCTCCATGGAAACAATAGTAATAAACGGACTTTGAGCTGAAATGAAATATAAACTTGAGTGCAGGAGCATTTACCCTGGGGAGATTGAGAAACTCGTCCATGACATCTGAGGAACACAGTGTTGGAGGAAGGAGCCGTTGCACACCATCCAGGAGAGTTTATCTTAGCCTAAGAAGAGCTCTCAGAAGGAAATGAATGTGAGAGGTGAATTTAAAAACGTCAGGTCGACAGCTTGCTGGAGAGGAAGTCAAATAGAATATTGCATACAGCTTAAAGTCAGGAAGAAGACTATTTTTGCCTTGGGATTTCCAAAGGAGAAATGTGAAAGGCATCCATGTTCTGAGGTTGGAGCCAACTTTGAAGCCTGGCTCGGTCAGGACCCATACCTGCCTCGAAACGCTCTGGCAGGTACATGGTACAGAAACCACTGCAGAGAGATCACTTCAGGGAAGTCACATCAGTAAACATTTCTGGAAGCTCCTCTTATCTTCTTCAGACTGCAGAGGTGTTACTGAATGCATGGCCAGAACAGGACAGAAATATTTTGTAACATAGTAGGACAGTCTTACAAGCAAGCAGAATCCATGTCTTCTAAAATGATGCCATTTATTTGGTGGGGCTGGGGTTGTGGCTCACTGGTAGAGCCCTTGCCTAGCTTGTGTGAGGCACTGGGTTTGATTCTCAGCACCGCATATAAATAAATAAAAAAGTAAAGGTTCATCAACAACTAAAAAAAAAAAATTTAAATGCTGTTTTTGATGATGATGTCAACCCATTATTCTCTTCCCCACCCATCCTCTGACAGAACCTTTGAATATTCCTTTTTGTGTATGTGTGATGTTACTGTACCTCTGGACATCGGTCAAGGAAAGAGCTCTTTATTAGCAGGTAATGATCCAGCATAGTTCCCTTTAACAGAGAATAGAATGCAAAGGGACTGGATACGATATAATTATTTTGCTGGAATTCAATGACAATAGCCCATCCTTTGAGTGCTACTAGGCTAGGTCTGTACCCAGATGTAGCCAAGCATTTTTTTTAATGTGATGTTTTCATACATAAAATGTATTTTAAATAGAACACGTACATAATGCCTTTTGGTTCAAATGTACAAAGACATAAATTAGCTTAACAACTCAAACTTGAGTATGTTTCTTGGGATGGTTTGCAGTCATTTGTCCTTTGTACTATTAGAGTTGTAATTGTGTAGTCTCTGCCTTCCCCTGTGGTTGATCAGCTCCTTCTAAGCACTGAATCAGATCTGTTTTGCTCACCTCTGCAGTTCCAGGAGAGAGCACCTGCACATGGTAACTGCTCAGTAAATTCATCAAGAGATAGTAGAATGAATAAGGTCCCAGGCAAAGAAGACAGCAAATATCCAAGATGTGGGAGGAACTGAGAGAAAAGAGTTGGAGGAAAGAGTGACCCCAGAGCAGTATAAAAATCTGCTTTTGAATTTAGTTTACCTGATAATGTAAATATATATGTATATATGTATAAATATTAATATATGTATATATGTGTTTGAGTGTGTGTGTGTATATATATATATATATATATATATATATATATATACATATTTAGTCATTTATATCTGTGGGTTCCACATCACAAATTTAGCAAACCACAGAGTAAAAGTAATTCAGAGGGAAAGGAACCTGGACCTGTAGTAAGAATATAAAGAATTTTTCTTGTCACTAGGTATTATAAGTAATCAAGCCGGGTGAGGTGGTGCATGCCTGTAATCCAGTGGCTCACGAGGCAGAGGCAGGAGAATTGTGAGTTCAAAGCCAGCCTCAGCAAAAGTGAGGCACTAAGCAACTCAGTGAGACCCTGTCTCTAAATAAAACACAAAATAGGGCTGGGGATGTGGATCAGGGGTTGAGTGCACCTGAGTTCAATCCCTAATCATCATCATCATCATCATCATCATCATCATCATCATCATCCAGAAATGATTTAAACTACATGGGAGAAAGTACATAGGTTCTATGCAAATACTACACCATTCTGTATGTGGGACTTGAACATAGGTATCTGAGAGGGGACCTGGAACCAATCCCCTCCTGATGCTGAGGGACAGCTTATCTATTACTTCTGGGTTTCCTGCCATGAAACTTTGAGATGAAAATTGGACTTTCCCCTGCAAAAACCCCTCAGTGAATTATGTTAATTAATTTTCAAAGTAGAACTCAAAAAGGTCAAGGTCATAGGAATATGAGGCTATCCAAGAATGGTAGTTCATAACTTCCCCTCTTGGGTTTGTGTTTGCTGTGTATAAGTTTTGAAAATATTACTCTTTCTTATTTTTATGTCAGATTTTTTGTTATTGTAAACATTTAACCTTTGATTTCCTGTATGTCAGGGAGGTGGGTATCAGTTTTTGTAGACTTGAAGTACCTCAACAATACCAGGGAGTCATCCCTATTTTCCTTTAGGGTGCCTTTATTTCCTGCCATATTACCCATAAAAGAACAGGGGGATTAGTTAGGCTTCCTTTTCGTTAGTCATCCCTCCCCAGAATGCAGAAATTTGTCTATTTAACAAATATTTACTGAGTGCCCATCCTGGGCTTGTTCCTGGCTTTTGGTACCTGGTGACATATTTGGAACAAAATAAATCCCCGAGAGCCAGCATCCCCATTCACCCTGAGCTAATCTTCTCAGGACTGAAACTTGGTTTTTGTATGTAAGTTTCCTAAAGTATGAAACATACAACCATATTTTGAACATATTACAAGGGGGTTGCCTTTGCCTTTCCCCACACAGAGATTAACACCATGGAACACACTCCTGTCACCTGTGTCTCATGCCTAAGTTATTAGTCACCTTGCACCGGATGAGAGACCCGTGGTTTAATTAAAAGATGGGTAAGAGCAAGATTCCTAGGAAACCTTGATGACCTCTTAATGCAGAGTGACTCACAGTGCCCTTTCTTTAAGGAGGACTATGGAGAGGATGTACCCAGAGAATGTTCTAGTTCCCAGGAGGCTGTTCAGGGGAGAAACGAGATGCAGGTAATAACCCCTTCTTTTTAATTCCTCATCACAGGCCACTGAGTCCCTGAGGGTTGTAAGATTGGGAAAAGAGCAAATAGACATAACATCCCTTTCATCTGCGCCCTGTTCCCAAACATGGAGGGAATGTGAGAACAACCATTCCCCCCACATCTGCAGGGGATTATTCCGAGATCCCCCAACCTCCATGGTACCAAAATCCGTAGATGATCAGTCCAGCAGGACACACTAGAGGGACCTGGATGTTTAGGCCCTGTGGAAAATGGTCTCCAAATGTAACAACTACCATTCCTTCTGGCTGAACCCACAGGCTGGCCATTCCTCACCACCAGAAGGGAAGTCTACTTCTCCTTGGCTGAGACGAAGACCGACCAACAGAAGGCAGAGGCGGAAGTGATGTTCGTCCAGTTCTGAGTCAGTCAGACCCCTGGAAGTTGCCACTTTCGTACTCTCTGGGGAAGCCAATCACCATCTTGTGAAGAATCTAGACTCATCAACCCCAAAAGTGAGATGCTGTGTAGCCAGCGAGGCCCCTTAAAGGAACACCCAGGTGCAGACAGGAGGGAAGAAGCTTTATGGACCCTCCAGTCCTCCAGCTGCCAACTGAATGCCACTAGGAGGGACCGCAGGCCACACAGCACTGGCGACTACACAGCCACACCATGCAGAAAGGTCTGACCCGCAGAATCAAGAGAAGAAATAAACCACTGCTGTTGTACAAATTCCCTGAACCTTTTCCTAGATTCCTAGATATCCAGCACACACACCACAGTCCGTCATCGGTCAAGAGTTGCTCCCAGGGGTGTGAATTTCCTGGGACATCAGGCCTGCTTCTCCAGTGGACAAAACTGGTTTCACTAACCAAAGAAATAAAGGGTCCCTGGTCCTTGGAGGACAGGCCTGTGTGCAATGAGGTGGCAGAGACCCAGGGACACAGGTGGATCTAGAGAGCCAGGGATTCTAAATCCAATTGGCCAGCGTGATCTCAGGGTTGCAAGACAAATTCTTGTCTCCCTAGAGGGTAAAACATGGCTTCTCCCTATTGCTGCTCCCTTGAAGCTTCTAAGTCACCCATTTCTTTCCCCAAACACTTAACATCTCTATGCCACTTGATTTAAGGAAAAATAAATCCTAACTTAGTACAAAGTAGGGTATTTGGTACTATGGCTGGGGCGGGGGTGGGGGATGGAATGTACAGGTGTGTGCTGAGGGGCCAAAGGATTCCAAGGAAAAGACTCCAGTCTCTTTTTCCAAGCCGTTCAGTCTAGAAAGAGGCGGACCCCAATATGGCAGCAGCTACCATCCAGCCATAGTGAGATAAAATCACTGCACAAATGTGGTGCCTCCATGGATAAAGCAAGGCTCCATCTAAGACAGAATGCCTTCTGTTTTCCTTTTTTTTCTAAATGGTAGTGATGAGGTCACCCAAGGGACCCAGTTTCTCCCCCTGGTTGCCCTGGTAATCAAAGCACATAATTAAAAGCTAGCTGGTGAGAGCAACGGATGTCATTCAGTGACCCAAGAACAGTTTTTTCCCTAAACAAACTCATTAGATCACATTAAATCCACAATGGGTTTAAACTCACCAAGTGTACGCTGCAGGGATCATCAGTACGAGGGTTTTCACCAAAGAATATCCTGATTTTTCTTTTTTTCTTTTCCCAAAGTGAGGAACTCAAGTCTAGGTTGGGTCTTCTAGCACTTGCACAAGGCAGGAGTGCAGAGATCCTGGCAGAGACCCTAAAACCTGAAGTCAGTGGCTGAGAAGAAGGAAGAGAGAGAATGGAGGACGGGAGGATTGGAGGAGGGAGGAGGGAAGAAGAGGAGGATAGGGGAGGGAGGGGAGAAGGGGGAAGAGGTGGACAGATGGAGGGGGAGAGGAGAGAAGGAAAGAGGGAGAGGGAGGAGAGAGGGGGATGGAGGGATCAGAGGAGGAGGGAGGAGAGACAGGCATCCAAGAGGGTCTACAATGTGGGGACAATGAGGCTGGAGGAAATGACGCACCCCCGCTGAATCCCATTTGCATCTAGATGATGAAGCCAAGTCACAATTAATTTTGTATTTTCTCTCACCTACATGGCTGGTTCAGGATGGGGTATAAGGAACTTTTTTAAGTGGCTCTGAAATGCCAGAGCTTATTCTTCCACCCTGTGACTGACACTGTAGCCTTTGTGTCTTTTGTTTAGTAGGATTTTGTTGTTGTTGTTGTTTTTATTTGTTTGTTGGTTGGTTGTTTTGTTTAATGGGGGGGAAGCGGAAACTGGGTGAATTCCAAATGCTCCAGCTTTGACCAGGTTTTGGTGGTTTCCCTAATCACACAGTAAAATAGGCTGAGAACCAACGCCCTTCAGCAGCCCCTGGACGTTCCCCTCACCTGATGTCCACCCAGAGGGCAGGAAAGTAAGGTGCCGGTGGGTGGAGCAGCTGTTGCAACTTGCAGCCTCTAACCCAGATGTCAGCCTTCAGAGGGAGGCTGGTGGTTCCTCCTGGAGGTCAGAGTGTAACCCCGTGGCTTCCTAGACTGGGTTTGAACCTGCCTGACTTTAAGCTACTCATTAAAATTCAGCCTTCGTGTTCTCACCTGAATAACAGGGTTGATAGCTCCATCTACCTCACAGAGGTGTGGTCAAAGGGCTGTGCTTAGTGCCCACGACATAGCCAGCAGTCACTGAAAGCTAGCTGTTGCTATCGTCATTATTAACAGTCTGCACAGGCCCTGCAGGGATGAATGACACCATGTGCTGTGAGAGGTGCAGGACAATTTCTCAGCATGTTCTTGATACCTAAATTGCAAGTTCGAGGCCAGCCCCATGACCCCAGGAGAAATGACCCATGCCATGGTGTGTTATGCAGCTAAGTGAGGATGTGTGGTAGGGTAGGTGCATTCAGTGCATTTTCAGCTTGATGGGATTTTTAATTTACTATGGGCTTCTCTAGAAGTAACCTCTGCACCTCAATCCCTTATAAGAAAACTTCCTTGTTTTTTGAAACTTTGTCCCTCATTTGAAATGCAACTTAGCATCTCCAGAAGTTCCCTGAACTTGCTGCCCCACCCCATGAATAAGTGTGTTGTATTCAAAGACATATCCCATGTTGGGTGCAGCATCCTTTACTTTTTAAGAGGTGTGTGCACATGAAGTTTAGGTAGGCTCCCAATTTTCCTGTATTTAGCAGTGTATAAACTTGGTGTAACACAGAAGTGTTTAACCTGTGGGCTTAAAAATCGGGCATCAGGAGCTCTGTGAGTCTCCTAAAATTAAATGCAAACTTGTCTTGGTGCATTTATATGCTTCAAGGGCCAACAGATCCACAGCTGGGGTTGGATTCTCAAAGGGCAGTATGGCCAAAGAGCCTCTGTAATGGGCACTGCCACCAGGAAGCAGCACGCCACAGTCTAATTTCAAGGACAGTGGGTTTGCTGAAGGTCTAAGAGGTCTGGAAGTACATTCCAGTTTGGAAGGAGGGAGGTGTGGAGGAAGAGGCAAAGCAATGATATCAATGGCAATCTGATGAACCCAGGATGCTGCAGCATGTGGGTCTGAGAAGCAGAAATCCCATAGAGCCTCCCAGCAACTCGGGAGGCTAAGGCAGGAGGATTGCAAGTTCAAGGCCAGCCTCAGCAATTTAACAAGGCCCTAAGCAACTTAGCAAGGGACCTGGTCACAAAATAAAGAATAAGAAGGCCTGGGATGTGGCTCAGTGGTTAAACACCCCTGCATTTAGTTTCCAGTACCAAAAAAGAGAGAGAGAGAGGAGAAAGGCCTCATAGAGCCAAACCAACCCCCTGCACTGCTCTGGGAGAGCACACAAAAGGAGATTCCAAGAGCCAGTGTTCTCAAAGTCAAGGGCTGGAGCTGGGGTGATCCAGAACCTCAGGGGCACTAAAGTCTAGGCCCAGCTGTCTGATCTTACACCAATTCTCCATCTGTGATTGAAGAGATCGCATTAGAAAGTCCTTAGTATTTCTTCCAGTTCTAGAGTAAAGATTCTAATGATTCCTTAAGTTTGCTCATGGAGTACTTCTTGCCCATGAAAATACCTGGAAGAGCCAGATTTTCTAGAATCTGACTCTTACATAACAGCTATAGGATTACTGAGTAAATTCCTGATGCCTGATTAAAATTGAATTTCAGATAAGCAACAAATAAATTTCTAAATATAAGTTTGTCCCAAATATTGCAGAGGACATACTGATCCAAACAGTCTCTCATATATCCCGTTTCGACTTCATTGTTTTTTACTTAAGATAATGAAAAGATGGTTCACGTTCTGTAGAAACCATGCTTCAAATTTTGCATTTGGATCTTTGCCCAGCCTGGCTCCGTGGATCCCATCCCCTCTCTCAATGTTAGGCAGCAGTAGCAACTGCAGCCCCCCTTCAGCCCCATGACCCCAGGGGAAATGACCCATGTCACGGTGTGTTATGCAGCTAAGTGAGGGTGTGTGGTAGGGTAGGTGCATTCAGTGCATTTTCAGCTTGATGGGATTTTAATTTACTATGGGCTTCTCTGGAAGTAACCTCTGCACTGAAATATTATTTGCCTTTTACCTAAAGTTCAGTTAACTAAGACTCCTATATTTTTTATTTGCTCCATCGGGTGACTGTGTCTGTATTCTTTGCTCTAAATAAAAGCACACAAAATTAGGAATATGAATGGCGGGATGAACTGTGATGCTTTATTGGAACAACAAAAGAAATCACAGTGAACTATGGAAGGCTTGAAGGCTCAGCCCTATTTAGGTGATTTGAAAACACAACCACCTCTGGAACTCCAAGGGCCTCAGCAAAGGAGGTGCCCTGGAGCCCAGCCCTCATGAGCGTCACCGCCAAGTCAAATCTGCTGGGATTCTGACATCTGGGCTGAAAGTCCCTCTGTGCCCTGACCTCACCTGGTTTTCATGGCAATCTCTCAAATTACACAAGGAGGGATTTCTGTAACTCTATCTCTAATTTTTTTTTCCTTCTCTTCTGGGGGTTGGATTTTTAGGTCTCTGATTTTATCTAAAAATAGATCTTAAATAATGTTTATAAAGCAATATAAGCTTTTCAGGTTAGACTATTTTAAAACATCATAATATTATGTTAATTATGTGGGCAATTTTGGTCACTTTTATATATTTTTTTTCTATATTTTACAAGGTCTGAAATGAGAAACAAGGACTAATAAATTTTTTCTTCACATAGGAACGCTTGTAGAGAAACATTTAATAAAGTCATGTGGGTCTATAAATAAATATGTGTGTATACGTTAAATACATTCATGAGTGCTCCACAGAATTACCCTAAAAGCACAACTAATTCCAACATAAGGATAAACCTGTAGGAAACCAGTTCAGTCAGACAAAGCTGTTCTGTCAGAGCTAGATAGAGTGTTGTGGAAAACCTGTGTGTGTATTTTAAATAGCATGCACGGAGGATCCTGGAAAACATTGTGCTCTTCTTCGTTTTGAATTTCAACCAGTAGGCCCAATTCATTTTTATTCTCAAAAGACAGTATTTTTTTGAGCATTGTTGCATTATTATGGCACATAATGTTTTTGACTTTGAAAATCTCTTCCTAATAGCGCTAGAAATTGACTTAAAAATGTAATATGATAGAAGACGAAAAAGATCATGAAGGAAAGCAATTTAACATGGTAATACAAGCAAGAGGAGAGGAAGAAGGCACAGCAAGGTAAGCAGAAAGAAAGAAGATGAAATGTCAAAAATGAAATGTATTTAGCAACTTCTGATGAATGGCTGGAAAAAGTTACGTAAGGCATTAATAGATTCACAACGGTAACTGAATATAGACATTCTGGATGTATCCGTCATTCATGTGGCCATTTGCTTGCTTTTTCCCTCTAAAATATTTGAGATATCACCTTAAGGTGTGTGTGTGTGTGTGTGTGTGTGTGTGTGTGTGTTAATAGTGGCAGGGCTGGGGGTGAGTGCCTCGTGACTATTATTAGTATGTCAGGATATCCACCTTGCTTTTTATTGTCTAAATTAACTATTACGGTTGAAATCACTAAGACTTTCTTTTCCCAAAATATTTAATACAGAATAGAATTCTATTACTGCCTAATCTTTAAATCTGCCTTTCTTTTTTGAATAGGCAGTTA
The DNA here is from genome assembly GCF_021218885.2 of Marmota monax. Classification (NCBI taxonomy): domain Eukaryota; kingdom Metazoa; phylum Chordata; class Mammalia; order Rodentia; family Sciuridae; genus Marmota; species Marmota monax. Next base: position 12,415,231 of record NW_026693024.1, read on the forward strand.
ATTAAATGCCCCATAGTTAGACAATCTTAAGGTTCTCACTTTCTCTTTTTGCTTTAAATTAGCTCATTTCTTGTGCGAATAATTATTCAAGAATCTTCCGCGTGTGTACATTTAAGGCTTGTGATTGTTTTTCTTATCATCAGTGAATGACGGCCGATGACACTGTTAACCATGTTTACAACATTAACTAAGGGGACACAAGACCCTCACAAAAGGCCTGTTCCTTATTGCCCAAGATTCACAAATATTATTCCAAAGCTTGAAGTGACTGAAAATTGCCTCCTCTCTTTTAGGAAAATCCTCTCTCTGCCTGCTGAGCTGCTAATCTATTTGTTCTTTCCTGAGTGTACCTGGCCAAAGTTTGTTTGCTTATTATCGAGCAGCTGCTTATGGTTTGAGGTCACTGCATTTTTAAAAGTCTTCTTAATTGTGGATACTCGACTCTGCACGTAGCAGATTCCTGGCTGTTTTGTTGTTCTAGAACTTTGCGTGACATATCCTGAAATAGTTTAGTTGTGATAAATGGTATTTCGCAGGAGGGTTCATACACATGTTTAGCTGAAGTTAGGGATCACTGAATCTATTTTTCCATTTTTTGGAAATAGGCAAAAATCTAATTGGAAGGTAGCCATTTGCACTCACAAAGATATCCTTTTTTTTTAATAGATGGACACAAACAAGTGCATTCTATGCCATTGGAAGACTTAAATGAATATTGGATGTTAGCAATAAGAAAAGTGTGCATCGGTCTTGAAAATGCAAGCCTGTTTTTCATCTGTTATGGGCTTTGGGGGTTTTGTTTTTAAATCAGATGTAAGACAAACTTTGTGGATGAATGAAAGCTGCCCGAAGGAACAGGAAAGAATAATTAAGGAATCCGACAGTCTTCCTGGCCATCAGATTTGTAAAATGTTACTGCTTGACCGTACTTCAAAGCATCCTTGTCCACTGCTGGGAGCGGGGGAGGGATGCATAACCAAGACAATTACTTCAGGGATCACTTGACAACAGGAAGTCAAGTGGAAGATGTGCACGTCCTCCGGCCCAGCTCTGTAACTCGTAATATGTGTCCCAGTGAAACTCCAGCCTATGTTCTCAAGAAGAAAAAATGTCTATCCCAACTGTTTTTGTGATGTTGAAATGCCTGTTGTACTATATTCAAATAATAGACCTGGGATATATGATGAAATTAGATGTATGAAAACATTTTAGTATATCCATATGATGGACTATTACACAACAGGTATTACAAGTGAACTATGTGCATTACCACAGGTGAGAAAAATAAGATTGATCAAGAAAAGCTGATTGCAGAAGGCTAAACTCAATGCAGTCACATTTATGTCAAGTTTAGAGCCGTGAAAAAAAATATTGAGTGTGCACACAAAGACTTGTAGAGAAAGGATGAAATTGTGCAAAGGAAACAAACAAACAAAAATAACCAAAGGACAGTAGTGAATCCTGGAAAAGAAAGAAGGGGGCATAGGAAAAAAAATAAGTGATCTTCTTACAGTAAGTGAATGAATAGATAATGAATATAATAAGAATAAAAATAAACAAAAGCAGATACCATTGACAAAGACAGTAAGTCAACTCTCCTACACTCAGTATGATAGAGAGGAGCTAGAGATTGCTATGTGGGTTTAAGATCATGATTCTTCACTCATTAGCTTTACTTTTGAATTGTATGTATTTATTTAGGTACTGGGTATGGAACCTGAGCGCTCTCTACCTCTGGATTCCTCCCCAGTCCTTTTTGTTATTTATTTTGAGACAGGGTCTTGCTAAATTGCCCAGGTTGACCTTGAACTTGAGGTCCTCTGCCTCAGCCTTCCAAGTTCATGGGCTACAGGTGTGCAGCACTACTGCAGCTGTCACTAGTTTTAATATGGTAGATTTAACTGTGTTTAATTGTGAAGGAGACCAAAAAAAAAAGAATGACATTCTGAAACTACCTCCCCAAGACTCATATCTAAAAGCTAAGTGCTGTTAAGAATCCTTTAAATTTGGGCTGGGGATGTGGCTCAAGCGGTAGCGTGCTCGCCTGGCATGTGCGGGGCACTGGGCTCATAAAAAAAATAAAATAAAGATGTTGTGCCAACCGAAAACTGAAAAATAAATATTAAAAAATTCTCTCTCTTCTCTCTTTAAAAAAAAAAAGAATCTTTTAAATTTAATTTTATGAGACTATTTCCCTATTAACATGCTTTGACTTTATCATATTTGATTTTCGGACTGGTTTTTCAAGTAACCTTTATAGGCAGAAGGTGCATTGGCCTGCAAAATAAGTTATTTTGCCCCAAATTTTGATCAATGTAACAAAATAATGAAGATGCTCCCCTCTCCCACCCTCAGTCCTGTTCCTCCCTCCTCCCAGCCCCATCCTGCCAATCTTCACATTCACACAGCGGCAAGTAAGAATCCCCAGGCCTGGCCCTGCCCTCCCCTATCCTGGGCCCCCGCACACCAGTCTCCAGTCCAGCCTTGCCCCAGGACCTCTGCTGCCTTCCCCTGCCTCCTCGGGGCACCAGCAGCAGTAAATCACTTGCAGTCAAAGCCCCCTAGACTTCCACACCCCCAGGAGTCTGCACTCACAGTCCCCCTGTCTAGCAGACCTCCTCCACTGCCCCCTCCCATTCTTCCACCAGCTTCTTTCAAACTGAACACTCCTGGATCTCCTGTTTTGTCAAACTGTACTGGAGAGTGTCATCTGCCTGTCCTTTCCACTAGATCTGTGTGCTTCCCAAGGGCAGGAATCATAGAATGTCTGAGGCACTTTTGTCCACATGTCTACCCCATTGGATGGAAGGCATCAAGGATGTTCTGTAAACTAAACTGAACTAAGGGACCATTGCTATCCCAGATTTGCTACAAGTTGTTAAATTTAAAAATATGTTGTGCTATACTATTAGCAAAATCCCTATCCAAGAGCAATTGAGTCTCTAACTGAGGTCCTAACTATATCCTTATTTTCTGTTGTCACCTTGACTTCCTATTATCTTGGATGCTCTCTTGTTTCTCTCTCTCTTTCTCTCTTCCTCCCTCCCTCCCCTCCCTCCCTGCCCCCCACCCTCTCTTTTTCGTCCATCCTCTACACTCATCTAGACTGAAATAGTCATTCCCTTGCATCTGGGCTGATAAAATAATTGCAGAGATTTTTCATGCAATTAACTCAAAGGGTAGGCTCCAGCTATTATGCAGGGTTTTCTATAGCACCACATACTGCTATATCTAATTTGCAACTATACAAACCAGTGACATTTTGGAATTTAAGGAGGTTCATTAGCTTACAATGTTTATTCTGCAAAATCTTGGCTGGTAGTAAAAAATAACCTCCCCCACTTGACAAAAAAAAAATTGTCAGATCCCTTTATGTTGCTTAAGGGTTAGACCATCAGCTATGTGTCAGTGTGGCACCTGGAATCTCAGTTTCTCAGTCCTTTCCAGACATTTGTGAGTGGGCTACAATGAGGCAGGCAGGCTGCCGACAGGAAGTCACAGAGATGAAATCTTATGTCCCACATTGGAAAGTCTTAGCACCTGGCAGAATTATTTTGGTCCCCAACCCATTGTTGGGTCTATGCCCAAGAAAGCTAAGGATGGAATTTGCAAAGCTAAGTATGGAAGTTGGGTGGCAGAATATCACCAGTGTGTCCTTACTGATTAGAAGGTAGAGATGAGCCACTGGAAGAGCCACTGTAGCAGTACCACCAGGATGATGCACCCTAACCCAACACTACACACACACACACACACACACTCACTCACACACTCTCTCTCTCTCTCTCTCTCACACACACACACACACACACTCACACACTCTCTCTCTCTCTCACACACACACACACACACACGCGCGTACACATTCTACTGGATGCAGTCAAACCATCGCCCACACCTGCTATACTTATGTGCAGGTCCTGGAAGTGGGACCACCATGAAGCTAGGAGATGTTTTGAGGGGGAAGAATTAAAAACTAGAATTAGGCTCAATGCAGACGAGGAACAGAAACTCGTGGTGAACTAGAACAAGGGCAGAGATGGAATCTGTTGACCTCGAGAAGCATTAGAAACTATAAGAAGGGAGGGACACACAAGGTTTCTGAGGACACCGGCCCCACCCATGGCGGGAGCTGCCCAGCACTCCCTGGTTAAGGCTGGCTATTGCTGGAAGAGAAGACCATCTGCCAAGGACGGAGTCGCTGAGGCAGGACAGAAAGGTCCTATGGCCATTTGAAATACAGAAGTAATTTCCTACCTGGGGAAGCTTTTCATACCTAAGAAAAATTCCAAGGTGGGTAATCTTAAGAGTGTAGGACATTATTGCAATTATATATATTTTATGGAAATTATAGTTGTGACATTTAGCACTACCGTGAAAATGACAATAAAGTCTACTTTGAAATGGTTTTATGTCTAGAAGTATTTTTTTATTCAAAGGAATTTTTTTTTTGCAATTTAAGCTTTAAAATCAAAATGAGAAAATATGGTCATTAACTGTAAAGATGTGAAGACCCAAGTTTCAACATCTAGCGAAAATGTCTTAATGCTTATGTGATGTGTTAGAATATACACTTGCTGATAAGTTTCTCTCCACAAGAAAGTGAATTAGCTTTCAAATGTCAACACAGGTCAAATAAAAAGGTAGCTACACACCCCTGGAGAGTGGCTGGCTGAGCCCGAACATCTGGATCCTTGCACACCATCAGGCTGCATCTGTCCTCCACACTGAGCAAGGGTCAGCCATTCACAGTGCAAAGACCTAGGCTCCACAGACCCCTTCACAAGACCACTCACAGTTCTGACAGAGCCTAATGTCACAGTTCCTGTCAAACCAGAGGACAGAACATAAGTCAACCTGACACAGAGAAATCTTCTCTTATTAAAAAGATTACAACGCAGTGATACGTACCTGAGTCTAGACAGAAGAGGCAAAGTTATCCCTTCAAACAGAAAAGCAGAATAAATAAGTTTGCCACCAGCACATTACTAAATCTGACATCGCTTTCATAAAATTAACCATATTTTTCCCTCCAGTCGTTGTGCTTATATTATAAATAAAGGTGTTTGTGTCACAACCCCATGAGCCACATGGTCATCATGTACACCACTTACTCTCCTATGGTTTTTGGCCTTTGTTATTGTTGTTTTTGTGCAGTGCGGGGGATAGAATCCAGGGCCTCACACTTGCCAAGCCAGCACTTGGCCCCGGAGCCACATCTCCAGTCTGTCTCAGAGTCCTTATATTGGCAAAGTTCTCTGCTCAATCTTCAGTGGACACTCTCTAGGGAAGGTTCACCCACATCTGACATTTACTTGACAAGCAAAATCCAGCTGCTGCTCCATGACAGCCCAGTCCAGCAAAAGAGGACAGTTCTTCAGCTCCCACATGTTTCTTGGAGAACAGTCATTTAAAGCAGTCTTGGGAGTTCCTATTGGTAAGTGTGTTCATAAAGGAAAATATTCCACTACATCTGTATATAATATCCTATACACACGAGAACCAAGAACCTAGACAGGGCAGGATGAGGGATCCAGTGGTTCCCAAAGTATAGTATACCAGGGTCCCCATGACCTTTGCAGGGGATCCACAAGGTCAAAGCTGTTTCATGAGAATGTCAAGATGTTATTCACTTTTGTTAAATGTCAGTGTTGCACAAGGGTGTCATGAGATTTCCCAAAGCCTCCAGCCTGTGACATCACAGCCAACTCAGCTACTGAGTACGGAAACACATATGAGAACTGAGCTCTCTTCTCTCCAGCCAGACATTAGAGAGATTTTTAAAATGTAAAGGAACATGATGCTTCTCCATCATGATTATTGTCTTGGAAAAACACGGTTACTTTTCTCGAAATTATTTTATTGATAGGAACATAATGGTTTATTGTTGATATTTATAAATTAACTCAATTACTATTGAAAAGATGTCTCTCAGGGGAGGGCTGGGGTTGTAGCTCAGTGATAGAGCACTCACCTAGCAAGTGTGAGGCCCTGGGTTCGATCCTCAGCACCACATAAAAATAAATAAAAAAAAAAGAAAGAAAAGGAAATATGTCTCACTCTTAACTTCTAGCACAGTATTAATATGGATAGATACAGCCTGCATTGTCAAAAGCTCTCAGGGGTCACCCATTATTTTCAAGTGCAAAACATTCCTGATATCAAGTGTGAGAATGGCTGGACTCCACAAATGGCTTGGATACATTAATGTCAACTTGGGAACATTCTTCTCTAAATCTTTTTTTCCCCCGCAAAAGAATAATGTTGCAAAAAGACAGAGGGGAGTTGCATGACTCAGAAGGGAGTTTTCCGATAGGCGCCTGTTGACTGGCTATCAGTTGGCTGCACCTGGGCTGGCTTGCCCCCGACGCTATCTTTCACATCCCTCTCTGGCTGCCTGCAGGCACACAGCAGAAGAGAGCACGGGGAAGTTCAAGCCTGACCACATTGCACTCTGGGCAAAGGCTTGCCCTGGGTCTAGGCCACCTCGGAGCTTAAGTCAGAGTAGGCAAAACCTTCCAGAGAGGTCCCACCTTCCCCATCTGCCTATCTCAAATTCACCATGCTTGAGCTCTCTCGGAGTAAAAACAGTCATTCCAAAAGACATGTCTGATTTCTGATTGCGTAAGAATTACCTGGAACATTTTTAAAACACAGAAGTTCCCAGGCCCCACCCCCAACCTGAGGAATCCCTGACACAGGGCTGGAAGGAGCATATCTGTTCCTGGAGACAAGCTCCACCCATGACTCTTGATGCACACTGTCTCCAAGAGTCCACCTCCTGGGCCCAGAGACATAGGGAAGCCCAAAGCAAAGTCAGCACCCAGCACCCAGCACCCACTGGGAAGTCAGGCCTGGGAGGGAGTCTAGCAAATGGTAACCATTCAAGAAGTGGGCCAGGAGATGCAGGGCCTTGGGAAAATCTCTGGATAGAGCGTGGTGATGAAAGGGAGGAAATTAAAAAGAAAAGAAAAAAATGGGAGAAATACCATGTCAAAAAGGAAAGTTCCACCTGGGCACAGTAGTGCATGCCTGTAATCACAGTGGCTGGGGAGGCTGAGACAGGAGGATCACGAGTTCAAAGCCAGCCTCAGTAAAAGCGAGGCCCTAAGCAACTCAGTGAGACTCTGTCTCTAAATAAAATGCACAATAGGGCTGGGGAGGTGGCTCAGTGGTTGAGTGCCCCTGAGTTCAATCCCAGATACTCAAAAAATATAATAAAATAGGAAGGTTTCAGAAGTAAGAGCCACCCCCAAGCCTCGATTTAAAGACCCAATGCAGATTTGACGAGTACCCCCAAAGTCCATCCTCAGTGAAGGCTTTTAGGAAACATGAACAGAAAAAAAATGTTAAAAGCCAGCAAGAGTGGCACACAAATATGACCTAGAATGTTTATGCAAATAAGCATAGAAGTGTTCCTGGGAAAACTTTGAATAGAAGATCTGAAGTCAACCACATTTTCACCTACCTAGAGTGTGTTTCGAGGAAGAACCCCTGTATCTTCTGTTCTCCCTGCCTGGCTCAGGGATCCAGAGCATGAGACCTTTAAGCCTGATCCTTCCAATGTTATTATTGTAGGACACCTTATTTAAAAAAAAAAAAAACATAGCCAGAAGCAGCCCAGGAGAATTTATAGGCTTTATTAATCTTTTCTTTATTAGCGGTGCCATGAATTTGTCAGTGACATTTAATGCAAAATAGTTTAAGGCACAGCCAGACACTAACTTCCAAACCTCTCCTAATCTTTTCAGTCTTCAGTTGCAAGTTGATTTCAAAGAAGAGTTTGAGCTGGTAGCTCTTGGCTTGGTCCCTGAGCACCCTATGAGCATTCAGGCCACTCCCATATTGATGGTTTTAAAGCTAAAACTATTGCCTAATGAATTTGAGAAGAGATGGTTAACAGGAAACTTCAATTTATTGGGTCGGGGTTTGGTTGCCAGAATGCTTTCAACTTTCACTTATTTTTATTGCACGGGCAAGATTGGACCGCTCTAGCCAGTCCTACCCAGGTTTTACAACACGTTTACAAGCACAAATCAGTGTGACCAAGAGCACTTTCTGTACTGTGGGCAGCTTTGACAACAAGCCGAGGAAAGAGGAACTCCGCGGAGCCCAATCTGTAATTCCTCTGCAAAGCCCTCTGCTCTTTTTGCCTTGACCTTCCCCATTCTCAAGATATAAGATAGGAGAAGAAAGAAAAGTTCACCCCGCACAGACCTTTCAGGAGATAGGCTGCAGGATCAGAGAATGCTGAAGGATCCACCAACCCTTTCTCCCTGGCTCACGGCTGAGAAGGATCCCCTTCTCGTTCTTGGAAAGAGATGCTTTTTACTGTGTCAGATGTATTTCGCAAATGGCCTTTCCAGGCCTGTCTGGCATTAGATAGTCCAAAAGCATTATGGCATCTTCAGTAAACATTTTTTTTTTCTCTCCAAATCAATGCTTAATGGACTTTACATATTTGTTGATCAAAACCATTAGTAACTTAATTTAGGATGGATTCTTTTAAATCCATGTTTATTCCCCACCTCAGAGGATTTTCTACATCACAGGTACTTACTGAACCGCACAGGAAGGAAAGTGACCCAGTGCCCCATTTGGGAACCTGGTTGATCAGGACTCAGGAAGGAAACCTCTTGGGTCATTCATGGAGCTAGCTCCAGATCATGTACTCAAGGAAGGCCAGGCATCCAGGGATCCCCAACCTGCATCTGTCCTGGAGAGGACAGAGTGGGGCCCTGGAGTGCCAATGGACTGCACTCTATGGCCACTCTGCCCATTGACGAGAAGGACCTTAACTCCATGTTCTTAACTCCATGACCTTAACTCCAAGCCTCTCTTTAGATCATTCCAGAGTTAGTTCTATCTCTTCCAAGATAACATCCAACATTGTTTTCTCTGATATTTTAATTATGTACTTTTTTATAATATATATATTTAGCAGGCATTTGTAGGAGAGGGAGATACCCCTCTACATCGCCCCCCACCAACTCCACCTTTAGCATTCATGTGGCCTCTGGAGCTAGATTAGAAACCCAGTAAATACAAAGCTGATTAATGAGGGGAAAACATGCAAATTTTGTTAAATTTCATAATTTAAAAAACTTCATAAAGAAATCCAAATAAAAGATAAAAGCATGATGTTTTATACTTTTTTAAAACAAAGAACAATTTGTCAAGGAGCCCCTGCAGTGGAGCATATCTATAAACCCAGCTACTCGGGAGGTTGGGGCGTGAAGATTCAGAGTTCAAGGCCAACTTGACCAGCCTGGGTAACATGGTGAGGCCTTGTCTCAAAAATAAATCACATAAATAAAGAAGGAAATAAATAACTTGTAAAGGGATGACAGGATAAATTTACTGCTATAGCTCAGGGCAGTAAATTGAACACTAAGAGATACACAGTGGAAGATAAGGGTTATGCCATAAGTTTATTCATTCAGATTCCTTACAATCTCACTACTAGTCTCTAATGATTAAGGCTGTTTTCCCACCTTGGTAGTAGAAGACACTCTTCCCAAATAAAGCTTTGTTGCTGCATGTAGAAAGCAGGCTGGGCAGTCCTTTCTGAAGTTTAGAGTTCCTCAAGTGATTTCAGCGTGAAAAAAACGACTATACCAGTTGAGCATCTTGTAATGTGACATGTCCTTAACTCTTTCAGATTAATTTATTTATTCATTCAAAAACATCTACTAAAAAATACATATCTATTCAGTGTCTACCCTGTTCTGAGATCTGTGGATTTCTTAATGAAAGGACATATTTGATTTATGTGGTATTCTGGGTCTATGCATGTGATATTTATTTATTTGCATTGTATTCACTTATTTTTCTATTTATGAACTTATAATTGACTTGAGGGTAAGGGATATTGTTTTCCTTATATTTGTATCTCTATATCTCCTAGACAGCAGGTGCTCAATAAATGTTGAAAGAATATTAAACAAATCACACCAACTTCCATAGTGGAACTAAGGTTTATATTCCAGCAATCTAATATCTAAACATCAGGGGAAATCGTTGATAAGAAATGGGGAAGGACATTAAGATATAATGGATGCAAACTTGGGGTATGAATTAGGCTCTGAGCTGTATGATAATCAGTGGTAAGGAATATTTGCCAACATACATTGAACATAAGGAGTGTGGATTCAGAGATATTGGGTCCTGGATGTTAATATATTTCAACTACTAACAAATATTTTATTAATATTTTATTTTACTACAGGACTTTCCCAACTATAATAGCACATTTTTCTTGGGATAAGTTTGATTCCACAGACAAAATCTTTTTTGTATTTATGTACACTGGGTACTTATAATAAAATTCTCAAATAATTTATGAAAACACAAAAGTATATTTTATTTAATGAGAAACTTTCTTAGCCTGTTTCTCTCAGAAATAATCAGATTATTTATTTCACTGTTTGAGACTGTAAACTTGACATATAATATGTGACAACTGCAAACCAAAAGCTTACCTCCAACCCCTACTGCCGCAGTCCGGCTGCAGCAAAATAACCGGGGGGGTGACGAACAACTTGTGTACATTGATACAGCAGGAGTAGGAGCCATTTATTGTAGGACAACAGAGGTATTTATACATTCCACACAGCTTATCTTAATTAACATAAACTAGATACAGCAGTCAACCAATAAGGAATCTCCACACTTAATGGCTTGCTGGCGCCACCTCACAAACCACTCCCCTTGGCAAAATACCAGGCGCCATCCAGACTTGTTTACAGACTCTAACATTTGCCAGGCGCCACCCTGACTTGTTTACAGACCCTAACACCCTACCAGTGAAATACATCTCAGAACAAGATCAAAACCCCTGGAGTGGTCAGGCAGTCCAATCGGTAAAGTAAAAGTGGGTCTTACCCATGAGAAATTTCCTCAAGTGGTGATTTAGACTAGCTCCTGAATAAATAGAACCTCTTGCAACCACTCAAACAAGGAAACTAAACATTTCAGTGAGCTCAACGCTCTGATTGCTAATTCAGAACTAAGAAGAGCCTTGACCTTCCTATTTCTTTAGTACGCACTTGGATCCAGGCATGGTGGTATACACCTGTAATCCCGGTGACTCAAGAGGCTGAAGCAGGAGGACCACAAGTTCCAAGTCAATCTGGGCAACTAAGCAAGACCCGGGGGTCAAAATTTTAAAAATAAAAAATGAAAAGTTTGGGTGTGATAATTCACTGGCAGAGTGCCCCTGGGTTCAATCCCCAGTATCACAAAAGTAAATAAGTAAAAAATAAATATGCACTTGGGGTCAGCCATCTGGGCTCCAAGATCATTTAATTTATTCAGATGATCCTACAAAAGTGACTAATCCTCTTTGAAAATCAATTTCTTATCCAGCAAAATGAAAATCATCTTACTTATCTAATAAGAAGTGAATGCAAGATGCAGACTATAAATTCTAAAGGTATAATTTTGATCCTATAGATTCCAGTGTGGACAGCCATCAAATTTGAGTTGGTAAAGAAGCAGCCTTCTCACAATCATGCCCACACCATGAGTCAAACTAATGTGATCTGCTGCTGAGATCCACTTAATTTTTCTTTTGCTCTATAAATGTATGCAATTTTAAAAGACCATTGAGTTCAGTGGCTCAGATAAATCTATATTGCAAACCTTATTAAGCAAATTGATTTCATATTTTAAAACATTTTTTTTCTATAAGAAGCATGAATTCACAGGGACTTTCTATACATTCAAAAGTTATCTATTATCATCACACTATAGTTCTGTATGTAATGAAGTTCTACTTCTTTTTCCAGAATATTCTTTTCTTGGCTTTGTTTACACTTTACCTGGATAAACATGTTTAGATAATTTAATGATTCAAGGGGTTACACCACACTTAGGAGAAAAATTGGCATATATAATTATGCTTTTAAGCAAACTTGTTTGACTGTTCTCAAAACAAAGCAAAAACCCTAACTCTCACTAATTTTTTAAGTGACTGTACCAGCAGGTTTCGAAGCAATCCATCAGCAGCCATCCCATTTCAGATAAACGTCAAGGCCAAGATGGAAGAAAATAATGAGCTTCAGCGGACGCACAAAAACAAACCTTTAAGTGAAGGCAGAGATCACAATCACCCACCTAGTGAAAGGAGGCTGATGATGAGAGAAATATGGCAAGAGGAGCCAAACCTCCCCTGCCTGGTCTGCCTTGCTGGCACGCAGAGCTCGGGAACTGTCACCAACATAGTATAGGCATAAAAAGGGGACAAGGTATCAAGGACTTGAGAGTTTCCAATGGCAGAAGGGCAAGGAAATGAGCAATTACCTCATCCTGATGATATGTGAACAGGCCCCACCACCACTGGGTAACAAGTCACCAGGTAACAAGTACCTGGACAACATGAACTATAAACCCCAAGTCTCTCTCCTTCTAAGGCGCCCATTGTCCCCTTGTCCTGATTACCCCCTCTATACCCAGCCCTCATTAGGTAACAACTGGGATTGCAAATGTTTCCGGATTTGTTTTGTTTTAATTTTTGGTATTTCATTTCCTTCATCTCCTTGCTTGTATCCAGGAAAGAACTTACATACCTAAAGGGAAAACCCTACATAAATAACATCTATTTCTCCATACAGAACTAAAGTGTGTGACCTCTGGGGCTAGTTCCCTTCCCATGTATACAGAAGGCAGAGATTAATAATAGTGGCTCAAACATGCATACAGCCTGGTGCCAGGGTGTGTATACTTAGATTTATATTTATTAGTTGGAGGTATTAATCTTAATGCACCATAAGTCATACAGGGTATTCCTTGGCAATAGCAAGGAACACCATTTATGGTGTTTCACAAAATCCTTAGTCCCTCCATTTATAAAGATCACAAGTTTATAAATAGCTAATATTCCTAATAAATTGTCTTATTATAAGTAGTACTCATGTGTGATTCTTCAACACATTGGCTGTAAGAGTGTACATATTTTACCCAGACATCACTGAAACAATAATCCTAAAGGATTAATACACTCTCAAGGTATTAGTATGATGGATATAGTGGCATTTATAAATATTCTATTTTTTCCTACCTTTTTTTCAGCCTCCTTATAGTTAAACAGTGAAAAAATTAAACTTTACTATGTTAAAATGCTGAGATTTGGGAGATATTTATTTATTTATTTATTTTTAGAAAACAAAACCCAAAAGACTTGATTTTTATTCTGAAAGAAAGTCATTTTAAAAATATTTACAGGAAGTGTGAATCAGGCGGTATAGCGATACCAGACTTCAAACTATACTACAGAGCAATAGTAACAAAAACAGCATGGTACTGGTACCAAAACAGGCAGGTGGACCAATGGTACAGAATAGAGGACACAGAAACCAATCCACAAAACTACAACTACCTTATATTTGATAAAGGGGCTAAAAGCATGCAATGGAGGAAGGATAGCATCTTCAACAAATGGTGCTAGGAAAACTGGAAATCCATATGCAACAAAATGAAACTGAATCCCTTTCTCTCGCCATGCACAAAAGTTAATTCAAAATGGATCAAGGAGCTTGATATCAAATCAGAGACACGCCGTCTGATAGAAGAAAAAGTTGGCTACGATCTACATACTGTGGGGTCGGGCTCCAAATTCCTCAATAGGACACCCATAGCACAAAAGTTAATAACTAAAATCAACAAATGGGACTTACTCAAACTAAAAAGTTTTTTCTCACAAAAGATACAATAAGAGAGGTAAATAGAGAGCCTACATCCTGGGAACAAATCTTTACTCCTCACACTTCAGATAGAGCCCTAATATCCAGAGTATACAAAGAACTCCAAAAATTAGACAATAAGAGAACAAACAACCCAATCAACAAATGGGCCAAGGACCTGAACAGACACTTCTCAGAGGAGGACATACAATCAATCAACAAGTACATGAAAAAATGCTCACCATCTCTAGCAGTCAGAGAAATGCAAATCAAAACCACCCTAAGATACCATCTCACTCCAGTTAGATTGGCAGCCATTATGAAGTCAAACAACAACAAGTGCTGGCGAGGATGTGGGGAAAAGGGTACACTTGTACATTGCTGGTGGGACTGCAAATTGGTGCAGCCAATTTGGAAAGCAGTATGGAGATTTCTTGGAAAGCTGGGAATGGAGCCACCATTTGACCCAGCTATTCCCCTTCTCGGTCTATTCCCTAAAGACCTAAAAAGAGCATGCTACAGGGACACTGCTACATCAATGTTCATAGCAGCACAATTCACAATAGCTAGACTGTGGAACCAACCTAGATGCCCTTCAATGGATGAATGGATAAAAAAAATGTGGCATTTATACACAATGGAGTATTACTCTGCATTAAAAAATGACAAAATCATAGAATTTACAGGGAAATGGATGGCATTAGAGCAGATTATGCTAAGTGAAGCTAGCCAATCCCTAAAAAACAAATGCCAAATGTCTTCTTTGATATAAGGAGAGTAACTAAGAACAGAGTAGGGTCGAAGAGCATGAGAAGAAGATTAACATTAAACAGGGATGAGAGGTGGGAGGGAAAGGGAGAGAGAAGGGAAAATGCATGGAAATGGAAGGAGACCCTCAGGGTTATACAAAAGTACATACAAGAGGAAGTGAGGGGAAGGGGAAAAATAATATAAGGGGGACAAACGAATGTCAGTAGAGGGGGCAGAGAGAGAAGAGGGGAGGGGAGGGGAGGGGAGGGGAGGGGAGGGGGGATAGTAGAGGATAGGAAAGGCAGCAGAATACAACAGACACTAGTATGGCAATATGTAAATCAATGGATGTGTAACTGATGTGATTCTGCAATCTGTATATGGGGTAAAAATGGGAGCTCATAACCCACTTGAATCAAATTGTGAAATATGATATATCAAGAACTATGTAATGTTTTGAACAGCCAACAATAAAAAATTTTAAAAAAAAAGAATTATTTATACTCACAAAAAAAATAATAAAAATAAAAATATTTAACATTATTTTGGGGAATGATTTGACATAGGATACATATATTTTATCCAGTTCCTATTTAGACATAGTTTATATGAAAAAAATATATAAAATAATCAGATGTCATATAAAAATATTATGCAACAAAATTAAATACAACAGACTGTTTATATGTATGTATATATAGTTGATTCTTGTTATTTGCTGTAGTCAAGTTCCACAAAGTTGCTACCAATATTGAACTAGCAATTATTGAACCACTGCTCCGAGTGTACACACATACACATATCTTACATAGATCATATGATCTTAAATCCTAAACAAAAGTCATCCTGAGAGATTCCATTTGGTTTTTTATATTTTCTAGCACTTTTTTCCTATTCTTCTTTACAGAGAAAATGAGGTACAGCAATGTTGCAACTTGCGGGAGGCCCAGGTCTCAGCCCTGTGAACTGGGATTCAAATGAACTGGAGTTTCTCACTGCACACTAGGCTGCCCACTGCCCTTCTCCAGGCCTATCATCTTTGTACAAGAGCTGAAACAGAATGCAGCAGCGGCCTTGTTGACCTCCTCCGGGACAACGCGCATGGGGAAATCCAAATTCTTCCCCCCTCTGCGCGTGTCCACAAATGACCAGGAAAGTGCTGCCATATTGATCTTGCAGCCACACATAGGTTTTAGAGAGTTGGCTTAATAGTAAAAGTGAAATACAAGAATAACGCAGTTTTTACCAACCAATACAGCTCAGGTTTGAACAAATTAAACCAGCTGCAAATAACTGGCATGGCTTCATTGGCATGTAATGGGTAACATTCTGAATTACCCCAAACTCTTAATGTCAGTAAGCTTTCAAAAGCATATTTTCTGAGATGGGGATTTAGCTCAGTGGTGGAATGCTCCCCCAACATGCTCAGGCCCTGATGGGAGATATTTATTACTGCAGCAAAGCATAGCCTGTCCTGACTAATAGAGATAGTAAGCATGAATTTCAGACTTGAAATCCAAATAAAAATATCTACTCTTAGACTCTTAAACATTTTCAATAATTTAATTAAAGACTTAGTTAGTAGACTAGAGTTAGTAGACTATAACCAGGATTGGCAAACTTTTTCTATAAAGGATCAGACAATAACTATTTTAGGTTTTGGGGACCTGATAATCTCTGACACAACTACTCTGCCATTACAGCTCATAAGCAAGCAACCGTAATTCATAAAGTAATGAACGTGACTATGTTTCCATAATACTGTCTTTCTAAAAATAGGTACCGGGCAGCACTTGGTGCATGTATGAACAGGCCCCACCACCACTGGGTAACAAGTCACCAGGTAACAAGTAGGACCAGGGGTTCACTGACCCCTGGTCCTACTGTTAAATGTAGAAATGGTGAATAAGTTGGTAGGTTACGTTCTCAGGGCTTCAGTAATAAAGTGCCATTGGATGGATCAAAAACCACATATTTGTTATCATCTCACAGTTCTGGAGGCCAGAAGTCCAAACAGTAGTTGTTAGCAGAGTCGTTTCCTTCTGAAGATTCTGAAGGACAAGCAGTTCGTGTCTCTAGCCTAGCTTCCGATCATTGCCAGCAATCCTGGGCATTCCTTGGCATGTATAGACATCACTCCAATCTCTGCTCGTCTTCCCATTGCCGTCTTCTCCCTGTGCATCTCCCTCTTCCCAAAAGGAGATGAGTCATGTTGGATTAATGTCCAACCTTACTCCAATACAACTCCATCTTCACTATCTAGATTTGCAAAGACCTTATTTCTAAATAGGGTCCCATTATGAGTACTAAGGGTCAAAATTTCAACAAATCTTTTGGCGTACACAAATCAACATGTAACACTTGGATATTTCTCTCTTTCTCTCATTCTCTCTCCCTCCCTCTTTCTCTTTTCAGGGCCGGAGATAAGGCCCAGGGACTCAGATATGCTAGGCAAGTGCTCTACCACTGAGCTACCATTCCAACCCAATACTTGACTTCTTATAGAAGTTAGTTCCTTAGTAAACTAACAACAATATAAATGAACTTTAAAGCTCATAGACCATGGCTGTACTCAAAGAGATCCACTCATAGATTTCTTTGACAAGATTAAAATTTTAGGTGTCTAACAGATCAGTTAAAAGAAAAACCATGTGGGTTGGGGCTAGGGCTCAGCGGTAGAGCGCTTGCCTTGCATGTGTGAGGCTCTGGGTTCGATCCTCTGCACCACATAAAAATAAATAAAGTAAATAAAGATTGTGTCCATTTACAACTAAAAAAAGAAGGAAAGAAAGAAAAACATGCTCATAATTAGAATAATAAATAGGACTTTGTCATGCACACTTACCATTTGGTATTATTGTTCAGGCTCCCATTTTTTCCAAATCATTGAGAAAATTAGATTTGATTGACATATTTTAAGTTATGTCTTGAGACTGTTATTAAAGCCTGTTATTGAGGGGATGATATTCATTAGAGTCTAAATTCAGGCACCTATGAGAATTTATGGAATACAAAAACCACAATTTCCTTAGCAGATTTTGGAACCTTAAAATCTGAGAAAGCAGATGAACAATCCAATAGGCGCTGTAGCCAGTACATACAAGGAGAAGGGTGTACCAAGGCCGTAACAGGCCCTTCTAGGAAGAGGAGGCACCTGAGCTCCAAGGAGGATCTGGTATGATCAAAGGCAGGAAATGATGTATGTGTGTGTGGAGGATCAGCCTGATTTGAAACAGCAGGAAAATGCAGGGGCAAAACAGGTGTTTGCAGAGTGGTTAAGACTGATATGAAAGTCCTTGAATGTCAGCCTGAAAAGAGTTCTGATTACATTTATGAACACTATTTTTCTGAGTAAATAGCATCAAAGCTCTGTGGAATAATATACAAGGCAAGTAAGGCAGTAAATCAATGAGGGATTATCACAGTAGTAGATGTGTTACCAAAAAGAGGTGGTGAACAGTGTGGTGTTGCAGGATAGTGGGGTAGAATTAGATCCTCAGAAAAGAATCAAAAAAATGTCAGTGGGTCTTGATATTTGAGTTGTGAGACAGTCTTAGTTCATTTGTGCTGCTATAACAAAATATCAGAGGCTGTGTAATTTATTTTTTTTAAAGGGTCAATAACCTCACAATTTTGGAGGCTAAAAATCCAACACCAGGCAGCCCCATCTGTTTGGCCTCTGGTGAGGAGCTTCTGCTGCATCACAACATGGAAAATAGAGTAATAGAACAAGAATGTGTGTTGGAGCTGTAAACAGCACACGTGGAAGTGACCAAACATATTGGATGGCTCTTTTCCACACATACTATTAAGTCTGTCTTGTTCACTAAGCCTGTGTATAACTCTGTGCTAGAAATAAATACATCAGGAGTTGATAAATATAGTTCATATCATAAAATAAAATTCTAATCAAATAATGGATCCTTGTGAATTGTTTTCATTGGTGATTGGTTTGATAGGTGATTATGTTCTTAGGAATTTGAAATGTGTGTAACCAGTAATCCATTAATCCAAAACTATGCAACTGAACGCCTGTAACTGAGTCTCCTCATACCTACAAGATGCCATAGGACATACAGAGGAGTCTCATGCAAGTTTTCAAACCTTTTAAATATTAGTGAAAGAAATAGACACCTAAACTTAAGACAGTGTGCTAAGGGTTTACAAGAATGGGAATATCAGAGCAGAGAGTAAGGACACTTACCTATCTGGAAAGATCTAGAATCCTTCTCTAGAATGGGATACTTAATCTGATGTTTGATCTGTTTATTTAACCATTTACCAGGATGGATTGGAAAAGAGGGGAGGTTATTCTTGGAAACAAAACAATTTAACCCAAAGGCATGCAAAGAAGAACCCAACTTGCTTGGGGAGGTGTAATGACCCTGCTTGGTTGCAGGACCAGGTACTGTTTGACAGAGGTGGAGAATGAGTCAAGGTGTTCAGAGCACAGGTTGGGCATAGGACTGTAGGACTGTTAGGGAGTTGAGATACCCTGTAAGCTACTGAGAGCCATTAAAACATCTTGTTGTTGCTTTAGGGCTTATACATTTGCTTTTAAAAGTGCTACAAGATTTTTAAAAATTATCTACAATTTCACTATCCACAAAGAATTACTATATAAATTCTTTCATTTGTTTATATATTTATAAATGTTTTATCCTACTTCAATCTTGCATCTACATTTTTTACTTAGTATCATACTTACCTCACAGTCTTTGAATTATTTTTCATAATGTGGTTTCTAAAGTGTGATGAATCTTGTAACAAATGAGTCTACTGTTTTTTTAAACATGCCTTTACTGCTAACAGTTGGGTCACTCCAAATGCATAGCAATAATTACCATGTATATAAACACTTCAGTGAAAGTCTATGCTTTTAAGTACAGCTTAATATACTGAATTGCTAGGTCAAAAAGAATGAAGTATTTTGAAGCTATTTTTTTTACACATTTCTAAATTTATTTCCACAAGATTTTTTTTTCTAGTTTGCTCCTAATTTGCCTCAGTAGTAGAGTAAAAATATCCTGCTTCTTTATAAGTTTATCAGCAGGACAAATTATTTGTTTTTATAAGTCATCTTTGCTGAAATTTTTAGTACGTTTTCAATAGACACTTTTATAAATAATCTTTGTTAAACAACCAACCTGTGATTTTTTTAAATAAAAGAATTTTAAAATAAAAGTTCACTGAATAAATTTTGAGGAATAGAGGAAATTTTAAAAAGTTAGATCATTTTTATCTCACTCCTATAGCTAAGGTCTGGTGACGTCTTTGTCTTTAGCCTTCCAGATTTCCAACTCTCTCTCTCTCTCTCTCTCTCTCTCTCTCTCTCTCTCTCTCTCTCTCTCTCCCTCCCTCCCTCCCTCCCTCTAAATATGTTGAACAAAATTGAGAATGTATTGTATTTGCAATTGTATATTTTGCCTTTTTCATGTAGTATTAGAGAGCAAGTGCTACATGAGATCATTCATTAGTCTTCAAAGCACGGCTTTTTAGAGCTGTGTGACATTCCCTGGTATGGATGGGCTGTTGTAAATATTCCCTCCTATGTTACTGGAGAGCACTGTCGTTCAAATCTTCCATCTGCACATGGACATCCTCATGCAAACCTGTTATTAATACCTTAACCAAAAAATACTAAAAAATGGAAATGCCACGTAAAAGATTTGAACATTTCTTATAACTTTAAATTCACTTTACAAAATGGCATCCTGCCCCCTCCTCACACACACAAAAAATTACGCCTACAAGTAGACCAAGCTCTTCACATCATGAGAGATTTCAGCATTTTAATTTTTCCTGTTGGACAGCACAGGGTTTTTTTATTCTGCTTTGCCTTCCTTATTATAACATTAAATATCATTTTATGTCTTTATGAGCTATGTCCACCTTATCTTCTGCCATTTTTGCTACTATTCAAAGACTTTTGTTTCGTTTTTTGTTACTGGGGAGTAAATCCAGGGACACTTAACCACAGAGCTGCATCCTCAGCCCTTTTTTAAATTTTTAAAATTTTGAGATAGGGTCTCACTAAGTTGCTCAGGGCCTTGTTAAGTGACTCAGAATGGCTTTAAATTTTCCATCCTCTTGCCTCAGACTCCCCAGCTGCTGGGATGGCAGACATACCCCATTGTACCTGGCTCAAAGCCTTTTTGGAAACCAAGATTATTACTGTGTGATACGAATAACATCTTGTGGGATACAGCATTTTCGGACCACATCTTTATCTCTCAAAATCGGTAGCCACTGCCTCCTGATATACATGCAGTGGAGAAAAAGTCTGAGTCTGGCCTTTCTAATGTGATGACTAATTTTATGTGCCAACTGGACCAGGCCACAGGGTGCCCACAGCTTTGGTCAGCTGTGATTCTAGGTGTTCCTGTGATAGTGTTTTTGCATAAAACCAACATTCAAATTGGTAGACAAGCTAAAGAAACTTTGCCTTCCTTAATGTAGATGGGCCTCATTTAATCAGTTAAAGGCCCGAATAAAGCCAAAAATATCCCCTGAGTAAGAGAGAGAATTCCTCTTGCCTGGTGGCCTTGGAACTAGGATGTGAGATCTTGTTCTTGCTTTTCTATTGTTATGGTTTGTTTTGTTTTTGCTTTTTATTTTGTTTTCCTTCCCTCAGACTCAACTGAAACATTGGCTCTTCCCGGGACCCATGCCTTCCCGACTTAGGACTTGGGGCTCACACCATTGTCAGAACACACATGCACGTCCTATTGATTCTGTTGCTTTAGAGACTGCTGGTTAATACAGTGTGTCACCTGGAATATTTTTCTGCTTCCATCCTTATAGAATGTATTTTCCTAATCCGTGAAATTTAAATTTTTACTTCTTGGGAGTGTGTCTTTTTCATTCATTCTGTTTAGAACAACAACAAAGATGGTCTAAATGAGCAGGAAACGGAAGAGTTCCACATGACAGCTGCCCACTCTGTGGAGCACAGAGAGGGTGGTCATCTACTCGGAGAAAAAGAGGATGGTGGTGGGGATTTTTAATTCCATGCTGTGCCTTTAAAGTTCATACCCCCGTTCTCTGTGCCTGTCCTCCCCACTGGCACTGGTTAAAATCCCCCACTCTCTGCAAAGCACTCGTCTTCCACTGCTTTGATGCAGATGTGATGAAGATTCAACCAATAAGAGACTTCTGCCCTTTGCATTTAGCAATTATATTTCATATACAGGTTGTTATGGTGTAGATATGCGAGAACGCCCAAAAGCTCATGTGTGAAACAATGCAAGACTGTTCCGAGGTGAAATGATTAGATGGTGCATTATAAACTAATTGGTGGATTAATCCACTGATATAGATCAACTGGGTATTAATCATCGTAGGCTGGTGGGGTGTGGAGCTAGGTCATTGGAAGAGTGCCTTTGGGGCATGTATTTTTTTCCTTCTGAGCAAAACTCCCTCTGCTTTCCTCCACCACAGCCTTCTGCCATGATGCTCTGCCTCACCTTGGGTCCAGAGCTAGAATTTGCAAGCCACAAACAGAACCTCTGAAAAGCCAAAGTGAACTTTTCCTCCTCAATGTGGTTCTTGTCAGATGTTTTGGTTACAGTAATGAGCTCCCTTAAATACAGATAATCCCCAATGATCCCAGTTTGACTCAGAAGTGCTCTACTACTGATCTCCATTTCCACCCTTTTTATTTTTTTAGTTTGAGACAAGGTGACATGAAGTGCAGCAGCTGTCCTTGAACTTTCGATCCTCCTGACTCAGCCTGCCAAGTCACTGGGATTACAGGTGCGCACCACCATGCCCAGCTTCCACAGAGATTTTTAACGTACAGCATCAAACCATGCTACTTGCACAAGGTACCATAATTAAATTTAGTAGCCTGTTGGTCACAGTAAAATGATGGCTTTATGTAAATGATGCTGTGCTTCATGGTTACTAGCTACTTAAGTGGCTACATTTAATAGAATTCTTATTCACCCAGACCACATGGTGGACTTGATCTCTCCTCATTTTGTTAGGGTGATTTTTGTGTGTTCATTTCTCTTATGGACAGTATGATCCCTCGGTGGGAATGTGCACACTTCCGTACATAAATAACCACATTGCCTGAACAGTAACCCCAGGTGCTACACAACTCTACAAGGAATTCTGGGAGCTCCAGCTCACCCCCAGGGCCCTCGGTGCTAGGCATGCACCATGCACTTCTTTGGCTTTCTTGTATTTATTCAGCCTATTTTTGTCTATCTAGCTTCCACCTCCCTCCTGGGGGGGGGGGGTCTTCAAAGCTGCTTCTAGCTATTTCCTACCAATTACATTCACTCATTCGTCACTGGCTCGACCAGTCAGTGGGCAAATATTTCCTAGAAGTCACACAGCGCAAAGAGACCTAAACAGACCAGGAAGTTCAGACTTTTCTTGAGAAGATCACAATTTAGTTTACTGTCCCTGGGGTTTATTTTTCCAGTGTCCTGGATTCTGTGTGTCCCCTTGAAGTTCATATGTTGAAACCCCAACCCCCAGGGTGACAGTGTCCCGAGGTGGGGCTTTGGGGAGGGAGGCTCCATTATAAAAGAGGCTTAAGGGAGTGTGTCCCTTCAGCTGTGTGAGGACACGCAGAGGAAGGTTTCAGGCAATGGATAATCTGATGGTGGAAAAACTGCCTCTAGCAAGAGTTCCTCCCTACAAAAAGAAGGAGGGCCTGTGGGTACTGGGTCTTAGAAGAGAAGGGGGTGGGGTGCAAGAGGAGGTGGCTGGTCCAGCGTGGGGGTGGGGAGGGAGCCCGGCACTGCAGAGAGACTTCACAAGGCCAGGACGTCTCAGAACCCTGGGGCTCGGACAAGAAAATAAACAACAGACCAAATATTGAGCAACACCTCAAAACTGTCGTCATTCCTGTTAATAGGCTTATAATAAATCCAGCTGGACCAGGCCCCGGACAGCAAGAGCAGAACAGGGAAACAGGGCCATTTCTCCCAACACCCGGGTCTCCATGTCGCTCTAAAACAACTCCTGGATAAACCTGCTAAGTCCTCCCTGTCCACAGAAGTGATCTGATTTCCTAGATGACAAACGATCAGTCAGCTCAACTTCTTACACACACACACACACACACACACACACACGCAAATCCACTGTTTTGTTAGCCTAACATTATTTTATCTGTAGGCCAGACTTGAATTTCAATTTCAAGTCAGGAGACACTCAGCCAGAACAATGCTGGGAATTGACTTGTAATTCAAGGGGAAGCTGCCAGCACCAGGCACCAGCATGTTCGCATGGGACATGGAAGTGAGACACAATGAAAGCAAAAGGTCAGCGAATTTGGAGCTTCGTGGTTCCAAAAGTCATCCCCACACGAGTCATGGTTTGGGCCCTGCACTGTGAACTGCGGTTGTATAGAAACTGGCTCAGAAGTATTTTAAGTTACCTTTATATCTGTATGCTTATGGGAAATACAGCTTAAAAAGGTGTATGAGTCTATCCCGTCTGCTGTAACAAAATACCATAGACTGGGTAGCTTAATAGAAATGTGCTTCTCACCATTCTAGAGGCTAGAAGTCAACATATGCTTCATTTTCTGAAGCTAAGATACAATTATAGACATTATAAATCTATTTACTTCAAAAATATTCCCTGATGAAGTTTCCAATGCCATGACTAATGTATTTGAATGCCCAGCATGAGCAATGCCTGTTCCACACCTTTGCATACCCACCAGTACCCAGGGAACAACAGAGCCCTGGGATAGGAGAGAGATTTTTTTTACCCTAGTTCCACCAACCTTGCCGTAAATACTTGGGACAAACCATAGCACATCAAGGACTACTTGGCGTTCTCAGTTGGAATATCCATTCAGGGCCCTAGGAAAGTTCTTAGTAAGAACATATGCACACCAGCCCCCTCTTCAGAGTTAAGTAGCTCCTTGAACCAAGATGTCCTGTGGAGGTCAAAGCCCCTGAGGTGATAAGATTCTCTGCTGTTTCATCTGCTATGTTTATCTTTGATTCATGGACCAACACCCCAACACAGAAACTAAGAACCTCCAAAGGTAACTTGCTTCATAAAGAATCTCACTGGCACTTGCATTCAACCCACCTGGGAATACCAGCCGTGCTGTCTATCCTGTGGCGTGTGGGCACAAAGGCTGGGAGACCTAGTGAAATAAATCCAAGTGGAGTCAATCTTCAGGCTGCCTAAATAATGGTGAGGAAGGATATCACCTAAGTAATACATACGTAATACATACAATCCTTTAAGAAAATCTCACACACTTACTTCAGTATATACTTAAGCTCATTCCATAGTGTTATTTAAATATTAAAGACATAAAAGCATATATAAATACCTAAGGTTTATATCTCAAATCCATCTACAGAATTATAAAAAAAATACAATTAAATGAAAATGAAAATATATCAACAAAGTTAAAATTAAAATGCTTTTTCCAAGTTGGGAGCTCTTCAGTTAAATTGCTGCTGGTAACGTGATTGCATGAGATGGCACAGCATTCCTTTTATCCTGAATTATGAAAATTTTGATGGTTTTATGTTTTATAGTTATATATTCATAAATCACATTATGTTTAATATAATAAAACTATGGATTTTATAACTTATATTTTAGATGATAAGATTTATGCAGTTAAATATATTTATATTTTATCATAAAACTGAATAACAATTCTTATTTTCATTTTATAATTAGTTTTTTAAATTATGAAATTAAAGGAGCATAAAACCAATTAAAATTATCCAAATATCTAATATGCAGAGATCTACCCAGTATTTTTTTTCTTCTCTTTTTAAATGCACAATGTAGAAGGAAGAAATAGGAACAGTAAGTCAATTTATAGACAATTCTTTTCATGACATCTCTTGCCTCAGGCTGGGTGATCGACCCTCCCCGTTTACTGGGACTGTGGGGTTTCCTGGGACTCGGGACTTGCAGCACTAAAAGCAGGACAGTCCCAGGCAAAGATGATTGATTACACTTTTAGCATTCTTCTTACTAAATATTTGCATATTTTGAGCTCTAGCTCTCTGGCCCTTGTGGTTGGATATATGGTGGCCCCCTGCAAAGCTCATGACAATGCAGGAATGCTCAGAGGTGAAATGATCAGGTCATGAGAGCTGTAACCTAATCAGTCCATTCAAACTAGGATGCGCAGTTACCTAGGGAGGTGGAAGGAGGTGGGTCACTGGGGGCGTGCCCTGGAAGAATTGTTCTTCCCATAGCTGCTGCACCTGCTGCTTCTCTTTCTCTTTCTCCCCCTCCTCTTCCTCTTCTTCTTCTTTTACTTCTTAAGTTTCTCTTCCCTGATGCTGCCATGAGCTGGTCACCTTCACCTTTCCTCACTAGGCCCTACCCCATTGTGCTGTCCCACCTTGGACCCAGAGAAATGGAGTCAGCCATCAATAGACTGAGACCTCTGAAATTATGAGCCCCAAATAAATTTTTCCAGCTCCAAGTTCCTGTTGGGTATTTTGTCACAGCGACAAAAAAGCTGACTGAAACCCTTGCTTTCCTACATTAGTGAACACTCTTCATTCAACTTCCCAAATTTTGTTGAAATATTTTAACTCCAGTGTGGCCCATCTTGTTCTCTTGGACGATCAAGGCTGAGGACTATGTCTGATCTGCATTCCACGCCTGTCATTTTCTTGGGCCTCAGGAGACACAGCTGACAAGCAGGTGCCGTCTGTTCATAACCTTGAACCAGGAGCTGTGAGATTGTTTTGAGTTTCATGTGTTCGGTCTCCATGGAATCCCCACGTGTCTCAAGAACTCTCCTGAGTCCATCTTGGACATAGTCTGAGTGCATCATTTACCATCTCTGTGCAGTTTTTAGAGCAAAGCAGACAGAATTCCTCAGTTCCAGTGCAATCCTGAATTTAAAAAAATTAAATTAAATTTTTAAAAAAACCCATTAGGTTCACACAGGATTTCTGATTACACAAAACTTATCTAAATGCTATCGAATAGCCACTTTTTAGAACATCCTTAAAATAAGCACGCATAAAATTTAAAGCTTATTTTAAAAATGCCTCTTAAATCTCCAGGAATAATCTACACAATCAAGAGTGACTTCTCGTAGATCATCTTTGCCCCATATTTGTATGAAAATGAGTTTTAAAATATGAAAAAGAAATAATGATTATGAGTTAGAGTTGACTTGAAATATACTAAAATCTTAGCAAGTCCTTTGGACATAAATAGTTCTAGATTCTGTTTTCTGAGGAGAGTTTTTTGAAGAAAGTTTCTAAATAAGATTATACAATAACAAAATAAAATGTTCACCTGTCTTCTCATTTATAGAAAGTCAGTCCCTAGGATAAAATCTTTCTCCTTTTGCATTTGTGAAATATTGTCCACGTTCTCTCCTTGAATATTCTGATTAACTGTGTCCTATCAGTTCAAGTTTTTCAAGGGCCGAAGCTCACCACCATAGGTAGACTGCTTTTACATATGTTTTCACCATACATTAATGCCTTGGTTCAAATGTGTAATGCATCAAAAGTGAGACAATTAGTAATGTCATAAAACTTATAGGACCCATTTCAGAAGGTCATTTAGACAATCTGGGGATGAGTCTTTTTCTCACCATGAAGCCCATTGATGTTAATGTGAGGGATGAGAATAATTTAATCAATCAGAAACCGGTGAACTTAAAAAGAAGCATTCTCATCTTAATAGAATTAGAAGATAAAATGCAAGTCCGTTTGGAGGATAATATTTGCTCATTCTAATTATTGAAAATGTATCTGTTCTTTACAACTCCCCGAATTTATTTTTGGTTAGCTTCTCAGAATAATGGCATCTATCTTTTATTTATTTATTTATTTTTGACTCAAGCTTATTTCTTTTATTATAAACATTTTGAATTTCTGGATTGAAATAAAGAAAAAAAAAGGAGTCCTTTGAGAAATATTTTTGCCCTTGATAAATTTTTTAAAAATGTTCAATAAAATATTAACTATGGAATATTACTATGTTTTCTGAAAAGCATTGATTATGATGTCTTCTACAATATGAAGGCCCTCTTTAAAGACAGTATTACTCATTTGGTGGTAAGAATTTTCATTACATGATTACTTAAGTCATAAACCCTTTAATGTTTTGTGAGATGGCAATTTTATAGATCATTTTTTCAATCAAATAACTCAGAAGTAATTCTCATTTCCTTAAATCACACAAAGCAAGAACATAGTTCCCAGACTTCTAATTTTAATGTCCATAAATATCTTGTGTCAGGATAAAGATTTGTAAGTAAATCAGATTCCCAAAGTGTGGATTTGACTATAATACTTCACAACACTCATCTTCATTTATTTGATAATAGAGGATATGAAATTAAAATACATATCAAGTGCAAATGGAGGGAGAAAAAATTCAGATGGGCAGCTATGCAAGTCTGAAACAAGGAAGCCATATTCTCTTTGAGGATATCAAGGGTGGTCTGCAAGATTGCTCTAAAGGTATAAAATCTTCTTGACTTTCCTTAGGATTAATTAGCTCTTTTCTCCCCACAAAGAAGACTCAGCTCTTCTTACTGGCTTTGTAGATCTCCTCAAAATCCAAAGCAATCAGCCCATTCAGCCTTTTCTACCCAAGGCTAGGACTAGATCTATTGAGTTTGGGTTAAGATTTAGGGATTAACAAATTATAAATATAGCAGAAGCAAATTGCTGAAATTTTATAGACATATGAACTCAAAAGGGTATCATAAACTTTGACTTAAGTTCCAAGTTGATGGTTAGAAATGTTTTCCCACAGAATTAACAATACTTGCAGAAGGTAAGTTTTAATTTACAACATATATACATTGTTACTGACTGATATTAGATCTTGGTCATCCAATGTAACATTGTTTTGTAGAAAAACAAACTCCATGTTTCAATTGCCAGATGCCCTGGGCACCTCCCTCCCTAGCTACCTTCACAATGAGGACAAACGCTACCACTTTCTGCTCCTGATACAGCACTGAGTCACTCAAAAAGAAAAAAAAGAAAGAAAAAAAAATGTCAGGATCCTAATTCATCATCAAAATAGGATTCCAGATGTCCATAGCAAGGGAACACCATTTAAACACTGAGGAGGCTTAAAGATCTGTCCCCCCCCCCACACACACACACACACAGGTGATGTGTCAATTTTCAGGCTCAAAAAATAAGTGAACACTCCTGGGGGCTTCTTAGCCTTTTATATCAACTTTAGAAACTGTAGTCTCTGTGACTGAAATATAGTCTTGAAAGAAAAGATACTAATACTATCTGTGGAAGAGAGAAGAAATAAAATCCTGTGGAAGAGAGGAGAAATAAAATCCTGTCTTTACATCCATGCCATGTAAAATGATCTATAAACTTTTAAGTACCTCTGAGGATTTGACTGTATCCATAATTGTGGAAAATAAACATGGAATCCTTTTTAACAGCACATGAGTGGTGTGTCTAACTTCTCTTTTTTTTTGCCTTTAGCCATATTATATACACAAACCATTCTAACCAAATGCTTTACTTTTTTTAATCAATATGGACTCATCTGTATAGAAATAGTGGAGGGAAAAAATGGGTTAGTGCCTCATTTCAACAGTGAGCTGATACCCTATTTCCTTTCTAATCTCTCCTGTGAAATATACACAATATTAAAATTTTATATCCTGATAGTTAAAATTTTTTTCTTCTTGTATTTTACTTCTTCCTTTTGACAATTTAAACACTGAGGTTCTGGATTTTCTCATTTGTAAAATAATTAGACCAACTGATATCGAAGGATTTTTCTAATTGAAAAATCTATCATATTACTTAAATTTGTACTACAATTGAACAAACACATTAATGTAGATAATGAGAGTTGTGTTTTTTTCCTGTTTATAGGAAAATAGGTTAGAAATAAGGAAAAGGAGAGACAGAATAAACTCTGTAGTATTGGACTGAAGCTAAAGATATTTGCAGGAATTCGAAGTTTTGGTTCAGATACAGGTGGATAGACAGTATCCATGGATATCTGATAGATATGTGCATAGGCATAGATTCTTATACAAACCCATATTTCCCAGCTCTGTCTGCTTAGTAGGCCTGGGAACAATGACAGCCTGCTAGCAACTAACAAACCAAGAGCCCAAATAATGGTTCTCAATCTGGTCTCTGATAAAAGAAACCAAGGCTCAGGCAAGGAAAATTATCAGAAGATCCCAGAACATCTTGTGGTGCTAAAAAGTACAAATGTATTGGGAAAAGTAATGGGGCATGCCACAGAAACAGAGGAGCCAATTTGGAGAAGTTCCCAATGGCCAAAGCTGGAAGAATTTGAGTGTCAAAACAAGCATGGCTGTATCAACTTGTAACCCACTGGATAAAATAAGTATCCACTAAAGTCCACACTTAATCAGCCAATCCATCCAGGAAGAGAAATACCTCTTTCTTACAATGGAACCTCTATTAGTAAGTATAAAAGAAATGAGGGAGATACGAAATGACAGAGAAACAATTTAAGAAATGCTAATATCCAAGGGCAAACCCATGACGAGAAACCAGGATAAAGAGTTGTATGGCTTTAAAGTTTCTCATCACAAGAAAATTATTAATTGAAAAATGTAAAATTGTGGTTTTCTAATGGAAAATCAATGAACCAACTTAACCAGGTCATCAAAACAAACATCACTAATAAGATCCTGAAATCATGCATCCCTGATATGATGCTCTGAGCAGGTCAGGATATCCCTTCTACATTCATTCCAGAAATGCACAATCCCAGTTGAATGTTGAGAAAGTATGAATGTAAAGTGAGGACATTCCACAAAATGACTGTCCAGAACTCTACAGAAGCATCAAGGTTGGCTAGGGGTGTGACTCAGTGGAAGACCACTTGCCTGGCTTGCACCTGACCCTGGGTTGTGTCCCCAGCACCTCAGAAAAGAAAACTGTCAAAGTCATTAAAAAAAAATGAAGATGGAGAAGTTGTCACAGATGAAAGGAGAGGAAAAATATATCACAATTAAATGCCACATGGTTCCAGGATTGGATCCTAGAACAAATAGACATTAATGGAGAAAACTGGTAAGAGCTGAATAAGGTTTGTGAGATAATTTTGTTATACTGTATCTGTTCATTTGCTCTTTACAATGATTACTGGGGTTACACAAAGTGTTTATATATGGGGTACTGGGTAAAGGTCTGGAGTGTTTTTACAACTTTTTTCTAAGACTGGAATCATTTTAATTTTAAGGCAACAATAAAGACATAGTAGTAATGATTTATAGATTTTTTAAAGCACTGACAATCATTTAACAAATAGTTTTGAAAGACCCCTTTGTGCTAGTCAATGTACTAGGGGACATCTGAGGATACAGCACATGTCTCGTTATCCTAAGTAATCCATAATCACCAATATTAAGATAAGAGTCCTCATTTTCCAAGAAATAAAGATCAAACATCACTAATTACAATAGTGACAGTACAAGAGTAATAAAGAACAAACATATTTTAAATTAATTTATAAGCACCATGCATTTCCAGTATTAAAAATATCCACAAAATTACATGGGATTTCCTAAATTAATTCTAAAATTTATCTGGAGGGGAAAATATGCAAGAATATCTAAGGAAATTTTAAAAACTGACCCTAACAAATTATAATAATGTGTTTGAAAATTTATAGCAATTAAAATGATGTCATCAGAGTACAGAAGAGATTAATGGAAAAAATAAAAGAAGATGAGATCAGTGGAACAAAATAAGGGGCCCAAACCCACATGCCTATCAATGGGAATTAAGTACCGGAAAATGATGATATTTTAATCTAGTGCAGAAATGGTGTTGGGATCATTGAAATCTTTTGGGAAAAATCAGGCTCATTTATTCATTCAACAAATATTTAAAAACTTCCATGTTTTAGAAATAGAAGCCAAATCTCTAATCATCTTATGTACAGAACTAGAATTTTAATATAATAAAGAGCTCAGTAGTTTTTTTAATTTACAAAAAATATAAGGATGAAACATAGGAGAATCATTTTTATAATCATGGATGGGGGAAGACCTTTCTATATAGAATAGAAAAGCAAGTTATTAGAGAAGAAATGGAAAGATTTAATTTCAATAAATCTTTAAAATTCTCCATGATTAAAGGTACCATAAATAAACTAAAAAACTGTGGAACAGGTTGCAAACATTTTAATGTGTACAGAAGATTAATTAGAATTAAAATAAAGAGATCCTATTCTAAAAACTCAACAGAAAAATGGGAAAAGAATATGAATTTACAGTTTACCCCAAAATAAGGGCAATGGAAAAATAAATACACTCAGTTCATCAATAAAGAAATAAATACAAATTAAAACAATACTGTGATACTATCGCCAATTTGTCAAAAATGTATGGGGATTATTAATATCTAATATTGATGGTTGTAAGCATGTGAACCAAGAACTCTTTGGACAAAACCATTGAATCTCTATGATTCTATCAAAAAATACTCAGATACACAGGAAGCATGTACAGGAAAAAAATCATTTGAATTATTTGTAATAGCAAAATATTGGAAATAACCTCAATATCCTTTAAAATGGAAATAGTTAAATTTGATAGAACATTCAGACATTGAAATACTTTCCAATTATTTAAAGAGATTGAGATAGTGTTACATATATAAGCATGAAAAGATCTGAAAGACATTTTGCTATGTATGACAAGCTGCAAATCAGAGTACCAGTGTGTGTGCGTGTGTGTATTTGAATGCATACTTATATGTACAAAAAAGAAAACATACATATTTTATCTATATTTGTTCTATATAATCCCTGGTTTGAATTTTTACATTGGGAACATATTCATTTATGACATATGTACCTAAAAATATAGAGTGAAATAAATACACTTCCATATGATTTAGAGCAGCTCTATGTAAATATTGCCGTTCTGTCCAACTTTTAAGGTCAAACTTAAAAGGGGGGAAGATGGCTAAAAGTAGAATACACAACCAAAAATATGTATTCCTTAGATTAAACTAAGCAATAGGTTCTCTTGGCAAAGCTTGAAAATGTGAATGAGTTCCTCCTGAACATAGTTAATCTAGATGCACATCCACTGAGTTGCTGGAAGGAGTGTCTCCACAACTTACAGTATTTTGTAGGGCAGATCAGGAGGGAACTTAGCTCCCATCAGGAACATATCTCTTCAGTGGCCTGTTCTGAGGACTCAGTAGCCTGACTCCCAGAGTTCACCAAGTTAGAATTGTAACAGCAAAATGAATTTTTTCCATTTGAATTCATTTCATGCATAAAATAGAAATAAATGTTAGGTTAAATAAAGGAGGAAAACTCAAAGTTTCTAGAAAGCCAGATGTAAAGAATTAGAGAATAAGACTGTGAAACCAACATTTGTCAATCAGTGAGTGAACAATGAATCCATGGGTGATGCTGTTTTAAAACAAGCATTTGGATTTTGTAAGAAAACCGAAGGGGGAAGTTCAGAAACTTAAAATTTCCCAGTCATCTACTCACTGACCAACCCAGAATCCAGGGGTCACTTTTTGTATTCCCCATTCCCTCTCCTTCACATCCAGTTCATCACTTTTTTTGAAAGAAAAAAAAAAAAAAGACTTCAATTTCAGCGGTTCAACCTCCAAATTACCTCTCCAGTCTTCCACTGCATTCGATCAACTGTCAATGTCCTGACTCTGGTTTTGCCACCAGCTTGTCTCTCCAGGTCGGCCACAGTGATCTCCTATCCCTCCTTCCAGCCTTCCTTCCTGCCTCCCCAACCCATCCCCACAGCACTGAGGATGACCTTTTACAAGTTGAAGTAGTTGGTCCCTTTCTCTTTAAGGAGGCTGCCTGCCACCACCTTCAAGACCACAGTTCTTCACCTCTCCATCTTCATCCTAAGTCTCTCTCCTGTTTGCTAATCCAGTCTCACTTCCTCTCTCTCTCTCTTTTCCTCTCTCTCTCTCCATCTCAATCTTCATGCCCAAATTTTTGCCATCAATTCCTTCTCCTCATTCAGTCCTCAATTTAAATGATATTTACCTATAGGTATTTCCCTGCCCACACAATCTAAGAGCCTCCAGCCCCAGCATGTGGATCTCTGATAGCAATTATAGAAATGCATAATTACCTAGTCACCTAAGTGTATGTCTGTTTAATGTAGACTCCCCCTTAGTGTATAGCTTCAAAGAAGGAGGAAACCATGTTTATCTTGCTCATTACTATAGTCCAAATTCCCAGTTTTGTGCCTAACATACTAAGAGTGCTCCATAAATAAATTGGTAAGAATGCCAGAACAATTGGGTCAAGATAAATTTTTAAAGGATGGAAATGCCTAGTAAGATGAATAAATGTCATTTGTGTAATTTAAAGGTAAAAATGATGGTATAAGGATAGATACAGGGACCTTTAGAGAAACTGAAGGGCCACCCATTCAATGCATTAGAATCGCAATGTATCTACCATGTCTGATCTTTGGGTCTAATAACAATTTGGAAATGCATCTATTAATATTAGTAGCTGATCCATACTGAATAAACTGTGACAGATTTATGTGTACATTACAATGCCATCTTAATTTAAAATAAAAATATAACTATCAAGTCAAACTGATCCTCAATTCCTTTTTTTTTCTCAGTCTCTCACTGCAGTAGAGACAGATCACTAGATTATATCCAGATGATTAGATCTCAGAAAAGATCTCCAATCACAAATTAGTCATGCAGCAGAGGCACCATCACCTTAGAGTAAGCTACCATGTCCTGTTTCGGGATTCATAACATTCTCCCTCTCAAATTCATAAAGTACAATAGTAAACATCTTCCTTTAAAACATACATCCAGTCACATTGTTCCTCAACTCAAAATCCTTCAATGGTTCCCATTTTTCCAGAAGTAAATTCAGCCTCCTACTTGTGACTCTCACATTTCCACGTGATCCAGGCCCTGCCGTCTCTCCTACATTTTCGGGTGCCCTTCTCCCCAGTATTCCAGATTCCCAAACATACACCACGCTTTCAGATTGAGAGGCTGAACACCCAAGCAGACAATGGCCAGACCATGTGTCAAATAGAACTACGACCTACAACCTGCAGCAGGAAGCCACCCCATATCTAGAGTTACCAAACCAGGAAACCACCCTGCTATCTGTACATCAGACAGATGACTGTCTCTAGCAACTGGTCTGGGAACCCAAATAATAACCCCTCAATAATAGAACCCAAACTGTCGAGGGCTTGATTAATAACAGACAGGTTCCCTAAGTTTTATTCCTACTTCTAACTGAGGACCAAGCAGA
This sequence comes from Marmota monax, assembly GCF_021218885.2. Classification (NCBI taxonomy): domain Eukaryota; kingdom Metazoa; phylum Chordata; class Mammalia; order Rodentia; family Sciuridae; genus Marmota; species Marmota monax. The sequence goes on from NW_026693024.1 coordinate 12,449,910, forward strand.
GAAACTGCATATGCACTTTAGCCAATCCCATAAATCCCTGATTTTAGTTGAGATTATCAAATAACATGGAGAAAACTAGGAGACAGCAGACTTTTTGGTGAAGAACAGGAGTTCATTTTTGAATATGTTGATTTTGATGCCCAGGTAATGAAATCAAGCAGACATTTGTGACAATCAATCTCTGGGAATACACATGTGGGGGCCATGAACCTTTAGAGTAAATCCACGAGACTGGATGAGATCCACAGGGGATTGAGTGTAGAGAGGTGCCAGAGCCAAGATCTGAACCCCGGCCACTCCACCAGGAAGAGGTCTGAAGAACAGGAGCCAACAAAGGAGAAGGGAATGGAGCCATTAGGCTGTGGAAGGAATAAACCAGAGTATGGAGTCCTGGGTAGCAATTGAGCAAAGTGATTTCCCTGGTTAACACCCCTCCTACACCTTTACCCCTCTAACCAGTAAGCAGGGTGGACATTCTATGTGTCAGGGCTCTGGCTTTTGTCATGGCAACACCACTCCTTGGAGCTTCCTTGATTCCTCACTATTCACTGAAGGACTGGTCTGACCCCTTGCCCAAAACTACTCCCCACTTTCCTGACTCCAGAGTCAGGCTGATGTTTATTGAACTCTTAAGCCCCCTCTGGATCCAGCACAATGGGTTCCTGTTGGTCTGAGGGTGGGAGAGGAGATTGAGTCTGGTCAAGACTCACTTTCAAGGAAAGAAAATGTGCAGTATATATGCAGGGCCTGGAAGTCCTGCTTTGGATTTTGAGCGAATACTAAAACATTGATGTAGCAGCCAAAAACGATGATGTTAAATGTTCTAAATTTATTTTTTTTCCTCTTTATCTTGAGTATCTGTAAAATGACAGAAATTCTTGGAATCCCGAATCTAGAAATAGATCCTAAGATATTTATAAAATCCTGAAACTACAGGATCTTTCTCAATCCCTTAGGCTATGCTGGAACTAGGCTAGTGAAGAAGAATTGAGCCTACAGATTCATCATTCAACATGGCGAACTGTGATAATGGCCCAGCAAGGTGCTTGCCACCTACAGATTCAGTGAGGAACCAAGAAGGAGCAGGCAGAGCTTGGGAAGGCCTATATGATTTCCAAATCACTTCCAGATCTAACACTCTATGTAGGCAAGAGAGGACACGGCTCAAGGAAGGTCAGACAGGAAGAACAAGAATGGGATTAGCATGACCAATTGAGAGCCAAGACTAAGAGCAACTGAGGTAGCTTATGGGTTCCAATAAGTGGATAGGGGAGCTGGGAAAATTGGGCATCATGGGACTGTTGAGGAAAACCACAGGAGATAACAGTGGACATCTTACATTTTTTGAGTACCTATGTCCTACCAAGTATTTTCATAGGGTCTTTAAGAAATTAGGCACTATCATCTCCACTTTACAAATGCAGAAATTAAGACCACTCAGAGTGGATGAAGTGTCTTATCTTTACATATCTTAGCAACATGAGAATCAGGATTAAAATTCAAGTGACTAAAATTCACATCATCTCTCATTTGTTCCTTATGAATCTTTTCTCTTTTCCTGCATTGAACAGAGGCACCAATGACTCTATTGAACTCCATCAAGTGAAAATGTCTTGAGCATCTACTGCATACCAGGCACATTCATAGTGCTAGAACTCTCTGCCCCTGTTTGCTGTGTAATTAGTCTGTGGTCCAATGGGAGCACATTATAGGGAAAAAATAATGGTGAACCAGGTGTTTTGTAAGCTCTGCAAATATGGTACCAGCATCCAAAACATATCAAGCTTACTGAGTACCTCCGATGCTTCATGCCCTATTCTAAACATCAGAAATGTCTTAGGCATTGAAATAATTCTTTTATTTCCTGCCTGAGCTAATTTCCCAGCTCCTCTGGCTCTGGATGCAAACCTATATGAACTTCAAGAGGGGTCTTATATGGTCTCATGATCTTTAAGTGAGGTATCCTAAGGACTTGGTTCTCATTTGAAGTAAAAGTAGACCAGTTGGTGTAAATGGAGTCAGCAGAAAGAAGCCAAAAGACTTCCAGTAAATACATGGCTGGAGAGATTGGGTGAGATCCAAGTCCAAAAATCCTGTCTCAGAGTCATCTAAAGAGAGTAGAGAAAGAACATGATTGTAACTGAGAAAGTTGGAGCCTAATCAATATACTCCATCTGAGCAAATGTGTTAAAGGAAAAGATGATCTGAGTTGAGCTTAAATAAGAACTATTAAGGTGGAGATCAGGAATTTCTTAGTGGTAACTTGATCCTGCCACCTGAAGCCAGGTAATAAGTCCGCAGAGAGGTATTAGCTCCAGGAAGACAAGGATGGCTGCTTTCGTGGTTCATATGAGTCTCTCTTAAGATTATTCCACTCTTTGTATTTTCAATTCCATGTATATAAGCAGCCTTCCAACTAATATTTTGACTTTGGCATCAGAAATTGAAGTCTGGATTCCAGGCAAGTTATTAAATTGGAAGTCTCATGTCTGCATTGGTCTTTTATAAATTTGATTAATATTTGTCTCAGAAAAGCTGAATTATCACTTAGGAAAAAATGGCAATATTGGACTTGGTCATTTCCCAGATTTAGTCCTTAGATTTAAAAGAACTAAACAATAAAGAAACTGGACTTTGAAGCTGAGGACCAGGCCTGGGGAATAGGGTCCAGGCCCAGGTATTACATCACAAGAGCAACTCTGGAGAGGGGTTCTGCCCTTTCTGTGATATCTCTGTGACTTTGCTAATTGCAAAAATCCATAAGAGAAAATTCCTTGAAATGGCAATGGCTGAAGTTTGCTTCCTTCTTAGCCACAGAAGAGTCCTGGAAAAAGCGAGACTTCTCATCCAGGAATCTATAGGTTCATGGGGCTTTAATGCCCAGAAATGTTTTTGTAATACTAAACTTTATTCTGGTTGATGGTATATGACTTTTTCTTTAGGCAGTCTTGCTCAATGGAGCTAAAGGTTAACTCACCTGTGCTGATCCATAGCACCTCTGAAGGATGTTTTTCTTGTATTTTCCTGACTCTATGGGAAGCTTGCTGTTTTTTATATGAGACACATTTGCTTTGATTTCTGTGGCAGGAAATGAAGCTCTCTCACTGGTTACAGTCTTTCCTTGGGTGCCCAAAATGAATAATTGTAAGTGGCATTTCAGAGACGTAGATTTCTCACATAGGGTAATGTGAAATGTCTTCCAGATTTCAATACAGAAGTAGATGGCTACAACCAGAGAGCAATGTTTACAGCAGGTTGTAGACTCTGGTTGATGAATATAATGTCTAAATAATGGCTAATGAAGCTTATTGATAATACGCCTTTTAAAATCTCTTATTTTTAATTGTGATCAATAGAACACATGAAACATAACATAAAATGTACCTTGTTGTTCTTTTGGTTTCTTTAACATGAAACTGGGGATTGAATCCAAGGCCTCCCACATACTAGACAAGTGCTGTGTCACTGAGCTACGTCCCCAACCCCTTATTCATTTTTAAATGTGCAGTCCAGAAGTGTTGAGTATATTTTACAACTGACCTTTAAATACTTTTCCACCTTGCAAAGCTGAAACTCGTTTCCCATTAAATAATAAACTCCTCATCCCTTTTTCTCTAATCCCCTAACAATCCCTATACTCTGTTTTTCTACATCTGACAACTCTGAAGGCCCCAGATGAGTGGAATCATTCAGTATTTATCTTTTGTGACTCTCTAACAATGTGCTTTTCATGACACAAGTTACACATCTGTGTATCCCTCTAGTTGAGAAGTAGCAGCAAACTTTATTGTGCCATCATGATAAGAGCTCACCTTTGCTTCAGCATGCCAGGCAGTGGGTGGATCTTCACCACAGCTCAGAGAGAGGGATGCTGTAATCCATGTTTGCAGATGAGGACTCAGGACTACAGAGGCCCAATGTCACATGGGCAGTAAATCATCAGTTCACACCCTGGCAATAAATCCTGAGCCTAAGCTCTCCACCACTGGACCACACTGCTCCTCATTGATATCCTAATGTGCCAGGAATGCAATCCTCTTCCAAGATGGATAGCCATTTCTTAGATGAGAACCCTGCTAAAGCTAATATATAATTCTGCGATAGCTTCAAAACAGCCATCCTATGAACACACTGTGGGCTTTTTCAGTTTTCTGCAAGGAAGCTCGATGCAGTTAGTGGAACAGATGCCCTGTATCCTCCCTGCATCTGGGTTCATCTGCATCTGCAGGAAACAATTTCTGGGCACCAATGGCTTCTCTCTCAGCTGCTCTGCTGAGACTCTGGGCATGCCATAATTCTCCAGGGATGGGAGTGGGGAATTGATGTCCTAGCTACCCTGAGCATTACTCCTCCCTTTGCATTTCTTCGTTGCCAGCACCTCTCTCTTTCCCGGTGTCCTCATTTGTATTGCCCAAGATGACTCAGTCAAGTACTTTCCCAAGTCTTTGTCTCAAGTTCACCACGGAACCCAACCTAAAACAGTCAACAAGTGCTAAAGTGGAATTGCAATGCCAGCCACCCGCTGGATTGCTGTTTTCAACAGAATTGCATCCTCAGACCAGATGTTTGTAGAGCACCAAAGGACATTCCCTCTTGACAGTGGAGCACTGGGCAAATATGACTGTGAGCTAAACACTACAATTATCATAGCATGGAAGTGCCGAGACTCAAAAGGAACCTACCAGCCTTGTTTAACACTCCTCTGGTAAATAGAACAGATACTGAGACATTTTGAACAACAAACAGCATAAATTAAATTTGAACTGAAGTGTACATGTCATTGTTGGTTCTTTACAGAATAAGTGAAACGCAAGCTGAACAAATCCAAAAGGCAAATCCTTTCCTCTGTTTCTGAGGAAGCCACCTGTGGGTCTCTGTTTATTGGTACCAAGCCTCACCCCCAGAGCACTGTAAACGGTTATACAATGGGTCTCCATGTATTTCCCATTTACACCACTATTGAGATAAATGAAGCATTCAAGAGAAAATAAAACAGTAAATGCATGTTACAAATCGATTTTATGAAAGAAACATTTTACTTCATCCAAAGGAGAAATAACCACATTGAACTCATTAGAAAATGATGAAAACACCATTTTTGTCACAGTCCTGAACAGCTGGTTCTAATCTAAGTGATTAAGTGGAAGTTAATCAATCATAAACAATCAAGTTAATGCCTTGCTGGTCATTTCTTCCTAATGAGCAGTAGCCTGCCTTGCATGCTACACAAACATGGTGGACAAACTTCACATAACCTGAGAGGGAAGGAATTTCACGTCTGGGGAATCCTGTGTCCTCATCGTACTCCACGTATGAAGTTTGGTTCGGGAAACTCAAAAGCAAAGAGCAAAGACTCACACCAAATACAGTACAATAAAGTGATTCCAAAATGGAAATTAGTGCTTTCATTTCCTCAAAGGAAATTTGTTTCAAGGGGGAAATGGAAACAATGGTTAGGATGACAAAATTAAGAGAGGATGGTTCTAAGCAATAAAGTTTTTTTTTTTAAGTAAAAAATGGTTGGAAAATTTCCACACCATGATTTGCCCTGTGAAATTTCTCTTAATCTCATCTTGCTATGGCAACAATGGAAGAAAAAAGAGTGATGGGGAAGGATGGAGAAATCACAAGGTGAGATCAAAATAGCTCATCCGCTCCTCTTCCCTGGAAAAGAAAACAACAAAGCGGGATGCTTTGAGAAAGGAGAGAACTAGGAGTTTCTTAATTTAGTTTGGAATGTTTCCATTGGAAGGAAGTCAGAACCACTCATTCTGTTTGTCGATGTTCTTATCTATCTCTAGGTGTGTCAGTCTCATCTAATTTTAGAAGAAAAGATTCTCGAGGATAAGAACTCTGATTTGTTTATACATACTGTAATGAAATTTGTGGACAAGACTGTATTGATCTGAGACATTATAAGCTGATTTTTGCCATCTTATATATAACATTGTGAAATTGTTGGATGAAGCCTGTCTGAGAAGATGGATTTCTGCAAACATCCCTGTTAGACAGGCACCCTCTGCAAGTCTGGGTGATATTTTTGAATGTTACCTGTCAGTAAATGAGGACATCTGTCTTGCCAGGGCAGCAGAACGGTCCCGTAGAATCTCACTCTTGCACAACCATTAGGGAATAAACCATCACACACATAGGTCAGAATTAGTCTTTTGGTACCAGCAATTTAAATAATTGACCTGTATTTTAAAAATAATGTGAAAATGTTTGACCATTTACATAGGTTATGTGGTGCATAATTTTTTAGGGTATAAGAGGATTATTTTAGCTTACTTCATATTTCAAAACACGATTTGTGTTCAAGGTAGTACAAGAGGCTTTGGGGATATAAAAATGGGAATAGGCTTTTTCTTGTGAACTTATACTCTGATGGGGTAGATGGATTGATTATTTTTTACATAAGGTAGTAAAGGTATAAATATAACTAATAAATCCAGATATAAATACAATTAACTGTATTTGTATGTATCACAGAAAGTAGTGAATGAAATTATATATATGCATCTTTTTTTCAAACATATTCTCAAACGTGGCTACTAAGCCATGGAGCACTATGGATAAGAGGGTAAAAATTCATCAATGACTATTCAGATAAATACAAAGAGAATGTGTGGGTATATGAGAAGAAGCCTTATTTCCACTTTAGGGAATTGTCTACATATTAAATGTGTTAGCTTTCTGTTGCTATAACAAATACTCAAGACAAATCAACTTCAAAAAGAGGAAGAGTATATTTTGACTCACAGTTTCAAAGGTTTCAGACCAGAGTTGGTTGGCTCCTTGCTTTGGGGCCTGTGATCAGGCAGAACACTACAAGGTAACCGTGTAGAGGAGGAAACTGCTCACCCTGTGGCAGCCAGGAGGCAAAGAGAGAGTCGAGAAGGGGCTGGGTCCCAATGTCCCCTTCAAGGACACAACCTCACTTCCCCCACTGAACCCCACCTCTTTAGAGTTCTAATACTTCCCCATAGCACCAAGCTGAGGACCAAGCCTTTACCACACAGGCTTTTGGGGGACAGTCCGGACCTAAATGGTAGCATAAAATATGACTGAAAGAGAGAGAGAGAGAGAGAGAGAGAGAGAGAGAAATCTAGACTGACTTCCGAGTTTCTGGTCCAGGTTCCTGTGTAGATTGTGGAGGCTTTAGTGAAATGGGGATGGGAGTGGCCTACAAGGAATGAGGATTTGGGGGTGATGAGGAGCTCATTTGTGAATTGCTATAGATGTTGATGAGGATGATGTTGGACATGTGACCTCAAGAGAACACCTAGAATTGACTTATTAAAGACGTCGTTGATGCTAGCATGCTTTATGGCTCCTGGTTCATGTGTGTAAGAGTAGAATGAAATCCTTCATATGCCCCCCTTCACAGACACACACATTCATAAATCACTCCTGTCTCGAAGGATGTTGTATCTGTAGCTTAGCGCAGGTGGCTCCCTGCGCCTTCAGAGTATGGAGTACCTCTTCTAACTTCTGCACCTTTGTCCAAGGTCATCATCCTTCTGTGGCCAGAGCGTCACCTATTTCTGATCACCTGGACACAGTCAACTTGCTGTCTGAGCTGAAGTAAACACTCACCACTTCAGCTCTCAGCTGAGTTATTTTTTTCCTTGATCTTTTTTTTTTTTTCCAAATCTTTAATGCTTCTTGGCCTCCAAGCCAACAATCCAGTGCAAGTGGGTCTTTTCTTGACATCAACATCTACCACAGTCCTCCTCTTCCCAGGGGCCACGGCACCTATCAGAGTCATCGAGCTCTTGTCTCTGTCTCTTGCCTCCAGAAAGGTTGGGCTGGGTGACTTTATCTTGGTCTCTCCTCATTTCAGTCATTACACAAGATTGAAACATTAAAGTGCCTCAGTTTCCCCAAATCATACTTTTATCATATGTGAATTCTGAGTTTGGTGCTTTAACTGAAGACAAGCATATTCAAATATTAAAGTTATTTTTTTAATCTTTGTTTCTGCCAAGAAGTTCTTGAAATGATGATTCTCGTGCCAAAATGAATCTGGAAAAATGGCAACTAGAGACTACCCTAGTTTCACATCATGAAGGGACTTGTATGCAGTGTTCAGGGGGCTGGACGGTATTTAAAAGCAACGACAAGCCCTGGAAGCTTTTGATTAAGAAATGACAGAGACCTTCCTCTTTTCATTTCTCCCTTCCTCCTTCATGATAAAAGAAGTCAGTTTGGGGTGTTCCACCTGAGGATGAAGCAGGACACTCCAGCTTCTACCACCACTCTCAAAGTGGCTTTAGTGTGTCTCTAGTTTCTGAAGTCAAGAGGACGGCCATCCAGATGACTGAGATTAGCTCCCGCTTGGTCCCTTCATGCCTGGTCTGCACCAGATCCTTCTGAGTGAGCTGTGATCATCCACTCCTCTAAGTTTCCTGCCATGTACATTTCCTAAATGGTCTTCTCCCTCTTAGGGGACATTTGACTCTTTTTTTTTTTAGTTTTATTGATTTTATTTTTAAAAAATACACAACAGCGGAATGCATTACAATTCTTATTATACATATATACCACAATTCTTCATATATCTGTTTATATATAAAATATGTTGACACCCAATTCAATTCTTCATACATGTACTTTGGATAATGATGTCCATCACATTCCACTGCCTTTGCTAATCCTCTGCCCCCTCCCTTCCCCTCCCATCCCTCTGCCCTATCTATAATTCATCTAATCCTCCCATGCTCCCCTCCCTACCCCACTATAAGTCAGCCTCCTTATATCAGAGAAAACATTCGGCATTTTTTTTTTGGGGGGGGGGATTGGCTGACTTCACTTAGCATTATCTTCTCCAAGGCCATCCATTTACCTGCAAATGCCATGATTTTATTCTCTTTAATTGCTGAGTAAAATTCCATTGTGTATATCTGCCACATTTTTTTAATCCATTCATCCATAGGCCCTAATGTCTATCATGTGGGATTAGGCCCCAACTTCCTTAATAAGACTCCTATAGCACAAGAATTAAAACCAAGAATCAATAAATAGGATGGAATCAAACTAAAAAGTTTCTTCTCAGCAAAAGAAACAATCTGTGAGGTGAACAGAGAGCCTACATCCTGGGAGCAAATCATTACCCCTCACACATCAGATAGAGCACTAATCTCTAGGGTATAAAAAAGAACTCAACAAGCTAAGCATCAAAAAATCAAATAACCCAATCAACAAAAGGGCCAAGGACCTGAACAGACACTTCTCAGAAGAGGATATACAATCAATCAACAAATATATGAAAAAATGCTCTTCATCTCTAGCAATCAGAGAAATGCAAATCAAAAGTACTCTAAGATATCATCTCACTCTAGTCAGAATGGTGCTATTATGAAGACAAACAACTACAAGTGTTGGCGAGGATGTGGGGAAAAAGGTACACTCGTACACTGCTGGTGAGACTGCAAATTGGTGCAGCCAATTTGGAAAGCAGTATGGAGATTCCTTGGAAATCTGGGAATGGAACCACCATTTGACCAATTAGACCCTCGGTCTTTAGCTAAAGGACTTAAAAACAGTATACTACAGGGACACAGCCACATCAGTGTTTATAGCAGCACAATTCACTATAGCTAAACTGTGGAGCCAACCTAGACATTTGATATCTTATTGTTTTCACTCAGCTCAACCATGGCTCTTTGGGAGGAACCATCACTTCCCCCATCTGAGTTGCCACATCATTGACTATTTTTATCTCCATGGAGTTTTGATCACCCAGTAGCATGGTTATTGTACATGACTATCACCTGGCTAAGGGGACCTGTTCTGTGGATCCCCAGAAATCTGGAAAACACCCAGCCTTTCTCAGAGTCAATATGCATTTGTGAATGGAATGGAACTCATGGAATTAAAGAAGAATAGTTTGGCTGGAACTGTTACTTCTTTGAGCCTTTCAGCCACTCATTGGAGAAGGTCACATTTTCAGCATCATTTTAGCAAGAGATGATAGATGATGTAATATCACAGAAACATACTCCAACTTCCGAAATTTTCGAGTTCCTGCTCCCTACAATACCAAAGAGTGTTCAGTAAAAACAGAAAACCAAGAGAGGAGTCGGAATTTACACAAAGTAAGTATCGGGAAAAGAAATAACTTAAACATCAAAAAAGGCAAAGCAATTATGTGCACTTTGACCCAAGGCAGGTCTAATCTTTCCCCCCAAATTGGCCTTTTGGTTTTTGTATGAGTTTTTTGGTTTTCAGTTTTTGTGTGAGTTTCTTCTCACACAGGTCACAAAACCAATCCTAGTGAGGCTGTCCCTCCCTCTGCCATCAGAAACAACAGCTCTGCGGGCCAAGCCTGGAGCAGCGGAGGAATGAGGTTGGCACCCCTAGGCCTCTCCCTTCAGCACCACCTCTGTGACGGCCTCTCCTGCATGTCCCTGAAATGCATTTTCTATCACTCACTCTCTGCAACTTTGTTGACTCCCTGTTCCCTTCAGGTATGTCATGGTCTATGTCATTGGCTCTAATTCACCTTGACTCATTGGAAAACTCACCATTTTCTATACATCAATTTTGAACAATGGGCTCAAACACAATTATAGCAGAATTTATCAATTTCTTTACACATGTGGCTCAAAAACTGAAAATTTAGTAGTTTCTCAAGTAATTTTAAATTTTAAAGGTAACTGTTTCTTAGCACTTTAAAAAAATTAATTTGAATTCTTTGTGGTATCAGAATATTTTTTAAAATCTATAAATGTTTTTCATTCACGGAGATGTGTGTACATACATATGTGCATGTATGTGCATACAGTTGGCCCTCTGAATCCGTGGATTCCATCCATAGATTGAAAATACTGTTTAAATTCATTTTTTAATAATTTTAAAATAAGTTTTAAAATTGCATTTGTACTGAGCATGTTCAGGCTCTTTTTTCTTGTCATTCATTTCTAAACAATAACAGTAGAATAACTATTTACATAGATTTACCCTGTATTAGGTATTGTAAGTAATCTGGAAATGATTTAGAGTCTATGGGAGGGTGGGCATAGGTTATATGCAAACACGAACCCATTTAATATAAGATTTGAGTATCCAAGGATTTTGGTGCCCACAGTGTGGGTGGGGGAAAGAACCAATCCCCACGGATTCCAAGGAGTGGCTATAATCACACTAGAGAATAAAAATAATATTTCTAACAGTCTATATGAAGCAATTGTCTATCTTTAATTGATGTGTTTTCTTCTGATCATCTGATATATATTTAATTTATATAATTGATACAAATTGTTATTTTTTATCGATGTGTGGCAAAATTTTTCCCCACAGGTTATTTGCCTTCTAACTTTAAATGACATCCTTGAGTTACAGTGCTCATGCTATTTAGCTGATCAATATTGTTCTTTATTGACTTGCCTTTACGTATAGGAAAGGGTTGACCGTGAAGCTTTAAGCCCAGAGTTCCTCACTTACATGGGCCTTTCCAGGGTTTTGAAAGGAATGCTGGTAATATGTTACCCCAGGCGTAACACTTTTAAAAGTCAAATGCTAATCAGATTCTGTCTCTTTCATTCCCACTTCCTCTGTTACACTAAACTTTATGTCAGTTAGTGTCAAAAGATCATGAGCAATTGAGGCATCTAACGAAGAAAAGTTGAGTTCAAGATTTTGAGATTAGTCAGATCTATTTATGTGGTTTGCTCTCATTTCTGAGTAAAGTTTAGCTCTTGCTAACTGTGTCTCTGTAGGAATGGCTCCCAGGGACAGGTACAGCACTCTTGAAATGTACAAAGTGAGGAGCTTGGCTGCAAAATTATAAGCACTAGATTTGGTTGTTTAGTTCTTGCCAATGCCTGATCATAATAGAAATGTTCTCCTTATAATGCATATGTGTCAGCCAGTGTTCTAGTACTATAAAAAATAACTGAGAAAAAATAATTTAAAAAGATAAAAGGTTGCTGGAAGTGTAGCTCAATGATAGAGTGATTGCTCAGCATGTGAAAAACCCTCAGATCCTTCCCCAGTACTGCAAAAGTCAAAAGAGAGAGAGAAAGAGAGAGAGAGAGAGAGAGAGAGAGAGAAAGAGAAGATTTATTTATTTTTTATTTTTTTATTTGTTCTTTTTAGATATATACAATGATAAGAAGGTTTGTTTGTTTTTGTTTTTGTTTGTTGTTGTTATTTTGTTTTGTTTGCCAATGGTTTTGAAGGTTTAAGCCCATGATCCCTGGAGTCATTGTTTTGGGCTTGTTGGGGCATAGTACATGAATGGCAGCAGCACATGGCAGAAGAAGCCCATTCAACTCACAGACAGGAATGAAAGAGGTAGGGGCTTTTGCTCATTGAGGGCACAGTCCCCAATGACCTAAAACTGCCCACTAGACTCCACTTTTTAAAAGTTCCATCACCTCCCAAGAGCACCAAGTTGAGGGCCACACCTTCAATGCTGGGCCTTTGGGAGACAGTCCAGATCCAAATTATGTCAGCAGAAAAATAATCAAAACTTGATAATCCATTACACATGGCTTGTCAATGTTCACCCAGTAAAATTACTTGTCTTGCATTCTATTTGATATCAATAGAATGTATTTTGACATCAAGAAGCAAATTCTAACCAAAAAAAAAAAACCCTCATCTAATACTAAACACATAATTCATTAAAAGAATGAGATCAAATTAACATAGACATAGTGATGAAGCCATCAGACTATTAGATTTTACAGTTAATGAAGACAGTGAATCCTATTGTCAAATTGGAAATGGTTTACTTTCTCTCCCTGCCACCACCCCAATTTGTCAGGAAATAGAAACACTAAGGAAGATAAAATAATAAAACATTTCAGTTTCATCAAGTACAGATTGTTAAATGAGTACAGCCAATTCAGAGAGTTTTTTAAGGTTAAATTCTATAGAAGAGAACTTGAAATGCCCCCAAGGTCTTCCAATGCATACATGAAAGAAACTTAGAGGTTTTCCCAATTGTGCAACAATACTGAAAAAATGTGTGATGTTATCTTAGTTGTGCAGCAGTAGGAAACTTTTCTTAATCTATCAAATTAAAGAAAGTCCTTTGATCAACCACGACAGTAAAGATTGGTTTCTCTCTCTCTCTCTCTCTCTCTCTCTCTCTCTCTCTCTGTAGAAAATGCTACTAAAAAGTCATTGTCATTTTGGAGGAAATCTTGTGACAATCTGAGAAAAAAAGTCGTTGAGTGTGTTAATAAAATCTTAATTTCTCTGGGAGTTAGTGATGTCTATGGTATTTCTCAGTTTCCCGTTTTCAGGCTAAGCAGATATTCACTTTGTTTCCAATTCTTCACCCCCATTTTGACATTATGTTGTTTAATGAAAATTCTAAAATTGATTAAGCTTGGTTCCCATAGAATCTGCACCCAAGCCTTGTGTCTGGCCTAGAGAATTCTTCTTGACTATGAAGATATTTATTTTTCATATTTGAAATATTTAATCTATCTGGGATTTATTCTATTGTGGTATGAAATAGGGACATTTTCCTTCTTTTTCAAAGTGGGGTCGTGGTGCCAGCAATATTACTAAATAAGATATTTTCCCCACTGCTAATAAAGTTTACATTAGCATACATTCAACTTTGAAACATACATGAAAAACCCTCCTAGAATTTTTATTCTCTTTCATTGTTCTGTTACCGTACCACTATTGCATTCCATTTTTGAAACAATTGAGCAAATCTCATTCTTGGTTTTCAAAAATTTCTGGATTATCAAAGTCTGGTTTTTTTTTTTTTTTTCTGGTTGAGCTTTGAAATCACTGTTAGATTTTACTTAAAAATCCTATTAGAATTCTGTCATTTTAACTAATTTCGCAGAACTGATATTTTAATAACATTGAGTAAGGCTTCTTATCCAGTAGCATCATTTTGGGGGAGTTATTGGGAAATGTTATAAATATTTTCATTGAATTCAGTGCATTTCTAATTAGGTATATGTCTAGGTAGTTTGTATGTTGTTGGAAAACTGTTTTACAATCAATACATCTCTGTGTGTGTTGTAGATGCCCATTTTATTCAACTTTCTTATTTAAAGAATTTTTCAACTGCAAACATTGATATTCTGTTTCTGTTTGGATACTTTGAAACCTATTTAGCTTTTTTTTTCATTATATTGGCTAAGATTCACAGAATAATAGTAACTGTGTACACCAAGCAGCTGTGACTTTGATAGGAATGTCTCTGGGGTCGGGGGAGAGAAAGAAAAAGAGTCTTCTTGCTACCTCTGTATGCATCCCTATGTATGTGAAAGGCTGAGAGAAACAGTCTGTCTAGTTTCCTTAAATACTTTGTCAACCATAGTTGTCGAACTAAATTCTAGACTTTTGGAGAACCCCTTTTGATATGAAAATATACTTTAAATAATTTGAATCTTTTACTTTAATAGATTTTTTAATGTTAAAACATTCTTGAGCCCAAGAATAAACCCTACTACAGTAGTAATTTGTTGCACTGTGAATACATCTGGGTTGATGATTTTATTTAGGGTTTTTTTTTTCCCTCCTCTATAATCATAAGTGAAATTTAGCTGTAGTTTTCTTTCATTGTGATAATTTTATCAGGTTTTGGTATGAGGTTAAAATAAACTGGGAAGATTTCCATCTTTCTTTATATGCTGAGATATTTTAAATTGCAAAAGAAATCTATAATTTCAGAGTCTAAAATAACATCCATAAAATCATCTGGTTTTGGCAAATTTGGGGGGATAATTATCATCTTTTTCAATTTTATTCAGGGTGGATCTTCTACATATTGAGCCAATTTTGGTTATTTATATATTCTATGCAGACCGTCCAGTTCATCAAGATATTTTAACCCAGTTGTCTGAAGTTTTAGAGAGAAATGGCTCCTAATGTTTTGTCCTTGAATTCCGCCAGTTAAAAAAAATGTTTGAGTAAGCACCTCAGTTGGCTTACTTAATAATCATATTTACTACTATACTCATGAGTTACATGTATTATAAAATAAACATAGTAATAAAAATTTTAAAGGATGAAATAAAATATTTAAATATAATTTTTCATGTTAGCTCATAATAGAATAAAATACATTTTGCTCTTCTAAAATAGTCTATTAATATTTTCAAAATGAATATGCCATTAAATAGGCTTTATAGTTGTTTAAAAATCTTTGTTTGATACTTGGTGATACCAAATGATCAAAGACTTCTCTTCTAAATTAAATATATTTTTATATTTGCTATAAAAAAGCTGCCTTTGCTATAAAAAGACCTCACAAATACACATTGGTCCAAGTTGGAAAAAATAAATGCATCATTGATAGCCTGGCTATATCATTATACTTCTTTTTTCAGTACCATTTACCAATTATGTAGAAATTGGTGGAAATATTGGGAAATGTTCACCTTTCCTAATGACAATCAGTGGTCTTTTCAAATAATCAGAAGTTAACAAATTTTAAGCTTTTTTTAAAGAAATTACTTCAAAAACCACTGGGACTATAGATTACAAGTCCCAAAGCAGGTCAGCTCCTGGTGAGTCCACGTCAGAGTAGGCGGATAAAAGAAATCTGTTAAGTGACAAATATTGTTTTCAACAACAAAATCACATAATAATGGAAACATTTCCAAACTCTGATTCTCAAAATGCTTTCCCAGAGCAGAGGTTTCTTTCTAAAGCAGTCATTTTTCTGTTTCCTAGAGCACCGATGGTCATTTACTTTCACAGAAATGGTCAGCAAAATTTGAATTTTTGTCTCTCTAAAGGAAACATAACTCAAAACATTACATAGTTCTTGATATATAATATTTTGAGTTATGTTTCCACAGCCAACAATAAAAAATTTTAAAAAAAAGGAAACATAACTCACTATTATCTCATATCACTCAGCTTAAATTTAAATAGCTGAAATAATACCTCAAGTTTAAAATGCAGATATCCTGTAAGAGAAAATGAAATGCCATGAATTTCTTCATTGATTTTTTTTTGAGTTTTTTTTTCTTTTAAATTGACACATAGTAACCACATATTTCTGGGATACAGTGTGATGTTCCAGTATATGTAGGCACCATGTAATAATCAAATCAAGGTCATAGCATACATGTCACCTCAAACCTATGTTATTTCTTTGTAATAAGGACATGTAAATCCTCTCTTCTAGGAGCTGGACATGTAGGTCAATTGAAGAGCACCTGCCTTCCTCGCATGCTTGAGGCCCTGGGCTCAATCTCCAGCACTGAGAAGGAAAAAACCTCTTTCAGATATTTAAAAATGTACAACGTATTGTTGACTATGGGCACCCTACTGCATAAGAGAACATCCTTCCCTACTATAATTTTGTCTAACTGTGACTTTGTACCCATTAACCAGCATCTTCCCATCCTCACATCCTCCACTCCTTCTCTCCTTTCATAAACCCTTCCAAGCCTCTGGTAACCGCTGTTCTGTCCTCTGCAGGGGATCAGCTTTTTTATAGCCCAAAAATGAGTAAAATAAGACTTTTTTGTGTGTCTTTCTGTGCCTAGCTAATTTTACTTAAGATAAAGTGTTTCAGGTTCATTCACAAATGACAAAGACTTTGTCCTTTTAACAACTGAGTAGTATTCCATTGTGTACATATGTCATTTTTCATTCATTCATCTGTCTATGAACACACAGATCTATTGCCTATCTTGGCTGTTTTGAGTAGTGCCGCAATAAACATAGGAGAGATGTAATGATTTTATTTCCTTTTGAAAAATACACAATTCTGGGGTTTCTGGGTCATATAGAAGTTCTATTTTTATTTTTATTTTTATTTTTGTGGAATTTCCATACTGCTTTCCAAACAGCTGTACTAATTTTCAATTCCATCAGCCATAAAAAAGGGTTCCTATTTTTTCCACATCCTCACCAGCATTTAGGTCTCATAATTTTCATCAAAAGCTTTTAAATCTGCAAAGATGTGATTTGTGGAATTTGGTAAGTACAATATGAATATTTTAAAAATAAAACAAATTTTATCATTTCCAGTAGCATCCCTATACCATCACAACTTGATGCCCACCACCATTCATTCTCAAAATTATATCAGTTTCTTTCTTAACAATGAGAAACTGTACTTTATCCGTTTTCCGCCTTGGACTTCTATTCCCATTTCACTTCAAATCCCCCTCCCATAGAATTTATTTTAATGTATGTTTATGAAACTGTTAATCATTTTTTTTCTATAATAAAAATATGCACATAAGTTGAAAGTTTGATTTTTTTAATTACCTGTGAACATAAGGCTCTAAGTGTTAATTGCCTCTTGGATAGAGCTATCATTACAATTGTTAGCACATAATTAGTCAAAACAACATAACTATGTTACCAATTTTATAAATAATTATTAAGCAAAAAAAATTAAAATTATTGGAAATAAAGCTCATAATGAGATGAGTGGGGTCAAGTTATGTGTCCAGGGATAATTATTATTTATGATTTGAATGAGATGGGGTACACATCAATTCTATTTACATATTTCATATTTCTAGATGTAAGCCCTGAGAAACCTCACTCATATAAATAGATAGAAACAGAGGTTTTGCTACATTTCTGCTGCTGTTCAGTTGAAGCTCTTCTAGATCATATGCCAAGAAGCCACCCAGTGACAAAATTAGTTTTAATAATCTGCTTTTGATGATCTCAATTCATTCCTCAATTTTGTTAAAAGCAAATGATTGACATGTTGCTGAGTCATTCAAGTTCATTCACTTAGGTTTTATTGAGAATTATGAAATGATTATTATATTGATCAGCCTTCGCTGTGGAACCAGTAAAATCTCAGTGGCCTACAACAGAAAGTAGTTGTTTTTCTTCCTAGCAATTATAGAGGTAAACTGAGGCAGGCCAGGATGCAGGTCAGTCCTGATGGGTTTCATGTGTTTTGTGCTGGGGTCCAAGAGGAAGACACAGTGGCTCCCTGGGGCAGTTCTGCAGTACCAGAGGAGAAAGCTGCAGGGTATCTAGACTTGGAATGGCTTACACCCTCTTGACCAGAGAGTTAGATGACCACTCCCAGCATCAATAGGACAGGAAAACTATTCTTTAGCTTGAGTGCTTGGGGTGGGGACATGAATGTTTCCCAATTAATCTAATCCACCTGCCTATTGGCTAGTCTAACAAAGGCTAAGTAACATAATGTGCTTATCCTGCAGAGGTTGGAGCAAAACCCTCCCCTCCAGTCTTTGATAGTCATGTTCCACCCATCAACAACTTAAGGCACAGAGTGAGGGCAAGAGGATGCAAAGACCTAAACCTTCCCTGGAGAATGGATGGCCTAAACGAGAACTAAGCCTGCATGTTTTAAGCCACTGAGATGCTTGGGTGGTTTGATTCCCAGACTATCCTAACCAATTAAAAAAAATTCACATTATATACTAGGGAAGAGTATACATATGGTCCCCAAACTTGTTTGACCTGTGATTTTCATGAGTGAACAATGGTATGAAAACAACACACATTTATTTGAAACTCTTGTTTCAAATTCTGAATTTTTACCTTTTCCTATCTAGTGCTGTGTGCTATAATGTGCAATAGGTTAGGTGTGTTAAGTGCATTTTTGATCTATGGTACTTTCATATTACCATGGGAGGGCCTGGGGTGTGGGTCAGCGGTAGAGTGCTTGCTTGCCTGGCTTGTATGAGGCATGAGGCCTGGATTCCGTCTCAAGCACAAAAGAAAAAAAAAGAAAAAAGAAAAACAACCCCCCCCAACTACAATGGATCTGACAGGATGATAAATTATAAATTAAGGAATATATATATATATATATATATATATATATATATATATAAATTATGAATTAAGAAATATTTATATATCAAAGTTGTGCAGAACATATTGAATCCTTTAAACAATCCACATTACCTGGCCTTTAAAAAAGTCTTCATATAACCTTTTGTAAAAGTCTCCATTCAGCCCACTTTGAAAACCACTGGTTTGGGGGGTTGGGGGGAACTCCTTTAAATACTTGGGCAAGACAGCTAAGGAATTTTCATTGAAAATAAAAGATATTTGTGATAATTTATCATCTAATTTCAGAGAATTGTAAAGTTTCTATTATTTTGAATAACCTAGTCTGAATCACATTTAGCTAAATTATATGGACAAAATATGGCCCAGACCACTAAAGCAGAGCCAAGGACATCAGCACACACAGGTCAGCCTGGTCCCCCTCCCCCTTCCCACTCAAGAGACACAGGCTGACCTATGGGCCCAGGGAGGGCCCACTGTGAGACACAGCCTCAGTACTAGGAAAGGTTATTTTCAACTTTTAAAATAAAAAATAAATGATGGTTCAATATTTTATTTGGATCAATCCTTAGTATGCATCCACATCACACAAGAGAAAACTAAGAATATTTCCTTCTTTCTAACCTTTATTGAAACCTCCTTTCAATCTGTAGTTAGATATCCTTTATCATTCCTGATTTTAAGTGTCTGTGATTTCAGTTTTTTTTTAATCCATTGAATTTGGCAGTTATCTGTCAATTTTATCGGACCTTTATTCTTATCAATTTTCTATTCTTCTAATTTTTCATTATAATTTTATATTTAATAATTATTTTCTCTTCCTCTTCTTAGGCTTATTTTATTGTGATATCAGCTTCTAGAGTTAAATACCTTTTTTTAGTTTTATTCTTTCTGACATGGTGATAAAAAAAGCATTTAAGTACTTTTTTTTTGGTCAAAATATAATTCATTGTACAGTGTTCAACATGATGTGTTCTGTTTTGTTGGTGATTCTGAGTGCTCTGAGCAAGATTTCTAGTACTACCCACATTCTCAGCCAAACTGAGACAGACAGACAGATAGATGGATAATGCTAAATCAAACTAATTAACATATAAATCATCTCACATACTTGTCATTTTTGTGGTGAGAATGGTCCAGATCTTTCCCAGTAATTTCCACATAAATACATTATTATAAAAGATAGTCACCATGAGGCTTTACAATACACCTCTCAAACTTGCTCATCCTGTCTCACTGCAGCTTAATATGCTAACCATTTTTCCTAAGTATAGTAGCTTTTGTTGCATTGATAAAAAAATATTTTCCTTATGCCAATATCTGAATACATTAATAATGTTTAAATCTGTAACTGCATGCTTTTTGACTCAACTCTTATTTAGGAATGTGTTGGAATATTTGCAAATACTTGGATTTAAGAGAGAAGGAAGGTTTAGATTTGTTTGTTTATTTTCTCAATTTCAAATTTTGGGTTGCATCCATAGCAACCAAAACCAAAACCATAGTGATCAAAAAATTGATCTGTACCACTTCTGCTTTGAGGAGTTCATAAAATGTTTTGTCCTTGTTGATTGGAGGCATATGTTGTTGAGGGTTCTGTGAAAGGGTCCTGTTTTTCAGAATTAATCCCTAGTTTTTTTTTCTCACTAGTTCTAGAAATGGAACAATTCATAACATAAAGTGTGCCAACTTGCTTGAGGCGTGCAGTAAATACTGGTAACAGCTGTGATAGAACTGGTCCCACTGGCTGATTACCTCACCCACTGGTGGATGGCACCTCCCAGCTGTGAGCAGGGCTTCAATGAAGGGACTTGGAGGTGGAACATTCCACAGTGCAGTTGACCAGGACCTGAATGCTCTAGGAAACAAAAACACAGACTCTCCAAAAACGCTTGCTCCAAATGTTATGGACTAATTATGAAAATAACTTACATTTTTTATTTTATCAGCTTTTGTAAATAAAGGTCATAAAAGCCACTCCTTACCTCACATCCAGCCTGGGGGAGAGACCAGTGGCTCTGCCAGCCCGGGGTTTCCTCTCATAACAAACCTAAAGGGACCTGGACTTAGGGACCTGTGGTTCTGTGGATCCCAGAAAAGTACAGACATTCTCTGAGGGACCAAGTTTCTATCCGTGACAGCATCACCATCAATTATACTACTAGATACTTCACATTCATGTTTATGTTGTTGGCTGCTTTGTTATTATCATCTCACCTTAAAGACAGAGTTGATCAAGATGGATCAAGACCTAAATTTAAGACCTGGATCTCTGAAGCTACTGGAAGAAAACACACAGGAAGACACTTCAAGGCCTTGGTACAGGCAGTGATTTTCTGGACAGAGCCCCTTAAGCACAGAAAACAAAAGCTAGAATTGACAAATGGGATGCCATCAAACTAAAAAGCTTCTTCTGCACAGCACAGGAAACAATCAACAGAATAGAAAAACAACCCACAGGATGGGGAAAAATATGGCCACCTGTCCATCTCACAAAGGGTTAATATTCAGAACACACACACACACACACACACATGAACTTAAAAAAAAACACCCAAATAATCCAATTTAAAAATGGAAAATGATTGGAATCAGGAGAAAGAATATTAATGACCAACAAATATATTTAAAAATGCTGAATATCATCAGCCTTCAGAGAAAGGCAAATCCAAACCACACTGAAATACCATCTCACCTTGGTTAGAATAGCCATTATTTTTTTTAAAAAAAAAAAGTACAGAACATAACAACTGCTGACAAGGACATGGAGAAAAGGGAAGTCACACGGTGTGGGTGGGAATCAGTTCAGCCATTGCGAAAAACACTATGGAGGTTCCTCAAAAAAATTAAAAAACAGATCTACATATGACCCAGCTATCTCATGTCTTGGTATGTATCCAAAGGAAAGGAAATCAGTAAACCAAAGCCATACCTGCCTACCCATACTTATTGCAGCACTATTAACAATAGCTTAGCTATGGAATCAGCCTATGGTGCCCATCAAGACTGGATAAAGACAGTGTGGTGTAAATACACAATGGAGTATTATTCAGTCCTAGAGAAGAATAAAATCCTGTCATTTGCAGCAAAATTGATGCCACTGGAGGATATTCTATGAAGGGAAATAATTCAGATTCAAAAAGACAAGAATCACATATTTCCTCCCATATGTGGAAGCTAAAAAATTCAACTTGAAAGTAGAATGATTACTAGAGAATGGGAAGGGTATGTTGAGGGGAAGGGAGTGGGGGGGGGAAGAAGATTAGTTTTGATCCGTGCACATGTATGGAAATATCTCACTGAACCCCATGACTATGTACAATTAATACATGTTGCTAATTTTTTTTAAAGAAAAGGAATTTAAGGATATTATTTTAATGGCAAGGATAATTGTTATGAATTAGATGTAGTGTCCCCCAGAGGCTCATGTGTAAGACAATGCAAGACGTTTGGAGGAGAAATGACTGACTGGGCTATAGCCTTGACCTAATCAGTGCATTGATCTCTTAAGGGATTAACTGGTTGGTAACTGGAGGCAGGTGGGGCATGGCTGGAGAAAGTGATTCAGTGGGGGCTTGGCTATGGGGTATATATTTTCCTGGAAAGTGGAGACCTCTCTCTCTGCTTACCGATCAATATGTGAGCTGTTTCCTTCTGCCTCTGCGGACTTTTCTGCCATGATGTCCTGCCTCACCTTGAGCCCTGAGGAATGGAGCCAGCTTTCTATGGATTAAGACCTCTGAAACCTTGAGCCCTCAAATAAATCTTTCCTCCTCTAAAGTTGTGCTGGTTGGGTCCTTTTAGTCACAGCAGCGAAACAGCTGACTAAAACAATAATACAGCTTATTAAAGTTTAAAAAAAAAGAGACATAATAGAAAATTTAAACTTCTGTGCCCCAACTCCTTCCAAGTATACTTCCCAAAGTATTAAAAGATTGTATCTTTTCTTTAATGTAATTTGGAATCTTTTTTTCTTTTTGGTAATGTATTTTAATACATCCATGCTTTTGCATTGGGACTAATAATATTTCACTTGTCTCTATCATCTAGTTATATATATGCATATATATATTTACATATATATACACTTATATATGTGTGTGTGTGTGTGTGTATATATATATATATATATATATATATATATATATATATATATATATATATTTTGGTACTGTGTGCCCAGGGGCAGTTGCCACTGAAATACATCCCAGACCTTTATATTTTTAAATTTGAGACAGGGTCTCAACAATTTGCTGAGGCTGGCCTGGAAGTTGGGATCCTCCTGCCTTAACCTCCCAAGTCACTGGATTTATAGGTATCAGCCATAGTGCCCAGTTAGTTTCATATTTTCTTCTTAGAATATCTGACACTTATAATTTTTCTTTTTCTAGATTTTTCTATATCCATTTTCTTTTCTTTTTCTTTTTTCCAGAATTTTCTATACTTAATTTTATTTTTTCCCTTTAAATATTTGAAAGGAATATAGCGACTTTCATTCTGTGAGTAGTTATCTTAAAGATAAATGTGTATTTCTCTCTGTGAGATTGATCTATAGTTTTTTTCTCATGTTTTCTCGTTGCTTTTTTCTTGAGATGGGGAAATGAAGGTTGATTGAGCCTCATAAAATCAAGAATATCCTTTCCTTCTTGTCTTTTGTTAGAATCTGGCAAAACTTGTGACGTTATCTTCTTAAATGATTAGAGTTTTCTTTTTGGAAAGGCTTTTAATTACGGATGCAATTTCTTCAATGGAAAAAACGACTCCGCAGATATTCTATTTCTGTTCTTGTCTGTTTTTCATATTTCCTCTAGACATTTGTCCATTTCACCTACACTTTCAAAAGTATTGAGATTTTTTTTAATGTTCACAGAATCACCATCATTTTGCAGGATTGAATTACGTTACCTTATTTTATTGTTGATACTGGTTATTTCTGCTTTCTTTTATTCTCAAAGAACATACTTGTTGCTTTGTTGATTTTCTTTAGAGTGTGTCTGTTTTTAATTAATACCTGCTCTTCTTTTATTATTTCATTCCTTTTTTTAAAAAATAAATCTAGTGGTTTTGCTTCTAACTTCTTAAGATTGAGGCCTAATCCACAAATGTCAGCCTTTCTGCTTTATTTTTTTATTTATTGGTACCAGGGATTGAACTCCGGGGCACTCAACCACTGAGCCACATCCCCTGCCCTATTTTGTATTGAATTAGAGACAGGGTCTCACTGAGTTGCTAAGCACCTCACTATTGCTGAGGCTGACTTTGAACTACCAATCCTCAGGCCTCAACCTCCTGAGCCTCTCTGATTTAATTAATGCATTCAAAGGCATAAAACTCCATCTGTGTAGTGTTAATTGCATTTCACAAGTTGATACATAATGCCATGTTTCTGTTTTCTAATTTCCATTGTGATCATCTAGGTGGATGTATTATTTTGAACAAATTCAGAAAAATCTATATTTCTTAATTTCCTAGTTTTCAAATATGAGGCCTTTTTTCCCTTATAAAAAGAAAGATGACGTTTGAGTGTATTTTTGTTTTGTTTTGTTTTTTACCATTTAGTTACATCGGATCCGACAAATTCACTATATAATTTCAATCCAAATGTGTCAAGTCTGACTTTATGACCTACTGTATTGTCAAGTCTTGCAAATGCTCCACATGTGCTTTATAAATGTGCATACTGTGGTGATTTGGTCCAGTATTCCATATTCATCAGATTAAGTTCTTCCATTCCTTTCAACTTTTTAACACTCTTGATAACTTTTAATCTCCTGATTCTATTGGATATGAAGAGAGACATCTCTTAGTAGGGTGGAATAGTTTCCTGTTTTTCCTTGATTCTGCCCACCTGGCTTTACATATGGTGGCAATATTGAGTGCATGTAAATCAAAAATTTTAATTTCTTCCTAGGCAGTTAAAATTTTATCACTAGAGTGTCCCCACTTCATCTCTAATAGAGAGAACAGATTTTTTGCCTTAAAGTCTAATTCGAGATACAGATGTCTAAGAGACATTAACTTTGAGGGATGACAGCTTATGTAGTATATTTTTTTCCATTCTTTTCTTTCTTTCTTTTCCTTTCTTTTTGTGGTGCTGGGGATTGAACCCGTGGCCTGTGCATCTGTGCATGCAAAGCAAGCACTCTACCAACTGAGCTATATCCTCCAGCCCCCCATTATTTTATTTTCAACTGTTATACATCCCTTAAGTTTTAGATGAGTCTCATTTAAGCAGCTAGGTGCTACATTTTTACTCAGTCTAACATCTTTAATCTTTATTTCTTAATTGAGACATTCAGTCCATCTCCATTTCATGTAGCTATTCTTTTTTTTTTTTTTGTAAATCTACTATCTTATTG